>NC_071473.1:8696715-9326674 GCF_028500815.1 Rissa tridactyla
CGGCGGTGCCGCGCTCTGCGGCGGGGCTGAGGAGGCAGAGCCGGGCAGCCACGGGGACGGGGCCCGCCGCGCCGCTCCGAGTGGGAGCCGGACCAGGCAGGGTACCTCAAGCGACTCCCCCTCCCCGCTCGGCAGGGGGAAGGTCTCCTTTTTATTAACTATGGCCGGAGCTGAATTTGTACCGTTTGTGCTTGGCGGCTGAGGCGGTGTCTGCCGTTCTCCTCAGCCGCTCCGTGTCCCCGACGCGGCGGTGGGGCCAGCGCTGGCCCGAGAAGGGTCGAGTCGACCGGCGGCGAGACGGGGCGGGACGGACAGAATCCCAGGTACGGCTCCGACACGTCCCATGGACGCCTCGGGGTCCGGGGCGGCCGTTGCGGGGGGAAAGGGAGGGCCCGGGGCGGCCGTTGCGGGGGTCCCGGAGCGCCCCCGGCTGCCGGCGCCTCCGCGGTGGAAGGGCTCGGGGCGCGGCCGGTCGGTAGAAGCGTTGTCGTTGACAGGAGCGTATTTTTCCTTCCTTGAGGTTATTGAACTCAGGCGCTCCTTTTGAAATACTTGACGTCAAAACCGGTATAATTCCCAGAAATTCCGTTTCTGCTGGAAATCCCGGCTGGCGGGCAGTGGGAGGACTCTTGCTGCGCTCGCTGCCTTGGCCAGGACCCCCGTTCCCCCATCAGGGAATTCTGCAGGGCTGTTCCTGAAGCTCAGATTTCCTTCTTTAAAAATAATTCCCACTGTGCATGGATTCTAAGAAAATTTAAGATGAATTTACACTAAACGCTCGGAAGTGTCGGATCAGAAGTGAGCTATTCTAGTAATTTTAGTCTAGATGTTTTGTGGTTTTGGCTCTTTTTTTTTTTCCCCACAGCATGTCCAACTTCAGCAGTTTTCATAGTTTCTGTCTGTTCTAAATCAGAAAATGCCTGAAGTTATCTTATCTTGCTGCTTGCAGACTATGATTTGCAGTTTATCAAATTATGTGAAAGTACTGCGTTCCTTATAGGACCGAATACCATGTTATTATGCCCTTTGCTGACTTCTGTCATCTGACAATGGAAATATGTTGGAATGGAGAAGTCTCAGCTTCAGTCATAAATAAAAATGGACCAGTTTCAAGTTTTTTAAAGAGAACCCCTCTGCTCAGTTTGAGAGGCTCTTTTCATATTTATGAGGAGAGGTTTATCCAGATGTGCCCTGACCGGCTCCAGAAATGCAGATATCATTTCTGTGTTGTTGCATGTTGTTGTATAAGATGACATTAATGGTAAGTATCCCAAACTACATGGAGGAATTTGTGGAACAAGGATGGCATTAAAATATTAGTAAAATTACTCATTTAAAAAGAATAAAAAAGAATGTCTTGCTCCTTTAAAATCCACCATTCTGATGTTAAAGTCCTTCTTTAGTGATCATACAATGATGCAGGAAATACTGCATTGGATAAGCAATAATATGTGTATTATGCCCTTTAAGATAAAAAATGGGACAATGCCTCCGCAGTAAAGAATCCATAATCGAATGATCCTGGGCATGGCTTTCAGTTTCTGCTTACCCAGCGCTTTCCACTGGAGTAGTCTTAGCAGGAAGATGTAACATTAACACAATGGTGTATTAATTGAATATGGGAATGCTTTACATATGGGAATGCTTTACTGTTCAGTTTAGGTAACAAAGTGGGGACTATTGAATTTTATCTTTCGGCCCTTCATTGACCAACGTTGCTATCCTTAATTATTGGAACATCTAAATGTCTTCTAGTCTACCCTTATAACTAAACCTCCTTAACATAGTACATAGGACTCGCTCCTCAGCTTCCAAATTGTTGTGAAAACCCACTTTGTCTGAGCCGCCTACACTTTTCACCATCCGCATACTTTGTGTGGCTGCCTCCGACAGGCACATTGCGTGTCGAAGAGTAGGTACTACGAGTTATGTTCCTATAGGTCTGCCATTTTGTATAGGCACTGAGAAAGAAAAAAATCAATCAAAAGCAGCAATAAAAAAGATCAAAATTACTCCCTAACTTTTCCTCTTCAAATTTTGATACAAAATCAGTTGATGAACTTTTGCTTTGCTTTGCTATATACTGCTTATCTCATTTTAGTCTGCAGTTACAGACAATGTTTTAAACCAGAAAGAATAAGACGAAGATGTACCTTAATTTTAAAAAGAGCCAGTTTTAAATAGGGAGTGGTCCTTTAGCTCTGCAATTGCAGCAAAGGTAAATTAAGCAATCTTATGTAGAAATTACTATTGCCTGTCTTTTGGGCGAGTTACTCTTTGAGCATAACAGTTTTGCAAATTGTGCCTGTAGATTAAATATGATCCTAATTTATTTAGAAGACCAGACCAGAAGTTGTTACTGTTTTTCTTGATAGTAAATGAAATCTTTTCAATCACATCATACTTTTTTCCAAGACAGAAATGATAAATGATGAAAGCATGTAACTTGTGCCAGTAATCCCGTAGACCTGCTTCTAGCCCTGATAGAGATTTTTTTTCATAGTTTTACGGAAGTCACGTCTTTTACACCGTACTTACCTCAAATATATTGGGATTACTAGGTTTGTTGTGATTTTAGTAGTCATTTAGTATATGTGTTATATATTTTATTTCATTATCTAATATAAAGAAAAACGTAAGAGCTAACAGATAGGGAAGCTATTGCCACTTTAAAGTTTTCTCCCTTTGCATTGGATTTATAGTCCACTACTCTTATTAAAAAAAAAAAAAAAAAGTTTGCAGTTTCATTAGAGCTATGGGTTAACTCCGTTTTCATCACCGTGTGCAGATCTTTTCTCCTATGGGGGAGATCTTTTTGCTCTGCCATCTGCTGAAGCATACGTGTTTATGTGATACAGGATTCTCTGCCAACGTTTCAAGAGTTTCTTGGAACTCCAGTCATGCGACAGTATTACTTAACAATGAGCTGGAAAGCTAACACTTCCTGTCTTGAGAATTCCGGGAAAAAGGAGGAAAAGAAGAAGGATTTTCTTTATGCTGGAGCAGTTTGCTCTTTTTTTTTTTTCCTGAGCTGCAGCAGCAAATGCACTCATGTTCTTCTCAAAAAATTTATTACAGTGCTCAGTTACGTTTTGTCTGTTTACAAAATGTGAAAAGCTGAGCTCTTGAGTAATAGTTTCCTTGAGCACGTGTGCGAAAATCGTCTTTCAGATATGTCCTTAATTACTAGATGAGCAGTAACTGCCTCAGAGGGGGTCAGAAAAGAGTTTCCACTATTTTCACTAACGATTGTCTTATCCCTTAACCTCTAAGACTGAAATTTTCCATGTTTAATCTTTAGAAGCTTGTTTCAAAAAGCGGTCAATCATGCATGTGAAAATGGAAGAAAAACAGTATCATTCAACTCTAAACTCATTAAACCTGACTTTTCTGACAAGTGCAGAAACTTGGATTATGGGGTAGTTCCCTTGGAGCTGAATCTGACGTAAAGACTGATCATAAGTGAAGTGCTAATACTTCTGAATATATTGGAAAAAAATCAGATTCTGATGCGATATTTCTCAATGGTTTGATTTATGTAGAAATATTTATCAATAAAAGGTAGGGTCTTCTTTATAAAAAAAGTGATTTTTCTGCCCCTTACTCAACTGAGGAGGAGTCTGGCTGTTGCCTACCTTGTGTTTATTGTTCAACAAATGTTCAGCGGCTGTGCTTGAGAACCTTCCCAGTTTTAGACAGGAGTTATTTGAGGGGATATGGCTTTGGTAGCATGCCTTTGAGGCTGCACATCCTTATGTGTACATAGTGACCAGATGCATCCTTCCAAAAGGTCATTAAATTTTTCCTAAGCTAATCACTTAATAAGTTTATAGTGCAGCAGAGTTGCTGATCCCTCGCCAGTTCCTTTTATCTGGTGTGCTGGTGAAGCTCAAATCTGTTGGAAGCATTAAAGGTTGTTCTACTGGTCTAGTTAGAGCAGAGGATATTGAACCACCATCAACAAATACATTTCAATGGTCTCTTCTACTTCAAAATCTAAGAAAACTTCTGCAGAAAGCCCAACACCACTCTCCTGCTAAAGGAGATCTTCTGAGAATTTCTCTCCTCCTTACTCAGTCACACAGAGAGAATCATGAGGTTTTGAAATCAAAAATAATGTGTCACTTGGGAACTCTGCAGACGTAAGCAGAGCAACTGTAACACACAGGTAGTAAGAACGCTGCATCTGGACTCAGAAATTAGAAAATACCAAGAGCATGAGCGGAAGGGACAAAAGGGTTGTGTATTAAGAGACAATGTGCTGCCAAACAAGTTTTTTCCCTCTTTATACTGAATGCAAAGTCACGGTTATTCCATATTAGTTAGCGTGACTTACCTACAAAGTTACCAGAATTTTAAATGCGTCACATACACGTCTAGTGATATGAAAGCTGGTAGCCATATCTAATCCAGAATATGATCTTCCACAAAGTGGCTGCGTTGCATCAGCAAAAGAGTCTTGGGGAAATAAGCTTTTTTTTAAAGTCTTAAATGAATTATGTCATCTGTTTTCAGTTTATCCTTATTATCTAGGGTACTGGTGATAGGACTTGGGGAAAACGTTTTAGTCAATAGATCAGACACTTCATTCTTAAATTCTTTCAGTTATCTGAGTGGAATCATGGGGCTTTGGTGACATGTTGATTGTCAATGATTTTGGTCTAGTGCTTACCCTTTTAATATCTCACATACTAGCATCTTTGTTTTTCTAGTAGCTAAAAGAGTAGGTCCACTGACAATGTCAGTTTAGTATCCTCTGTAATTAAAACTTTGCAGAAAAGTCTTCTTGCTCATTTGTATTATCCTTACTCTTCTATACTTCTCGTTGTTCTATGAGCTAACTTTAGGGGGATCAGGCACTACAAGGGATCTGAATCCCAACGTCTAGCAGAGTGGCAGGAGGAACTACACTCTTACCTTAAGTGGGACACTGATGTCAGCTTATAGTAATGTTTTCTGTTGGCAGAATTTCAGCACGGCTTGTCCTACTGAACCTGGCCAGCATCAATGATGGCAAGACTCCCAAGCGCTGCACTGCATACTCTGTGGATCCTTTTCTTTTCATATACAACAAATGAAGGTATGTTTCTCAATGTTTTAAATTATCATACTGAAGTTTTTATCAACAGCATTTTCGCATGACTAGTAGGCAATGCTATTACCATTAATTAACTAATGTAAAATGTGTAACTTCAAATGTCAGAAATATCCACATAGTAGAATAAATTCTTAGATTTTTTTCTTTTTATTGACCTTTTCCACATAGGCAAGAAAAAATAGGAATTTGCAGGAAGGAGAAACTGAGGTTTGGAAAGTCATCTCCCTGCTCTTCCTCATTGTCTAATCTCTATTGGACACCTTGCTGCAAACCAGGGGCTCAGCAATCACAGAATCACAGCATGGCAGGGGTTGGAAGGGACCTCTGGAGATCATCTAGTCCAACCCCTGCCACAGCAGGGTCACCCAGAGCAGGTTGCACAGGAACGCGTCCAGGCGGGTTTGGAATGTCTCCAGAGACGGAGACTCCACCACCTCCCTGGGCAGCCTGTGCCAGGGCTCTGCCACCCTCAAAGTAAAGAAGTTCCTCCTCATGTTGAGGTGGAGTTTCCCATGTTCCAGTTTGTGCCTGTTGCCTCTTGTCCTGTCGCTGGGCACCACTGAAAAGAGCCCGGCCCCATCCTCTTGACACCTGCCCTTTAAATACTGATAAGCATTGATGAGATCCCCTCTGTCTTCTCTTCTCCAGGCTAAACAGACCCAGGTCTTTCAGCCTTTCCTCATAAGAGAGGTGCTCTATTCCCTTCATCATCTTCGTAGCCCTCCAGTAGACTCTTTCCAGCAGTTCCCTTGTCTTTCTTGAACTGGGGAGCCCAGAACAGTAACCCAGGGACATCTCTGTAGAAATCCCATAAGAGTAGAAAGCACTAGTCTCTCATTTGTTTATTTTCATAACTGCCACTGTTGGCCATGCGGGATCTTAAGAGAACTATGCTCATGAAATGGAGCCTGTAGACCTACTGTTAAGGGGCATCTGTCAGTTGTGTTCTCCAAAGTGTGCAGAGTTACTAAGTTGGAAAATTTAGTTGACTGGATTTGAACAAACTTTGCAGGCACTTGCTGTCAGACGTTACGTGCTCTGACTTGTGCCCGTACAGGAGCAGGTGACCAACATGGGATGTCCTGTGTGTTCCTCACTACACCATTCTGCTGGTCTGGCAGGACGTGTGGCTGCATTGTGTCTTAATGCTGCTTGTTAGCTAGTGGTTGTATTCCGAAGTTCAGCTGGCAGGGGCTGAATGTGACAATGTTTTTTTCCTTGTATCCTTTATGATATTTGATTATGAAGATAAGTTAGATATATTAAATCATGTTTTCTGACAATGCATTTTTATACACTGGAAAATGAATCTTGTGGTTTGCTTTCTGTAGTTTTTAAGTAGTTCCACAGTAGTCTACAGGGTCTTTTTGTTTCTGTAAAAGGAAACCAAAATAAAAATAAACCAAAAGAAAAATAAAAATAGCCTGTCTCTAAAAAAGAAGGTTTATTAGCTACTTTCTTATGTACTATGAATTTGAATAAATGAGAAGAACCAGGGCTTGTGAGAGCACGTTGGCTGGGTCATCTGACCTAGATAGTCCCGCATTTTCTGCTAATGATCTTTATCAAAGTCTAATTTTACAGATTCCACCCCCCTCCCTCCCGCCCCAAGTTAACTATGTGTTTTAAGTTTCTTCAGTTTGGTGTTCTAGTTGAGGATTAAAAAAGAAATCCAGTATTTCAGTTCCCTTTTTTAACTACATGAACTGAAAACAAACCCTGTACTGTATGTGGTTTCAAAAGGAAATTCTCAAGTATCTGAGGTTTAAAAAAAAATCTGGTCTACCAGGGATGGAAAAGGGAGAAGGTCACAGGAAGAGAATACAGAAGATAATTTAGAGTTCTGGAAAGACATGAGAACACTGAAAGGCAAGATAAAGTAAAGCTGCTAATCATAATAGCGTAACCCAGCAGGAAGAGCTTCATTTACTTAAAGTATTCTTGAAAGTGTAAGACCATTAACACATTGAAAAATAATGATGTTCATCTTTAAAGGGCTTGATATGTTAGTACCTCTTTTAAAAGTGCCTCTTAAAGTGGGAAAAGAAAAGAAACTAACAATGAAAATAGAAATTGCAACCAAATATAAACACCAGCAAAAGGTAAATAGATAATGGTTTCTTTTAAAATAAATTACTGGTGTGACTGTTACAGTATTGCAGAAGCTTTATCTTTAACTTGCTGCTCTTCTGATGATTCTTGGGGTTTTTTGAAGAATCGGGGACAATGCAGAACAAAACGGAGCTAGACGTGGTGCTGCCGTCCAGGAAGGATATAAGAGCGATAGTTCCTATCTACAAGATAAATCTGTAGCCTTAGTAACTAAAACAAAACATTTTCTAACTGTTTGAACACTAATGAAACAGTGAGGTGCAGTCAATTCTAGGTTTGTAGCCAGTCAATATACTAGGCAATTCAGATGATGTTTTGTATAGAATTTTTAAATGGTTCCTCGATATTGCCATGATTCCCCATTTGCGTAAGCGAGCCTCACGGAGGTTACTGAGTTTACTCAAGTGATCCAGGACTGCCTGGTAGTCAAGTTTTGTGGGAGGCCTTTTAGAAAGGCAAGTGAAAGTGATGTGTGGATTTTAATGAGGGTGAAAGACCATACCCTGACAGTACTAAACAATTAAGTGTTTCTTTGAGTCAGGTTGTTATTGAAGTACCAGAGGGTCTGGTGGTAGACCCTGTTGCATGTAATGTATCATGCCTACTGAAAGGCATCTGACCATCATGTTTATTGCATTTGGAGATACTGTACTTTATCAGAGTATGCAGAAGTTATATCAGAATGAATACACAAGTGGACTACAGAAAAGTAGAAATGTAGGAAGGATAAAATGAAATTATGTGTTTTTGAAAACAAAAGTTTTTGCTTGGGAGGAATAATCTGAAATGTAGGTACTTATTGGAAAGAATAAGCCTGTGAAGCGGCAGTGGCTGAAGGACAAAGACCTTACAGGATGTGAATTGTTGGGAACTTAGTCTTGAATTTGCAATGTAAATGACAAGAAGGGAGAGTTAGCAATGTGCTGAGCCATGTAAACAAAATTATTTACATACTATAGAGAAATTAAAATCGTGTATTTATATGGCTCTTGTATAATTGCCACAGGAAACCTTCTAGCAGAATCCCTTAGGAAACTATCAGAAAAATATCAATTAATAGGATTCTAAAAACCAGCCAAGGCTATTATAAATTTTTATGGGGAATTGAGATGTAGAGCAGGAGAGAAGGATTTAGATATGTACAGCTTGTGCAAGAAAAGGGAGATATTGTTAATATTTACCAATAACAGAGAAGTCAAACATCAAAGAAGGCAAAGAATGGTCTGGGATGATAGAAGGATTAGCTAATTCTGACCACTTCATTTAGAAATGATCACTTTGCAGTACCACATTTGGCACACTGTTAGTCCTAATAACACCATGACCTTACTGTCACATAGCTCCTCCTCCTCTGTTCCTTGTTCATTCGTGGAGTGCATTGAAATAATGGAAAATGAAGCTGGAAGGGGTACTGAGGATTGTGTATTCCATTTCCCTTTTCAGTTCTAACAAAGATATTTTGACCCAAGTTTTCTATTCTTTTTTCTTAAATACTGCCAGTGAAAGAGAGCGTAAACACAAACATCGGGAGCGCAGAGACTTTGGGCTTTTCTGTGCCCTCTCAGTGCCTGGAACAATATGACTATATCTTTCCAGGTCCCCAAACACTATCATAACGATGAAAAGTAGAAGACAGAACAGGAAATACTGAGTGAAATTGAGAAAAGGTGTACGCTAGGAGCAAGCCTGTGACAGGAATATCTTTTAGGCATTGGGGAACCACTCTGGGGACGCAGAGGGCATGCATTTGGGAAGCCTGGAACCATTGTGGGTAAAGCTGGAGTACGTGCCTGTAGGCAGTGATCTTGGTCTGACTATTAATTACCTGCACTTTGGCTTTTGAACCTTTTGTATTTAAGACATAGGATGATGCTGTTTTATAATTAAATGTTGATGTGTTTTAGATAGAGCTATCAGAATCAGATTTTCTATGCTTGGAAGACTGTTGGATGAGTTGTACCTTTCTGTTTCAATATTACTGCTGCAGACCTTCTTCCTGTCCAAGACTGTAGATGTCTCCAGAAAGGTGGAGACCTTTGGTGACATGCATCTCTTTCCCTTTATCCAGAACACGAAAAATAACAATGCTTTCACTTAATTTATTAGAGGTTGGTAGTTCGGTTTAGATGGAAAAGTTAATGTTTCTGCTTAGTCCGATTTTCCAATTTATTCTTTTGATTATCTTGCTTCTCATTGTGTGCTGCTTCTCCCTAGTTATGGCTGCAGGACACGTACAGGAGTTTGCATGCTTCACTGACTATGACAAAGAGCTGGTTTGTCACTGGAAGGTGCCTGCACAAACGAATTGCTCCAAAGAATTCCTGCTGTACTACACAAACGAATTACTTCCCCAGCCGTAAGTGTTTAATAAGATGTTACATTATCATTGTTGGAACTTCATTTATCCTATAGCCACTATCAGCTTTGATTCCCTCCCTCTACCATGGGTGTCTGGGGCAAAACGTAATCCAGATTATTCTTCAGATTATTCTTCTTGCCAGGAGGAAAATGGGTTGCTGCAATTAACAGCACACTCTGGTCTACTCTTCTGCAGACCTCTCTGCACTCTTAGTACAGAGGAACGATCAAGTCCTACTGGCAGGAGTGGTAGGGTTCTAATAAGTTTACCCAACCTTCATTTCACATGAAATTTTACCTCCTTCAGGAGAAATCTTACCTGATTTAATAGTTTGTGGCCTGTGTGAAAGGTACTGTCCCCTGGAGCTCACATGATTATTTCTGCATACAGTCTAACTCGGTGTCCAAGCACAGACTGTTGTCCCTGTTCTGCAGCAGGGACAGTCACCATCTCCTACAAAGGAAGATGCATCTGGGCTCTCCTGTTCCTCTCCGTATGATTTCTTCACACAGACATCCAAATAACCTCACTTTGTGCATTATAGTAAACCTGTTCCTATACTAGCAAGATGTCAGTCCGCTCCTTTAGAGGCTGAAGTGTGACGAAGGGTGTTAATTTTTCCTCTTGGGATCAGTCCTCAGCCTTTCTGTCAAGTTTTTCATTTGTGTGATACGGATATCCAAGAGGTTTTTGGGGAAGGTGGGTTGTTTGGGAGTTTGGGGGAGCTCAGGTTTGGTTTGGATTTGTTTGGGCTAAATCTTTCTAGGAACTGAGCTTGTTTGTCTCAGATTTGATGAACTCTACACATTGGGAAGCTTGATTTCACCTTTTCAAGAAATAGTGTGCCACACTCTCTAAACATCACATAATTTTCTGCCTGTTTTTCAGAAATCCTGTGTGTGTCCCTGAGAATGGAAAAGACCGTTTAAGGTGCACTTGCACAATATATCCGGATTATTTTGTAACAGCCCTCACATATATTCTAACTCTAAAATTCAATGAGACTGATACGTGGAATACCAGTGTTACACCAGCCCTGGTTGGTAAGAAACTTTCCTTTGTCACCAGGACATCTGGTTCCAGGCTTTGCAGTCCTAGCTAACTCCTCATTCGTGTCACTGGAACAGTTTTTCCTTATCAGAGGTGAAAGGAGCCACGCTGGCTTAAATGCAAAATCCATTTGGCTTAGAAACCAGATTCTTAAGGAAAGAGTATAAGTAATTGGGCAAGCAGAGTGATTCTTCCTCTCGCTGTACCCGCTCAGCTGCCAGCCAGCAGCAGTTTGGGGACTTAGATGTGTCTTTAGTGCATTTTACGTGTGGCTGTAGAATTCAAGGGTGAAGAGGAATTGTGCTACTTCAGTTTCTAGAAAAGACACTAGGCAATCCCTACTGAAATTTCTTCCATTCCTGTCTCTGTCATACTCTGATTTTTCATGTTAGTTGAATCATCCTACTCCACAGAGATTTTTACAGTAATTGCTGTTGGATTATAACAACCAGCGATAAAAAGTTAATGACTCTGCTCTTTCACAGGACAGAGCGTGGATACAGTTTATGTCTCTCCGTAGGCACCTAGTTTATTTCGAACAGTGTGCTGGTTCATACGCTTGTCACCTCAAACACTCAGAGAAATCATTCACGTGCCTTAGGCAGGCATTCATCTGCCGCGATGAGCTGGTTCTTTTCAGAATACTTGATTGTCGCTGCTGCTTATCAACAGGAACTTGCCTCAGTTTGTAAGAGACAGGTAGCCAGGACGGCCTGGCTGCAAAGTTGTCAGCAGCTCTATGCTATTGTGAGGGTGCGGATTGTTCCCATTTTTCCAGGCTAAAAGCTGCATCCAGTGCACCAAAAGGTTGAACTTGCATTTTCTTCAGCCAGCTTGAGGATTCAGTGCTTGTTAATGAATACCTTGCCGTTGCTCTGTTTTGGCCTCTATATCCTTGTGCTACAGCATAGCGAAAAGGGCTAAATGCATTGGCTGCAATGAGATTCTGGTCTCTGGAGAATGTTTGTCTGTCTGCTTCTCTCCATCAGTGCTTTCCTATTGCCATGTTCTCCTTAATTGTATTTTTTAACATACAGTTAAGCCAAGGGCCCCCAAAAATCTTGCCATTGAGAAAGTTGAAAATGGTAATTTCAATCTGAGCTGGGAGGAGAGCTATTCTTCTCCATCCATGCTCTCTGGACAGCCGGTCATCTATGAAGTGAAATACTGGAGGAAGCAGCACCCGACAGAGGTAAGAGGCAGGCAGTCTCTTCATTTTCTGTCTCTCTGGAGCTTTCAGGTTTAAGAAATCTTCTGAAAAGTCTTGCAACCATTTCATGAATAATGGTGTAAGGGCCAGCAAGGGCAAGTCCCACAATATTCCTGATCACACACTTGTCACAGGTCCCATTGCCCCAGGGTGGTTCAGCTGGGCTTTAAAGGATTGAAACTCTTCTGACTGCCACCCCAAAATGGTCTGCTGCTCACAGTAGACAGGGCAGAGGTTGAAAATACAGTGCTTCTTTTCCCCAAATTTCATTTGCTCCTTAGACATCAGGAAGCTGGAGGCTGTTCATGACTCTCTGGCGCGCTTGAGGCGTCTCAGACACCTTCCTGAACAATCCAGCACTTTAGGACTGGGCGTCTTCTGGTAGAGGCAGAACATGCATGGTGACATGTCACAAATACCACCCGCTCATGACAACAAAACACAGTCTCACACACATTAGGTATACAGTCATTCACTTGCTCATTTGTAAAAGGTCACTGAAACACGTAACGCTATTGTTATTTCGTTGCTGTCACTAACCCTTCACCCCATAAAGAAATCAAAGTGAACTTTCTCACTTTCTCTTCAGGTTTCTGTAAAAGCAATTAACTACCAGGCAAAAAGTTTTGAAATTACTGCAAGCTCCTTGAGGCGAGGCTATGATTACTTTGCGAGTGTAAGGTGTAACTATACAGAGTACCCGGCCTACTGGAGTGAATGGAGTGAAGAAGTTGAATTTCACTGTGGTAAGTATTGTAACAAATATCAGCTTGATAAAAGAATGGTATAGTTTTATAAACCATAACGTAGGTATCCCACTGCTCTCCTCTCAGAGGAAAGTTATGGAATCGTCAGCTTCATCCTTTTGAAGGTATTGTGGATACATCTGTAAAGGCTTCCAAAGAGACTAAATATAAAAAGGGAACTCCTGGGGAAACTAAGGAAGAGAAGACCAAGGGAAGTTGAATTGTTCAGCCTTGCGGGAAAAAAAAGCTGAAAGGGGATGTGTTTATTCTCTATAAATATTTCATGAAGTAGACACCAGGGAAGGAGAAGAGATATTTAAACTAAAGAAAAACATTTACGTAAGAGCAAGTGGGTGTAAATCAACAGGTGATGTTTAGGCTGCAAATTAAGCAATAATCTAACCGTCAGAGGGCTGGGAGTTTTTAGAAATATCTGAAGAGCAGGAGAGAGGAAAAGAAGCATAGGTGCACTACAGTGTAGATGATAATGCCGTTTTAGGGTCTGTGTGACAGGTTTGTCCCTGAGAGCTGACAAATGGCCTCACAGTACATGTTGGCTCTCCCAGCTCCTAACGCTCACGGTAACTGGCTGCAGTACCTGCATCGATCTTTGAGACATGCCACACACCATCACCACTGGTAGCCGTGTACCTTCTGTTGTTTATCTGCTGGAGGCTTTATTTTACATCCTCTAAAGGAGCATTTTTTAAGGTGCAAAAGAAGAGCAATGAATTTGGTGTTGCCAGCACTTGTATTTATATGCACACGCACATGTAAATGTATATGTTTGTTTAACAGATTACCAAGTAACAGCTGAAGACATTCTGCAGATGGCTGTTCCCATATCCTGCATACTGATCATGGCAGTATCTGTAATTTGTTACTTCTGCTTTACCAAGTATGTATCGTACCGTTCACAGGTTTTAATAGAGTAGCAGTTTGCACAGATATCAGTATTGCTATTGATTAGCTGGATGTCTAGTAGTACGGGGATCTAATTTGTTTTTCCTCAGGACCTTTATCTCACTCTCTATGAGCAGGCATTTTATAAATACGAATCAGTTGCACTCTGTCATTTTCTGAATAGGTAACTGAATATCCTCTATTAATCTTACTAGAATCGGCTTGTTACAGCATCCAAAACAGGCTGCACTTGTGGGGTTTGTCAGTTTTGGACTCCAGTCTTTGTGGAAGTTCCAGTAATGACGGTTAAATATCTGTATGTCTTTTAAAATTTTTTTTAGTGGTAATGCGAAAAGTGGGATCCTATCTGTTTTGCACATCCTTTCAAACATGATTAGAAGAACATGTGACTGTGGTTGTGCAGAGCAGTCATGCAACAAACTTATAAACATCTTCGCACTAGTTTAATGAAAAGCAGCACTTGGACATGCACAGAACAAGCTCTTCCTGTTGCTGCAATGCAGATGGCGAAGAGGGAGAGGGAAGTGTATGCTGATGAAGCCAAAGCGCAGTCAAAGCAAACAATTTTAACTCTTCCCTTGCAGAGTAAAGAAGGAATGGTGGGATCAAATCCCAAATCCAGCAAAGAGCCATTTGGTCATGAAGAATGTCAAGGTAATTTAAAGGCTTTGCAAAAAATACCTTTTCCTAAAATACCTTTTCCTAATCACCACAAGTAAAATATGTAATAAGTGCTAATGTCTGGGCTAGTGCAGGGGATACTAAACACAAATCACATGCGTTCTAAATCTCATTTGTATCTTCATTAGTTTTCAGTTATGTGCTACATTGATGAAATTAAGTTCCCTTTCCATGACTTAAAGCAGAGTCATATGGAAAACCAAATGTAAGTAAGATAAAGGAAAAAAAAAATCTCTGCTTTACAGCATGAAATAGTTTCTTATTACATAAGCATTAACTGTCCTTTTCTTTTGACTTCCAAAAACAGAAGTTGCAAGAATTGTCTGTCTCAAAGTTTGTCAAGCCAAAACTTCAAGGGAAAAGATAACATCAGAAATGTTGAGAAATCTTGCAGTTGCTACAGCAAGTCTGGAGAGTGGTTTCCAAAAGGCAGCAGTGCAGTTTTAACCCCTGAGACAATTCTGGTTGAAGATTCTATAGAAATCTGTGAATGTTTAACAGACGTTGAGGCTGAGAGCCAGGAAGAGACTAGTGACCAATTCACCTTGTTTCAGCCTTGTGAGAGCAGTTTCAGTGCTTTCAGAGAGCACACTGAACACAATGATGCACTAGCTAGCATGTTTCAGGAGCTCCTGGCAGATGGAAACAACATGCAAGACAGTAAAGACCCAGACATCATTACAGGTGAGAATAAAGCCTTGGAGAAACTTGAGTCAGAAAATCCATCGCAGCGAAATCCAAAAGAAAGCGCAGCCCAGAGTCAGCAGCCATGTGATATTTCTCATACAGTCTCCGTTTTCACCAAAGGCTCTCAAGATGACTACAATTGTAGCACAGCCAGCAAGAAGTCAGAACAATCAGAAGAATCCTTTGAATCTGGCTATCAGAGTGCCAGCATAAATTCTGCTTCTCTGGATGCAAGTGATCTTCAACATATGGTTCATGAAAGCCTTTTTCCGTGCAGTTCTGAAAGTCGTCGTGATTCGTGTGTCCTAATCCAGGAATCTTCAAATAAACCATCCTTTGGGACCAAAAAAGACAGAATAAGCAATGCTGCATACAAGAGTTTTAATACCCTTGTATCTCCATCTGTGGAGCCCTGTGGTTCTGCCTACAAGAGCTTCAACACCCTTATCTCTCCATCCGTGGAGCCCTGTGGCTCTGCCTACAAGAGCTGTGACACCCTTATCTCTCCATCCGTGGAGCCCTGTGGCTCTGCCTACAAGAGCTTCAACACCCTTGTGTCTCCATCCGTGGAGCCCAGTGGTTCTGCCTACAAGAGCTTTGATATTCTTGTGTCTGCATTCAAGGAACCAAGTAGCTCTGCATATAAGAGCTTTGATACCCTTCTGTCTCAGTCTATGGATAATAGTAGCCCGACTCTGTGTTTTGAAAATGTATGCTCCTCACCACCTCTGACACAGTTTCCAGAAGAACTTGGCTGCAGAGAGCAAATCTATCAGCCCCCTAGGAATCAGAGATGTTACACCAACTACAGATCTCCCTGCACCGAGCTTGATTTTCAAAACACCTGTTCAGAACATACTGATTTTCCATCTTTCTCTACACAAGCAAATGACAGTGCTTCAGCTTTCCTACCAGAGGAAGAAATACAGAAGCAAGTAACATATCAAAATGTTCAAAAGAAAGCCAATACAATTTCTTGCCCCATTGCACCTCCACCAGCTGGTTATCAGCCGTTTGATAATGCAGTTAAATGTAATGGTACATCCTGTGACAATGACAGTGAGGTTATCCCTAGGAATGAACCCTTCATTCGTCTTTTGTACAGCAACCTGAGAGAAACACCTCCTGATACCATAATCTGTGAACCTGACCAGAGGACAGATGACCAGCTGTGTTTGACTGTACAGGGTTTTGACAGAAGCGTTGCCCCAGGTTCAGCCTCTAGTGAGGATGTCGCACAGACCAGTGATGGCAGCCTTTGGATCATCAGCTCTAATGAGCTGTCTAGCCATAGCAAAGATGAACAAGGCAGCAGAGACAAACAGCTGTTGCATTTGCTAGAGTCGAACTGTCAAGATTTTAACAGTAGAGAAAGCACTATAAAGGGCACAAAGTGTAACAGCTTTAAGTGTACTGGTACAGGAATGCAAGAGAGCAACAGGAACAGACTAAATACTGACTTTCACTGCCACACACACAACCACTTGAGGAAACTTGGAAATGCAGAGGAAAATAAAGAGGTGATAAAGCAAGCAGTAGGCGGGAGGTGCGGCTCAGCGGCTAGCTTACCAGCAGAATCACTGCACGGCAGTGGGCTAAACTTAGAAAGAAAAACTGCAGAGTCCCTGGAGTTTCTGGTCTTGGAGAAGCTGTCACCTGCTCTTTTTGTGGGTAACTCCTGCCCTGATTCTCACACCATTCACAGTGAGGATTCCAGACTGGTACCTGCAGTTAAAAAAAGACCAGTAGAACTATTGAGGGAAAACAACAGGAAGAATGAGAAAAAAATGAAACTTGCACAAGCCCTTGCTCAGGAGGACAACTGCTACATGAAGGTGGCCTAGCCACGCTTGCCAAGACTGAGCCAAAAAAGTCTTTGGAAATAAACTATATCACAAATTGAAATGTTGCTTGTTCTTGCGATCTTACCTGAAGCGAGGGCTGCTACAGTCCCGACATGGACTCAGTGGGTTGTAACACTCCTGCCTGCTGCAGGGCCGGCAACCGGTATGCGATGCAGGCCCCCGGGGGACAGCAGGGGTTAGCACCTAACAATTGCACCTACGGCTCTATCAGGGGGGCGAAGCCAGAGCTGAAGTTTCCCGGGCTGTGGTTGTTCTCCAAAAGTGAGCGGCAGCTGCATAAAGTAGGAGTTCTTAGTACAGCTCCCGTGGCTATCGCCCTGGCTCTGTATGTTGCTTGGGGAGCGCACAAAGGTGATGTGGAAGGTCTGGACACACCTGGAAGTGGGATGTAGGTGCAGGTCAGAGGGGAAAGCGACTGACTTGCACTGACAGCATCACACGGCTTCCATAATTTATTTATTGGGGGAGGAGGGGAGAGGGGTCCTGTGTGCCTAGCCCCAGCACGGGCTATGTGTTTCTGTACTTGCTCAAGCAAGACCTGAAATAAAGATTACTGTCATTTGGGCTTAAGCAGTGCTATTATGGATGATTACTTTCTTATTCTGTAGAAACAAGCAGAGCTTCTTTCATACTTCTACAGCTGTAAATGGAATCAGGCATTTCTAAGCAGTGTTTTCCCAGAAAGTTTATCCAGTAAGCAGTGTTTTCCCAGAAGGTTTATCCAGTTTATGGTCAGACTCCCTAAACTGATGGAGCATTTTTTTGGCTTCTTGTTCTTGTCCGGTCAGAATGGGAATTAAGCCTGCAGCTGTAAGGCAGCAAATACTTCTTGTGGATTGTTGTTCCAAAATTTTTACTCATGACTCTCAACTTTATTAGGCGTTGTCATGTATTTTTGGTATGGTAAATTCCACCCTAGTATACTGGCAGTGGCAAAATAGTTAAGAACCGTTAAGTGATTTTATGTGTATTAAAATATATATGCGTATTCTCATTATTTAGAAAACCCTATTTGCATTGCCATTCATACAGAAGGAAACCCTAATGCTAAGCACAGAAACTGGTTTAAGTGTTTTGTAAGATATTTGGACTGCAAATCTCTCTTCAAAGTTCACGTTGGCCAAGTAGTAGAGGTATCTATGCATCAGTTTTGCAGTGCTAAAAGAGGGTATGTAAGCCCTGGAAGGAGACTCACGGTGAAGTGTCTGTACTTGGATGTGATAGTTAATATTCATATAGGCACTGGTTTGTAGCTCGCTTTCACTAAGGTGGTGGTTAGTGAAAGATCTTACTGCTGGTAGCTAAGGTGCTGATGAACATGCTATTTATTTGTTTTTGCTGAAAATACCAGGTTGAATTTTATTTTCACTCGGGTGAGGTCTAATTCTATCAGAAATACTCTTTCTTTGCATGCGGGCAGCGACTGCTGCAGTTCACACCAGCCCAAGTTCTGTGAGGTGGGAGGGCCGTGAGGCCGACAGATGAAGAGGTTTTCCAGGACCCATCAACCAAACCGGCACTGAAATGGTGTAACAGGAAGATGGCCTGCCTCCTGAGTAAGCTGACTCACTTCCCTAAATCCAAGCAAAGTTGAGTTTAAGCAATATCCCACAGCTGGTTATTGCAGCTACCCGGAACGGGTTACTCACTGTTTGCTGTAGTGGCACAGGGCTGTTAAGGGAGGAGGCACAGGGCCACCAGTGCTGCTTTCTTCCCGTTCTGCTCCTGTGCTCTCCCTTGTGCTCATTGTGAAATCCTTCAGGAAGGCTTGCACTTGGCTGGAGCAGCCAGGAGAGCTGTGCCCAGGCCAGGATTGGAAAGCTGTTTGCTGCAGCACCTCTCTGCTGAGCCCCAGCTTCATTCTGCTTTCCCTGCCTTTTTTTATTCTACATAGCTATGCCCGCCTCTCTGCTCACTGCCCTTGGATGGCTTTCTGCGCGTGGGTATTCTTCCCCTTCTCTCCCTTCAGTACTTCTCTGGTGAAATCAAACTGTAACTCTTCGAGAAGGCAGAGCCCTATTCCTATGCCTTTGCAGAACCCAGAACTGGCAATAAACACCGGGGCTGGCTGGGCAGCTGGCACGCTCACCCCCTCTGCTGCTACAGACATGGTGCATGGCTGCAGCGGGACCTACGTTCGTGTTCCGTCCTCCACTGCCTCTGCTTTTGTGGTCTGGAGCTATTGCTGAGCTATAAAATGCAGGTGGGTTTCAAATGACAGGTTTCTGGCCCAAGATGATGATCTGCCCGGTGTGTTGGGAGTCCTGACTTTGGGCTGGCTCCCAGGGCTGCCAGCGAGGTGCACTGGTCCCAGCCCCACCTCCCATGGACCAGCCTCTGCTCGCAAAGGCAACTCACCATCCCCAGAGAGGAGCTTCATTCCTGAAGGCTGGGACCCTCCATGTCCTTTTTAGCATGTCCTTTTTAGATAGTGGAGCGCTCCTGCCAGGACAGAGAATAACTAATCATAGTAAGTGTATTTTCAGTGTTTTTCAGTTTGTTTTGTAATACTGCAAGTGCAAGTGGAGGCTTGTGCCAAGTTTAGCCTAGTTATAATGCCATATATTACTCGCTCACAATCCCTCCACCTCCACATCGTTCTCAGCTGGCTGCCTACCAAGTATTAGCAACCTGACTCACCATGAGTGAAATGAGCTCCTGAGAAAAGCAAGTGTATTCCCAGTTCTTGGGACGCTTATTCCGATACATTGCTTTTCCTTTGCAGAGAATGCCACAGCCTTGCATCTTTTTCTTTCTCTCCTTCCTGAACAGTGTTGGCTCCTGTCATGGTTTGGGCTGGATTGGCCACTGAAATGAAGGGCAGATGCTCTCCCCCACCTCCCTCTCCGAGGAGGGAGAGAGAGAGAGAGAGAGAGATGTATAAGTTTAGGAAAAAAACCTAAACTACTTCAATAAAATATTAATAATAAAAGGAAAATAATGAAATATATACAATATGTACAAAACCATATCAAGCTCCCAGGATGACGATCACGTCACCGGCAGGCACTGGGAAAGTCCCAGGCTGGACTCAGCAACGGACAGGAACTGGATTCCGGATCTGGATTCAGGAATGCACAGATCAGGATCAAAGGCAGACAAGCAGACAGAGTCCTCTTCGGATGCCAGCCATTGAAGAAGAGAGTTGACCCTTTGACCCCTCGGCTTTTATACTGAGCATGGGACAGATGGGATGGAATACCCTGTTGGTCAATTTTGGGTCCCCTGTCCTGTCCGCTCCTCCCCGCAGGTGGGACCCCTCTACGCTTTTGAACCCTCCAACGGGGCAAATAACAAAGTGAACTGAGGTGGTTGTTATAGCAATAAGTACAAAGACCCTCTCTGCATACCATTCCTTGGCATAAATTACAAATAATCAGGTTTTATCACTGAGAAGGAACAGTGTCTCCATAATACGTTGTCAATTTCAGAGAGTTCAATTAGTTAGAAGAGGTTTAGTTAAAAAGTAAAATTACTGAACTGAAAATCGGTTGTTTTACCTCCTTGGAAATACGTGCCTGTACAGAACAGCTGTTGGCAAATTCCTGTCAATCACAGGGTTTGTCATTGCCTGTGGAAAACTAACAGTAACCACGAGATGAAGGTGAGACTAGAGTGGAGCCGGAGCTCGAGCATGTGGGGTCAAGTTCTTGGGGGTAGGGACAAGTTAATTTAAGGTGAAGGAGGGATCAGCTTTCTAAGTAACTTGTACCGGCATCTTGCTTTGGGACCCTGCATTGTTCAGGCAGGGTGCAAGGATGTCCAAGGGCTTATCCATCATGAGCTACCAACTTTATCTAAGAAAACAAGTTTGTTTAGGTGTTGCATTCTAGCAGTGACAAAGGAAGAAAGGGTGAGAAAACCGAATGAGGGGATTGGTACTTCCAAAACCCTGCTCCCTGATGTTTACCTCCGACTGTGGTATTACGTGACAAAACTCCTTAGCGAACAGAGACTGAGAGGGCAGTTTGCTTTCTCCTAACCGTGTCTTTTCTGTAGAGAGCCCATTAGGGAGCATGATTTGTGCAGTTTGTATCTAGCTCTGACAGAGATGCTTCCAAAGTGCGTAATTTTTGCGTACAGTTGCTTTCACACAGAATAGGTGCTTTTGACTAATTCTCAGTGGAACTGTGCCCATGCGATGCTCAGGTATGTGCGTGCGCACGCACATGGATCATTTCCTTGCCTCTGCGGATTGCTGAGTACAAGGTCTGCCCCAGGCTCCCACATGGTGATGTGGCATGATTGCACATTACCCGTAATTTTAATTTTGTTCACCGCGCGGCTGTGACCGAGGCAGCCGTGTCACGCCGTCAGCTTTGCATCAGATGTTGCAGACACAGCACACAGCCCTCCAGGCCCCTCTGACTAAACTGCGGTGACGAGGTTGGAAGCCAAGTGACAGCTCAGCGTGAACTTGCTGAGAATCAGAGCAATGAGAGCAAGGAACCCGCCTGGTTTTCAGCTGCAGGACTACCGTCTCTCGAAGCAGATTGCTCCAACGGAAAGGAAAAAGACAGCCGAGTGAGAAAGAGGGCACTTTCCAAGTACCTCACTAACACACTTCAGTTAAAGCTTACTAAATTGCCACGCCTCCATGTGTTTTCCCAGAGTACCTAATAACAGTTAGCAGCAGCATCACTGCTTTGCTAAATCCTGGCTATTCTCATTCCTCCATGAGCCGAGAAAGCGATGCTGAGAGGAACTTTACATTTCTGCTGCACTCTGGCAGAAGGTGCTTCGCTCTGTTTGTCCCTTGTGCTGTCCTGCTTCCGACCTGTCCCGTCTGTGTCTTCCTACAACGTGGGCATTTCCACACAGCCGCCTCCGACCCCTCCAGCAAGGCTGCAAGATGAAAGGGAAGAGAAACTGGCCACAGCCCTGGATGAACAGAGTGGAAAACTGACTCTGTGGCACATTAAGCTGCGCAGGGGGATATTTCTTTCTATAAATACTTTCTATAAAAAAGTATACTTTTTTATACAGAATACTTGCTATAAAATTCTGACCATCTGCGCAGGAGACTAAAAATTCTGTATTCTGAATGCAGAGAGGCAATTGTTATGGCAAGAGTCGGTGTCAGCCTGACCCACAGCCTGTCTTTGATAGAGGGACGGCTGCGCTAGACCTGCCCCAGTCCATGGAGTGTAGCCGGTGTCCTAAGGAGCTCCTGTCCCACTTCAGTGATGGATCAGCCGCTTCCGTGGTCCTGTCTGTTCTGCACTGTGTAAGAGCAGGGCGTTCACAGCAGTGTAGTGTTTGTCCTCTGCTTGAAGGTTACCGAGTCAGTGACTAACATGTCACTGGGACTTTCCTATTTGCTGCCGTTTCCCCAGCTCTTAGACATGGGGGAATTTGCCATAAGCTGAAGAGTTTGAGGTTGGCTGCTGCTCCCCAGCTCAGCCGCTGCTGGTTTCACTTGCAGTGAGCCACCCACACGGCAACAAGAATTATAACAGGGCGAGAAAGCACTGGGCTGCCTTCTGGAGGTAGAATTTCCACACGTGGCTCAGGGTTGTAACCAGTCCCTGGTTCTTGTCTTGATGGCCTAGAGAGTTGCTGTGAGCACTGGGTCTGCACTGGCCGTGGTGGCCCTGAAATTAGTGCTCTTGGCCCTTGGTGAGTAGCCGTCAGAGGTCTGGAGGAGCTGGCTCTGGCAGGCTCATGCTGTGCGGTGTTCACCAACCAGTCCATGTGTCTGACAGGCTTTGGGCTTGAAGGTTGAGCAGGGCAGCTCATTGCTGGGTGGTCTGCTCCCCCAGTGCCTGGCTGAGCTGCTCCAGAAGCACATAGTATGCTCCTCCACAACACGAGGGAGGCAACAGAGCCATCAAGTGCCTTGTTTCCTCCACAGGGGCAGGAATTAGAGTCCATAGTTTGGCCTGTGCCAATTCCATGTCCTCATTCTGAGCTGTGCTGGGCCCCTGTGACACCGTCATCTGGAATCATCGGGGATTCTTCCCTCTTCCCACAAAGGTCAGGCCACCTTTGCTGTTCTTATGACTTGTCTTATAAACCTCCAGCTGTGCTCCCCAGTGTGAAGGACCAACAGGTTCAACTGCTGTCCATATTGTCTTTATTTTGCATGTTATCTGCCATTGTTTTAGCTTCTTGCTGCTCCTAGCACGTTGCTTTCCAACTTCTGCAGAGTAAGGAGTGCAGAAACTGGGCTGTGCAGAGCTGGCCACAGAACAGCAACCAGGGAACCCAAGCAGCTTCCTTGTTCGAGCAAGAGCCTCACACCACAACCAAAGCCACCACGGAGCGTGGAATCCCCCACGTTCAGACTCCTCCTCTTCTTGCGGAGCACTGTAAATGTTTACCAGTGCTGAGCTGGGTGCAGATACCCTGATGTGACACAATTTCATCACATTAGTCCCTGTGCCAATAACCCCATGTTTTGGCCTTTTTAGCCTCAAACAAAACAAGCTCCAGCCTTCTGCCACCTTACAATGAACTCCTACCAGCATCATAGCAAAGCCACAGCTTCACAAAACTTGGACTGCCCCAAGAAAGCCTCACAAAGCCTTTTGGCTTCTCTTCACAGAACGGTATTTTGACTTTTTGGAAACACTGGTTACTTTGGAGCAATCTGTTTCCATGAAAATCCTGTTTATCTCCAATGTTGTTAACATGCCCCAACATTTCGCAAGCTGCTTCTCATCACTCTGTGCATTTGTCCATCCTGCACCCCCATCCCACCTTTCTTCCCAAAGACACAGTACATCCCCGACAGTGACATGAGAAGCCACCAACTGTGTTTGGGATGGAGCCAGCGACGCTGCTGGAGCCTGTGGTCTGCCATGCGACCGATCGTCTCCTGCAGCTCACTGCTTGCCACGTGGAGGCAGCATGCGATGTGAGCCACCAGCTTTTGCTTTGAAAGTGCCTCCACGGTCACAGGTCGAATACAGCTGGTGTGTTTTTCACACTATTAGAGATGCCAGAAGCTGTCCAAGGCACGCTCGACTGCTGCACCCAGCCCCAGGTGTGGAAGGCCTGCTGGAAAAACTGGTGGCCAGGCAGCATGGGTGGGGCATGCTGATTTTTGGCAACTGTGGTGAAACAAAGATCCAAGAGGCTCAGGTGAGGCTGTTGCCATAAAGAGCTGTGTGCCAGCAGCACAGTTCTGGTCTTGGTGTGTCCTTGCGAGTGGAGATCTGGGGGCAAGCTGATGGATATTGTCTCTAAATGGGTCAGTTTCCGCTAATCTGTGTGAAAGGAGCAGGGAGTTCTGCTGGCTCAGGTGAGCGCTGTAGGAATGTGTGATGGACTTGCTGACCTCTTTGGTCACCTCTTTGGAAGCACAAACATGGAAGATGTGACCTGGGACCAGTCTGAGAATGGCTGTGATAGGGGAGGGTGGAGAGGGTAAGCTGCACAGAGAAGAAAAGGCTGATGCTAACTTGGTGAAGCTGCAGGAACCCAGCTGTGGGGCAGGGCTCTGACAAATGTATGGAGGGAGAGAACTGCCTGTGGGCTATGCAAAGGGGTCTGGGCTCTCAGAGGAGGGTGCTGTGGAGGCTGTCTTGGGGAGAGCACACTTTCCTGTGGGCTGAATGTACATGGTGTAGTGAGGCATCTAGGGAGATGCTCTGGGCAGGTTTTGCATGGTGCAGATGAGGGTGGTAGGTTTGAGCCTGAGCAGGGCTGCAGGTTTCTGTTCCAGATGGTCAGGGTGAGTTCACAGACACAGTCATTCCTGTTTCTGTTTACCAGCATGTGTCTGGTGATTTCCTAAGAGAAGATACAATCCTCTGTGCCTTCCCCTCGGTGTGAGCAAGACGTACGTAGTCACAGCTCTGTGAAGGTAAGTCCTTTTTCCTCTGGTGGGAGCCAAAGTGATGTCTTCCTATTACACCCTTCGTGCAGAACGGGCTCAGACTTGATGTATGTTGGGGAAAACAAGAGGCTGAGCCCAATGTTAGTGGCCACGAAGAGACAACTGGCAATGGCAGAAGGGAGGCGGGAGGGCTGGGTGCTGGGGTCTCTGTGGGTGGCACTCAGCATTCCCCAGACAGAAAGCAACGCGCTCTCCCTCCTCTGTGCAGCATCCTGTGGCAGCTCACAGGCTGCCAGCTGAGGGGCTTTGTTGTTTTTCAACCTGCTGCTTTGCTGACTAACACCTCCGCTTTCTGCGTGGCTCATTCATATTTTACCCCATTTCCTGAGCTTTGAGGTGGTTTCTTCTATTGCTTTCCCTTCCAGTAGAACACTGTTACTCATGTCTCAGCTGTTCTGCCATTTTTTACTCATTACTTATCGTAATGTATGATTATCTTCCTCCTAAATGTCACCAGCCAGTAAAGGTGCCTTTGACCCTACAGTTATACCAGGTCTGTATCTTTGATGATGCTGAGGATATTGTTTTAATTCCATTGTGGCAGGAAGAAAATACAGAGGTAGTACTGTTTGTGTGGGTTTTTTTTCCTTGCATCATGAACTTGATAACTGCAAGTGTCACTAATTGTCCATTCTAAAGGAAGGAATTGTCAGCTCTAGTTGTTATTTCCTCTGATTGTATGTGTTCTTGCTGATAAATACACACAGGTGTTGCCCACCTTCCGGTCATGGCAAAATGCTTTTGGGTCACCAATAACTTTAATAGAACCTCCCAAGCCTTCCCTGGTGTGCCTTTCATGCTTGCTTCTTGGTGAATATTGCCATTGCAGGTTGGGCTGAGATTACAGCTGGATGACAGTAGTTGCTTCTTATCTTCAATCAACAATTGAACTGCTTCAGGTCACCTTGGGAGCTGAATTCAGCTGCCCTGATGTGCCATGGAACCTCAGGTGTAGAGGAGTCAGTGCCCAGGCAGCACAGAGTATCTCTGGAGCTGTGTGCTCTTGGGGATGGTCACTGCATGCTGAGCCCACTGACTCGCTTTGTTTCATGCAGGAGAGGTATCTGTGTACTGTGCTCCAGGTGCCAACAAGTATCAGGGCTCCTAGAGATCCTGCATCGTGGCTCTTACCAGGCTGGATACGGTGGATGCAGTCCCTCTCGGTCACTGGGAGAGATGTGGTGGGTCACACTGTGCTGGGTTTCCCGGGATGGAAGCGCTAGGAGTATGTTAAGCGTTTGCTCTGGAGGGACAAGACTATTTGTTGCTCTTCACATTGCAGCACTTGCACAGTTTCCCGTGTGCATGCGCACACATGTATAGGCACAGTGCTAGATGACAGAAGAGAATCAATCATTAAGTTTCAACTCCTCTATGTGTGATGAGCTATTCCAGACTTCTGGCAGGTCCTTAATACTCCTCTTGGCTTTATGCTTCACCAGTAGCAAGCACCACAGAAGGGAAACTCTACACATCTGAATTCTGCCAGTCAGTGAAGGATAAACTTTCTCAAATTGAAATTACCTATCTTGGAAAAAGAAGTTCCAACTGCTACTGCTGCCCTTTCCTAGGGCTCATTACCTACCTTCAGTCCTATCTCTCTTTCCTCATCTCTATACAGTAAACCCCTCCATGCCTCTGACTCATCCTGGGAAAAACAGATGGTTTGGACCACTCAGGCCAGGGCAGGTGTATTGTACTTGGACTGACCAGCCATGACTTCCCCATAGCTATAAGGGAAATTACAGATATCTGAGGAGTCCTGAGGTCTGGGTAGGAGCTGGCCCCGACTGTCTGTGCCTGTGCTGCCCCAGGCTGGGTTGTGCTGTGCTGTGCCAAGTCTTCGCATCTCCTCTCGCAGTAGGGGCAGTGGGCTCAGCAGATCTCAGGGCTGAACATAGAGCCCACTCACCCTGCACCCAGCTGCTTTGTGCCCGCTTTGCTGCTGCAGTCTCCTTGAGTTATTCCAGCTCTTTGTTCTTTACCCTCCTACCACTATGCCACGCTGTTTGTGCCAAGTCGCCTCCATAGTGCGGCTCCTTTCCCTCCTGCCCAGGGACCCAAGGAGGATGCATTGCAGCCCCTTTGAAGGTATGCGGAGGTGAGCTGACCTACGCTCCCTCCGTGTCAGCCTTGCAATCCGCAGAGCCCCAGCCCAGACACAGGCTGCAGGCAGGAGATCAGGGTAGGGGTGAGCCCTTCTGCCTGTGCAGGAGCCAGACCACCTCCCTGCCTGCGGTCTGAGGGTTGGTGCTGTTGCCCTGGCCCCAGGGGCCGTTCCCCAGGGGACAGCTGGAAGCAGAGCACAGTGGTACTTGGCTGTCTCTGGTGTGATACACGCCCTACTATATATAGTTGGGCTTAACCATTGAGTGCCTTGACACTGATGCCTCCCCGCAGGCTCTAACTCCACCAGCCCCACTATGACCTTTTAGGTCTGAGGCTTGTGAATTTTTATCTGCTCTCCCACCTTTTTCTCACATAAGATTGAGAGAGCAGAGCAATACAGTAATAAATGTTGTGTGGGTGTTTGGACCCGAATTCATTGCCTCCTCTCTCACCACATCCTTCTATCGGCACAGTAATTCTGATACAGTGGTGACGTCAACCGCCATTTATCACTCTGTATTCCAATACACTACAGCCCTTGGTCGTGCACAAGTAGGCTTTGCTCTTATTCAGTGCTGATGAGATCCACCTGCTTTCCAGCTCCTGCACATGCAGTGTCTGCAGTCACAGTAATGGTTTAGCCAGGCCATGGAAGTGTTGGAGCGCTGAAAAGGAAAGGTGAAAGGACGGGGCAAGGTAATGTCCATGTTTCCACCAATTTTCCCTGCTGCCAGTTTGCTACTGCCTGATATCCGTGACTTCACTGTAAATCTTTCCTATAGCTGATGTGGCCCTTGTGCCCCTGCTGTCACTGCTGTTGGCCTCTACTGGACAGCTAGAGAATCCCTCTGTCCCTCTGTTGCTTTAGCTTTGTGATTAGATGGCAGTGTACGCTGATAATTTTTTTTTCAAGAAGAAAGCTCGGGTTTGCATATAACCGGTGAACTGAGACTTCCACTGTTTTTTTGCTTGGGTGTAGCTATGACATTTATTTTCTCATGCTTGGAAATACCAGATTATTATTTTTTATTATTAAACTGAGTTCTTAATTAGGCTTTTTTTTCTGTGGAAGTTTTGTAAGTATACACATTTCCTGGAGACGCTTTACATTGTGAGCTAGACTGCATCCATCTTTGGCAGCTTATAGCACCACATTTCCAGATCTTTAACAAAAATAATCTCCGTAAATGTCTGTGGCTGTATTGGTCCTATTTCGTATTCTCTGGTATATTAAAACCTTGTAGCATCATTTACACGTGCACATCTATATGAATGGCTAATCAACTTTATTACTGTGCTCTCATACACTGTTCTTTAGGGTACTACAGAGTTTGCAGCAATATTGCTTAGCGCCTGTACAATGCTTGACGTTTTATAAGAATTAAGTAACTGTGTTTCAAGGCTGCATGAAGCTGTCTGAGACGTAGAAACTGAAACAAAACGGTAGAAAGGACTTTTCTAATGCCAGACAGGGAATAAGTTCCTGCTTCTGGTTATTGCCCACTGCCATTCTTCTTTCTAAGTGAACAATCTCACAAGCAGGGTGCTGACAGATGGAAGCAAATGGGAAGGGTGTAACAAATGGAGGGATGTAGGAAAGGTACTTAATCATAGACTAAGATTGAAGTTTGCAGAGGGCCTGACTGGAGGAAGCTTCAGAACAGGGGCTGCTATACACCTCTGTGAAGCCATGAGGTCTTCCAGACGTCAAAGACCAAAGAGACGCTGCTTCAGAGCTGCATCTTTCCCAGATCTTCCACACACACATCCATGTCTTGTCATAACAACATGGAGCACAGCCAGGAGGTCAGACACACATAGCACTGACGCCTTCTATGGTGCTCTCAGAGGTAGCAGTCCTTCCCCACCATATTGAGTTAGGAGAACTGTGTAAGAAGTGAAGGAGATAAGTGTTGGACTTATCTGTGGGCACTGGCACAAGTAAGAGATGGGACAGGGGAGTCCCAAGTGAGGAATTATTGTCTCTTTGCTTCACCTGTGCTAGCAGATCCTACTGCTCTTGTCCTATTTTCGCTATTGTGCTCTTATTCAGGAAGCTTCCTTCTAGATTACAACCTTGTATGTTAACCTCTCTCCAGCGTGTAATGGCAGCCTCTGATATTTCCATGAGATCTTCCCAATGAGCTACTTGGGCTTGTTGCTTTGACTTTTTCCTATTCATTCCTCTCTGTCCCATTGGATTGACTGTACTCTTCTATGAACAGAGGAAGGAAAATAGGGAAGACGCTTTAAAGAAACCACATTCCAGGGGCTAAAAGCAGCAAAGACTTCCCTTGCTTTGCTCTAGCCATTTAGGCAGGAATGGGTGTAAAATGAGGGAGCTACAGAAATATCAGGAACATGACACGCTGAGGGTGCTGCCAGCTGGATTCTGAGACAAGCAGTGGGTCTGCAGAGCTCTCTGAGGGCCCAACCCTTCCTTCCTCTGCTGAAGAAGAGGCAGCGAGTTGCCTATCTTGGCCAAACACAGTAGCCGAAGCTGTGAAGTGTGACAGTCACAAAGCAAAGCGATGCAGGGCACAGTACGAGATGGCACTAGTCCCTTCTGCCATCCAGAGCCTGTGCTGGGTTACAGTCCATGGCAGGGCATGATGGACTGAGGAAGAACAGCAGCAGCCCTGTGTGCTCTCCCAGGGTGGGAACAGGCCCTTTTGGGCAGGTTGTTGGCATCCTAAGATGGGGAACCCTGAATATTCTGAGCCTGGCAATAATAGGTTCTAGGTATTTCGTGGGGAGAAGGATGATTTAAAAAGGCAGTGGAGCATGTATCATGTCTCTAGGGCTAGGGACATGTAGGGCCCAGTGGTCGGTTCATTTGGCACAGCTCTTCTGTTAAATGTGCTGCAAGGAACAAGGCCCTTGATGCTAGGATGTTGTGAGCAGATGCTGCATCAGGAGACTGCCCATCTTGAGGGTGTCTTGTCATGGTGCAGACAGCCTTAGCATGAAATCGGGTGAGTGGGTTTCAGATGGTGGGATAACAGGGTGCCTTCCTCAAAGGAATGACGAATTGGAGAAGAGCAGTGGAAGGACGCGTGGGAGCACGAGGTGGGTTTAGGCAGTGGGCTGTGCCTTAGTAATCAGGGACTGCACCACCAGAAGTCGTGGTAACAGCAATAGTTATTATACAGAGAAAACTCGGAGAACTGGGACCAGAGGGGTCAAGAAAGGATATTTCCCCACACTCCAGCCCTTCTTTCTGCATTTCCTTGAGGAAAGAGATATTATTTTTTTCTGTCCCGCCACTGGCAGCAGGCGAGGGAGATCAGCAGGGCACCTGGGGCTCCTCGCTGAGCTGGAGCATGTGCTTCATCTGCAGGGTATGTTGGCAGGAAAGGAGGGGCAGCAGCAGGCTGGCGGCTCCCACCACAGGGCTGAGGTGCTGCAGCCGGGAGGTGTTTGTGGCCCCTCCTGGGTGAGCCTTGCTGATCTCATCTGGACACTCTGCTGCCTTGAGAGCAAGTCTCTGAGCTCACGTGGGGCTGCAGGGGCTTTTTGGTGGCTGCTAAATTTATTTTGCTTTCGTTATTTGAGTAAACCTGGGAAATTTTTAAACACCACAAATGTTCCCCAAGTGGGAGAGGCCTCGCTGCTGAGTGACTGTCTGGGTGTTTGCTGCTGGTGGGGGAGGTACAGACACACCAGGACCTGGGTCCTGCACCTGGGTTGGGGCAACTGCCAGTATCAGTACGGTCTGGGTAATGAAGGGACAGAGAGTAGACCTGCTGAGAAGGACTTTGGGGTACTGGTGGATGAAAAATTGGACATGAGCCTCCAATGTGTGCTTGCAGCCCAGAAAGCCAACTGTATCCGGGGCTGCATCGAAAGCAGTGTGGCTAGCAGGTCGAGGGATGTGATTCTGCCCCTTTGCTTCACTCTGGGGAGACCCCCCCCTGCAGTGCTGCCTCCAGCTCTGGGGCCCTCTGCACAAGAAGGCCATGGACCTGTTGGAGCCGGTCCAGAGGAGGCCATGGAGATGATTCAAGGGCTGGAGCACCTCTGCTGTGAGGACAGGATGAGAGAGTTGGGGCTGTTCGGCCTGGAGAAGAGAAGGCTCCGGGGAGGCCATATTATGGCCTTTCAGTACTTAAAGAGGGCTTATAAGAAAGATGGAGACAGACTTTTTGGTAGGGCCTGTGGCAATAGGACAAGGGGTGATGGTTTTAAACTAAAAGAGGGTAGATTCAGACTAGACATAAGGAAGAATTTTTTTACAATGAGGTGGTGAAACACTGGCCCAGGTTTCCCAGAGAGGTGGTAGATGCCCCATCCCTGGAAGTGTTTGAGGTCAGGTTGGAGGGGCTTTGAGCAACCTGATCTAGTTGAAGATGTCCCTGCTCATTGCAGGGGACTAGATGAGCTTTAAAGGTCCCTTCCAACCCAAACAATTCTATAGACCTGCACCAGGCCCTGCCAGGAGCTCTGGGTATCTCTTGGTGGCTGCACTTCTCACCCAGCCTTCGTCCATATCACTTTTAGAGGTGTCTCTGTGCAACCTCATGCAGGGGTTTTGCAGAGCTCTGGGTCTCTGCAGAGTCACTCTTGTGTGTCTGACAGTGTCACTGACAGTCTTACTGCTCTGTGGCATGGCACATGGGCTCTTCCTGCCATCTGTGCATCCTTGCAACTTGCTGCCGACAGAAGTATGTCCCAAAAATAATACAGGTTGCTTCTCCGAAGTCTTGTCCCCAGGCAGCCTAGCCCATTTCAGAATAGCTGGGGAAAACAGTGCTGAAATCTGTATCAGGTATCAACAGTGAATATTCTGCAGAGAGAACATTTTAAGTCTTTCTGGGCACATCTGCGTGTTTCTGTAAATGTTAAATACTGTGAAAACACAGCCTGAAAGTGTTATGTGGCTTGAGGGCCTGGTCTTGGAGCAGGGGCTGTGAGCTGAGCAGGCATTTGTATGTGATGCTGTTTCCTCGTATTGTTGTAAACATCCTGCTTTCCTCTTCTCTGAAGACTTTCCTGTAGGTTCTCTTCACCAAACTGTATAAGGACAGCCTTCCCCTGAACTGAGTGCTTCTCAGTGCTTTTCTTCTATGCCACACGGGGGACTAGTTGTTTGGGGTTTTTTTGTCTCATCTGCCTTCCTGGAGTCCCTTAACTAGATATTTCATGCCTATTTAACCATGGGTAGGCCAAATCAATGAGTTCTCACAAGACTTGCTCTTACAAACCCACAGTGACATTCAGACTCTACTTGACTAACTTACTGTACAGTTGTTTAAGCCACAGCAATGTCACTTCTCCTAGTTGCAAGACATTTCTAGTTGCAGGAAACCAATGAAGAAAAAAAATTGGTTAGTTCTTAACCAAGTGCCTTCCTGTTGCATGGATAGACTGAGGCTACAGTCACTCTGCTGCTCTCTCTGTGCACATGCTGCTGGCAGGGAGTGGAGATTTCACTGGCCTGGTTTATGGCCAGTTGGCAGGACTGTTGGTCACCTGTCCCCTTTGCCCATGGAGTAGATGCAAACAGGAGAGCTGAGATGACTTGCCTAATTCAGGCACTTTACTTTTAGGCATTTAAAAGAAAGCAAGATTAATTCCACCTCAACCTTCAGCATATGGCTGAGCTGAACTTTTAATTGGTTGTTTGGGTTTTTTTAAAGTCAGTTTGTTAGGTTTTGTTTTTGTTTTTTTTTTTTTCCAGGACATCCAGTCAGAACCGACATGAAGAACAAACTGTGGCTCCAGAGTATTTCCTTCTTTCTTTTATTGCAGTACAGTAAGTTCCCAGATATCTCTTCCGGGCTGTACACCCACAGGATTTATCTTGGTGGCTGTTGGTGCAGGCTCTGCCAAGATGTGCATGGCACAGGGTTGCCATGGGACAGGAAGCGCAAGACAGGGTACCACAGGGAGAGGGTTCCATGGGATAATGAGTTATGGAAGAGGCTCTGTGGGCAGTGGAGGACAGACACAAGAAGGTGCAGAGCTCAGCCAGACTGCATACCTCTCCAGGGAGCAGCACCGGTGGAGAGAGCTTGCCATAGGAAAGGTTCTAGTGGCCAAGACCAGGATATCTCCAGGGCTCATGGCCACTGTTGGCAGGTTGGCCAGGGCCAGTGGAGTGAATATCTCATGGTCCTGAGCAAAGGGGGCTCAGGACTGCGCCGTGCAGACTGTCGCTCCCCCTTTCTTGCTGGTTCCTCCTCACCATGCCAGCTTTAGCTGACTCAGAGCTGACTTTCTGAACAGGTCAGCTGGACAGAAAAAGGCAGCAACAACAGTGTCTGCAGGGAACAGGTGCAAATTTAGCATTTTACACGCTGCTTCTAGGCAGAGCGTTGGACCTGCTCCAAACCTAAATTAGCAGAAAAGATTAATTCAGAGTTATACCTTCCTGCCATAGAGTACCACTGGGATGCCTGGTCTGAATTTTGTGTAACACAAGCCAGGGAATTACCCTGTACTAATTTCAGTTTGGACCCAACTAGATCTTACTGTTAAAAGTATTTGATTTTTGTTTCTGAAGCTGCCAAAGATGGACAAGTCATCCTAGACCTAACTGGGTTTAGGATGCTTAATTATTCCCTTCCCAGTAAAAAGCTGTCCTCTTCCTAATTTTGTTAACAGATTCTTGCCCAAAGATACACTTGCAGCTTACCAGCTACCTAGGAATAGTAGTCCATTTGACTGATTAACATAATAGCATAGAAGAATGATAATGAGCAATGCTTATTAGCTTATTAATACTTGCTGACGACTCTGAAAGAAAGCAAGGGTTTTATAACCCCATTTTTGTAGGAGAATAAGAATGTTGTTCAGGACTCTGTAACAAACAGTGCTTGTACCAGGGCCCTTGGAAGAGCCTACTGAGGGCTCAAAATGAAAAGTTAAAATTTAATGAAAATTGTAGAACAAAATTCTGAAATCAGCGTGAAATGACAAAGTCAAAATGAAACAAAGTGACAACCACATAGTTTGAATCCCTTACCGTTTAATAAAGCATATGTATACCCTTGGGGCCAGTCTGTTGCAAGTATCCCCAAATTTCTGCCGTCCCCATCCTGACTTTTTGTGGGGAGGGGGTGTCTTGTATGCAAATCTGAGTACTGCCCAGAGCTCACGTAGGGAGAGCAGTGTGTGCTCTGATGCAACAGGACTAGGAAGGGACTTTTGTGATGAGTGAAGTTAGTGGGGGGAAAAAAGTTGGATTTTGCTTTCCTTTGAACTTACTCTGGCCTAGAACTAGGCTGCACCCTCCCCTGGACGTGCCTGCTGTGCACTGTGACGGTAAATGCAGAGACAACTTCTTTGTGAGGACTGTCATTTGACCTGGATGGCGGGACAAATGTTTCTGGTCCATCAATGCACACATTGCCTGCATTCCATGCTCACTGTTCTTTGCATAGAGCATTCTCTTTAACTGTAAAATGTGTTGAGCATATCACATAGGCCTGCTTTTATCTTGTGCAAAATCTTCTGAACAAAAAGCATGTTTGACAAAGGGAAGGTAGGAAGCAGGGAGTGCAGTTTCTCTAGCCAGGCAAGCAGCAGAATGACAAACTCCCAACAAGGTTAGCATCAAAGGGCTTGGGTGCCTGATGGCTGTGAAGTAAGATGTTCCCATCAAGTTGGGGGCAGCCCTGATGGTAGCCTTGGGCTTAAGAATGGATGTAACAACCTTGAGATCTTCCCCTAGATGATGACAATTTTATTCCCATCAAAAAGGGGTGATTCTGTACACGTGAGAAATGAATAGTCGCTGTGGCAGGCGTGGTTTGCACCAGCATGGCATGCTGCATCTCCCACAGGCCTTTCCTCGCTGGTATTTCTAGTGTAATAAGATAAGATAAGTTTGAAAACTCAGTCACAGTTTGGGCGTTTCCTGGTATTTTGGCACGCCATTTGCTGCAACAGCATTTTTAATAGATTTTTGTTTGATACTTATCTTGCTGTCAATTACTTGCCTCCCTGTAGAGATGAAACATGTTAGGCTCCAAGGCTTGGAGACTTTTGGGGGGCTGGCACAGAGTGATCTGCTCCCTTCAGTGGGAGCCCTGAGGACTGTGTATGTTGATACAAAGTTCTGCTTGCTTCATCATGACAGTTGATATTGTGTTTTCTCTTTCCAAACCTACAGCTACATGTCATGAAAACCTCACTTGTTTTGTGGACTATGTAGAGACCCTGTCCTGTATCCTGAGAAACGACTTTGGTGCCAGTTCATACAACCTCACTGCAACATGGTACGTCTCAGTAGGATGAGCAAAGCGTGGTCAGCAGGAACTTCCAACATGGCCATAGCACAGTGGTGTCCTTCTGTCCTCTTTGTTAGGTAGAATTCTTGTTCTTGCTGCCATGCTGGTTTTTATTTGGTTCCTCACACTCCAGTTATCAACTGGCTTCTCCCCTAGCAAAGGATTCCTGTGCCCACTGACTGCTCCACTGACTCTGGCTTCCTTGGCGTTGTTTTCTCTCCTGCCCTGGCAATACCTTGCCGTTTAGCAATGCCATTGTTATCATTGCCATCGTTATCAATGGGCTTGTGTGTGCTGGCAGGGCTCACGCAGCTTGTCCAAGCCCTGTATGGCTGCTGTGCTGCCCCAGCAAGGAAGTGTATGCAGCCCTGGGCAGTGCAGCCTTGTTGAGTGCTTTTCCTTTCCACAAACACTTTGGCATCGTTTTCCTGCTTCTCTCAAAGATGTTAAGCTGAGCAAACAGCACACACACACACACACACAAAAAATCTGTCAAAGTTCAAAGATAAATTTTTGTTTTAACATGTTGCTTCTTTTTTTGTTTGTTTTTTCCCTTATTAATTTCTATGCCTGGAGGTTCAGCAACAGATTAGTCCAACTGCAGCATGTGGTAGATGTGGACTTGTTTGTTTGTTTTTGTGGTTTTAGGGTTCCTGACCAAGAATCAGAAAATACTGTGGCTGCCTGCCATCTCCTGCAGTTCTCCAGGAACACCAGTCACACACAGTACATGTGCACAGTGGACATGACACTTCTCCTGGCAGATCTCAAAGTCCAGGTGGACGTTACAGAGATAACTGAAAGGAAGCACGTGATTTCCAAAGACTTTTATATGGCAGAGAACAGTAAGTACAAAAATGGTAGATTTGATAAATACTGTCTGTCTATCTGCTCGGATAGTCTGGGCAAGGAGTGAGCATGGCAGCCAGTGATGGGGGGCTATGTTTGGTGTGCACTCACTTACACAGAGACTGTGCTCTAATTATCACTATTGTAAACTACAGAAACATTTATGCTTGAGGCTGAGCTTAGAGCTAGTTTGGCCCTAGCCTTTTCATGGGGAAATTCCTTTACCTTTTCATGGGGAAATTCCTTTTCCCCCTGAAGCAGTGGGAGATAAATTTCCACCTTAGACCAGTCTCATACCTATCCTATGCAAGTGTTTGTTCTTAGCTAGAATCTAAAGGGCAGGAGGAATTGCTCTAATTGCAAATGCCACAAGAGTCTCAGGAAGCTCTTGCAGTGGACATCTGAACCCACATGACATTATTGTGGATGGCACAAGGTGTCCAAGACACAATGGAGGTGGCCCTTCCCCTTTCTGGGGCAATTCCTAACCATTTCTTCTGCATGCCAGGAAGACTGAGTGCAATCATATAGCTGACTTGGTGGAATGCTGGTGTATTCTGAGTTGTGCAGCATACTGTGAAGAAAAGAGGTGGTTGGCCAGGCAGAGATGTACCATGCGGGCATATGGAAAAGGATTTTTCTACTTGGATTCTTCTGAAATTAAACTTTATATGAGAAGTGTAATCCTTCTAACAAATGCCATAACATTTCAGGAAAGCCCCTTGCGCCCACTGACAGACTATAAACTGGGTGGTGGCGCTTTGCGTGTCTCCTAAACGTCCCCGTACAGAGGCATCGTAGCTCAGTGACAGACCCTGCAGACTAGTGCTAGAGTTTGTGCATTACTGCTTTTTGGTAGATGAAAACACCCTGCAGGGGATACGAAAGATTGTGTTTTAGGCACTTGCATGACACCCAGCATTTGCACTGGGTTTATGCAATGTCCACTAGCCTCCTTTTTTCCTGATGCCTCTGTTACATTGAGGGGTATTTCCCTAACTGTGCAAGTGCCCATGACTACACAGAGCCCTCCTATGTTATGAGAAGAACATGGTGCTCTACTCCTTACATCTCCCATGAGGTATTAGCCCCTTGTGCTATCTCCTCCTGCTCCTTAGGTGATAAGTAAGTTCAGAGACAGGCAGAAGGCATGTTCAGAAAAATGTGTGCCTGACTTAGCTATGCTGCTGAGGTGTGAGTTTCTGTGCATGGCTGAGGACCGCTCAGCCTGAGAGGCAGAAATGTTGGGGATGTTGTCCTGTGTAGGAGGGCCTACCTCTACCAGGGCAGTTTTTCTCTTTACTTGCTCTGCATTGCTGATGCCATGCTGAGGCACCTCTTGTCTGCGGTAATGTTACAAAGGGTAACACCATCCTGTTTTACAGTCAAACCACAGCCTCCGTTCAATCTGACCGCTGTGTTGTCAGAGGGTTACAATATTTCTTGGGAAACCATCTACCAGAACCCTGCTTTCTACTTTTTGAATGAGGAGCTGGAATATCAGCTGCGTTATAAGAGAAGGACTGACACCTGGGAGGTGAGTGAGACGTCAGTTTACCATCAAGTGGGATGCAACAGCAAAGAGGCTTGTATTAGAAATAGTGTGACCAGCAGAAGGAGGGAGGTGATTGTCCCCCTGTACTCAGCACTGGTGAGGCCACACCTTGAGTATTGTGTCCAGTTCTGGGCACCTCAATACGAGAGAGATATCGAGGTGCTGGAGCGAGTGCAGAGGAGGGCAACGAAGCTGGTGAAGGGCCTGGAGAATAAATCTTATGAGGAGCAGTTGAAGGAGCTGGGACTGTTTAGTTTGAGGAAGAGGAGGCTGAGGGGAGACCTCATCGCTCTCTACAACTACTTGAAAGGACATTGTAGAGAGGTTGGTGCTGGTCTCTTCTCACAGGTAATTAGCGACAGAACAAGAGGGAATGGGTTCGAGCTGCTGCGGCAGGGTAGGTTTAGGCTGGACATTAGGAAAAAACTCTTCACAGAAAGAGTGGTCAGACACTGGAATAGGCTGCCCGGGGAGGTGGCGGAGTGGTGGTGTGTTTAAGACTCATTTAGATCTGTTAAGGAGGCCAGAACAACCAGGACAGGAGTGCTGGTGTGAAAGAAGGGTTTTCATGATTTAGAAATGGTGTCTCTTTGCTTGCCTGGACTGAAAACAGGCAAAACTGAAAAAAGAATCGAGAAGCAGAAGTTGTTTGAGAAGTACTAGATCCTGTGGAGAAGGCTAATGGTTTATTTGCTTTTCATGCTGCTCTGCATGGAAGGATCCCCTCAGGCCCCATGCAGCTACTGACCAGCCAGAGCACAGAATCATAGAATCTTCATGGTTGGAAAGGACCTTTGAGATCATCGAGTCCAACTATACACACACACACAAAAAACCCCTACAATCTCTGTCACTGCATGAAAGCAGAGATTACTTTGCAGGGCTCCTCGCTGTGCAGCAGTGAGGGTAAGGTGGAAGCAGTCACCCCAGCCCTGAGTGTTTGCTGTTTAATCCTTCACAGACTGAGAAGACTAAAGCTGTCCATGAAGATAAACGGACACTGGTAATCCTGCCATGGGAACTCCAGGCGAACACTGATTATGAGTTCCAAGTGAGAGCCAGACCCCGAGAAGACACTGGCTACCATGGATTTTGGAGTGAATGGAGTTCTCCGCTGATGTTGAAAACCAGCCCTGCCGGTACATACTTCCAGCTCTCCTTGTTGGTCCAATGTCAGAGAATGTTTCTAGAACTCTAATCAAATCTAATTACTAGACTATTTAGAACCTGTTCTAACGACAGGCGTGTTTAGCTTGCTTACTCAGCACACAAATCCCAGGCCTGGGCTGATATGTGCTGTCTGTATTGACCTTCTCACTGTGCCGCAAAGCCCACCTCATAGTGTGGCCCATGGGGTCTGGGGGGGTTGGCTGTAGCTTTGGTTGCCACAGCAGGAGTGCAGCCTCTAGTTTTCTTTCCAGTGTCAAACATCCAGGGTCCTGCTTGCAGCTTTCAGAAATGGCTGGAGATCTAGTAGAGGTGCCTCCACTACTGGGGCTTATTGCCTTCAGCTGAGGGGAGAGTCTTTATTCAAATGGAGCAGGGCTTGTTGACCTTGGTGGAAATGCAAGGTGAGCCTGAATGACCCTGTCCCTTTCTCCAGCAGTGACGCAGACAGCAGGCATGGGATGGCTGCTACTGTGTGGTGCTGTCGTGGCAATTGCTGCCTCAATCACAACCTTTCTGGCGAAACAGCGGAGGTAAGAATGCTTCAGGAGGCTGGAGTAAATGCTCCAGGAAACTCCCATCTGAGCACAAAGGAAAAACCTCTTTACCCTGAGGGTGGCAGAGCCCTGGTACAGGCTGCCCAGAGAGGTGGTGGAGTCTCCGTCTCTGGAGACATTCCAAACCTGCCTGGATGCGTTCCTGTGCCACCTGCTCTGGGTGACCCTGCTCTGGCAGGGGGTTGGACTAGATGATCTCCAGAGGTCCCTTCCAGCCCCTACAATTCTGTGATTCCTATTCTGTCTTCTTAAAGATGGGGTGTTCACATGCAGCCTTCTTTGCACCTTGTATAGCCATGCACAGACACAGCTATGGGCCTGTGAGGGCCAGCAAAGTATGGTCTCCAGCTGGTGTACTACCAAGAGCGCCTTGCTTTTCTCTGGGGCTGTGCTGCCATGGAGCTGGCTGGAACAAGACAATGGCACATGGGGACTGAGCAGGGGCCACCCAGCCTCCTGGGCTGTTCTCCTGGTCCTGTCTGTGCTCTGCAGTTGCCAGATGAGAGACCCTTTCCAAAGCTGACGCAGGCCCCTCAACACTGTTGTGTGCGCAAGTCCTGAGGGCTGGGGCCCCACCTCCTGTGAGGCTCACTAGAAAGGCCATTAGGTGGCTCTCACAGCACAAGACATCCTTGGATCCTCAGCCACTTGCTAATTTGTGAGGCCAGTGAGGCTGGGCAGGTGATTTCAGCTGCTTGAATTGGATCCAGAGATGCCTTGCTTTGCATTTGTAATGTGTGCTTAACCCCAAAGCCTTTCTCTTTTCTTTTCCAGCTTGTGGAAGAAGGTGGCTTGCATCCCAGACCCCGCTCCCTTTTTCAAACCTCTTTACCTGGTGCATAATGGAGATTTCAAGGTATAAATGGGCTACACAAGCGCGTGGAGCACATGACAAAGTTAAACTAAAAGGCCTGTCATGCTATCCTGGGCAAGGGATTCTCATTAGGGCGGTGGGAGGGGGAATCTATATCAAGGGAATGGCAAACGGCTCCAGATATAAGGACCAAACCTTTCCAGTGTCTATTCTGTGCCACGAAGGCCTTTATCTGTGCTGCTTATTGCCTGTAGGTGCTGTCTCAGTAGGTAAGCTGAGCTCATGTGTGACCTGTGAAGCCTGGGAACCTGAAGGGAGAGGACAAAGGGATACTAGGACAGTAACTGGGGTTTTTTCAGAGTCACTCATACAGACAATAGCTATGCATATCATCCTGGAAAGATGGCTACAGCTTTGGGGGCAAATAACTGCTGTGTGGTAGTGCAGTGCAGCTGTCTCCCTATGAAGGAAGTATCTTTGAGTAACTTTGTCCAGCCCTCCCAAACTCTCTTCTCATTTAACACCAGCCAAACTTGTTCATGTGACAAAATGGCTTGCAAAGACTGCAGAGTCTGCTGGAGTTCTCAGGATACAAAAATAAAAGAATGCTGAGCTTCTGTAAGTAATTATTATATTAAGCTGAAAAGCAACTCACAATGCCATTATCAAACTGTACAAGTGCTGGCATGCGAGCACAGACATCACTGCCTCTTTCTGAACAAGTTCCTGTTGTTACAGCAGCACTGATCTGAGACACTTCAGTGTCTGCTTGTTGTTTCTGCTTTTTCTTAGACCCTCTGGGAGTGGGACACCAGCTGGGCCCTAATGATCTTCATGTACTTTCCCACTACTGCATGGCTGATATTTGCAATTAGGTGAAGCAAGGAGCCTTGGATGGGTGCCACTCAAGCTGAAGCCTGCAGTGACTGTCTCCCTTCCTTCCTGCCTTCCTCTTTCAGCTGTATTATGGCTTCCCATATCTGCACTAGAGGGGTACTTGCATCCTCTTGGGAGGCAGGTGGCACGTTCCTCGGGGAAAGGAACCAGGACCAGGTGGACTCAGTGTGGGAATTCTTGAGAGTCACGGGCTAGCGCTCACAGTGGAAGTGTGCCCGCATGCCAAGAGCCATGCTCTGCTTGGGGTGAAGCCATGGACTTCTCTGTTCTGTGGGAATTATATTCCTGCTAGTTTTCAGTTGGACTGTTCAGTGCTGCTGGGAAGGGAACGAGCCTCAGTTGCTAAAGCTGAGTTACTTCGTGATAAATTTGCAGATTAAAGCAGCAGTTGCCCACACAGCCACAGCACAAGATGCACAGGCAGGGGTGTCAAGAGGATGTGGTGACATCACTAATATGTGAACAGACTCGTCATTTTTGGCTGGCAAGAAAACAATTGATGTAGGGCTCGTTCAACTGCATCCTGCCTGCATCAAAGCAAGTGGTTAGGTTATGTCTGTGAATAATGATCAGCAAATTACACTAGTAGTGCTCTGCAGACAACAGTCCCCGATTGGGTAGGAAGCAGTGAAAATGTCAGAGGAAAACTTAAGGCATAAAACGAGAAGGGAAAGCAGAGGAACACTGTTTTCTCTTGTGTGTACGTGGGCCCTTAGATTCATGTTGGGCGGGAATTTGCAAAGAACTGTCAAGAAGGAACAAGAAATATTCTGCCTACTCAATTCTCAGAAAGGGATTTCCTGCTGTTTCTTTAAATAGCCTTTCGCACCTTAGGTGCCCTCCTGTCCGTTACAGCTTTAATAATAAGCTTTTTGTAGCGTGGGTTAAAAATAAATTAAAATAGACTTGGTGCTTCCCATGTAATGAAGACTTTTTCCATGCTCTATGTCAGAGGGTAATAAGCTCTGTCTTGCTTTTCTCTTCCCAAATACTTTGCTCATGTCTGGTTATGCTGAGTGCAGTTTGGGACAAGAGGCTGATAGGATTAAGGCAGTCTGACAGCTGTGGCAACACTCAGCTCTCATGCAGCACTGTCAGAAGCCTTCACAGTGTTTATAAAGCTCACCACTGTTACCTATTTTAATGCAGCAGAAGGTGGTGCACTTAAAAGAGCCTCGACAGAGCTTAGCCATTGGGCAAGTATCAGATGGAGCAGCATCAAGTCTTGAGCCTGTGCTGTGCCCAGCCTCTGGACTGCAGAATCCTCTAGTAGGAGTTACTGGCATTCACTAGTGGCGCATGCCTGAAGTTTGCTGTGATCTGAGTGTCTGATTCAGTGACTTCAAAAAGAATAGAAACTTTTACTTTTTCGTAGATCAGAGAAACCCAGAGGTGCCTTTACTCCCAGATGTGACTGAATGCAAGGGGCTCATGATCTAGAGATAACAGATGGCACAGGGCAGAATGTAATGCTAATGGTGATTCAGAAGGGCAAAATTCAATGTGTGGCACTCCCTAATCATCTGAGTAACTGTTATCTACAGCAGGTGGTGGCTGTGGCTCTTTGAGGTGCCCATCCACTGCCTAGCCCTACTTCCTTCTTGTTGCTGTGAGAGAAAAGGCTGGTCTGGGGCATGGCTGCATACAGAAGATTAGGAGAAGCCTTGCCCTGACCCCTTCCCAGGGAACTGAGGCGAGGGAAGTGACAGAGGAGGTCTATGTCTGTGTTGGGTGCAGATGCAGCACACAGGGAAAAGCTGACCATCCTTCCCAACAGAGGCAGGGGAGTCTTGGTGGCTTGCGCTGGGACCTCTGGCTGATGCGTGAAGGAATGCTGCTATGGGCAGTGGCATTCTTTGCAGCATAGAGGAAACTGCAAAGCCATGCAAACCTCTCAGAGCTCAATTACTTGAGTCAATTCTCCTGCATTCGCCTGTGTCTAGTAATAACAGGATCTCATACTCTGCTAATTTGGAGGCATCAGTGATTTTAGAGTTTGACTTTGCTTCTAAAAGCATAAGAGCTTTGGTCATTTCTGTGGAACCTCAAACCTGATGATACTAATCTCTCTCTCTCTTCCCCCTGTCTCCCTGTATGTCCTCTTATGTAGAAGTGGGTTGGTGCATCCCATACGAAAATTACCTTCGATTTCTTTGAATGGGGAATAGTCCTTCCAGAAGTCCTAGAAGTTTACGCCAAGCGTCCTTCCAACAGCACTTCACAGGAGGAGTTGCGTGAGCTGAGAAAAGATGTGCCTTGCAAGCCCTGTGTGTCTTGCCTGACTGCCCCAGGTCAGGACAGCCAGTCCCTGCTGTCTAGTGTGAACAGTAGCAGTGGGACTCAGGACCAGTCATACGGGCATTTGTCCATTGATACCGTGACTGTGGCTGATGAATTTACACCTTGTAACTGCCAGTGCAACTGTAACCGTGTGTACAGGGGACACGAGCATACCAGCAAGGAAGACAGTAGTGCTGGAGAAACTGGTTACCCCAAGGTTAACGTTGATGATGAAGACAGAAAGATATCTAGTGACTTGCATCTGGCTGACCTAAGCACACAAGACAAAATACTTGCTTCAGGCTCCGTGTCCACAGACCATCTGAGGAGTACAAGTGTCCTAGCCCACCAGCAAGTAGAAAGGACTTTGGAAGGAGGGATGGGGAGCATCCTAGAAGCCCTTTGCTTGCAGCCTAATCAGTGGGATTTGGGAAATCCGGGTTCTCTACCTTCTCCTGACGGTGAAAGTGTTTCCTACAGTGAAGGCTCTTGTGACTTCTTCCCTCACATTGCAAGGCCTGGTGACAGTTACCCTATGATCTGTGTAGATTTGGACACTATTGACAGTGGCTTTGTGGACTCGGACTGTGGGAGTCCAGTTGACTGTGAATTTGAGCAAAACAGTCAGACCAACTGCGGGTCTGAGGGGGAGGACTTTCCACGGAGCTACGTCAAGCAGTGGGTCTCCTGTCACTCTGACAGCCCTGTCAACGGGACACAGACCAACTAAGGACTTGATGCTGCCTTGCAGAGGGCAGGGCCCTTTCCGTACTGTGCCAGGAGCAAAGTGTTAGCAAAATTCAGAAAAGAAACAAAGTTTACTTTGTGTAAGCTCTATTGCACATATGGACTGCTAGGTCTGTAGAAATATATGTCTATTTCTATTGCCACTTATCCTGTTAATGTCTGAAACTTGACATGATTTGATTTTTTTCCTTTAGAATCCTAGGTGAAACCGCCTTACAATGGCAGAAAAAGCAACCGTACCTTGAAAATTACCCTTTAGCTTATGTAGATGTGCAAATTTTTTTTCACAGTAACCTTATAAAGACTACAAAACTTTAAATTATTTTCCCTGGTATCCTCACATGATTTGAGAGTTTGTATGTATGCGGAATCTTAGAAGCATAGCTCATGGCTATTACTCATTACATTACATTACAGCTCCTCTACCCTTTCCATTACATTACATTACATTCCTCATTACATTACATTACAGCTCATTACATTACATTACATTACATTACATTCCTCATTACATTACATTACAGCTCATTACATTAAAGCTCCTCTACCCTTTCCAAACAACACAGGTGGTGTTATTTTTCCAATATCTTTGGCTCTTTAAACCCAGCTGTAATATTTTGTTAATTATGGAGGGTCTGAGCCCTGTCCATGGGGTATCATAAAAATCAGTTCTCACATAATCATCACAAACTGTGTGTCCAAGAGACCAAACACAGCTCAGGTTTCAGAAAGACTTTGCCTTTCCAGGAGGAGCCCTCAAAGGAAAAGTCTTCAAAACACATATAATTCCAGACCAGCTTTTGCTACCAGGACTTTCTACTGAATCAGCATCTCTCCCCGCATTTTCCAAGCATGTTAACTGAAACATTAAGCAGCTTTTAGAACTATGCAGAAATTTCAGAAATATTGTCCTACCTGGATGTGCCTGTAACTCCACCTTCTGCCTTGGACCTTGGTCTGCTGTAGTTAACAGGTCAGTAGCACAAAGTTTGAGCAATTTCTGCTAGCTAATAAAGCCAACCCTGAAACTTCTATTTGCACTGTAACTGTGACTATGTTTCCCTGTGACATCTCTGTATCTCTGTCTTGTTTAGGATAATTGTCTTTAAAAGTTACCGTAACGCTGATATTGAATGTGAAGACCTATATCTTATGTAGGCATAGTGATACTAAGTGCGGGGCTGCTTGGCTCCAGACCTTATACTGAGAGAACCTTTATGGTGAATGATGTGTTTCCAGTACAGTAATAATCTGTTGTTGCTGTGATACCAATAAACTTTCTTCCCTCTCCCCTGTCTTCCCACCAAGACCTTTAGCCAACCCCACAGCTTCCTAAACAAGAGGGAGTGCTGTAATGAAGATAAGCTGTTTCTTTCACAAGTGAGTGCTGGGAGACTACTTCTGTGCGTCCACATCCCTGGTTTGATTGTTCAGAACAGCCATGGTCTCTGCTGTGTTGATTTTGAATCTATGGGGCTTAGCTTTGCTCAGGTTATTACTCCCTCAATATACCCCTAGCTCAGGGGCTTCCTGGGCACTGCTCCAAGATACCAGGTTTTTTGGTTCCTTCCCTCCTTATGTTCCATTTTTCTTGTCACCTTCTGTGATACGTCATGGGAGGTATTGCCTTAGCCCGCTTATGCGTCCTCCCTGCTGTGCCGCAAGTACCAGTACCCTGTGTGCCCTCCACGAGGCAGCAGAGGATTGAGCCAACTCCTGCTTCCTTGTTGATGAGCTGAGCCTGCCCCATGCTGTTCTTCAAGATCTGCTTGTGTCCTCCTTATGCCTGTGTGAACGTGTACTGAGCAAAAGCTTTGCTGATGGTCTGTAACACGGTCTTCTGCAGCTTCATCTTGCAGACATTTGCACTTCAGGAACTACATTGTGGTAACTGGCCCCAGACTGCTTAAGGGAGGAGGGGAAACTTGCCTATCTTTCTAGGGCCCTTTTACATCTCAGTTCTGCATGTTCCTTGTTTCTGCTAGTATCATTGGCCCCAGAACTGCTGAAGGAGCTGATTCTGGTATTGTTACACTATCTAGCTGCACATCTGGTTGAAGGTGGTGGCTTGCTGCTGTGTTAGGCTAGAAGTTGCCTCTGGTCACCCTAGGAGGCAGACTTTATGGGCAGAGAAGAGCTTGCTTTGATATGTGGCATAAGGATATTGAAATAAAGGAGACTGTTCCCTTTGAAGCAAGCTGTAACAATTAGTTTTTGGCCAATGAGTTGCTGACACTGTGGATATGGAGGGGTTTGAGGTGGGGGCTTTTCCTGTGGCTCCTAGCAGAAAACTGCAAATGTCCCTGACCTAGCAACATCTAACTTGGAAAAACTGTGTTTCCCCAGGAAAGCTAGGGCCATCGGTAGCACCGCGAGTCCATGTTTTGTTGTTTTTTGGGAGGCCTCCCCTGCTCTCAAACAAGCTGTCTCTAAAAGGTCTCACTCCACCCTTCTAACCCGCAGTGGCAGATTCCTGAACGGCAGTGTGAAGCACAGGAAAGAGTTATGGTAATAGTGTGGTAACGGCATTTGATATTTAAGTGCTTAGCCAAGCAGGACTGCTTAAAAGAACAGAGTTTGCGATACGCTGCTCAAGCCCTTCGCTGTGGGGGAATCTGCTTAGCCACTCCTGCCATGCTCAGGCAACCAGGTGATCTAACTTCAGCTTACCTTGCAAAGGTGAGGTTAGTCGTGCACCAAGCAGTGGGATGAGGTAGTAAGATGTCCACCCATGTAGACAAAGCCCTTAGATGGCTGTGGTCTGCTGCACTTTGCACAATATTCATGACAATCAGGGACATGATAGCAGACTTAAGAAGTTTCACTGACCAGAACGGTGTCCTTTTGCTGGGGAACTTGATGAGCAGAGGAAAGGAGGGAGGTCAGCTCTCAGATTCTCATTTGGAACTACCTCATTGGAAGAAGAACTCAATCTGTAGTACCAACTTGGAAACATTTGCCTCCATTCCTGCACGGCCCTTGCCTTACATTCTCTTGGCTCCTAAAGCTCATACTGGAGGACTGTTATTCAGTCTGTGCTTTGCCTGCTTCTCTCTTCCCCTTCGCTGGCAGTAGACTCATGTACACGACTGACTGGATGGATCCTGACTGTAACACTAGAACCACAGCATTGCAGTGGGGTACGGAAAGATCTGTTCCTTATACACCCTGGGATTTGGACATGGGAGCACCACGATGCTTGTTTGCTTTTGCTTCCAGAGTTGCCGCTTTGAGCACGGGGCAGCAATGGGCTGTGGAGGAGGTACGGGACAGGGCAACTCAGGGACTCCTCAGGTGTCTAAGCACAGTTGGAAGAGGTCTTGGATGGAAGCGGTTTCACCTCACATCCAGACAGGGCTAGGAAACAGCTTTAGGTCACTTAGAGAGCTCTTCTGCTCGCCTTTTTGATATAAACGTTGCAAGAAGGTACTTTTATATTCAGCCAATTACTTGGCCTTTCAAATGTTAACCCTTTAACAGAAATTCCTCAGTTTCTCCATCACTAATGAGTAATTGCAGATGCAGCTACTTTAACTCAATCTGATAATCTGAGCAGTTTTTCATTGGTTCTTGAGATTATCTTTGAAATCGGGCACAGTAAGCTCTGCTTTATTATGCTGTTGCTGCTACTGATCATCAAACCACACAGCCTAAACTATCAAGGGACAGAAGCCGTGCAAAAAGTGAAGTTTCCTTTGAGCTGGTAAGACCATTTAACATATTTCTGTACTATGCATGCCAGTAAATAATGATAGGATATGTTTACTGAGCTAAAATATTGAAAAATAATTTCTTTACCTAAATGTGGAATTCTATATTGTTTTAGACTAGGAACCTAGGACAATAAAATCACCAGAAGGACCTTTGTACTTATGTTCTGCTGGTTTGCTGAGCACAAAACCACGCTATTGTGTTAACGCTGATATGGACTGTGCTAGAAAGAAGCACCATCTTGAACAAATGATTTCTAGGTACTCCTCTCTGACTGAAACAGATGAACGTAAATGAATCCAGCCAAAATAGCCCTCAGCGTTTGGGACTTTGCAGACAAAAATATGTGTTTTTTAATGTATGTTTATATGTGTGTGTGCATGAATATGGCTTTATTGCAGTAATCATCCTTTGTAGCAGCTTTTTATTCAGCCTTTGGGATCCAAGTCTGTCAAATCTAAAAGTACATAGCTGTCTATGAGCATCAAATTGTGGAAAAATGGCTCTCCAAAGGTGAAGGGAGAAAAAGACTGGTTGTATGTATGAGCTTCTCTCTGATAATCTGGGCAGATGAGGAAAACCTGCTGCTACTTCCTTGCTCTCCAGCAGTTCACATGCTGATCATGTGAGTCTACTATGTGCACTTGATGTGCTTCTGTCAGACATGTGCTTAGAGGCCTAGGTATTCAGGAGGTAGACAATCTATCATTAACTTACCTAAAAGGACATACAAAATATTTTCTTGTAGGCAGGGATGACTGAAGGACTGCCCATGATAAACAATCACACTTAATAACTCAATGGGTCACTCTGGACAATGTGCACTTACTTGGGGCTAACCTTAATGGATGGAGGGTGGATGTGCATGTTGGTACAGACACACTGTTGCCTGTTGCTGTTTTACTTCATAGGTGCGAGTCAGCGTCCTGCTTTTCTTTAGTGCCTGTTGGTGCTGCCTCTGGAAGAGATTGAAGCAAAGGAAAGGGTAATAATGGGCAAGGGAGAGCAAGTCATTTATGACTAATTGCTAAGATGTAAGGAATGGAAACAGAGTGTTCAAGGGTCCCGGTCTGCTGTGCCAGCTCTGACTGTGCACCATTCATTGTATCTTGCTGTGGGAGGGAGAGCGAGCAGAGCGTGTTTTGGAACAGCTCAAAGCTGCTGCCAAATAAGAGCCTGAAGCTTGTGACTTCCTCTAAGATTTAGGTGAGCAGGGCAGACCATACGAGTGAGCTGCAGCAAGAAAAATTGCACTGACAAAACAGTCTATATAAAAGTTGATGGCAGAGGTGGGATAGAACCTGGGAGTCCTGGATGTCTGCTGTGGACTGGCATATAATATCACTACATGTATCAAAGGGTACTCACGCATGTTGAAGAATCTTATGCACACATCTCCACATGAAAACCTTGCTCATGCTCTTGTATGACACTTCAATTTCATGTTTTATCAAGGCTTTGTAAAGCTGATCCTACCTTACTTGTAGTCTTCCAGAGATTGGAGATGCAAAGGTCCTTTTTTGTGTCTGCCACTTTGAACCCATTACATTTCTCTATCTCATTACAATTCTTCTATCTCCCTTTCTCTGCCAGAGGAGGGGAGGGGAAATGCATGGCTGCAAGGTCTCATTTCCTTGAGCAAATAACAGGTAGAAGAACTCTGCCCTGGAAATGTACAGAAAGGATGGAAACACCATTGCAAACAGCTTGAGACCAGCTGGGAACTCAAGGTCACCAGTCAGCTTCTGGTGCTGAACCAAAATCTGGATTGGTGGCAGCATACCTAGTGCATCATTTCGGGGCTTTCTCTCAGGCATTTGGTCTCTTTCTTTCCTGCAGAGGGAAGGTGGTGGTTCTCCTTTACTCTGACACCTCCCACACCTACAGTTTTCACAGGGCTTTTCTGCCTTCACCCACAACTCAGAGTGTTGCAGAAACTGGGCATTAGAAAAAAAGAAAACAAACAAACAAAAAAACCCAAAAAAACCCCAAACAACAAGCCACCAAACGAAAAAGGCATCAAGCAGCCTGGCTAGGAAGTTGATTTGTCTTCAGTCCCCAAGCTGCTGTAACGGTGCCCTTGCTGCTAGCACTGGATGTGGGGCATGCCGACCTGAAGTTGCCTTGCAATGGTGCTGGCACCTTATTGCTTTCTGTTTTGGGTCCTGGCTTGGGTCCTTCTGCAGAAAGAACTGGTAGTGTTCAGATATGATGGTCACTGATGAAGGATGAATGCCTGCTATGTCACCAAGAATCCCTTTACCCATCTGTTCTCACTGAAATTGAAAAGTGCTTTTGCCCTTGCCTCATTTTTGTCTCATTCTGTGGCTGTCAGCACCAAGAAGAGCTGAGGTTTGAATTGACCGTGTCCATTTTTTGCTACATGGCCTATCAAAACCTTCATATTGACCTATGTAAGAGGAAGAGAATTTCACCAAAGCAGTCACTTTCTTCTGGGACTTGCCAAGACAGTTCATCGGTGGTCAGGCTGGGCTGTCATCAGCTCAACCTGCCTTAGGGTAATGTGACAACTCTTTTCCCACAGCTGAGTAACTTGAACCAGGTGGGAAACACAGCGAGTATGAAAGATAAGAAAAGGCATCGGAGCCTCTCTAGGGTTCTAGCAAAGTTTGCAGCTATTTTCTTGCAAGGCCAAACTCATTGCAAGCATCAGCAGACGTTACTCAAATTACCTCATTAATATGTCTCTCTGCTTGCTATTGGTATTTCCCCTGAACACTACAAAATGCACAGTTATTTTCTTTCTTCATAAGTGGGAAGTGTCTGGCAGTTGAGAAGTGATAGGGCCTGTTTGTGAACCAACGTTTTTGGATGTACTATAACTTTACCTTTGCAAGGCTGAGGATTGCCGATGTTAATAGGAGAACGTTATCATGAGCACTTTAGGACAGACAATTATAACTGCCTGCATCAATTTCATTACTTCCATCTGAGCTAAGGATTTTTATTTTTTTTTTAAGATACCTAACCAAGATTTATAGACTACAAGTCTTGGATCATATTTTATCATGTTTAGGCAAGAGGTGCCAGCAATAAAGGTAGTTCCCCTTTGTACAAATTCTGCACTTTGTTTCTGTCTAATTGTATCTGCTTTCAGTGTCCAGCAACTGGATTGTTTCTGTATTTCTCTAGCAGATTAAAAAAAAAAAGGGAAAAAAAAAGACTTTTCTCCTACCTGAAATCTTTTCCCATACACGATTCTTAATGGCTGGTGTGAAATTACTACTTAGCATTTCCTTTGGCTAAGTTAAAGATACTTAGTTGGTCTTTAGTTGTTAATTTCTGAGGAAAGTTATCCAAGATTAAATCATTCTTATAGCATTTTCAGAACTATTTTCCACAACTTTTTGTTTAAATTGTGGATCCCAACAGAAGAAATGAACTAATAATGGTGTTATGGATGATACATGTAGCTGCAATAACATTTCTTTAAATTGATATGCATCCACAGTCTGTATGTTAGTTCCTCTAATTGCATTAATGTACTGCAGAATCTCGTTCAGCTGGTTATCTGCTATTTCATTTTCTGATAAGGCTTTCAGAATTCAGTGTTCCACGACCTACTCCTGACTAACATTCATGGCTTCTAACAGACAAATGTGCATTTAAACATGCTAAAGAGCCAGAAAATGTCTGATATGTTTTGAACATTGCAGAATTGAACAAAGAACTTCTTGTCGGGGGGAGTTTATCAAATCCCTAGTAATTACCTGGAAATATTCTGTCCTGGTTTAGTTTTCTTGACCAACGTTTGTGTGCGTGCGTGAAAAAGTTCTTGTAAGCACATGTATAATTCTACTTAATGCAACTCTCTCTATTTCATATTTAGTCAGTCTTACTGTATTTATCACAGGGATCGTATGCAACCCTGATTAGAATGATAAGCAGGAGAGACTTCGTGCCTCCCAGCCTCCCTCAGCTAAAATCAGCTAATGGTGACACTTCCTTTCAACAACCCCCACTCTGAAGAAAGTCGGCAGCAAAACAGGATATTTACAAAAAAAAAAAAAAAACACATAAATGAAGAGGTGGTGAAGTGGAAGCCAGAAAGATTCCTTTTTTTTCTTGATCAGTTTCTGAAATACTGTAATTATTTTACTATTTAATTTAGAAAAGGGACACCGTAAGCAGGCATAATTACAATATTACAGGAAAGAGGTTGATATCTGGATGCTACTGTCTAGCATCCAGAAATCTGGGACTGTGAAATCTGGGACTGGAAGGATACTCTTGGTCATGGAGTCCAGCTCCTGCTATTGTATCCATCAGATCATTTAATCCCTTCAGTAAAACAATACTAATGATTGAAATATCACAATCCTTGCTAAGCGTAGTCTCTTTCTCTCTCACTCCCATTCAAGACTACTTCAGACCCTTTGTTGGTTAGAAACCACGATCTTATCCTATAGCCAGACTACACCCATTTGGTCTTGTGCTAATGCTGTACTTAGTGTTTCTCCAGTCCTGACACTTATGTCCCCCTTTTCCTCAGCTTCTTATGAAAGACAGATCATAACCCTGGCAAACTTTGGTTATTTTTTCTTTTTTGCAGTAACTAAGTCAAACTCTTTCATGCCAGAAGATTGTCACAGCCCCTTGTTACCCCAGCCCTAGAGCTCAGTTCAGTGTCTACGCTGGGCAAACGGTGCAAACAGTGTTCCTTCAATATTTTTTGAATTTTTCAAGTAACAGTTTTTGTCTATACTTATTAGTGGTCTCTGTCTACAAACTCACTCCATGTTTTCTGGGTTCCAGGCTGAGTCATGGGCTCCTTAGGGGTGCTGGGCTTGTTTGCTGGGTTAAGGTAATGGCAAATATTGCAAGCTGGAAGCACCTTAAAAAACACCATATATTGCTGAGCAGATCAGGTCAGGATCCTTCATATTAAACTCCATTTGCTGGAAAATCACAATGTCGGAAACTTTTTATTTTTAAATGAAACTTCATCAGGAAAGAATTCAGAGAATGGAATTTTTGGTTAAAAAGGAGGAGAGGGAGTCTAGCATAACATTGTAGAGAGACAGTTTTCCATATTACAGAAGATGATACACTTCAAATATCCTTACACAACCCTTCAGTAAATTGGGGTAATGACTAGGCCCTAAGTATTCTACATCCCCAATGAGTGCTTTGATCAGGAGCATATCAGCTATTCCCTCTGTTTCTGTCTTTTGGAGTTTTCTTTTACAGCAAGGAAATACTTATGGGAAGGAAATACGATCCCAAGATTCCCACACTGCAGATGAGCAACTGGAATTGTAGCTTCTTGTGCATATGTGTTTGTGCATCTAAGAAAGAGAAAACTATGATGGGTCTTAGTTTTGATCATATATGAAGTGGGTGAATTCCTAAAACAAAAGATTTGTAGGCTAGAACACCCATTTCTATCCCAGCTTTTGTTCTTGACCTCAAACCCTTTCACACTAGTTCAGGACAACTCCAAGTGGCTTGAAGAAAGGCTCCTTCAAAAGTTTTGTGATGCCAGCAGGTCAAGCAAGTGTTCGTCTAGTGAAGAGAAAGGGAATGTGCAGAAGACCAGTTACTCGACTCCCTCAAGGTAAAAAAGAACCATCATTAAAGGCAGGCAGCAGTGTTTGTAGTATAGATAGCTTTCAGCAGGTGACTACTGCTGATGGACAAGCTTATGAGAGAAAAATCTATTGAAGCCTTGAACATCCAGAAATTATGTCTGCTCCAGGAGACCCCCGAGCTGCAAAAGTCTGGAGTCTAAGAATGTTCTCAGATAAGAACATCTATGCTTCTTCTGTTGCTACAGTTTTCTCTAAGCATCTGGTTTTGGTTATTGTCAGAAACGGGATACAGGGAAACATGAACATTTGCTCCAAGCCACTGTGGCTCTCTGCTGCTTTTAAATTGTCATAAACCAGATGCCAAAAAATGCAGGAAGAAGAAAAGATGGAACACCCCACCACCCCGATCAAATGGCAGGAATTAAAGATTTCCTTTCAGGCAGCTGGTGCTCTAGATTGCTGTGCAAAGTACTATTTATGGCTATGAGAAGAACAGCTTCTATAGAAGAAATGAGAAGCTGAGTTGGTGCCCTGTCTGACAGAGTCAAGGTCAGCTTGTGTCAGGGCTGGCAGAAGCATGCTGTTAAACCTTCAACCTGCTGGTACAAATACTGACAAAACTTTTCTAACAATTGTTCTATCTTAGATAGTGTCTGGAATGGGAGGAGATGTGTGGCAGCTTGGCCTCCAGCTGTGCGTTACTGCTGTGCTGCTCCTTGGTGGAGGAAGAGGGAGAGGTAAGAGGAGATCTAGAATGGGCCCACTGTGGGAAGAGGCATGTGCATGTGCCTATTTTTCATTCACAGACCCTAAAGTATGCAACACAAGATCTTGTGACTGCCCTTTCCCAGGTCCCAGGAACTGCTACAGCTGGCTGGCAATGCCAGGCCTAGGCAACCGAGCTCATCCTGGGCAGCAGAGAAAATGTAGCCACTACCCAACCCTAACACCTTACACTCATCTCATGCAATGAAGTGCGGTACAAGAGAGGAAGAACATCATGAGGAAGGGTAGATGAGATGTCAGTAAAGAAAGCTCTAGCAAGTAATGCATTTGATGTACTTATGAAGGACTCATCAGATGATACACAAATGCAGCTCTGGTCTCCTTCCTCTGCAGAATTCCCTGGCAGCTTGAGCTGCCTGAATAACTACGTGAATACCGTGAGATGTGTGTGGACAATGGAGGAGCCCATGGGCGATGGACCTTTCCACCTGCATTTCACCAAGTAAGAGCTGCACACCAAGAGCTGTCGGTGCAGCCCCGGCCCTGGCATGGGCAGGATGGCACAGAGGAGCAGAGATGGGGTCTGTCCATGGGCTTTGCTCCCTCCACAGCTCTGTGGCACAGTGAGCTCTGCCACCTCATCACCCCATGCCTGGGCTGCCTCAGAAGCACCCTTTTGTGTGCCCACAGCCTCGGGGGGTGCAGCAGAGGTCCAGCACACATGGCTGCATGATCCCCTTCCAGCTCAGGGCTGTCCATCTGTCTGCCCACTGTCCCCTTCTGGCAGGGGTCCCTCAGCACAGAGAGCTTTCCCATCCCAGCCTCTACTCCCCATCATCTGGTGACTCCCACAGCTCATCCCATGTGAAGCAGCCTAATTTCTAATTTCTAATCACTTCTTGTTTTGTTGCCTAGAAATTAAATCCCTAGTGGTTTAATCTCAATTAGTTCATACATATACACAAAAGGATTTTGAAAGTCTAGTGAGCTATAAGCTGTAATAACAGATTTAGAATATTACGTGAATAATTTTTCCTCTGACAGAAGAAATCAGGTGAATAGTTTGCTAGGTGACAGGATAATAAGCATTTGTGATATGCTAATTTGAGATGAACTTGTTTAGATAATGTAATAATGTTGTCTTGACTACCAAAAACTTGTGAACTATGACAAGAGCGTAAGCCACTGATATTAGATGCCTCATATATTCTGGTAAGGTTAAGTCAAAACTAGCCTCACTCTTAATGATGCTGAATTTTAAATCTATGAAAAAATGCCAAGCTGATAAACCATGGTATCCCAGTTTATTGTGGGGTCACATGCAACATGAAGAATTTGCTAATAAATGGCCATATTAGATAATTTAATAATAGAAGACTGCTCTTTGGAGCTACTTCCCCAAGATGATGTTTTCTGCCATTCATCCTGTTACGCTGTGCTGAAGCTTGCGAATATAAAAAAAAAAAACACAAAACCCCCACCCAACCAACAAACCAACCTCTGACATGTTTTGCTGTCAGTACTGGTTTGTTTGTAGCGAAAGAGGCTTTAATGTACAACTTGTTAGCTCTGTGCTGAGCAGTTGTAACTAACTGTCCACCCACTCCTACCCCCCTACACCAGCTGCTTTCCCGTCAGCAACGCACAGCAGCCCTCTCGCTTTCAGAGGGAGCAGGGGGCAGGTACTGGGCTCTCTGTGCAGCTCCTGGGAGGTTTGGTGCTCTCAGCAGTGAGGTTATGAAGGTGCCTCCTTCCTCCCTCTTCAGCCCTGCCATCCAGCCAGCTTTACCGTTGCTTTCTGTGCTGTCTGCGCTAGAGGTTCATGTTCTTCCAGAACGCGCTGCTGTGCTAAGCTGCCACCCGTCTTTCATAAACTGAAAAGCACTTCATCATGTAACTTAAAAGAAACTTTCAGCCCTTTTATTCTTCTAGCCTCTGGTCAAAGGGCCACAATGCCAGCTGCAAACTGAGTGCCAGGGAGAACATGCAGAATCAGTACCACTGCACACTCCATTTAGCCAGCCAGATCTTGGAAACAGATGGTTATAGAGTCTCTCTCCAAGGCAACTTCTTTGGACGTAACCACACGTACATTACCTTTCCAGAGTACAATCCCTGCAAGCACAGTAAGTATGAACCAGGGCAGCTGTGGGCTGAGGCTCCGCTTTGGTCTGCTATGCTCTCTAACAAAGGTTGTCTCAAAGACAGCAAGTGAAAATAATGGAAACAAGTCAGACTGCCCATCCCTGGAGAGTGCGCTATGTGGGCTTCATCAGTAAGGATGCAGTCCCAGTGTCTCTCTCCATTTTGACTGTTCCAGGACTTCAGAGAGGGCTGGCTCTGGAGCACCTTTCAAGTATACTTCTCATCTGCATCATGTTTTCTTGTGCCATGGATAATGTACAGTTAGACTTCCTCTATAGTTGGGATTTTTTCTAAGAAATTAAGTCACAAGAAATCAAAGTAATGGATCTGATTCAATGTCCCATGGCCTGGTACTTCAGAGAAACATTTGAAATCTCAGAGCCTGTCTATATTAGTGGTATGTTGGAAGAGCAGAATGTGACATCCGGAGTAGTTCTTTGCTTGCAGGACTATCCCCAGGGGCTTTTTGAGTTATCATTAATTTATGTCAGTTCTGTAGCTATTCTGTAAGCTAATTTGGTCTACTGCTGGTCTTAGCACAAGTCTTTAGGGCCCAGCTTTATCTTCCAAGACTTCAGTCAGCCTAGTATCATGCGTCTCCTGTGGTGTTCACGTCCCAAATATTGTGAAAAAAACCTACCTCTCTATTTGCAGTAAAACTTGATCCACCTGCAAACATCCAGAGCAACGTCACTGCCAGCAAGTGTCAGATATGGTGGAGTGTGCCTTGGTACCTCGTTGAAATTCTTCAATATGAGTTGCAGTATAAGGAGTACAGCATGTCCTGGGAGGTAACTGGATGAGGCACACACTGATACTGCCCTGCTCTTTGGGCACAATGGCCTTGCCACTCAGCTCAGGGCCTTCTGGCAGCTGACTATTTTAAGCTGGCCTTTCTGGTTTCCCACATCAAGGCTAAAAGATTTTTATAATAAACATCAATACTGAAGATCAATGAATCTTATTCTCCTGAACCCCGCGTTCAGAAATCATCCATAATCGTGCAGGCCCTCTTGCATCCAAGAAAAGAGGATTTGGAAAGGGCAGGGGGGGAAGAAGAGTATTTAAAAGACTTTGCCCAGCCTTGTTAACAGAAATTCTTTGTAATACTTTGCAGACCGCATTGAACAAGACACCATCCAGTTCACTGCCACAGATAGAAATTGAAGCCACAGAGCTTCGCAGTGGCATCACTTACATTGCACGACTTCGCTGCAAAGTTTCTGAAAATGAGGATTCGTACCACAGTCAGTGGAGCGAGTGGAGCCAGACAACAGTGTTTCAAAGACCGGGTACAAAGAATATTGTTTTACTTTAATTCATGTCTTTTCACGTCCATGTTCCAAAAAAAGGAAGATACCTGGTAAAATTATGCTTTTCAAATCAGAACTAGCTTCCTTCGAGTTTTCAAAGCCAAATTGCTTTCCTTGAGGTCTTTAGCAGATGTTTCATTTGTATTGCTTGGTTATTTGGGGTTCTAGCTTGACTTCCAGACTCTCTATCAATTATATCTGTGCTGATTCTTTTCCTAGGTATACCAAAACTGTCTGAAAAGATCCTAAATACCAGAACTATGCAGTTCTTATTCATTCCTTTGAGTTTTGGTGCTCTACTCTATTTATTTTGGAACTGCAAGCTTTCTTCAAGGTATGTTATCATTTTTCATTAAGTTCTCCTTGATCTTTATAGCCTGGAGAGGGTAAATGAAGTGCCTTTATGTCCCTTTTGCTTCCTGTTTCTGCTGCACAGACTCAGTTGTTTTCAAAAGCTCTTTTGATAATCTTGGGACATGACATGTTCCTTGGCTGATGATAATTAATGACCCACTAACCCACTACACAATCCTTAAGGAGTTCAAAGTGCCTCTGTGGTACCCAAACTCAGCTAAAGCTCAAGGTTGAGGGTCTCTTGGAGTTAAAGAAATTTAAGCGCATGGAAATTTTTTGTTAAGTTTCATGTAGATAAATTAAAAGTGCAAGTACGCAGCAATCCATAAAGGTGGTTATACTGATGCCAATGTTAAGCCACTTGTGACATACCTGGCATTCGTCAGTATGTAAAATACCAATACAAACAAACAACACTGACTCCGATTCAGTGTTTCTTAGGTTCTGGGACCAAGCTGTACTGAGAAAAAAAGCGTCTCTAGAACCTTGGTGCAACCACCTTCTGCAATTTTTTATGCTGGCAGGGCAAAGGTACATCTCCTACCTCTTCCTTTTCTGCCTTGACATACATTATTATGCTCCATATACATGTCAGCCTTAGAGAAACAGAATACACGATGTACCTATGATAAAATATTTTTACAGGATAGACTCTAATAAAGGGTCTAGGATGACTGGCAGAATTTGTCTGTCTAAATGTAATGAAACTAAAACTCTCTAAAACACTTCCAGAAACAGTGGTTTAGATCAAATAACTTGCTAAACAAATCCGTAAATAGCTCAGCGCATATAATGAGTAATAGACTAGTATTGAGTTTGTGGCATATAGCATTTCTCAGAAACTTTTAAGACTGCGCTTCAGGCTAGAAACATTAAATGCATGCACAGGAGGCAGAGCAACAATTGCATGAGATGTCAGATGAAACGGACTTCTCATACAATCTTTCTAACGTAAGTGCGGGGCTTTCATCTAATCAGTGTGTACATCATTGACACAGAATAGAAAAAACTTGTCTGATTTTATTTTTATTTTAAGAGTTGTTTTCTCACTTCAGGGCAAAAAGCCTCTCCTGTTTTAACATTCCCACACCAGCTGCTTTCTTTCAGCCACTCTATAATTTGCACAATGGGAATTTTAAGGTAAGAAATAAGTTTCATTTCTTTCTTATGACCCTCATTTCATGAGGGGAGGGGTTTTTTTGTGGGATTAATAATTCTAGCTCCTGAGCAGAGTTACTGACACATGGTTCTGGTCTTCCTGGGAGTTTATAGTTTCTCAGTTTCCTGCCTCCACATACTAGCTACACCACCAGAGCTTCTGTCCAGCTTCTCTCCCCTTAGAAATAAAGCCTCTCCAGTCAGTCACTTCCTGTCCACTCTGAATGTGAAAGGTGCACCCTGCGAAAGCAAAAAGCAAAGCAATACAAGCAGCTTGTGGTGTATTCTGGAGATGAAGTCTTGAAGATTTCTTGTGAAATTAGCAGATAGCTTCTCTACCCTATTACTCTAACTTTGCCCAGCAGATTTGCACTAAAACTCTGAATTATTGTGCCAAAGCCATACAGAAAGAACAGTTATTTTGCAGATTCCAACTCTAAGCAAACTGTCCTGAACTTATTGATCCTTCCACTAGGACTGGGTTCAACCTAATGAGGCTTGTATCCAACTCAGAAGAGAAGAGGCCAGCAACTCAAACAAAGTGACTGCAGATGGACTTTCTGATCTAAACGCCCAAGATCTGATTTCCCAGATCTCCTTGAAACCTCTGGAAAGCACAAATCTGGTTTCTGCAGAAGAAAACTTTGTATTTGCCTCGGGTCCAAGCCAGCAGTATGTCCCCAGCAGGTATGTAAGAGCAGAAGAGATAGAAGTGAGGCTCGGCCTATTGTTTGCACAAAATGATGCTGCTGATAGAGCTGGCCTGAAAATCTCTGAAATAATTAAAGCCAACCTCGAGAGCCCGAGCATGGAAAGGAATTATCCCTCTCACTCACAGCACGGGAAGGGTGACTTCCTTATGCTTCAGGAATCTTTTGAGATAGCAAATGTGTCCTTCAGCAGCAGTGACTATTGTACATTGTGTGACAATGATACCACAGGAGGTTTGATTCCTGCTGAACTACTGGAGCCCTCCAATGGTAATAGTCTTGTCAAACATCAGAGTGATCAGAGTGACCTTTCCTGAGGAATACTGCCTACAAAGATCTTTGTGCCGTCCTCTCACCTCCCAACACTGTCTTCCCAAGTGGCTTAAATGATGACTGTGCAGACAACTGCAAATGTATCATGTTTAGGTAAATCCTCAGTTTCTGGACTTCAAAAGAAGATTGTGACCAACTCCTCTGGCTAGCGAATACAACCCCTACAGGCATGGCAAGGCCTGACTCCAATAACATCTGTTGTCTCAGGAGACACATGACCATGCTCTTCCCTAAATTAACCTCCTGGCAGCAGCAGCAGCAGCCAGCAACCCCCGAGTCTAAGGAAGCAGCAGCAGACCTGCTGTTTTTCCTCCGGAAGAGCTATTGGAATTGTGTCCCTCTCAGAAGCAGCAATATTTGCAATGTGCTGAACCATGATTTAAACTCCATCATTATTTTAAAACTATGTACGATTCTTCATAAAACCATGATAAACAATTTTTGTTAAAGAGGGTAATTTTTGATTCTTAATATGATATTGATGACTTCAAAGGGTTCCTGATTACATCAGAATTTATAATTGCACTATTTAAAGATAATTAGGCAGTGGGTATTGTTCTTTATTATCCTGAATGGCTGTAACTTTTTATTTTCCAGTAACTAAGCCCCATCTAATGCTTTGATTTTAATAAAAATTTAATCCAAGGTTAAGTGGCTGGGCTGATCTAATGGAGAAAGGTGAAATGCAAGAATACCACAAACAAGCTTTATGTAATCACAAAACAGGCCAGGCCCACTGCCTCTCCAGGGCTTTTATTATTTTTCCAGAACTGATGAGTTCTTTGGCTATCTGTTCAACAGGCACTGCCTTTTTGAGCCAAATCTCAGGAGGTTTACTTCCTGCCCTAGACACAGAAAATCCTATATATGATCACCAAGCAGATTCCTGGACTCTTAGTTACATCTCCTAGATTTAAAGGGCTCAACAGTTTTAGCAAGCATACTGAGATGTGTCCGCATGTACCTACACTAGCTGGCACGTGCATACGTACATTCACACATTCAGTCTCTCTTCTTTGGGAGTGCTTTTGGGAGCACTTCCCTTCTGTCGTGGTTTAACCCCAGCCAGCACCTACGACCACACAGCCGCTCGTTCACTCCCCCTTCTCCCCCAAGAATGTGTGCTAAGCTATTGTGGAAAGTCTTCATCTGGGAGAAAAGCAGCAACAGAACGCGAAGTTCACATCCAACTTGTGTGACAGACACAGGAGGTGCCAGCAGTGATTTGTTTTCAGTGTTGTAAGCGACGGGCTTTTCTGATGTCTGAAAAAATATCCCCTTTCTGGCCCTTCGTGCTTTTTATCTTGTAAAAACTATATTCAAGTGTGCTTTTTATACTATACTACAATCTAATGGCAGGAGAAGAATGTGATGTTACTGTCATTAATAGTTGCTAGGATTTCCTCTTCAGAAGAAAGTCTGTAAAACAAGACCACATGCCTGAATGATTTTGGTGATTCCCAAACTTTTAGACCTCCTAGTGTGGCTTGAGGTAGTGTCCCAAATTTCAAATCTTCAGAATCAGAGGGATACTTCCTGAAATTGTCAGATCAATTGTACCTTAAATCTCTCGGATCTTGACAGCCCTTGCTTGTGAATGTCTGCATAGAAATTGAACCAGTTTCACAAAATCTTGTTTAGTTAACAAGGTATTCTGTACTGGTAATATTAGCAAAAGGAGAATGGGAACAATTACATTCAGGTATGAGTAAGGAGCAGCAGGTCAGGCTATGGAAGAGAGAGCACAAAACTCAATGAGATAGAGAAGCAAAAGGAAATAGAGAGATTGAATGTAGTAGGAAATTACTTGAGAGAAATTAAAAGTCAAAGATGATGCTGCCTGTGTCCATCAGGCCACGACAGGATGACTGTAAGAACTGAGTCTGGAGATAATGACAGGCTGATGGTTAAGGGGCTAAAATGATATTGCAGCACCAGCGGTTCTCCAGGTGACATGCTAACAACTTTGAGCTGCTTCTGCTTTTATGAAGCTACTTATAAAATGGGGAAAGTGCAAAGAGGAAAGGTACCACAGAAAATGTTAGTTGTTGTAGCTTAGAAAAAAAGAACAAAATGCCTTGGTTTCACAATTAGGTCTTTGGAACAATCAAAGCCTTGTTTTTATTCAGCCAACAAAAAAATACAATTTTTCTAGAAAAATAGTGCATAAAAGCCCATTTTTCTGTCCTTTTGCTTTGCAGTTTTGTTTTGGTTTTTTTCTTTGTTTTTTTTTTTATTCTTTTTTTTTTGTCTGTGTGTCATGTTTGAGACTCGTATTATGTTCAAGCTATGGTTATTCACAGCTTCTCCCAGAATCTCTGAACCATTCTAAGGCTGAGTTTTGCCTTCAAGTGTGATACAGATCCTTCCAGTGGAAGATAGAGAACTACCATCTAATAAGGAGACGTAACGGGGACTTTGCTCAAGCCTTTGAAGCCTTTCATTTCCTGGGACTACCAAATGCATGCTACGTATATCATCTGCAACCAGAACAAAGTGGCCAGTATTTTCCCCTCTCTTTTCTTCCTGTTGAGTTTTGCCAGAGGAAGCGATTTCAGAAGATAGTTAAGTAATGCTTGTAAGACACTAAGGAGATGAAAATGTTCTATGACAAAGATTTTGATTTAGTTGTGGGTTTGTTTTTTGGTTGTTGGTTTTGTTTTTTTTTTTCTTAAAGGGAATGAAGTAAAAGAACTAACACTGTGTGATTATTCAGAAGTAAATAAAGCAGAGGAATTAATGCAAACTTTGAATTTTCAGAAGTTAGAGTCTGACAGCTTTGGAAAGAACTTTAGTTTAGAGAACATTGACTATACGAATCATTAGTAAAAGTTGGTTTGAAAACATTGTAGAAGTAGAAGAGGGAAGAACTAAATGCTTTCCCTAGTTTGCAGACCAAAGCACTAAGGCAGTGCTGCTGCTACCACTATCAACAGAAAAAGGGATAAGGCAGCTCCTGAGTGAAGATGTATTTTACAGCTCATAAAGCCAAGGTGGACCAGCATGGTGAGCTATCCCATGGTGTCTAGCATGTGAGCACTAGCATAGTTCTGCTAGTACCCACTTAATAGCTATACCTCTGGTGAAGTATTGGTGTTCCCAGTAATGAGTGATAGAAGCTGTATCTCCATCAGACGTTCTGCTGTTTAGTCATCTGCACGCTCATTTCAAGAGGGCTAAGAAGATCAGATTGCATGTTTCTCAACAGTATAGGTATCACAGCACCAACACAAATGCATTTTGAAGGAGCAGCAAACAAGTCACAAACATTAAGGCACAGCATTCAACCTGTTGTGCCCGCTCAGTTAGGATGACTTGTCTCCACAGAGTGGCTTCTAATGCATCAAAGCAAAATCCAAGTGTCAAATAGTGGTGTTTGGCATGCTGAAACACTCCCTGCAGCCCTGAGCTTCAGGGCTTAAGATCATTGATCTGCAAATTCCTGCTCAAAGGTGCAGAAGCTTAGCCTGTGAAAGCAATGTTTTTTCCTGAGACTGCCATTAATCAATGGCCAAATAAAGCCATAAATCTTTTCCTAGTTAAGTAAGCAGATAGGAAGAGAGTAATTCCAGAGACAAGAGAAACAAGCTTACTCTTTTTAGTTTACTTTTGTTGAATTTGATCATTGTGTAAACAAAGGACAGAGAATGTTGGTTAGACTTGGAGCAGCACCATCTTACAAACTGCCCAATATGAACTCTCTCAGTTCCAGCTTCACAGCCTTATCACTCCATCTTTTCTGTATTGCTGTGCTCCTGTGAGTCATGAATCCTGTGCTGCAGAAGTCTCTATCACCACAGGCCTTTCCGGACAAGCATGAATCTCCCAGCATCCCTCAGCAGAGTGTATGCTCTTTCACAGAGCCATCCACGTGTTCACTCACCGAGCCAGTAAAAACACCAAAAATTAAAAATAGTCTGTTTAATCTTCAGCAACTTAATCTAATCTGCAGATCTGTTCTTGCCGGAGGCACACCAATTCTGAAGATAGAGGTGCTAATCGAGTACAGAGATCTAAACTATCAGTTCTAAAGCAAGAACTATAATATTTGACGACATATATATTTAGGTACTGGTGATCATAACTGGAAAAGAAGAGAGGATGTTCTTTTTATGCTAGGAAAGGGAATGAACACAAGGGGGTTGGTTTGTTTGTTTTCAACAACATGCAAGCCAAGGATTAAGTTGCAACATAAAACTACAGCACTTGGATTGCTTCTTCCTTGATGCTCATGGACCCAAGTCAATTGACAAAATCTGAAATCCCAGCGTCAAATCTTATCATTTTAGGTCTGGTGAACAGATTGATTTGGTCAACACACTTCCTATTTTCAGTGCATATTGGAGTGCAGCACAGAAACTGCTGTGACAGCAGCAGCTCTAGATATCGTGTGCACATACAATGGCCCAGTATCATGCGGTATTTCCCCCTGTCTAGAAGTAGTATATTTATACTCGTACGGTACTGCAGGCCCAACACAATATGGCTTTTTGAGCTAAGCTGATTCACATGAATAAACAGTGCGAGAGCACAGCAGTAACAGTCATTCGAGTCTAAACACAAGTAATGAGTTGTCGTGTTATTTTGTTCTAACAGATCATTGGTGTGCCAAATGATGAAAAAGTTAAAAGCCATAAGCAAGTCTAAATAAAGCACTAGTTTAAGAAAGAAATCATGGCATCGATGTGGACAGCTCAGTGAAAACTTTTTCGTAAAATACTTTTACATTCAAAACCAGACAATAGATGTATTCAGAATGAGATTCATAGTACTAGAGAAAAAAAAATTAAGAATGCTTTCACATAAATCAGTAGCACACCTCACGCAGTTTTGGTGTGCAGAACTGGCTACCCCATCTTTATAATGGGATCATGGTTTTCAACAGCTTGCACAGTGGTTCCCATAGCTCAATACGTTGCAGCAGGACGTGCACCAGTGCCAAACACATAGGCAATACAACCTTTTGACTCCTAATACCGGTTTCTTCTTTATACACTTAAAGATCACATATGCCATTTAAAGACTAGTGATCCCTCCCGTCACCTTCCCTTAACTTTGTGCCCTAAAATCTGCACTGCTGCTACCACTAAACTGAGATTTTTTTGTCTGCTGGAGATAAGGATGTAGTTAGTGATTTAATAAGCATTCTGTGGGAGGGAGAAGACAGGATGTATTCTTCCTTGGCGGGGAAACCTCGGACCTGCTCTGAGCAAATAAATGCAGTCAGCTGAGCGATACTTCTGGGGCTAGTGACATGGAGGTCACCTGCCAATCTGAATGGAACTTGTGTACGTGAACTGAGGAAAAGTCTAGGGTTTGTTTATAATATGCCTGTCTCAGATCTTCTGACATTTGTTATAGTCAAAGTTTTCCCATTGCTGCGATGTAGTTGCTTGCATTTGCAAACTATGTATTAAAAATTAATTTATATCTCTGTGTCTAATACCCAGAGAGCTACATGTGATTTCACACGTGTACAGTCAGTTACAGAAATGCTTTCCATAGCCATATGATTCAGAGACTTAAGTTAGAACACAGCTGGAATAAAAGTCTCTGTAAAGAGAATTGCTGTGTGTCATCTGTCATGGCCTAAAGTGCGCCAATAGGCTTTAATTGGCCTGACCAGTCTCACCTGGGACTTCCACCCACATCCTCTGCCCAGAGCCTGGGAGCTCCATTTAACCTCCATGTAGGCCTGAGTGACATGATTTGTCTTCAGTTCTGTCTCTGTGTCATTTCCTGGATGGCCTCTGGACCTAAGCTTTAGGTAGGTTATATTTTGGATGGACCCCTTGGGTGGAGGTTGTAGCTTGTCTCCAGTCCTCTCTCTGTCCCTGACTCCTGGATGGACCCTGGACCTATGTTGTAGCTTTGTTTCCAGCTCTACCTCCTAGAGAGGTCTCAGACCTATGTTAGAGCTTTGTCTTCAGGCCCACCTGCATCCTTGCCGCTCCTGGACTTCCTGGTTGGACCCTGGACGTAGTTCATCACTTCAGCTTGTCTGGAGGGTCAATGAATCTTGTTACCAGCACTGGGCTCTGCTAATAACTTCCTTCAGACACTGCAGAACTGCCCTCAGGGTGGTGAGAGACTGTCCACGCTGGGGTTGCCTGGCTGCCTGCCCCACTGCCAAGGGCAGCCTGGTCTCTGATAGAATAGAGAAAATCGTTTTAGTTGGAAGAGACCTTTAAGATCATCAAGTACAACTGTTAATCTAGCACTGACAAGTCCACCACTAAACCACATCCCTCAGTACTAGATCCACAGGTCTTTTAAATATCTCCAGGGTCAGCAACTCAACCACTTCCCTGTGTAACCTGTTCCAATGCTTGACAAGCCTTTTGGTGAAGAAATTTTTCCTAATATCCAATCTAAACCTCCCTTGGTGCAACTTGAGGCCATTTCCTCTTGTCCTATCATTTGTCACCTGGGAAATGGGACTGAGGTAGTTGTAGAGAGTGATAAGGTCTCCCCTCAGCCCCCTTTTCTCCAGGATGAACAACCCCAGGTTCCTCAGCCGTTCCTCATACAACTGGTCTCTAGACCCCTCATCAGCTTTGTTCCCCTTCTCTGGACACGCTCCAGCACATCAATGCCTTTCTTGCAGTGAGGGGCCCAAAACTGAACACAGTACTCGGGGTGGAGCCTCTCCAGCGCCGAGTACAGGGGGACGATCACTTCCCTAGTCCTGCTGGCCACGCTATGTCTGATACAAGCCAGGATGCTGTTGGCCTTCTCGGCCACCTGGGCACACTGCTGGCTCATATTCAGCCGGCTGCCAACCAACACCCCCCAGGTCCTTTTCTGCCGAGCAGCTCTCCAGCCACTCCCGCAAGTCGCTCCCGGCTCGGGGCCGGTGCCCGGGCGGCACCTGCCGGTCCCGCAGCACGCCAGCGCCATCTGCTGGGAGAGCCCCTGCTCGCACGCCTCCTGCCTGTACAGCGCAAGACCGAGATCCCACCGGCGCTCCTAAAATGCTTTTGCTGGTCCACTCTAATCTACTAAATTACTTCTACCTTTTCCCTCAACTTGGTAATTAAATGCCTGTCACCGGGTAGATAGCAAAGATACGCACAATTCTTTAAAAAATTACCACTGCAATTCACCTCTCTGAATACTGCAGTAAACTATTTCACCCAAGACAACGCGTTATTTCTTTCAGGAAAGGAGTTCTTCCTTATAGCTGTATTTTTCTGCAGTGCTGTGTATTCAAAAAATCTGGTCAACCACGTTCAGGAAGTTAAGTAAGGCTGCAACAGGAACTGGAAGGGAAGAGGTGTGACTGCTTCTACACACTGGTAAGAAATACAAAGGGGTAGAGCTACTTAGAATGACAGGTTTAGAAGTTTAAATGTGGTATTGCGTAAACTCCAACTTAATCACAAGCCACCATATACTAAATAGGTAGTTCAGAAAGACCTAGAGAACATGTCTTCCATAAATTGATTAAGAGTAGATTTACCATAGATTAATGCTCCTGATCAAACACAGAAACGAGGTTCTTGAAACATTTTTTACTAACAGTAGCTGGAGCAAAACATCTAAGCAGCTTCAGAATGTGTATCAGTGTATGAAGAGAATTCTATCTCCACATTCACGTTTGGGGACCATGGAAATGGGATTTAAATTATGCTTAAAATAGGATCTCTACGGTCAGAGACAGCAAGGGAAAGATATTTTAGATACCTAATTTAATTGTCTAGATTTTACAAGTGCCAAAGAGTTCTCTCTTCTGTTACTGGTGAAAGGCTAAGTCTGTTACCCCTGCTCTGTGAACTGTATTTATACTACTGCTGTTACTTCTGTTGACTTCATTTTTTCCCCCGCCTTTGTATAGAACCACCCTCCTATTTTAATTCTCTTCATATGGATTGCTGCATCCATATAATGATATGGATGTCTATTCCAAAGATAATATTTTTTCTTGAAATAAAATTACATTCAAAAAGTAGTAGAGAGATTTTCTGTTAACACGGCCTCCACAGCTTCTACTGCGTGCACTGTGAAATGCAAACACATGCAGCACATCACAAAAATGCTACAGCAGAAATTAACTGCAGCTGTAAAGCACCAGTTTACTTTTTTGACAGGAGTAATGGTTTGGGCACACCTAAAACTAGAGCAGGCTTCTTCCAAACTGTCTCAATGTAGAGGTCATGTGACAGGAGAAGGTTAGCACCCAGGACTGCAGAGGAATCTATTTGCACTTGAATTTGCTTCTTGGAAAATTACAAAGACATTTTCTGAATGATGCTGTTGAGGTCATATAACCTTGCAGAGTAGGATGATGCTTGTAAATTTAGTAGGCAAAAGCATAACATCATCTTATCAAGAAAGGGTAGGCAGAACATTTGTAGTATTATTTTTTAAGTTTGCTAAATAAACTGGGATTGTGGAAAATAAAGACTTCTGGGAAAACATCAATGCTGAATTATGGTAAGGAAAGTAGGAGAAACTCTGCCAAGTACCAAAAAACTTTTGTGTAGCTTAGGGCATGAACGCTGTATCAGTGTTTGTGGCTACTGAATGTTTTGTTGCTCTAGTTCTTCCAGATCTGGCAAAATTTTTCTCTCATCTGTTCACAGTTTTGGTTCTATAACTAGACAGCATCATAATGGTCCACACAACTGATTGAACAGTCAGATTTTTGTTTGTTTATGTCCTTGCATAATTTTATAAGGCTCAAAAAGTATCAGGCTCATCACAGAACTAGTAAAACTTACGGATCGCACAGAGCAAAGTCTACAGATATTTCAAATGTTACACAGCCGGAAGTGTAAGAAGGAAGGAATGAAGGGCAGACTCATAATAATATTACGTGACTACTCAATTAAGCTGCATGCGTCAAGACTCACTTCCTATTCCAGTAGTGCTAACTTAGGCAGACATGATATTCTGACTCATTTGTGTCCCTGCTTATCTGGGCTGTTGATCAGCCATACAGACTATACATGTATCTCCCCACGTAGGAGCCGAGGCAAACACAAATCCGGCAACAGCATCACCATGGGCAATTTGCTAGGTTCTGCTTCTTAACACCAGGCAAACTGTAGCATTTTCCTTTACAGAAAAACAAAGAATGGTGCCATCAGAACGGAGGTAGTAAAGCACACAGCAGCATCTAAAGCCATTTCATGAAAGACCAGTATATGATATCAATTAAAGCCTTTCAGCACGGAAAGCGTTCATTGATGCTGTAAAGAGAAGCCTTGATGTGTCATCCTTTGAGATGAAGACAGCGCTGCAGAGTCCAATGGCTTCACCTTGCAGAGTTTAGGCTACCAGACCTGCTGGAAAACTCGCACAGTATATATTTGTATCTCTTAGTTGAAAACAAACTGAGAAACTAAAATTAAATAGAAAAAGGGGCAACAAAATTTACGAGTTTGTCACCAGTTTGAGGAAAAAGGGAGAGTAGAGGCCCATTACTGAGCAGGAAATGGAGTGAATAATAGATGAGCTGTAATGGACTGAAGGATACAGCACCCACTTTTTGTTTCAGTAGAACAATATAATTTAACAATGAAGATTCATTTTAACAAGATGATAGCAGCACACACAAAATTTGAGCTTAAGCCCCTTAACTGGTGTGTTAAATTTTGCAGGCCCTAATATTTTTTTTCAAAAACAAAAAAAACCAAGCAAACCATAAATAACTACCTGAAGCAGTCTCTGCAGTATTGAAAGTTATTTCTAAGAAGCCATGCAGAACAAGAAATCTAGAGGACTTTTGGAAGATAAACAGTCTCATCTTTAAATGTAGGGAAAATAGGGCCCAAAATAATGATAAACCAACTAGCCTCATTTAATTCTTTAAAGGAGTCTGGAATAAATTACTAATATATTTTTTTTAAATTCTAGAGGATTAAAAAGAGAGAAACAATATAAATTGATTAATCAACTTCTGTCTTTGACAAGAAAGTTTACTTACTGATGATGGCGAAAAAGCATTATATTATTTGACTTTGGTACGATTTTTGACACTGTTCAATTTTAAAGGAACACTAAGGAAGCTAGTTGGCCTAAATGATACCACCTAGACTTTGGAATGAATAATTATACTTTTTGAAAATGCATTTGAGTCTCATCATTAATCGTTCCCCATTAAACTGAAACAGCATTTCAAGTGGTATTCCAGGAGTCTATCCTGGCTCAATCTTGGTCCGATTCAATATTTTCATTAATTTTGGTGACGAAATAGAAAGTGGGCATGTTGTTCTGGGAAGGATTTTAGTCATTTTGGGAGAAAAAAAATTATTTTGACAATTTTTAAATATAGTTTAAATAACATTAATTCCATAAAGTGCAAACTTTGCAAGAGAAAGCAAATGTAATATAAACTGGGAAATCATAGGTTACTAGCAATATATTGAAATAGGATGTGAGAGCTGCAGTGTACCATAATATAAATAATGAATAACCGTGATATGTTACTGCAAACAGACAAATAGTGTTATAGCACATAATAAGAGACATGTAATTTGAGAATGGTAGCAAGTACTTAGTTCATCCTCCTTGTAACAAATGAGACCGGGCTGCAGTTGAATATTATATCCATTCTAGGCACGATACCTTCAGGAAGATATAAATCACAGAACATCAGTTGGAAAGAATCCGGGGAAGAAAACACTGCCCATGAGAAAGGCCACAAATTTGGATAAAGTCTGAAAAAGAGTGACGGTATATTTAGAACAAAAAAACATGCATACACCCCCATCACACATACATGTACCCAACCTATTAGAAGATTATGATCAGGTGTTCTACTTGTCTGCTGACGAAAAGGAAAAGAAATTCATCATATAGAAAATTTATTTAGGCTAGCTATTGCAAAAATCTTTCTAAAGAAAGTAGGTCACTTCTGGGACACTGCGGCCGCCCTGGCCCTCTACCCCGTCCCCCATTTGAAGCCAAGTATCTGTATCTTGTAGATACTGGTGTAGTTCAGTGAACTAGATGGTCCTTCCCTGCATTATCCTTTTGGGTAATGCCTCACAATCCAATAATCCCTTACAAATTCCAATTGTTTGCTGCGAAGTGTTGTGCACAAGCAGCGCAGGGCTCCCCTTGCGCCTGTGATCCTGGCTGGACCCGGCTGAGGCACTTCCAGCAGCTGTGAGCGCGGGTGGGTAGGAACGCGCTTTCTCCACACACACCGGAGAGAACATTTATTACAAGGGGTAAAATCACTCAGCTCCCGGATCACAAAGGAAAACCCCGCCATGAAAACTCTCTGTCGGAATTGGTGAATTCACATTCACGGGGCACAGGGAATGCGTACTTTCCGCAGAGAAGGCCGATTTTTAGGAGCAAGCACCTGTACTGAAATTGCATTTATGACGCGCTAGAGCCCCCGGCTCTAAGGGGGACGCGGTGCCCTCAGCGGCCCTTCACAGCGTGAGGGGCCTTCACAGGGTGAGGCGCGGGCAGCGGCACGGCCCTTCGCCCACAAACAGCCCGCGGCACCGCCCCGCCACCGCCCGCCCCCTCCCTGACGTCAGCACGCCGCCGCTCCCCCAGCGCTCTCGCGTCGTGGCACGCACCCGGATGTGAGCGCAGGGTGGAGGCCGCGCTGGGTGAGGGCGGAAGCGGGCGGGGCGGCGCGGCCTCCTGACAGGAACTGCCGCCGGCAGCGTCATCCCTCGGAGCCGCGCGTGCGCGCGGCGGCGGAGGACGCCGAGAGCGACGGGGGACGCTGGGTGAGTAGCAGATGGCGCCACCAACGAGCGCGCGGGCCGCGCGGAAGTCCTGCCCGCGGCGGAGGGGGGGGCATTGTTGTGGGTGACGTCACGGGCGGAGGATGCGGGCGCCCCATTGGCCCGGGCTGGGCGGCCGTGCGCTGGGATCTTAAAGGGCGACCGGAGCGCGGGCCGCGCCGGCCGGGCGGGGCCCATGGCCAGCACCAGCAGCCACCTGGTGAGTGTGGGGCGAGGGGTTGCCGCCGCCCGGGCCTGACGGTTGGCCGCCGCCCGCCGTGCGCTGGCGGGGGGGGGGGGGTGGAGGAAAGAAGTTAGGCCCGGGCGGCGGGGCCGGCCCGTGAGGGGGTGGCAGCCACCCGTGCCGGGTGTTTGGCTCGGGGGGACGGCCTGGCCCGACGAGCGCTGCCCTCCGCGGGGCCGGCCTCGGTGCTGCTGCTGCCGGTCCTCGTTCCGCTCCCCCCGGCAGCTGGGTCGCCGCGGGCCTGGTGGGAGGGCCCCGCTCTACCACCCACCCCACCCCCCCCACCCCGGGGGCCCTGAGGCGGGAGGCGAGCGCGGCGGCGGGCGGCCCGGGCCCGGCCCGTCAGCGGGAGGAAGCGAGGCCGGGGCCGAAGCTGAAGTAGCCGCCCCGCGGCCTCCGGCGGAGCTTCGCTCTCGGTTCCGGGTACGGGGCGTTGGCGTGGCTTTGCCGGGCCGTCTCCCGGCGGGAGAGCCGGCGTTGTTGCCCTGGGGGAGGCACCTGTTACTCTGTAATCGGTTTTTTTTGTAGTGGAAACAAACGCGTGAGGAAGATCGTGAGGGTCGTAATAGGACACCGTTTCAAACACGGTTGTTTACGTTAGCCCGGTAGTGTGAAACCCTCGGGTTTTGTGAGCACTGACTGATGAAACTGTAGCTGATGCATAGAAGTAGTAATGGTAAATCTTAGTTTGTGTTTAGATTGTACCTTTTAGCTAGTGTAGAAATTCCCTTACGAAAAGAGTGCTTTTTGCAAAAATAACTACTAGCTTTCATTGATGTCGGTGTAATTAACTGGTAGTGATATCTTCCTCATCCTTGCGTGCATTCTGCTGTGCGTTTGGGTCTCGTACTCTTTCTATCGGTTGCAAGCTGCCAAGCTCCACTCTGCACCAGTTAAAACTTTTTCATCAGTTGGAGCTGGCTAAGGAGGGTCTTTTGCGGGGAGACTGGCAGAGCTGCGTTCATTCTTGAAGTCCTGTTTCGGTGGCTCTCCTCTTCATGTTCAGTGCTTTTCTCATCAGGGTGTTACTCATAATCATATTTGTTGACCGAAGACAAGAATTATTATGTGGAATAGCCCTACAGGGGAGGAGATGAAATACTGCATCGAGGATTATGAAATAAAGCAATGTTTGATTATTACAGGAATTAGTTTTGCTTTCCTGCCACTTAATAGAGCTCCATATGTCTGCTTCTCAGCATCAGAGATGACTTCTGTTTACTTGGACCCTTTTAAATAAGGGAATATGCTTCCCTTTGTGGTTCTGTCCTTGCTTGTTGCTTCTCTTTCCAGGTTTTTCTCTCCAAAATACTTCCTCTTCTGTTCCTTTTCTATGTACTGTTTAGGTCCCAGCCTGTAAGAGAAACATACAGAGAGAGAATGAATGAAGAACAGAGTTGACAACTGTTTTTGTTATAACTGAAATATTTTTTTCAGGACAATTTATTTTTGATTCCTTCTCTTCCATCCTGTTTAATATATCTCTGGTCGGGTGAGTGTACTAACTGGCAGTAGCAGGTAGAGGTGGCTTGATTCAGCTAACCTTTTTGTAAATCAAATGATATCAAGTATGGGAAATCCAGTGTTTCTGAAACTCTGAGCAAGTTTCTGTTAATGTCTGTGTGATGAAATTAATGAAATTAATGAGTTCTGTGTTTATTTTACTATAAACGCAAAAGACTGGGGGAGCAAATAGAGCACAGCTTTGAAAGGAATATTCCAGCGTTCCTCTGCCAAAACAGTTAACTTTTGTATTTGTATGTGGGGACAATTCCTAAAACATTCTACTGTTTTCTTAAGATGTGATATCAAGGAGAGAATTGCACTTTTAAGGACGAAACAACTGTAGTGCGGCTTTAGTTAAAGGTGTCAGTGTGGTCTTAGTTATTTGCTGTTGATGCCTTCATTCTAAGCATATTGGGTCTCATATCAAGAAGTGCTCTCCCTCTCAAAATGAAGAGTCTGCAAGAATGGTTATTTACACCTTCATTTTCAGCAACGTCTTCACTGGAAGGTTTAGCTGCTCTAGTGATTATTAGATTCTACCAGTGTTTCTGACCTGATAAAACCTATAGTATAGTCATGGATATGTCTGAACAAAACTGCTAGCTCTTTTTTTTTTTTTCCCCACCCTGTGGAGCTAATACTTTTCAGAGAACTGGACTCTCAATAGAAGAGGTTCTGCATCTGTGTGAGGCATTGGACTAAGCTATGGTAAGGGTTCTGTTTGTAGTTATTTGTAGGTATAAAACTTTCAGACAGGCTGGAGGGATTTCCCCTACATACCTGTCTACTTAGTGTTCTCTTCTCTTGGGTTTTCAGCATCTGACTAGTCTTTATCACTCATGCATAGGCTTTTAACTGGGGTGAGTTTTCTGTAAATCTCTTACCAAAGCAGGCTGCAGGAATAGAAAATAGTAAAAGATACAGATGTTGAGATGGTGCTCAAAGGTGAAAAAATGGAAGCAGCTTAAGAGGAGCAACTCTATATGCATTCATATTTCTAACATAGGAAGTGCTGGTAGCTAGTGGAAAGGAGACGACCCAGTGAATAATCTGGATATAATAGTGATGTTCAACTAAATAGTGAATCCACTGTGATGGTAGACTTTTTTTTTTAAAGCAAATTATTCTTTGGGTTATTGGTCTTTTGCTTACAGTGCTATAAGTAGTGTCTGTTTCATATAGCTCTTGAAACTCTACAAGTAGATTGCTGTAGCTGAACACTGAGACACCCTGAAGACTCTGGTTCATTTCACTACCCTAAAGCGAATCAGTTGGAAGGCAGCACTGCAGGAAAAACTTGGAAAGGGATGCTGACTATTGAAGTACTTGCAGGAATTTTGGTACAGAAGGCAGGTGCAGTCGCTTTGTTGGGGCAGTCACTTTGTTAGACTGAAAAAAGTAATAAACTGGCAAAGTAATAAAAATAGGTTTGATCTATGAAGATGTGGAATATTTTGGTAATCCCTGGTTTTTAACAGTAAACTTATTTTATCTACATTTTTTTTCTATAAAAGCTCTATGGATTGCTGTAGAACTAGCACATTTATGGCATCAGAAAATATGCAAGTGAGAAATTACTGTTTAATGTGGAAAGATAAAAACTAAATTCAGAAAACACTATGTTTGAAAGATAAAAGCTTTCTTCAAGTTCCTTATGTTGGAGCTTTCTGAATAATTTGTATGAAGCCAAGGAATTATTGTTTCTGGTATTTCAAATGGGAAAACTTTTTTTGCAGGTGGCCAAGTTAGATTATGTCTATGTAATAAAGAAGCAAAAAAAGGGGAAGGAGCTAATTTTTCTCTCTCCCCACTTCCCTTTCTGACATCTTATTTGCAGGTATGTGCATGGAAAGTTACTAAGGTCTAACTAAAGTGTATGAAAGGCCTGAACACAGCATGCAGAAAGTTAGCTGTTTGGTCTAGAACCTTATTTTTCGCACCTTATAGATTCTACTCAACAGTGCTGTAGGAAATAACTGCTTTGTTGTGTGACTAAAAATTGACGTTGAGACTTGCTTTCTGCTTTTGAAAGGCAAGCTGTAAATACGTCAACTGGCAAATATTCTATAATTCTTTATGGTGAAAAAGCACAAGGATTAACTTGCTTAGCACGTTCTTCTGAAAAGAAAGTATTGAATTTGATGTTCAGTTTTTTAGTAATCCTGCAGGAATTTAATTTACGGTTCTCGACTGTGCTGTCCAACTTTGTATGCTCCATCTATACGCTGCCACCTCTGTGTGGCTGCTTCTCTGCTTTTCACCCAAAACTGTTCTCTTTGCCTCCTTGAACTGCTAGCAAGGAGCCTAGTGTAGGAAGTCCTTTTATGTTTGTTAGCATGAGCCCCCATCCATGCTGTGCAACACCTCTTAATATTGGTGTGCTTCATGAGATAACTGTTGATGTAGACTGTGATCCAGACTATTGTGATTACAGATGGCTTTTGTTTTTCTTGTGAGCTGGCCTGGATCTGTTTGTGTGAAATGAATTCTCAATGGCTTGTTTACATATATAGCTATTTGGGACATAGGCTGACTTTAGGTTCTTAGAGATTTTTGTGGTTTCCTGTTTCTGATCTGTTTTGAGGCTTGCAGTTGGGCGCGGGGGGGGGGGGGGGGAGGGGGGGAGGTGGCGGTGGAAGGAGGCCTTAAATAGTCTCTGCCCCTGAAGGTGCTTGGAACTTAAGTGCTTTGCTTAGCAGTCGAGGAGGTTAGACAGTAACTGGCTGATATGCAGGTTCTTACAAATCCTTTCATTAGCTTTAATCCCTACCTGAATTTGGAATTAGAATCCTGGAAATTAGTGGCAGGAAATACCACCGTATGTGTAAGGTTATCAAATTTAGAAAAAGGCATTTGCATGGACTTAAAATGTTTGGGTCGACATTGCTCTGTATGTGAGAGATTAATTTCTGTAGAGACAAAATCAGTCTTCTGGATAAAATACCTTTATTCCCAATGAGGAGTCAAAACAATTTAAGAATGCAGAGGTGTTCTCTGTGCTTCCAAATCCTTGAGCCTGTTGGTTATATTTTTGCTGATAGAATGTGAATCTGATTTCCTCATTACTCACTTACGAATAAACTGTGTTACAGGTTTACTGCAGAAAGTAAGGAACTGGTGGTAGGTGATCAGTTTGGTTACGAAGGAAGTAGAGTGTCAGAGCTGAGCTTTGTGTCTGGTGTTTTGAGATTATTTTGTACGAACAATACAGTATGTCTCCCAAAACTTTAAAACACTTCTTTGTATATCATTAACTTTGTAAGGATGTGCATCCAGAAAGCTTAAGAAGAAAAAATCAATTAATTTTGATTGTCCTTCAAAGTTAATCTTCTTGATTATGTTTTGAAGATAGGACTTGTATCTTCCAAAATTGATTGTGAACATGAGGCAAACAACTCCCAACTAGATACTAGAGTCTTTTTTAACAACCTACTTGTGCCTTACAGTAATACAAGGAAAAGTCTCTGAAAAACAACCACAATTTTACTATCAAATTCTCATAGGTTATTAGAGCGTGGCATTATGTCACTTAGCCAGGGCTTTATATATATTTCCTCCAAAATAATAACTGTATCTTATGATGTTTTATTACAAGTATTTTCAACATTGCCTTCATATTACTGTAATTTTTCTTTAAATTGTATTAGGGCTGTTAATATATCAAGCAGACTACATCAACTTGAATTCCTTTCATACTTCTGTTTCCCACTATTGCAAAGGTCCTAGCCAGTTTAGGTAGAATAGTGTCCTTGAAGAATTACCTGCTCCAAGCTTTCCCCTTCCATTAACGCTTACCATCTTTAACCTTGAAATGGATTACCAGGACAGTATTTTTAAAGAAGTCATCTTTTCTTTTAAATGATGGTCATTTCAAGAGATTTTTTAGGGGGAACAGTTTTATGCAATGCTTTAATGAATGCTTACCTTCCAGCATTTGAGAAGTTTCACATGACACTGTGCACGAAGGTGAGCATAGTTGTTTTGGTGGGTCAGAGCCTAGACTTCTTTAATCAGTTACCATGGCAGTCTGGTTAAACAACAAAAAAATTCTCCTTTTATATGACTGAATGTTTTTGAAATTTGCATGGCTTATTCATAAAAATGGTCTATTAAGCAACAGATTTTTCATGTAGCAACTTCTATCACTCCGGATAGATGTATGAGTTCAGATTTTTTGCAAAACAAAGTTGTGTTAAAATAGCTTTTATAATTGAAATACGAGATTTCAATCTGTTCTTTTAAATGTAGCAATCAGTAACCATTTATGAACCTTGATCAAAATACATATTTTGACAAATTGGCTTCAGACTGTTTTGCTGACTGTAATGGTTGGTTTCTTCAAGACACTGTGGAGCTGATGGGCAATTTGTTGGGTTATCTATATCTTAAATTCTAGTGTTAGCTAGATCTTAAGTTCTCTGCAGTGATCTTTGCATACCATTTGGTGATGGGGTTTGAAAGTGTGCTGATGCAGCTCTACACAACATAAACACAAACCACTGTGCTACACAAGATCAATGTTTGATGCTAATGCTTTTTTAATATCTACAAATAACTAATACTTGGAGTAGGGTTTGTTTACTGCACTTGGAAGAAAATGGCTTACTATGGTCTTCAAAGAACTTCTCTGTAGAAAAAAACATCCTGTTGTCCCAGGAAAATATCTTTGGCATCTTTGTAACCTAGTACGGTTTTTAATAAGTGCCTCATTTGTTCTTTGGAGAGGAGCCTGTTGATTTTATTCGTTATGATTTTGTGTTAGACACTTGAATTATCTGCCTTAAGAAAGCTTGAACAAGATCTGTCATTTCAATGTAAACTTTGCTTGTTGTGATATGTTGAAAATTACCTAAAAACAGGAGGGTTTTTTTAATGCCTTAATATTACCCCTTTTGATCAGATTTTTTTTTTACTAGGTTATTTAATGCTACGTTTTGCACTCTGCTGCACAGAGATAAGTCATTAAAGTATGACTTAATGTTTTCATCCCAGAGAAGACTAGGTTATTTTCCAATGTAGTATTCAGTTACAATAATGTTTTTTTAATATATTCCTTCTTTTCAATGAATGAATATTGAGTGTGGTTCTTAAAAGCCTTTGGCAATTTTTTCCTCAGACTTCAGAATCTGAAAGCGTACTTCTAAGTTTGTTTTCCTTGCTGTTCTGGTCTAGTGGTATTCCTTCCTCATCAGGGAGATCCATGATCTAGCAAGCTGGAAGTGTGAGCAGAGTACATGCTTTTAAATAGCTCCCAATTACTTTGGTGTTGTTTTGTTGTGTTTTGGTTTTTTTAATATGGCTGTATGTATTTGAGTGTCAAAATTAACCTGTTAGGTGGGCAAACAGTTTACTAGTTATGTAGTGCATTCAGAAGTGCTGCTGAGGCTTGGCTTAATCCGAGTTTTATCCTGTCCATTACAAGCTTGATTTTATATTATAATGATAAGACAGTCTGACAGCATCCAGTGAGACTTTTTAAGGCGTATGAATGGATTTTCTCTTTTTCTGTAGCCAAATACTTTAATTCCTTGAAGGTAATAATAATGTTGGCAAGTAGATGTGTTATTAAGTTCTTTAAATTATCTGACAAAATTCTAAGTATATATAAATGGAAACTGGCATGCAATGGAGTTGAATAAATTATTCAGTATATTGTTTCTCTCTGTATACATACATGTACAATTGTTTAATAGAAAGGGGATGCTGTTGGTCACTTAGTACAAAGTCTGACAATGTTTTTAGACAGAAGTCCAGAGCATAAATAGACGTGAGGATATAAGGTATGAGAATTGGTGTTCACTGCAGTTTATGAAAGCACACCATCTATTACTGTTCTGGGTTGCCTTCATTCATGGCAGTCACTCTGGTGTGGCAGCATACAGAGTTTATGAAAGGAAAACTGGTGTTGAATGTTGATAGGGAATCACATGATAATCATTGCGCTTCCTGCAAACCACTGCTAGATGGGACTGGTATATAATGGGAAATGCCACCTGTACTGTGCTTTCTGCCCTGGAAGGTGAGGCTTTTACTTGGATTCTGTTATTCTGAATCAGTGTTTCTTGGTATCCTAACTTAGGTTTCTTGTAGCCGAACTACCCTGCTTTTGCCTACATTCTCTTTTTAGGGACTATGGGGAATACTTTGAGGACATATATTCAGGCCCATCTTAGTATCTGACCTGATGAATTGCCTTTTTTTTTTTCTACTGGAATATGCTGGAATTTCCAGGGTGTGTTACATTCTAGCCTTTGAAGTGGGGGCTGTCACAAATAGGTATTGGAGAATGTGGAGAAGGTAAACGTTTTCATTGTGGGATGTGAGGGAGGAGGCGGCCAATGGGAAAGCTGTGCATCATATCTGTTAATTGCCCCTTCTTATGTTTTTTTTTTTCAGATACAAGGTGTGTGTCAGATGCAGTTGCTGCATCTTTGTCAATGCTCTGAAACACCAGTGTGCCATGAAAAGAATATATTAAATATCGCTGCCTAGCTGTTCATTTTTTCCCCTTGCACTTTGCCAACAAATCCTTGGGAAACCCCAGGTTGTCAATGTTTAAATTATAAGCAATACGAAATAAATTTCAATTTCAGAATTTTTGTCTTGTATGACAATATAAAAATAATTTACAAAACCTTTTGGGCCAAGCCTTTCTAACTTAAACTGTCTTTATCAGAATCACAGTATTGATAAATAGTATCAAGTGAGCTTTATCTCAAAAAAAAAAAAAAAATACAAAAAACCTGTCCAAGGAAAGCAATTACCTTCTGTCAATGTGAAATAAAGGCCTTTATTCGTCCTTAATTGCACAGGTAAATACATGGATTCCATATTTTTACTTGAAGGCAAGTGTATTAATTTGGACATTGAATCTTAGATTCACATATTATGGAAGATGTTCCTGTTTCTGTATCGAAGGGCTGTGTCTGGCTGAGAAGTAAAAGCTGTGATCAGATACTAGGACAGACGGGGAGGGTATCTTATACTGTATCATGTAGTATCTGTTTTGAAAGCCTCTCAAACTCCATTTGCAAGTGAAAAGATTAGTTCACAGATATCCTAGCGTGCTGCTATGTTTCTTTCTAAATCTTACCATTTATTAAGCAGACTTTGCTGATGTGGGGCATACATGTTCGTATTGGTTTACCTTCATGGTAGTCTGTGAACTTCTGATCATTATTTAGTCTGGCACTTACGACATACACCACTCAGTAATTCTTATATCTGCTAAGACTTGTGTTGAATTGCAGGTGATCCTAATTTTTAGGGTTCTGTATTCTCTGATACCACAAAGCTAAAACAAACAGATTCTTTAATAAAGACAGAGTTCAGGACCTTAATATAGTCAGATGATTAGATGTTTTTCCACGGGTTCTGTGTCTTGATTTTCTCCTGAAAGTGGTTTGTTTTGGTTTTCTCTTCAATATTTGCATAGTACTAGTGGCAGTAAGACTTTGCTTTCCCTAGTTGATGGTTTCTAGTTCTATATATTCAGATATGTACTACTTAAGTTCTTTGTCTACTTGTTTTCCTACCATTATGCCTAAATTCTTGGACCATATTTTATTTTGTAGTAATCTTGTGATAAACAAAGTGAGGTCTTACTGTTTGCTTAATTTACCAAAAGCTGTAGATTATTCTAAGTAAGAGAGACACTTTTTCTTGCCAAATGGTGTGTTGATTATTTTTGTGGGTTTTTTCCCCTCAGTCTTTAAATTTATGCAATTGTTATTTTTCTTTCACCATGTTTGGTTTGAGAGTCAATCCAGGTGTGAATTAGAAGAGATCCTTGTTTGGGGATGACTTAATTATAAGTTGTTTAAGAATTTAACCAGTTTTACTTTGAGTATGTCCTATATTCGTTTTCCTCAACAGTATTCTATATTTCAGGTGTTGCATAATGTGAAGTCAATTGTTTTATGGATGTCTATCTGCAATATTTTATGTAGTAGACCTGTAATACAGTTTACCATAAAAAAGAGGTTTGTGCCAGTGTTCTAGCTTATACAGTCTTGTCAGCGTTGTTTATAATCAAAACAAATGTACCAGTTGAGGTGTAGAGCTCATGTTGCTTTGTGTAAATAACACATTTTGTTAGCAAGGTCGGCTCCCGAAAAAATTGGACATATAGGTAAGTGGATGGAAGAGCTTTTCTGATCGTGCCTGCCCCATGTCTTAATGCAGTTAGAGATTCAGTAATACAGTCAATACTTGGACTCAGTGTTACTAGACAAAGTGATAGGACCCTATTCACACTGAGAGTAACAGAAAAGAGACTTTGCTAGTAGAGTTTCAGTGGTAGCAAAGATATTCTCAGTCATCTTCAGGGTTTAGTATCACATCACTTAGAAGTAAAAGATACTGGAAGCTTCAGAAGGCTCAGTCTCTACAAGTATTTTTTGCTTCTGTTGATAGAACTGTATCAGCAAAGCAGTGTTGCAGATTTTGCGGTGGGCAAAAATCTAGTAGAGATGCAGTTGTGGTTGTACTTGCTTTAGAGCAGGGTGGTGCTTGTTTAATGCATACTATGTGCTTGGATATATTAAAAGTTGTAGTGGTGGTGCTGTTGTCAAAATGCTGAATTGCAAAAAAGATTCTGAAAGGTATAAGCCCTTTTAGATAGCTGGGATCTTTGGCTGTCGCTGGCTTTTCATAAAAAGGGGAGGGAGGAAAGTATGAAGGGGAAATGCAGTGATATCTAGGGGGATTTTTGCACTGACTGAAGTTTTCCTCTTGAAGTTTATTTCTACAGTTTGCAGGCAAGAGGGGAAAAGAACAACATAAGGACTTAATTTGCATGGCATATAAATAAAAGGAAGCCTGTTTCTAGTGATTTAGCAAAAATCAGTTAATGAAAATTTTGGTATGTCTGCTGATCTAGAATTCACTTACCTTGAGCAGATTTGTTATTTTCTTCCCTATTAGGTTTTCAAATTCATGGTGTGTCGCTCTAAGAAGGAAACAATTTCTATATGGAAGTAAATTAGAAACAGCACCCTTGGGCTTGGGAAAGTAGGTGATGTTAGAGATGAGTTTTTGAAAGCAGAAACAGAATGATTAGATCAGTGATTATCAGTGTGGTCCACGGTGATCTGTGACATGCAGTAGGTAAGTTTGTTGCTGTGTGAGAGTCTGTGCTTTTACTGGCTTGCCAGCTGAGAAACGTTGGTAGTTGCTGGAAGGAGAGCATCCTCAAGCTTCTGAGAACTGCAGATGCAGTTTAGAAGCTTTTTGAATTTTTCAGTGATTGACTTTATATCCCGCTAGGAAAAGCCTGTATCTAGCAGAAGAAGAATCTTTAATTTTGTGGCTGTACAAGGTTAGACTGGATGAGCTAGTCTGTACTCTCTGGCAATTGTGAAGACACATATGTAGGTACATGTATAGTCTCTGCAGACATGTTTTTTTAATCTTTCAAAATAAAACTGAGAAGGTAAATAATACAGGACACAAAATACTAAACAAGAATATGTGAAGTGTGGAAAGAAAAGTGTAGGAGTGACCTTTTCTATACATGTTCAAGTGCAACATATCTAGTTGCATAGTTCTGTCATTTCTTAGGTAACTGATACTCTAAATCTATTGCATCTTCCTCTGTCCTCCTTGTTCTTAATCTTGACTTTCCTTTGAGAAAGCCAGGGGACTAATTGACGTTATACCTTGGCTGGAAATAACCTTCTCTTTCTACAAAGTCCTTTACTCCTGTTTCTTCCTCCCTTAGGACTTTTCTATACTTGATATTCATCGTGACTTAGTTTCAGATACTGTGCAAGGAAATATACTGCATCCAAGATATTTTTCCCCCTTTCAGTGTGCTTTTGTGGTGGTGTTTTTTTTTCTTGTTTCTTTTTTCAAGGTGATCTTGCTGGCTGCAGAATCTAATCAGATCCCCCCACAATGCTGCTGCTTTATTTACCTGTAAGCCCTTAGGTGCTCTAGAATAACCTGGCTGGAGCCAGTTCATCATTTAAATCCTAATATTCAGTCTGTTGTGGTTTTGTTTTTTTTTTTTTACTTGCTATATTTCAAGTAATGGGATGTTTCTTACATCGGTTTCACCTCAGTTGTTGAGCAGTCATGCTTGTGTCAGCCTTGCTGTACTCTTGATAGGAAAGAGTACAATCTGGTTTTAATTCTAGCTACTGTGTATCCTTATACAGGCTGCTGTTTGAGTAGCTGTCTGAAGGAAAGGTAATTCAGCTGGGCTATGAGAATGTTAGGAACAATACCTGGTCTGTGTCAGCTAAAATATCTGCACAGAAGGCATGAAAGGAACTGTGACCTATAGCATGCATACTTTAATGTATATGTGCTGTTTTTGTAATAATAGCATCAATGCACTTTCTTCTCTTGAAAGGTAAGAATGCTGCATAACTGATTCTGAGTAGGAGCATATCCTGCTCTCCGGGCGAGTTAGTGAACTTTTCGAAAAGCAAAATTCCCCCATCTGTCTCCAAATCTTCTGCCAGCCTCACCTCCCCCCCCTCGTTTGTCCTCACAAAAGCTGTAAAAATATAGCAAATAGCTGTCATTATAGGCAGATTCCTCATCAGTCTCTGCCGTGTCACAAAGCTCAGACAGAGGTCTAATAAGAGAAGCTGTTACCTGCTCTTGATCTCCTGCCCCATCGATGTAGTCATAGTTCTTGGAATAAGCCCTAAGGAGCAATAGAGATCCTAGAGCAAGTAAGCTGCACTTAGATTGGAAAGGGAATCTTCCCTTATGCTTCTTGGAAGATATTGTTTAGAATAGCTGTTTAATAATAGTTAATTTTCAGTCTTGTGGGAACTGATATTTATATATCAATTATGGAGAGTGGAGAAAACGGTGAGTTGTAGCTGTATTCTTTTTGACCTCGCTATCTTCGTCACAATTTAGAAAGTATATGTTTGCACGCTTAGAAATACGTTTATGTCTCATTGTTCTGTAATGCCACGAAATGTGCAAGTAAAGTGTATTTCTGAATTGTATCTTATTTTTGAAAGAAGTTTAGCAGTAAATAAGGGCTGCTTTTCCCTAATGCATAGAGCACAGCCAAGTGAGTAATTGCTAATTTGGGAGGTAGGTGCTTTAAGCCCATATGCATGATTGAATGCAAGTCCAGTTCCCTTCTAAAGTGGTTTCTGATAGAAATGCAGAAAATTGTTCTGAATCAAATTGAAATTCATGAGATAAATTATTTTTGTCAGTAGTGTTTATTTGATTATCAACATGAGATATGTTACAGACTAGGTCAAAGTTGTATTATACATCTGTTTTGAGGTTAGGAGATCTTCATTAAGTCACAGTTTTGTTCTGCTGCGTGTATGTTGGAATACTGAGTTTAAAAAATAATGTTCAGACATGGTTTTAATTCTCTTAAATATTCCCTCTGTTTGCATACCATTTCAGTTTTTATTGTCAGAAGTAGTTCAGCAGAGCTCTCCTATTGTCTGTGTTTTCTGGCCAGTTTCAAGTAAAGCATTTGAAGCAGACACCTGACAGACTGATGGAGGTGTATTTACCAACAGGGAGGGAAAGCAGCTTGACAAGGTTTCTGTGGTCTTACTTGGGAAAAATTGATTAAAGGATACAAAACGATGATTTGCTTCGTATATTACAAGAGTCACTATTTGGAGTGTATCTTCTTGTACTTGCTATATCTGGTTCTTTGTTTTGGAATTGGGATGTCTTTATGTGACCATATGTACGATTTAAATAGTGTAGTCACTCTTGACTTAAAAGGTCATGGACCAGAGCATTCTTCAAAAAGAAGTATTAGATATTTGATTAGATATGATTATTAAAAAGTCCAGCTGATCTGTCTTTTGTGTGTTGTTCTCTCTTTTCTTCCTGTTTTTCTTCAATGTGTGTTAAGGAGAAATGCTATTGGAGAAAGTGAGATTACAAGTAAAAATGTAGGAATGTATCCTTTGTCTCCACTAAAGTTTTCATGCTTTACTTGTTCATTTGTGGTTCATTGTAACTTGGATCTCTAAACTAATCTTGCTCGTGAATACAGGTGTTCATTGCATAACTAGATAATTATTTTAGTTTCAGGAAAACTGCTACTTGTTAAGATTGGATGGATGGCTCTGTGTCTAAGCATGAAGATCATGTTATTTGTAGGAGAATATACCATGAAATTCCATATCTTAATGATAAGCAGCATTTTTTTGAATTAAAGTGTTCAGACTTTTGACTCATGGCTACATGTACGTGTGCAGCATGACCTAAACAGAGTTGTTTAATAAATTAAGAGCTGCCATTTCCAAAATAAATGCCAACATTCCCTTCTAAAGACGTTACAATGATAACTCTTTCAAATGGGACTTTGTATGATGCTTGTATGGAAATGGAGTGCAGATGTGTATGGTAATTATTCAAAAGTATGGGAGTAACAGTTTGATTTCTCTTTTCAGTATGATGCTGTTCCAATCCAGTCTAGCGTAGTGTTATGCTCCTGTTCATCCCCATCAATGGTGAGGAACCAAGCAGATTCCAGCACTCCATCTGTCATTTCCACCTGTGGCAGCAGGCAGGGATCTAACATGGAGGGCACTGCAGCCGAATCAAGATCTAGTTCGAACTCCTTGCAGCAACATACAGGACAGCAGCCTCCACAGCCTCGAAAGAAACGACCCGATGACTTCAAATTTGGGAAAATTCTGGGTGAAGGATCTTTTTCAACGGTAACTTTACTTTTTATAAGAAGTGCCGGATATCTTAGATAAACTTCAAAATTTGTTGTGCGAGTAATATTGCCGAGATCTAAATCTGGAGAGAGCAACTTGAAGGGTAAATGAATGATACATAGTGGTTTTAAGTTTTACTATTAAAATTAAGTATTGCACTAAATATGGGTGCTGATTTTTCAAGTACCTTTTGAACTCATCAGGAGTTCCATTGTACACTGATGACTTGATGTTTGGATTTTTAGGAGACAATGCTTTCTAATGTAAGTTTGATAGCATAATGGGCTATGCTAAAATTTTATGATATAAAGGACTAGGACTGGGCTAGGAGTTTGTGGTAAGAACTTCCATGCAGGGTCCTGTCTGTGGCAGGAGCTACTGCCAGATGCTTAGGGAAGAAAGTAAGAACAGTGTTACTTCTCCAGTATTCTTTCTCTGCTTCTACTGGAGGAGAGTCAGTCTTTGGAGCTATACAGCTTCATTCAATTAAGCTATACAGCTTAATTCAATTAATGAGACTTATTAGCTAAGATGTATTTCTACCTGTGTCGGTTGATCACTACTGCCATCTGACTATGGACTCCCTGTGTGTGGATATATAGGCGAGGTTGCCTGTTGGATTTTTGTTTTACTGATGGCACTGAATTGTTTTTATGAAAATGTAGAGGTGTCAATTTCCAAAATGCAGAAAGTTAGTACTATATATCTGGGTATTTATTTAACAACTGATTTTTAAAGTGACCTGCTTTTAGTAGCTTTAATGGTAGACTTGGTTGATGAAACCTGGCAACAAAAATTGGAAAAGTTACAAACATTTCTCATTTGGTTGCACAGCTGTAAATAATGTTGCCTGTGTACACAGAGGGGTCTCAAAAATTCCTTATGCAGAGATGCAGCTTGTACAAAATTTCCACCGGTCTGTTACATTGTGTATCAGGTGTATGTAATAATATTTTGGAGTACTCATAACTGATTTTGCAAGGGGTAGAATATAATGAGAAGTGTATTAGAAGCAAGCCTGGTGCAGTGATTTAAAAAAATAAAATTAAAAGTTAGTATAATGTTGAGATTCTAGCAAGGTATTGGAATGGATATAAACTTAAAATGAGAAAAACACAAACAGTAGTCATCTATTGTTAAGAGGTTATTGCTCGGATTCATGCAAGAGGGCTTTTCAGATTGTCTTAAAAATTGCCTTTTATAGAAGTTTTCTTGAAGGCAACTTTAATTTGTGTTCCTCCAAAAGCTTTTCTCTTTAAAAATATAAAACTGCTTGCCTGAAACTTTATTCCTTGCTTCTACTAATTGGAAATCTCTCATTCCCTTTTTTAAAATCTTTTTCCTAACAACCTGTAAGTAGTTGAAAACTGTCTCACTTCTCGGTTTTGATCTTTCAGATAACATTTATCTTTCAATATTTGCCATTTATGTTAAGAAGTACTGTGACAAATTTTTATAAATATTCCTCAGTGCACTTGTTGCTTCCTCCCCCCCACCCTCTTAAAAAGATGTGGCAATTTATTGTGACTTATGTTATCATCTTCAGAATTCTCCTGGAAAAAAGAAAATGTAAATCAGTGATTACCCAATCAGGTCTATAAGCGTTGTGATGCTGAACTGAATTTCTGCAGAGGTCTTGGTGAAGGCAGCATCATATCAACACAGGCTTAAATGTTTTGCTTGATTGCAGTTGTGATAGCTTATTTTGGAGAATCAGTATTCTAAATACCTGCTGGAAGATGAAAACCAATGTTACTGTAGGTCTTTAATGGTTACAATGTATTTTCTCTCTTCTGGCAACAGGTCGTCTTGGCTCGAGAATTGGCAAGTTCTAGAGAATATGCCAGTAAGTATTGACTCCTTCAGCACAAACTGTTTAAAAATACAATATCAGTGTAGTTCTGGTACAAAACACCTGTTCAAAAGACAGTATTAGTGGTTTTATGATAATTTTATCTAACAAAAAAAAAAACCACAACCTCAAGCAAATTACTTAAATGGACTTAATTTGATTGTACCTCCTGCGTTTTCACTCTGTCTTTTTTCATAAAGTTAAAATTCTAGAAAAGCGTCATATCATAAAAGAAAACAAGGTGCCATATGTGACACGAGAGAGAGATGTAATGTCCCGACTGGATCACCCTTTTTTTGTGAAACTCTACTTCACCTTTCAGGATGATGAAAAGCTATGTATCCTTTGCGTTTTAAAACTTTCTGTAACACTTTCTTAAAAGTAACAATCACCAGTATTGGTTCCTTTGAAACATTGTGTAACAGGAAAGATGGAAGTAACTTCAGATATTTAAAATATCTTAATGTTTGTGATGCAATTTTTTGCGGTCATTCTTGTAATAGATATTAAGCAAATAGAATGAGTGCGACCCCTCAAAGAGAACAGTGGGTGACTTGTGGGACAGGGGAGATGAATAAAACAATAACTTGTATTGTCCATTTGGTAAATGCTGAAGGGCAACTTGCAACAATCTAAGTTTAAAATAATTTAAAAAATAAAATTGGGGGGGATATGAGAAATGTATTAGAAATGTTTTATTTCTGATCTATACAATAAAACACCACAATTCCTGTGTTTAAAATAGGGGTAGTCAGCTATATTTACTACTATTGTTTCTTATTTAAACCATAGATCTATTAAAATCTTTCTTACATAAAAGCGCTTACAGAATAGTCTGAATGATAGAAAGCCGAAACTCTTCTGTTTGGGCCACTGTTTCCCAAGTTCTCTCTCTAGCGGCAATTGCAAAGTGTGGATTCATCTTGAAAGCTCATTGGTTTGCAGTTGGCTTTTTTTTTTCTTGTGAAGAAAACGTTAATGATGTAAATTTCCTCCTGAAGTTCCTGCTTCAAATTGGCTGTGTCAAGGGTAAAAGGATAGATCAGTCTATTTCTGGGGTCAGTAAGTAGTTGTGTTAGTGGTGTGAACAGGCCCTATATCATGCGTGTGCGTACGTCCATAGCACACCTGCGCAGCAACAGAACTTACAGGGGCTCTCTTGTAATGTAAAAATTTGTTCATTGAACACTGGGATGACTTTGGAACTTTCCAGATGATGGGGCTATTTTAAACTTAGGTTGAATTCTGGTTATGACTGTAAATAGTTCTCTTTGAGGGCAATTATGTATACAGTTTAAATGAATTATTCAGGCGAATGTCTGGAAAAACTATAAATTTAACCCTTTATGTAGTCTTTGCTATGCTAAGAAATTTGGGCCTGTGTCCTAGGTTGTTAATATATTTAAGAAATGGTTTTATGTTGCTACCATGTAAAGTTTCAAATTAACCAGCTTCACTTCTTCCCTGTTCTTCATGTATTTTTAGTATTATTCTTGTCTTTGGAATGAAGTGCGGTGGTATTTGGTTTTGTTTTAGAATGGTTTAGTGATAGACCTTAACTATACTTACATTCAGATTTTGGGCTTAGTTATGCCAAAAACGGAGAGCTGCTAAAGTATATACGTAAAATCGGCTCATTTGATGAGACCTGTACCAGATTTTATACTGCTGAAATTGTATCAGCCCTGGAGTATTTGCATGGGAAAGGAATAATTCACAGGTAATACAAAGCTGAGATAAACATGCATTTGATTATGCAAAGGTGTTTTTTCTGGAAGTGTTCCTTGTGAAGTCTGTAGCAAACGTGGATTTTGTGGAAAGCTAATGTATGTAGATATCTATATATATCCTAGATCCATAATGTTAATATGCAATACAGGTATATGATATATAAACTGTGTGTATAGAGTACAGTATATATATATCAATTTGTATACTTAAAAAAAAAAAAAAAACACACAGAACTGTTAAAAAGGTCTCTTCCAGTCATGTACTTTCTACTTCTCTCTGAGAATAGTTACAGGAAAACAAACAAGATTTTTGTCTTGTGTGTCATAATTGCTTCATTCCAATTGCTGTCTGTGCTAGTTCACAGACTTTAAACTGTACAACCCATGTTTTTTAATAATAGGGGGCTCTAATCTGAGGACAATAATGCCGCATGGTGGTTGATGGAAGTAGCTTTGAATTGCACTGATTTTTCTTACCAGTCAACCAAAACAGCTCCCATGCTTCTAGATTTCTTTGTGAGCATCCAAAGATACTTCTTAGAGGGAAGTGCGTCGTCTTTTTCTTGTCAACTGAAGAAGCTTGGTGCAAAGTAAATAATATCATAACAGTGTAGCCCAATGCTATTTTTTTTAATGTTGTTGCTAAATGAACCTCTTAACATCTAACTCTGTGTTGCTATATATTGTGTGTGATACTGTGAGGTCTGGTTTTATTCGGAATCAGAGGCAGTGTCCATACAAATGGTACCCATACCTTGGAAATACAGATTGTACGTGGATTTGTATGTGACGGGTGTAAATATGCCGCTCTTAAAGAGTGAAGGTGCTTTATGGTTTTTACCTCTTCTGGACATTTAGCTGGGGGGTGCCATTCTTTGACTAACTGGAATTTTGCACTGACTAAAACAAGCCTAGAAGATCTTACTGCCATGTCAGTCTTGGATGTTATTTAAGTTAAGGCCTGAGAGTGAAGGTTGTTTGGGTTTTTTTTTTTCATTTTTGTTGAACAACTAATATGTACAATGGCTTAGTTTTGAGATTATTCATTATTTCAGGTCTTTTTAGAAAAAATGTTAATTAACAGGCTTTTTAAAATCTGTGAGCAGTCTGCATGTTGACAGCTACAAGTTAGAGGAAAGTTGACGTAACAATGTTTATAGGATACCTGCATCATTTATGATAGCATCATGTATGTAAGTCACTAAGTTTTGCAACTTTAATTTGTGTGCTATTTAAATATAAAAATCTGCCTCTTCCAGGGACCTTAAGCCAGAGAACATCTTGCTAAACGAAGATATGCACATTCAAATTACAGACTTTGGAACAGCAAAAGTATTATCTGCAGATAGCAGACAAGGTATGCCATTACTTCATCATGTGCCACAGATAACTATAGCAAATGGTCCTTTGAAATGTATGTATGTTTTGTTTACCAAATGGTATCCTTCAAATATCATTACCTCTTATGTAACAAAATCGCTGCGAGAGCTTGAAGCAGTTTTGACTGTCACTTCTTAAAATTATGTCAGAAGAGGTGATATTTGGTGTAGTGGTATAGCCAGCTAGATCACCAAATAGAGTGGAAAGTTGAACTACTTCAAATTACTTTTCATTTGCAAAACAAGAATACAAGGAGTTACTGTGGCTTAGCTGAAAATGTAAGTTTTTGCGCTGCTTATGTATTTAACCTCAGTGACTATGAGAGTTGCTCAAATGAAGGTTATAGAGTTCTTGTGTTACTAGTTGCTTAGTGTTAATCTGTGAATCAGTGATGCTGCACACAGTGACTGAGAAAAGCACTAGCCTGAACTGAATTCAATAAACTTAACTTTTTACTTGAATATAGAAAGCTTGTGTTGGTAGATTTTTATACCTAATGAAGTGCCTAAATGCCTAGCTTCTTGAACCAAATAGACACCACTGAGGTTGATTTGCCCCTTCCAAGAAGGTTTTGTGGATGGGTAGAGAAACAAAATTCGTGTGGGTTCTTTGTAGTGTTATATAACTTGCAATAGATTGCCTTTGGGCTTTTTTAATTGGGGGGGTGGGGGTGGGGCGGGCACGGCAGTGAGGGAAGGGGCAGGTTGGCTTCCCCATAAGTATGTATTTGCTTATTTCTTTCAATTTTTATTACCAGCGCGGGCAAACTCATTTGTAGGGACAGCACAGTATGTTTCTCCAGAGCTGCTGACAGAGAAATCTGCCTGTAAAAGGTGAGGACTCGATTGTATTTCAGAACTTCACTGACTCTGTCAGGATACTGTCAAATGGTGGGGAGGGGATAAATAAAGCAAGCAAGCTTTGTATTACAAAGAAACAAGATGCTTGAGTATAAAGGTCTTTTAAGAGAGTTTGAAATTTTTTTTTTCTTAAAAAGTATTACTTCTTCTCTGAGTGCTGGCTTCCTCAGTTCATCTACCTTCTGGAGTTCTGCAGACAGCAGTAGGTGTTGTCAGGAGAAGGTGTGTAATGTGAAGTTGGATTTCCCTTACCCATAAATAAGTCAGAAAACCTTTTTCTATTATCCAAATAATATAATTATTTTTATTCTCTTTTATATAAGCTTGCTCTAATACAGTAATTCCTGCTGTAAAAGCAGCAGAATGTTGCATTCTGTCAGTTAGGCGAAAAGCTACAGCTTTCCCTGACTTGTATTTAGATCAACTTACAGTTATCTTTGCCAGGCCCTGCTTGGGGTTTGCAGTGGTTTAAAGCTCATCTCTCTGTCTTGTATGAGTGATATCCTTGAGAAATTTCTTACCCCCTTTAAATTGGTTCTTGATGGTAACCTACAGACTGTTGTATATCTATTTTATTACAATGATGGAAGAATAATCAAAGTAATCACTGACAAATCATAGGGAAGAGAGATCTCTTACAGGGATAACTGTGGTAATTTGTGCTAGCATTTCTTGAAAGTATAGAAATACCACTAGATTTTTCACTTTTACTTCTAGTAAAGCGATTTTGACTGGTTTGGCTAATGGAAAGACTTCATCATGCTATCATCTCCTCTTAGAAGTTGTGTAATGCTTCATCTTCACAGAAAACTCTTAATTTGAGTAGTTCTGAGTCTTTGTTAGTATTTTAGTCTTCCATGAGGATTTCTAAGCTTTAATCAAATCTACATATAGTTTGCCACAAGATAAAATAAGTTGAAAATAATCTTTCAGGCCCACGCACTAAAACTTAGGACTTTCCCTCACCCATGTACCATTTTTGTTTGTGTCTTCATAAAAGCTTTAAGTGAAAAAGCTGTATTGTGACTTTTTTTTGCATAAAATATTTAGAGGAAAGGATTTTAATTCTGAAGGAGCATTTATTGCGTTATGGTGGATGCATCTTTGAATTGTGGTAGTGGAAAATAGGTATTCTTTTAGTCTCATTACATACTCATTAATTATTTTGACTGAGAATTCAGCTGTCTTGCACATGTAGTCAGTTGTTGTGGGATGGTTACTGTATACTTTTTTTGGAAAGTTTTGTTGCTACTGTACTCTTCTGTCAAGGAATTAAGTGAAAATAGTGTGGAAATTATGCTAGGCAGGTTTTTCCAATGTGTTTGTGCTATGTTATAATTAGCAGAAGCTTAAAAAAATGTTTTAAATTACAGTTTAAAGACTTCTTATAGGAAAACATGCAATGTGGGTGTCTTTTTTCCTTTCTTTTGAAGCTCTGACCTCTGGGCTCTGGGATGTATAATATATCAGCTTGTAGCTGGATTGCCTCCATTTAGAGCTGGGTAAGAGATTTAAGCTAATTCTTTACATGTAGATCATAATTATATTTGACTTGGTTTTGGCTTTTACCTCACTACCAGTTCTGAAGTACAACTTTTTATGGTGCAGTGTTGGTGTTAATGTCATGCCTGCTTTTATTTGTCCTTTCTGATGTCATGAAAATGATCAGACAGCTATAGCTACTGCTTCTGAGAGAGATTCCTTAATTTATCCTAGGATTTCACATGTAATTTATACCATAAAGGTAACTATGAAGGGGGTATGAGGCACCTCTGTATTGAGTCATTTGAACTTTCCTTGTTATTATTCAAGTATCTGGTACTTAGAGAATCATAGATACTTGGAAGAGTGTACGCCTTTACCCTAGAAAGATTGATGAGAATGTGACTTGTAGATCTCCTGTTTAATATTTGTCCAGGTTATGCGCTGTTAGGGTGAAAGACTGTGAAGAACTAATAACAAAAGCCAATATTTTTCTTTTGCAGAAATGAGTATCTTATATTCCAGAAGATAATAAAGTTGGAATATGACTTCCCAGAAAAATTTTTTCCCAAGGCAAAAGACCTTGTTGAAAAGCTATTGGTAAATATTTGCTGCTGTTAAATGATTTGATAACATTGGAAACATTCAGTTTACGTAGTTCTTTTTTCCTAAAGTTTCTGTGCACTCCATTGCAAATCTTATAATAAGAATGACTGTGAGCACTATTAACTGTGTAGAGGAGTGTCTTGAAAATCAACATCCATTATTAAAGAGCACTTAGATTATTATTATTATTTTAAATCTGAATTATAAAGCGTGGACAAGGAATGTCTCTCAGCGAAATGGAAACAAATGGTTCTAAATACTGTGCATTACACACAGAAGTTAAGATTGAAATACTTAGCTTTACAGAGTACTCAGATTCTTTCTTGTTGAGTTGTATACTGTATCGTTTAGTTGAAAACAGTGTTCTATACATCACAGGGAGATATTCATACCAATGTAAATCAACTTACCTTGCATGTTAGCATGCATTTACCTTGCACTTAATGCGTATCTCAATAATATCAGCCGAAGAATTACTCTGCACATGAATGACAGATAGGAAGAAAAAATAGTTCTGTCTTAGCAGTGAGATGTAGCCGTGACACTAAAATTAATATGCAGAGAACATTTTGAGTGGTATAAGCCATTTGAAGTTCCACAGTCTAGCATATTAGCGTGGGGCATGGGGTGAGGAGGAAACTGTCTAATGTTTGTGGATGATGAGCGCAACTGTTGTGCAGGGCCTAGCAGTGTGTTCCTGTGTCCAGGCCAGCTCTATGGCCAAGCCAGTGCCTGCTGAATGGTAAGGTCTAGGTTGCATTAACATCCTGAGGACTATGCAGTTTTAGGGTGCTTGAGAGGTTGATGTTTGACACCAACTATAGCTTCCACAGGTTCTTGCATCACTAGAATATGATGCTGGACTATACTTAAATGAGCTATGCTCCATCAGGCCTTCTGTGTGTTTGCTTGGTTTTGTTTCTGTCTTCATGAAGAAAAGCCAAAAAATTGTGTGGACCCAAAGAAGTGCTCATTTCTCTAGATCTGTGAGCTGGTCTAATACAAAATGTTGCTGACAAGACATGCTGACAAATATCATCTTGTATTATAAAGAGTCTCCTTATATTCTAGATATGTATGCTTAGGGCAGTGAGACCAACTCGAGACTTCACATGTTACTGTGCAAATGCGAATCATGCTCACCCCTTCCTTGTCATTATTTTATGCATGTTAACTTAATTGTAATTTGCTCAGGTTCTAGATGCTACCAACAGATTAGGCTGTGAAGAAATGGGAGGATATGGACCTCTTAAGGCTCACCCCTTCTTTGAATCCATTGTGTGGGAGAACCTACATCTTCAAACACCCCCAAAACTTACAGCGTATTTACCTGCTATGTCAGAGGATGATGAAGACTGTTATGGAAATGTATGTTTGTCTATTGCTGTATGCAGCTCTGATGCTGCCTGAGACTTTCATTAAAGCATAATTATTGCATATTAAATATTTTTATTGAAATTTACTGATAAGTTATATTTTAATGAAGACTCGATTATTAAGAATCTAATATAAAATTGCTGGTTAAAATTTGAACTAGTCAGCATTTTTTTTTTCTGATAAAAGTGAGCGTTTGGGAAAAATACTGGTTGGCTGGCTTATGACCAAGCATACTTTTTTGGATAAGTGCCTGTTAATCTATGGCGAGTAGGCTGTCTTTTTTCCCCAAAAGCATAATAAACATGCTTAAATTAAAAGCCTCAGTTAGTGCAAAAGAAGCTTTTTAATCAAAGAAATTTCTTTACTTCATTTTGTTTCCTCCTTTAGTATGACAATCTCCTGAGTCAGTTTGGTTGCATGCAAGTTTCTGGTTCTGCCTCTTCCCATTCCCTGTCTGCCCCGGAGACAAGTACACCACAGACATCAGGAGGAAATATTGAACAGTATATTCATGATCTTGACAACAATTCATTTGAGCTGGACTTACAGTTTTCTGAAGATGAAAAGAGGTTACTTCTGGCAAAACAAGCTGGTGGAAATCCTTGGTAAGATCTTTGAATATAGCTCATCTGTTACTTGCACAGCAGTGAGGAATCCAGAATATCTTTAAGCAAACTATCTTTTTCTTGACTTCTATTTTTAAAGTAATAGCAGTGAAACCTAATGCTATCTTTCTAGAATTTACAAGGTCTAGATGATGTTGTAAAGCATGTTTATAAGACAGACAGAAATGATGCTATACCAGTGGTGAGAAGTCTTCCCTCTAGAGTCCTAGAACTAGAAAAGGTTCCTTCTTTCTACAGTTGCCATAAGTTGGGAGGTTTTTTTTGAATGATAATATTCTGTCGATATCTAACCAAAATACCTCCAGACCATATCCTTAATAGCATTTATCTTCACTCTTGAAAGGAGTTTCTCATTTTTGATTTTTTTTTTCCCCCGTCAGATTTTAGAAATAACTCTTTGGCATGGAATGAAGAAGAGTCCAAAATTCATCTAGTAAAGTTGTTCAGGACTTTTTGGTGGAAGAGGAGACACTAGGGAAAGACATGAAAAATTGCTTGATAATAATAATAAAAGCTGTTTCTGTGGAAGAATTACTTCTGGAGTAATAGTTATTTTTCTTTTTTTTTTTAAGGCATCAGTTTGTAGAAAATAACTTAATCCTAAAAATGGGTCCAGTGGACAAAAGAAAGGTAAGGGCTTTTCTTAATTCCCTGTAACAAGATTCAGCTGTCACATTTTTGTGTAGTTGCAGCATAAATAAGGAACCTGTTTTAGAGCTTCCTTGTTTAACTTATTTGTAAGTGCTACGTTGTTTTGTTTATTTTTTTAAAATGTAACGTGTTCTCGTGAATAGGTTGCTCTTTCTTAATTTAGTGGTGTGGTCTTGATTTTTGGAAAAGGCTGAAAGTAAATGTGCTATTGATGCTTTCGTTTTGAGACTGTAGTAAATGAGTTTTTGTTCCCCCTCCTCTTACCAATCTGATATAGCCCACAAAATGCTTTGTCTTGATGCACGTCTACATGTGGATTGAGCCACAAATATCGGAAAGTAAAATACAAGCCCATATTGTTGCTTAGCTGTGGTGTTTTTCCTGGATCTAACTAGTGCTTGTCTCCTAAGAGAGGCAGAGGTGACATTAGAACAGCTTTAAGTATTAACTTTAACGTAGTACAGATGAGCAATGATAGTCTGTGTCAGCTTAACAGGAGCATAGGTTCTCTTTCATCCAAGTTACTGCCTGCTAGTTCCTAATTTTCCCTACAAAATCATGACTATTGATTTCTGCGCTGGAATCTTTGACAAATAGATTTTGCTTCACTCTGTACAGCCAGATGTTTTGTGTTGTTAGAACTTGAAGATGCTTTCTTAAAATAGTACTTGTGTTTTGCCATGTAGTAGGGATGCACTGCAACCCCCTAAAAAACGAGCGAGGTCAAATAAGTAAAGGAAAAGGAAAACAAAAAACTCCCCTGAACTCAAACATATTATCCTATTGCTGAGCTGTTTTAATTCTACCTCTGTTGTTAAATGCAGAGACCTACATGCTTAGATTTTTTTTTCTCATGCTTTTTTTTGCATTGCTGCTTCTATTTTTCTTGTTAGGGACTGTTTGCACGTCGGCGCCAGTTGCTGCTCACAGAAGGGCCCCACCTGTATTATGTGGATCCCGTCAACAAAGTTCTAAAAGGAGAAATTCCATGGTCTTTAGAGTTGCGGCCAGAAGCCAAGAATTTTAAGACATTTTTTGTTCACACAGTAAGTGACTTTCTTTAATTTCTTTGTAAGTTGTACTAAGGTCCTTGGACAACTGCTGTAAGTTGTCACCACACAAATATTTTCTGGAGAAAATAGTTCCCTAAAGACAAGTGTTGATAGTCTTAATTTAAAACAAAAAAATGCAAAACCCAAACCCCAAAAAGACCCAAAACAAAACACCAACAAAAAAACCTGACATATGCATTTCCCACAAAAATACTAGTGTATTTTTTTTTTATTATTCATGTGTAAATAATCTATCAGAGGATTTTGGGATTTGAACAAAGTTCTTAAGTAGGACTCTTAAAAATTCAGCCCTCTTTGTAAATAGTGGATCACAAGTGTACCGACAATATATTGTCAGTTGACTGCTTAACAATACTGAGATGCCAGACGTATGGTTATTCAGTAATATATAATGTTACATAATTGTAGTTGAATTTAACTTTTGGAAAGTTTATGAACGGATTGCAAAATAATGATTGTTTTTTGGTTAAACTGTTCGGAGTACTCATTAAAATGTTGTTCACTTATAGCCAAACAGGACATATTACCTGATGGACCCGAGTGGGAATGCTCATAAATGGTGCAAAAAGATACATGAAGTTTGGCGGCACAGATACCACCAGAATGCTGCTAAATAGTAAAGCTCATCCAAAATTTCCCAGTTTCCCTACTTGCTGCTAGAACTCCGTGTGCAGCCGATCAGAGGAATCTTTTCAACCCACCTGTTACCATCTCAAGGGGAAGCATATGTCTGAAATGTTCTGTTTGTGTTTTTTTTTTTTTTTTAAAAGAAAGAAAAAAAGAAGCAAAAACCTAATGGAATTCAGGGTCGCTTTGCTCGCTCTTTGTGCTTCTGTTGAGGCTTCCACATGCATATCATTGCAGTGAAGATCTTGCTTTTGTGCACTTCAGCTCAATTTCTGCTGCAGACTAGTGAATAGACCTTGCATTACCAGCTTCACTTTAAGATAAGTTAAAACCAATCCACACGCACACACGCCGAATCATGTACCAGCCTTGCATTTTATGGGGCTGGAGTTTTCTGTGACTTTCAGATTATCATTAAACTGTATCTCATCAGGGAGCTTTTATACGCCTCTCCTAAGCACCACCTCTTTGTTTTCTCTTCCTTTCCTCACAGTCCCCCAGCTTATTGGTATATGGCATTTGTAGCCAGGTCAGTTGCACCCTTGTGTAATTCCTAATATAGTTCTGGTTGCAGGATTTATGTGGTACTTTAGTAATTATGTGAATGAATCAGATGTATGTGTCTGGCAGACAGGCTCCAGTGATACAGGTTGTGAGAGAGTAAAATGCTGAACATGGCACTGAAAAGTTTTCTAAAATTGAAGTGTTGGCTTCTGAAGCATATAAGATTTTAAACATTCAATTTAAATTTTAATATGAATCATATGTGTGTTTAATCAAGGGACAATAAGCTTACCAGCATGCTTTTAACTAATGCTAACTAAAAAAATTAACTAGTTAGTATGGGGGGAAAAGGTTACTATTGAAGTAGTAAATAGTTTTTCACCTTTTCAGGAGATGAGGGCTAGAAGCTTTCTTTCCAGGGTGTGTATGTATTGTGCATTTTAGTGGGGCCAACCTATTACCTGGGTAGAGAAGGAAGTGTGAAAGCTTTGTACAATTGATTACTTGACTTTTTTTTTGTCTCATTGTATAAGGAGATGTACAAATAATCCTATTTTTGGTCCTTGGCCAAATATTTAGCAACTTTGAAAAAAATCTACGCAATTGAAATATTAGTTCCATAAAGTAATCTCATTAAAAATTCAAAGGAAAATATTGATACAAAGAGGAAAATATATGGTACTTAAGGCATATCTATAAAATGAAAATATTTTTCATATCGATCTCCTTTATCCCCTTCAAATTAAGGCTTTTTTTTGTGGTCAAACATTTCTTACAGTGTTGCAAAGACATAACTTTCTATGTGCTAAAAACAACTTCCCTAATGGTATTTTCAACATGCTTGTGTTCCTGAACCTTGCAGAGAGGAATGACCGAGGTCTGGACAAAGGCATTCCTTCCTTGTTTTAAAAGCAGTGTAAACATCACACCTATTTATTCACTTTCTGCGCATACTCTCTCTTTGCATTTTGAGGTCTCCTACTATGATGTGCTTTTCCTTCCACCAAAGAAAGAAATGCTCCATTGCAATGTTGAAAAAACTCATGAAAAAAAACTACTGTTCTAGAAGTAGTATTTTAAATGCAGTGGTTCATCAGATTTCTCAGAAAACACATGAATGTTGGGTGTTTTGTTATTGTACGGGGTGAAGGAGATTTATTACTTATCTCTTAAAAGCTGTGTTGTGTGGTTGAACTTGATGACAGTTCAGCTTTTCCAGTATCTTTCGGTCTTTAAAGGGTAGAGTGCAGTTGCCTTTCCTTTTTGAGGAAGTATGTTCCTGTAGTCTTCTGTTAACCCACCACGTACACAGACTTGATAAAAGTAAATCACTGGCTTACAGTGCCTGGTGTTAAGGGAACTGAGGTGTCCTGTAAACGGCTGAGATGAGAAAGACAGAACACCATTCCCTCTGCATCATGAGACGTTTCGTCACATGCAAGGTACACTCTTTGTCACTAAAATTTGGAGTAGCACAGTACACTTTCTGTCTGTGCCTGTATTAATCCTGTATTTACCATTCTAACCAAGATGACGTGCATTTTAAGTTCGTTGCAGTGCTGTCCATTTGTTCGCTGGCTGTCAAATTCCAGGTGTATGTTGGGTCCACTGGAGGCAACCCTACTGCTTTTGGGTTTAGCCTTTGGTATAGAGGTGTCGATGTATTCCCAACTTTATACAGGAGAGTTTGGCAGTGATGGAGATTCATGATGCCACTGCTGTTTGGTGTGACAAAATTTGGCCTCACATAAGAAGTCTGGCAAAGTTGTTCTGCTAATGGTGAACACCTTGGCTTCATTGGGAAGATGGAGTGATCTCCATTGGCTTGTTCTCTAGGTGGAAATCTAGGAATGCTTAAACATGTTTTCTGTAATATTTAGACTTGTAGTCATTTTACTGTGACAAAGTAATTACTGTGCTTTTTCACACCTTGAAAATCCTCTCTCAGTAGACTTCTGTCCTGCCCACCAAAAGCTTTCAGCCAAAGAAATCTCCATAGCAGTAAGCTATCAAGAAGCTTGTCTGGAAGGCTGATTTCTGCATTCTAGTATTCCTTTTTTCTTTCGACAATGCCGTCATTAGAAAACTGTGAGCATCTCTTACAGGTATCCCTCCCCTTAGCGCTTCAGTGTTCTAAATCGAGTCTTCCTTAGCTGCTGCTTTGTTGGGAAGGGACTAGAACTTTTCTGGGAGGGGTATTTGTCTGTCTTGGACTGTAAGTGAAATCTGTGGTTTTGAAAGATTGCAGAAGAATAGAGGCAAGACAAAAGCAATCATGTGGATTTAAGTGTGTTTCACCAGTTTGTCTGCTTAAATGTGTATTAGCAGGTGCTGCATACTATGAAGGGCTCGTTCCTGTTTTAAATGCTTATACCTGAAGTGGGGTAGCTTCAGATCTTTGTCCTGAAGATCACTCCTGTGGTTCATAGGAGTTCATGGAATGAACTGTACAAGGGAGGTTCTTCAGAGCTGCAGATAAGCCAGATAATTTCTCTACTCTCTATCTGAGGTCTTTCAAAGCACAAGAAGGGTTGTTAGGCAGCTGAAGACTCTTCTTCAGGCTCCTCATTACAAACCTACTGAAAACCCAATCTGTTGATTGATTCATTAAGTCTTTTGCATTTTGAACAATTGCTAATCAGTTATAAAGAATCTGGTCAATAATGTTGTGATTTTGTTTGGCTTGGGATTTAAACTTCAGGAAGGTGTTTATTGCATCTGTTCTCTGTGGGGTGGAGCTTAAGAAATGATGAAGTACTACTGATAGAAAGGATTTTTGAATCACACTGTTGTATTCAGTGTCCGGCCCAGTCACAGGAAGTTTAAAACTACTTTGATAAACTGGAGAGATTAGTTTTATTACCGTTGGCCTTAAAGCCCAGTTTTGAGAAGGATTTATATTAAGGAAGACTTGCTTCAGATGTGATGTTGAGGCACTGGGAGCAGACTGATATTACCTACTAACATCTTATTTGCGAAGCACTTAAATGCTGAAGACGTCAAACTATCAGATAGTACTGTGCTCCACTTACTTTTGTCCTTCTGATGTGATTTAGCTGTGAAGTATCTGCTATACATAAGCCTGGAAAAAACTCTGTAGGTTAAAACAAAAATGTGATAATTGTAATACAGTTTTGTAGTTCAAGATGCTTAATTTATTGTGCTTGATATCATTACGTTTTGTGCTGGAGCTTTGAAGAATCCTGAGGATTTCTCACATGTACATTTAACAGTTTCTTTTGAATGATTTGGTAAAGTCAACACAATTACTTCGTTTGACCTGTGGACAAAACATTCAATTTTAACACCTTGCTGAGGAAGGAACTTGTGTATTAATAGCTGCCTAAAGATGTGATTTGTGGATTCTGATCATTCTTTCTACTGGTGAATTACACAAATAGGTGTGGTATTTATATCTGAAATTTTGCTGAATGCCTGTAATATTTTACGCAAATATTTTATTAATCAAATGGAAGTGCTCCTGCAAAGCTTCATGACACAGTTTGTCCATCAGTTGATCAAGTGAGCTTACAGACAAGTAATTCTCTGACCCAAAATGGCACGCTTTCAGTTAAGATGAGACTGGTAATTTAAGAATGTTTCCTCTTTCTTGGAAGAAATATGACTTTTATGCAGCAAACAATTGGAGAGGTTCTTAAGCACCCAATAACCTGGTCTGTCTGTCAGCATGGCAGTGAATGTAGATGGTTGCCATTTGACAAAGCTTCCTATGACCATGTACTGACTCTGATTGGATGTGGCAAATGTTCTAAATTGTAGCAGAACTTACAATTACTGTATCTGACAAAAGAGAAAAAAAAATAGGAACCAGGAACCATAATCAGTTTCGATAGTTGTATGCTAGCTGTTTTCAGGTTGGTGGCAGTCAGTTACGTGTGTAATATTCTCTACCTGGTTTGTAGCTGTAACTGTGATGTACAGATAAAAGCAAAAAAAAAAATAATATAAAAAAATAAAAAAAATACCCCCAACAAAGACACCCCCCCAGCCCCCCTCAACCAACACCACAAAACAATCTCCCCTCCTCTAAGAACTCGTGAAAACAGAAGCAAATAATGCAATGATATAAGATACACACTTTTGTATTTTTATTCTTATAAGGTTATTTGCTGGCTCTTGTTGGCCTCTAGTTCAGTCTGTGTTATTTAAATTCTAATATATGAATTATTTGGATTGAATTCATGTTCGGGGCCATGGTGTTGTATGTATTGATGTACAGCCTTGAATGTGAATAATTATTGTAAACTATATTTTACACCTTTTTTCTGGCTTTATTATATAAATTTTCTATTGGTCGATGATTTAATCATATCTCATAATTTAATGACTGTTTATTCTCCTCTCGACAGATCTCTGTGCTGTAGATGTGTAGTTAGTGACTGGATGATGGATTTCACTTATGCTTGGTAGTCTGTAATAAAGGCATGTAGGGTCCTGGCCCGGCCTCCGCCTCTTCCTTCCGAGGGTGGGGGGGGTGGTCCTCCTGCCCGGCGGGGGGCGCTGTTGCCTCGCCCGCCCCGCTGAGCCGGCAGCCGGCCGCTCGGGCTCCGCCGCCGCCCCTCATCGCGCACGGCGCCGGCGGACCAGGCCGCGCCGGCGGACCGGAGCGCTCGGGCGCAGGCGCCGGGCAGGGAGCGGGGTGGGAGCGGGACGCTTCCGGTGGGAGGTGCGCCCGGGGACCTGTAGCTGGGGCGGACCCTTCCGGCGGCGGCGGCGGCGGCGAGGATGGCGGCGGAGAACCACTGCGATTTCCCGGTTCCCCCCATCGGCGGCCTCGGCCTGGGAGGCCCGGGCGGGCCCTGCCGCCGGTGCAGCTCAGCGCCGCCGCCCGGCGCGGTGCCCGGCAAGTGGGTGCGGCTGAACGTGGGGGGCACCTGCTTCCTGACCACTCGGCAGACGCTCTGCAGGGACCCCAAGTCCTTCCTCTTCCGCCTCTGCCAGGCCGACCCCGACCTGGACTCGGACAAGGTGAGTGGGGGCCCGGGCCCCGGCCCCGCCGAGCCCCGGCCCGGTGCGCTTCCTGCGGGGCGGGCCGCCGGTGAGCCCCAGGGGAAGGGGGGGCACGGCGGGGCTGTGCTTCCAGGGCGCGTGTACTTCCAGGGGGTGGGGGTTGGTTCCTGAATCACACACCTGACTATAAACACCGCCGAGAGCGCAGGATCCTTCGAGTGTTTGCCTCAATTTTCATGTTGTTTGCTCAGGTTTAGTTTTAGCGTTTTAATGGACTATCTGCCTGAGCTGCTGCCGTGTTATTTCTGCACTGTCATCACCCTCTCGTTCAATTTCAAGAATCAAATCGAACTTCTTTTGATAATAACCTCCCTCACTTGGCCATCGCGTTTGGTGCTTCAGCCATTCTTTGGGTAAAATGTTACTTGTTCTGCAGGGACTGCAAATGGTGGGTGATACTGAATATTCGGGGATTCATTCTGACTCATTTTGAGTAGGGAAAGAAAAGTTCCTGATTAAGATTTTATTTATGGAGTGGTATGTAGCAATGGATATGAAGTATTCATATATAGCTCTGGCTCTGAAAGAGGTTTTGGAACATAATGGTTAAAAATGGACTTCCAGTACAGTACACTTAGGGAAAAGAAGGAAACGGCTTATAACCCTTGAATATATAACCAACAGGTTGAAAATGGAGTTGATTTTTATGTATTAATTTTTAATTTTTTTTTTTGCAGTGAGACTGCTAGTAAACTTCTTCATTTTCTTATGCATAACTCCTAAAAGGATGTTTAAATGCTTAAGAGGATAGCAAAGAGAACCTGAATAGCATTGCAGAGTTAGAGGACAAAAATACTTTGAAGTTTGTCAGTGTAGAGATTGGTTTTGTTGTCTTTGGTTTGGTTTGAGGACTTTTTGGAGAGGATTAGCTTAAACTGACCTATAAAAATAAATTTTAAAACGTAGGTGGCTTGCTGATAGGTAAGAAACTGTCTTTACTTGTAAGGGAGTAGGAAAGCTTTCTTCTAAGGTTTCTTAAATAAAAGATAAGGCACACTTAATAATTAAGGCACCTGTTTCAGTCGTTCCACTGCAAAAAGGTGCTTACTTGCTATCTCTCAATGTCATCAGAGAGAGAGAGAGAGAAGGCACATTTTTAGAAGAAATGCTTTAGTTGTAATTAGGCATTTGGCTGCCTTTTTTCACCACTTGAAATCAATCATCTTTCATGAGCACAGTCAGTGAGGTGTTGCTATCTTGCAAAAAATTCATGAGACTCCTAAGCTAAACATTTTCTTTTTTTACTGTGCTTGCATTTTTGGGTTGCAGCAACAAATCATAAATTTATGCTAAGGTTACTTAGCTATTTGGTGGGATGTGGAGAGACCCATTGAATTTTTTTCATGTTTCTAGACTTAAACGTAGTTATAGTTCTTAATAGCGTACATGACAACTTAAAGTGAGCTGCAGTCACAGCTATAGAAAGATGTCCTTTGCTTACAAGGAACGTGCCTGTACATTATTTGAGCTGCTCGGTTATTACCATCATCCTTTTTTGCCAATGTAGAAGTGTAATAGAAACCACTTTATCAAGATGCAAACAAATTGCATTGTCCTGTTTTGTGAGTAGTCTTTTTAATGAAACTGTAGCTGCTATAGTTATCTTTAATAGATTATTGTGCAAATCAGTAACATGAGGCAAAAGCAGTAGGTATAGAGAGACCTCCAAATTGTTGTGGAACATCTTGGGTTAGAGAAAATCCTCTTATTCAGAGATGCATTCTCTAGGCTTATGAACTTGGATATCTTCAATTTGATGTACAAAAAGCAAAGCCTTTTCTGGTTAAATATGCACTATGGTCTGCTTTTCAGTACAATGTTTGTCAGATTTTCTTGTCTCGTTGTCTTTGACTATTTGCAGTCATTGATTTTCACTTCAGCCATTCAGAGCCTGGTTTCTGCAGTCACCTGTCATCTTGGATTTTGCAGAAGTGGCTACCTCTTAGATTACCCATCAGAGTGTATTAATTACAGTACCTAAGAGTACTTAAACACATAGAGCCTTTCTTCCAAGCATTTGAATCGGAATCTTTAGATTCTTCATCTCCTGTAAATAGTAAAACGTAATCCAAGCAGTTCCTTTTTTTTTCCTCTGAATGGTAGCAGATATCATAGATGTCCTTTCAAGAGAAAAAAATCCTTCCTTGACACCTCACCGGTTTGTGAACGTACCATCTTGAGACAATAGCATGTCAATAGATTGTGTGGTTTAATTTTGAAATAGCAGAAGCCTTGAACTGATGAGCATGGGTTTTTCAGTGGAATAATTAGTGATATTTGTGTTATCTCTGGTTCTTCTCCTTTGCCACATATAGATGTAAATCAAAATCTGATAGTAATAGACTTGGTTTTCCCTTCATGGTTTAACTTTTTGGAGTCCCATTATGAGCTGTAACCTGATACTAAGTTGACATATTTTTCTTAATCATATTCTAAAGATTAGTTACGGTGACTACTGTGCAGCACAGTTTTGTGCACGGAAAACAGTCGTTCTTACAAGGTGCAGCTATTAGATAAAGATACCGCCCTCTTAAAGCTTGGGGCATTAGAGCCGGTCTTTGACCTAAACTTTAAAGTGAGAGAGAATGTGTATTTGAGCTCCTACGTAGGCTGACGCCTGTTATGCCCATCCAGACATACTTGTCCCTACCTCCAGATGAGGATGTGGGGGAGGTGGGGCAGGGAGAATCCCGAGGGATGAGCCAGCAGATGAGATTATGAAAACTGATAGCCACGGCCCTCTGTTTGAAAGAGCTATGAAAAATCTAGTCTTAACAAGGCATATCATGTTTCCTGTATGGGGAATTTGTCTGGGATGCACTTCAGTAACTCACTTTGGGAAGCTTTAGATGTATTTTCAAGAGATTAATACTGAATTGCGTTCACAGTACAAAACACTTTTTGTAGTTCATAGGCACATTTCATATTCCTTTAATCGCGCTCCATCTGAGAAGTATGTAACTCAGCAAAAATGAAGGAGGAGGTATATTTTTTTTTTTATAACTTCAGGGAGTTAAACCAGCTTGTGGAAAGCTCTAATGTCCCAACTGACAAAAGGGAGGGGGGCAGATTGTACATCTAGAAGCAAAACCGAGCAGAAGAGCCAATAATTAAATTAGCTCATAAGCCAGCAAATATATGTCTTTGAAGAAAAAAGTTTAGTTCGCATTCTTTTTTTCTTTGCAAGATTGCCAAATGAGAATCTTTAGAAAATGAAGCCGTAAGAAATGCTTATCCAGATGAGAAGAGACCTATAAGCAAAACCAAAAAGTAATAATAGAGTTGTTTCTGCCTAAGCTCAACAAGTGAGGCGTTTCAAAGTTAACCACGTTGATACATTAAGAAGTTCTGAAAGAAGTTAACTGGATGAGTTTATTAGAAACGAGATCAAGAAGCTGAAATAGTTCATATGTTGGACTTTACAAATATCAGTTGCATACGTATGGATTTTCCTCTACTGTAATTTCGACACCAACGTGTTTTTTTGCTATTTAACTACATAAATCATAAGATTTCCTTAATGCTTGCTATGAAAAAGAATTAAAAGGCTTCAAGAAAAGCAGCATGTTTGCCTTCAAGTTATCTTCAGGTGCTAGTGTTCAGCAAGGCCATGCAGCCTGTCTCTGGGTATCAGGTAAGCAACAGAAGAGAGATTAACCGTGGCACACCCTGTGGCAAAACTAGTGCGGAATGGAATGAGGTAGTGACATCCATTCTCTGAATGTAGTATGTTTCACAATATGATATGCATCCTTGTATTTAAGACTATTTGAGAATCGTTTCAGCAAATGAATGAGTGGTGGTGGTCATACCTACTGTTCACGGTGGGATTTGTTTTCCAGAATATTTAAATCTCGCATTAGAGATGAATATGTAAAAATTGATAACTGGAGCCTTACTCCCTTTTTCATTCTTGTTTTACTTAGTTAATGCTTGTAAGTTTTGCTGCCAGGTATCTCCTATATACCAGTTTTTCTTTTATAAACTGTTCTATCATTCTTTAAACTTGCCCCTAAGTGAGAAGATTGTCAGCCCTCCTTAATAAGGTTTTTGGCAGCAGTATTCATGCTTGATTTTTAATGCCTTTCTAAAGTTAAGCGTAATTGTACTGAGGTAGAATCTGTTAAGGAAGGAAGGAAGCAAGCAAGCACTGAGTGTTTTAGAAAACTCAAAATCTTCCTGGCAGCACATCCTTAACTGTCAGCACTAAAAAGTATCTTAATTTTAGTCATTATTCTAAGGTAGAACTGAGATAGACTTTATTTGTCCATGAGATTTCTGACCGGTTAGGTGGGTTGTGTTATTAATGTAGTCTTGATTAGTACTGGCAGTCTGCTGACGCTCAAAGTTTTTAGGTCACATAGTTTGAGAAAAATGTGTTCTGGGCATCCAGATCAAGCTTTTAAATGCAGAGGGGGTAGGGGAGACAATTACTTCTAAATCCAGATTTAGTGCCAGATATTACTGTATTTCTGTGCATATTGCTGCCTTTAGCAGAACTTCAGCTTGCTCGGTATCTGCAAATGGTGGCCGTTTTTTAGATATCCGTGTTATAGCGCACAGCTTTGGGCCAAAAGCTTGGCACAGGATTCTGGAAAAGTATTTGAGGAGAAGTCTTTGGACTAGTTTTCACCTCAATGAAGATAATTTACTGGAAATAAATTTCTGACATTTCAGCTAGTGTATTAATGCAATTCTTGGGGAGAATGTTAAACGGGATTAGGGAGATGTATGTACTTGGTCCTACTTTTGAGTCCTACTGGAATCCTGTACTTGATTCTGGTATCCACAATTCAAGGTCACTTCAAAAATTGGAGAACTTGGAGGGTAGTCACAAGATGAAATGTGATTTGGCAAAAGCTCATAAAGAGCAAAACTGTTTTTTTGGCAAGAAATTTAAGGAGTGACTTCTCAGTCCAGAAGTACATACACGGAGAACTAGAAACCTAATAGTGAAGCCTGTTCAGTCTAGCAAAAGAGTTGTGAGGTCCAGCTAGTGAAGTGTTAAACTATAGATGTCCAGGCTAGAAAGTACATATTTTTCACAGCAACGGTAATTAGATTGGAATGGCTTGCACAAAATGGTTAAGTTTCACCACTACTTTCTAAACATTAAATTTCACTGTGAATAAATTGAGTCCTATGTTTGTTTCAAATTAAGATCAGGCTAAGTATTCATTATGATTCCTTTCAGCCTCAGTCTCTATAAAGATTGAAGTGGAAATGTTTGAGACTGGAATACATGATCATTTAAAGGTTTGGGGCAATATTTTTCAAATTCTTTGAATATACACATGCATTTTGTGTCTTTTGTCTCCGTGAGTACTGGATTGTAGATACGCTTTAGGGTTAATTCTTAAGGAAGAAGGGATGTGGTTGTGAGGTTCACTGTCTTTTCATTGGTACGCTGAACCAGGGGATTGAAAATTTAAGAGCAAGTTATTAGACTTCCTCTAAAATTCCATGGTGTTTGTAACTAAGACTAAATATTGGTGTGGGAGAGTGGTAATACAGAAATGCAGCCTCCGCTGTACCTCAGCAACGTTGTCTATTAAATGGTGTCCTCGTAAAAAGAAGCAGGTGTGTAAAAGGTCTAGGATTTATGGACAAGGAAGGAAAAATTCTTGGTAGAGAGAAGAATGTCATGCAAAAATATAACTGGGTAAAGATACAAACACCCATGTGATTGTTCCAACTTTTGTGTTGGATACACATAGATGACCGGAGCATTTGCTTTGAGTGTCCCTTACAAAGAGTGGCAAAATTGTATAGAACACCTATAGGGTCAAAATGTGGGGTGATGTGACTATACTGACTAGAGAGGAAACTTGGGTTTCAGCTGCTGTTCTGGTAAACATTAACACCTGTTTGTATAAAATATGTTGACAAGAGAGAAAACTGAGACCTTACTAGAATATACATTTGTCTGGAATTCATGGTATTCACCTGAAACTTGGGAAATGGCTTCAAAATATCCGCACTAGTTACATCAGTGAAGATTCAAACTTCAAAGCTGTAGAAACCTAATTAACTAGTTAGCAGAGAAAGTACCATAGTTGGAACAACACAGTCTGTTGATATTCACGCTAGCGAGCTTAAAGCTAGTTTGGTGATGTCTGCGCAAACTGTAGCTACACCTCTAAGCTCTCTAGATCACATTTGACATGCAATTTATTATTATTATCTTACGATAAACCAAAAAATGTTTCTGTTAGAAAGAGTGTCAAAAAAGCTTAATTACACATGAGGACGCAGTGTGTTTTCATGTACATGTGGATGAAGCACATCCTGACAATATTCTGGGAGTGTGGAAAGACTTATGACCCATATTTTGAGAGTTCTAGGTGGAGCAGATGACTACATTACTGTGTCAGCTTTTATTGGATGTATGTTTACATAAATATCCTTAAAGATCTAGTGTAATCGGCTTTTAGTGATTTCAACATGAAGTGCTTAGTGTACATTGAAGGATAATCAGGCAGCTCACTCTAAAGGAGGAGTGAGAAGGCATTTTCTATAGGAAGGTGCCTAGGAAGTCAATTTTGTGCCTCTTGCCTGTGCATTCTTTGCATGTATTTACAATATTTACTGAATGGTCCACATTTTGGGTCTCGACTCCCTGGCACTAGTTTCTAGCATACCTGAGTTGTAAGGTCAAAGTCCAAGACACACATCTTTCTCTCTGGAAGAATGTTAATTAAAGCCTGTTTTCCATATCTGTAATCTGGGTGAGGAAGTGGCCGGTTTCTCTGATATGTTCTGTCTATTCATCATTTTACATGGAATTTACATACTAAAGTGAATCCTACTGACAGAATTTGGATTGCTCACTGTTAGAATTTATACAGAGTTCTTAAACTTTAACTACTGATATTTACTAATGTGAAAAAAGAAAAAAGTTAATTACACCATGAATCATAAGACTTCTGGCTTCCTTTTTCTTCTTTTCTGTTATTTTTTGAAGACGCATTGTTGCCTGAAAGGCTTCCTAGAGTAAACTTACACTAGTGAGATGGCACTTTTTTCATATGTGGTATATTATACATATGTTTGGTATGGTATTTGCATTACGAATATGAAGATTAAGCTTTTTTATAGATTCCAGATGGTAGTTTGGTGAGGAAGAAAACTTGATAGTGGCTAGGAAAGGAATGAGTATAACGGGAAAAAAAGTGAGATGAGGAATGACAGAGTGAGAAAAAAAAACCTTTGTGGATGATGAGGAAAATGGTTAAAAATAGGGATAAGACAAAAGCAATTCTATCTTATGTTTCCCGGAGTGGATGCTGTCAGTGTGTGCAAAGCGTGTTTGGTGCAAGTGCTAATAATAAGGTCTGATGTACCTGCTAGGCTGGTGAATTCAGGTAATGCAGGTTGCTGGTGACCTGTCATTAGGTGGAAGTTGAAAGAAAAAGCCTGACATAGCTTGTTCCCTTTGTGTTTTTGTTGGAAGCTTGTTTAGTATATAGAAATCTACTCAGGTAAGAGTAATTTCAGATACTGGAGCCTGTTAAAAAAAATACTCATTTTTTGAGGCCTTTTGTGTGAGGAGTGAAGTAACCATTGTTGCTTGAGATTTCATGTGGAACTTTTAGTTATTTTGCTTCTATCACCCATCTGTCTATCTCTGTAATGGTGTAGAGCTGGTGGCCAGTATTGCTTCAGAGGGTCACGTGAGAAAACACTGTAGTGTAAAAGAATACAGTAATCTTATTGAAGAAGCTTGTTTCTAGAGACTTATTTCCCTTAACTGGGAGGAATTCCAGTTTTGTAAGCCCATATGTTTCTTAATTCAGTTCAACTGATGCCCAAAGACTGTTTTTTTATTTAAAACAGTGTTTCTTTTTATCAGTTTTAGATCTTCCTTATCAACTTCACTGGTTTCTGTTCCTATATTAAATAATAGTTTATAATCCATACAGTTGTCAACTAATGTAATTTTTTTGGGTTGTATCTGTAGATTTTTTTATTCTTTAAGTGTTTTGTATATTTTAATGTAACATTAAAAATGTACCATTTTATGCACCACTTCTAGCTACTGGTTTTGGTGCATAGTCTTGCTTTTGTGAGACCGTGAGTTTAGGTTAGAAGAAATTGTGATTAGACTTCATCAGGCACCGTCTGCTCTGAGTGTAGGTTAACTGACAGCACATTTTAATATATTAGCATTTTCTTGAATAGTTAATTTTATAGAAAATATAACACCCCTTCACTTCTTCTAAAATGACAGTGTGTCTAAGTGTGTAAAGCATTTAGCTTGTAATTATAGAAAGAATCATAGAATCATAGAATACCAGGTTGGAAAGGACCTCAAGGATCATCTGGTCCAACCTTTCTTGGCAAAAGCACAGTCTAGACAAGATGGCCCAGCACCCTGTCCAGCTCAATCTTAAAAGTGTCCAATGTTGGGGAATCCACCACTTCCCTGGGGAGATTATTCCAATGGCAGATAGTTCTCATTGTGAAACATTTTCCTCTTGTATCCAATCAATCAGGATCTCCCCACGAGTAACTTGTACCCATTACCTCTCATATTTTCCATGTAACTCCTTGTAAAAAGGGAGTCTACATCTTCTTTTTGGCCACCCTTTGAACACTGGAACATGGTGATAAGGTCTCCTCCAAGCCTTCTTTTCTCAAGGCTGAACAAACCTTGTTATCTCAGCCTTTCCTCGTATGGCAGGTTTCCCAGTCCATTGATCATCTTGGTGGCCCTTCTCTGGACCCTCTGCAGCCTGTCCACATCTTTTTTGCATAGCTGGGACCAAAACTGAACACAGTATTCCAGGTGTGGCCTGACAACCACTGAGTAGAGTGGGCTAATGACTTCTTTATCTCTGCTGGTGATGCCCTTGTTGATGCAACCCAGCACCCAGTTGGCTTTGTTAGCCACTGCAGCCCACCGTTCACTCATATTGAACTTGTTGTCCACCAGGGCCCCCAGGTCCCTTTCCGCAGAACTGTTCCCCAGCCAGGTAGATCCCAGCCTGTTCTGCACACCGGATTTATGTTTTCCCAGGGGCAAGACCTTACATGCTTGTCCATGTTGAACTTTAGGTTCTTGTTAGCCTGTCCAGGTCTTTCTGCAGATCTTCCTGCTCTCCCTTCTGAAGTGTCCACTTCCCTGCTCAGTTTGGTATCATCATCAAACTTTGTCAGGGTACAGGATCCCATCATTCAGATCACTTATGAAGATACTAAACAGCATTGGGCCCAGTGTAGATCCCTGGGGGATCCCACTCGTGACAGGTTGCCAGTTTGAAGAGGAGCCTCTGGGTGCAGCCCTTCAGCCAGTTCCCCACTCACCACGCAGACCCCTTGCCTAGACCATAACACAGCAGTTTCTTGAGGAGGAGGCTATGGGGAACCATGTCAAAGGCCTTGGAGAAACCTAGGTAGACGATGTCCACCGTTTGCCCCACATCAATCAGGCAGGTTACTTTGTCATAGAAGGCAATCAGGTTTGTCAAGCACAGTTTGTCCTTGGTGAATCCGTGCTGGCTTTTCGCAATCACGTGCTTCGTTTGATTTGTTATAGCCCCCAGGAGGATTCATTCCATAACTTTCCCAAGGGACTGAAGTAAGACTGATGGGCCTATAATTTCCTGGATCCTCCTTTAAGCCCTTCTTGTAGATGGGGGTGACGTTAGCCTTCTTCGAGTCTTCTGTGATGTCCCCCGATCTCCACAACTTTTCAAAGATTATGGAGAGCATCAGTTAGTTTAATCTGTCCCTTCTTTGTCTGCACGAGATAGGTAGAAACTGCATCTTCAGTGTACTTTTTTTTAGAAGATGTACATGCAACCCTTGCTTGGTACATAGCTGTCCTCAGTACCCTGTGAGTATTTGTACATCTGACCTCAGACAAAACCAAAAGTTTTTAGAACAAAGTGTTGAGGTTAAAGAGAAGGTAGATTGGTTTGCCTTGAATTTAAAAAAAAAAAAAAAAAAAGCTGGTATTTGAACCTCACTGGAATGTAGCCTTTGTTCTGATTCTTCAGGTTTCCAAACAAAATGGTAGTTTCCTGTTTTTAGGTGTTATTTTTAACTTTAGTTTTCAGTGTTCTCACTGATTAGATTTTTCATGCTAACGTTATTGATAATCTCTTGATAAGGAGTTGGGGGGAATTGGTCAGGTAACAGAAGTTGTGTAGTACATGACTGAGTTGAGTGATCAGTCTGATACAATTGCAACTATGTTGTTGAATTCCTTTTAATTTCTTTAATAAATTTGGCTTTAAGGGATGAATACCCGCTTGCTATTCAGGCACCAAGCTGAATGTTAGCTTGCAATTCCTGCTTGGGTGTTCAAATCATTGTGGGTTTTTTTGGCTTGTTTGTTTGTTTGGGGTTTTTTTGGTGGTGTTTTGTTTTGGTTTTGTGGTTTGTTTTTTTTTTTCTAATCTAGGATGAAACAGGTGCCTACCTAATAGACAGAGACCCAACCTACTTTGGGCCAGTACTGAACTATCTCAGACATGGGAAACTGGTTATTAACAAGGACCTAGCTGAGGAAGGTAAGATGTTACTAATTCTCTTTCTTTCTTGTTACTTGCTTATTATTCTCACTGCTCTTGAGTCACCAGTAGCAACTTACAAGTGGACGGTAAATGTAATCAGTGTAGCATTTCAGTCTGTTTTAAGTGAAGCTGATAGGTATCGTGCAATCATAGTATATGCCGTTATTTGAGTGTTTTGAGTATGATTCCTCATTTCACAACCCACATCCCTAGTAAAAAATAGAACATAAATATTCAGAGATGAGGGGAGATGCCTTTTGTTGCATAATCTTGCATTTTTCCTGTATTAAACTTTTGGGTTTAATCCTCTTGAAGCAGAAGAATACTGGCTGTGAAACAAGCTTTAGAAGTTCTAGGATGTTCAAATGTGTGAAATATGCTCTTGAAGAGTAAATTCTGCCCCCAGCTTCTCCCTCCCTGTCCCCAGTTCATATCAGTTTTACTCTAAAGGAGGGTGACTGTTTTAAACCATATAGTACTAAAACTGTATTGATACGGTACTGAAGAAATCAATCAAAGAGGAATACAGTCTAACAATATTAGCAGGAAATAATGTGAAATATAATTTCCATGTATGCTGTTAAACACATAGTATGTGTGGAGAACAGGTAAGGCTTGAACATGTGAGTAAGAGCACTCCATAGTATGTATCTTGAAGCTTTTGTTTTGGGGTCTAAGATCTCAAATGACAGGAAGAAAAATTTTCTGCACGTTAGCAGCTGCAGAGCTTTTCTGTAGGACTATTTGAATTTCTCTTTCGTATGCCAGCCTGAGGCAGGGCCTGAGTTGTGGTGGTCCATCAGGGTGCTGTGGCATGGCATTTGTGCTCCTTTTTTTTTGTTTCCTGGCTCTCATTCTATATGTGAAATGGAATCAGTTTTCTTTGTGGGTTTTTTAGGAGCTAAACTTTGAACTACATGTGGCTGAAGGAAGCCAGAATTGTTAGGTTGGTAAGTGAACTTTTCCTAGGGCAAAATAAGTCATTTTCTGTAGCTGTAGAGAAGATAATCCTAGGAAATGGTTGGTGGTTTTGGCCTTGAATCTTTGGTAACACTCTCTTTCCAAAAAATGTTCTCATACTAGGTGTACTGGAAGAGGCTGAATTCTACAATATCACATCACTAATAAAACTGGTAAAGGACAAAATAAGAGAAAGAGACAGCAAAATCTCACAGGTGAGGCTGTTTTCTAGTGTGGTTTTGATTGTTTGTTCTATGGCAAGTAGTGGATGTGTTCCACTTTTTTTCCTTAATGGCTCATTTCCCGGTAATATACTGAATGGCTGCCCCCATCACTGGCTGAGCTGGAACCATTAGTATGGAAAGATTAATATTCTTAACCACCAGTACCTGCCAGTCTGCTTACAAAGGGCACTGGCATATTGTTCCAGTTCTTTTTCAAAAACTGAAAACATTCTGAAGAATTGTTCAAGAATGACAAAGTTGACATAATATCATTTCTGGAAATAGTTATTTCGGAAAACAGCTTTTGCAGAATATATTTTTCTCGTGTACACTTAAATACTCTTGAGTACGATGAGATTGCCTAACTGCGTTATAATTGCTGTTTATACAGTATGTTTATACAGCATACATGCAGATGCTGTTTAGCTCCTGTCATGTGCCTTTGTAGCGAAGTTAGTTTCTTTCTTTGTAGTGCTCTGTAGCTGAGAAGACACAGCCTCTTCTCATAGCAGCTCATGAGTGTTTCTTCATGAAAGTGACTATGATAGAGAAACTGTTCAATGAGGAAAGTATTTAAGTATGTTCTTTAGCTCTGATACTCTGGTCTTCCCTGATAACTGTCTTCATGGAGATATTACAAACTCATGTTGCCAGATTTCTCTTGCAGCCGGGTTATGGGATAGCCAAGTTGCTTGGATAGCATTTTCTAAGGGGTTTCAGCTGAAATGGTCCTAGTTATTCATTGCCTTTGACAGAGAAATAAAGACATCCTTTAGTATGGTCAGACCTTCCCTAAGGTTAGGTAGGCTTCTGCAGAACCTCAACCTTGATTTTGAACGATGTGGTGGAACAATAGGTAAGTCTTAAGCTTATTTTCGTATAACTGTTAAGTAGCACTTTTAGTCCCTGAAACATTCATGAAGCATTGAGTCTTCTGCAAGGTAATTCAGAACAGATGAGATTTCTTTTTTTTTTTTTTTTAAAAAAAAAAAAGGCAAGGTGTTCAAGGTGGTGTTGCGTACCATTTCTAAAGAATAAGGGCAACTTTAGACAAGTCACAAACATAGTGAATTCCATGCTGTATTGAGCATCTTATATTTGTTCTTGAAGGTGCCAGTCAAACATGTGTACAGGGTGCTGCAGTGCCAGGAAGAGGAACTCACTCAAATGGTTTCCACAATGTCCGACGGCTGGAAATTTGAACAGGTAAAAAAACCATACGGGATATAATTACAAAGTCTTCTAAAAACTCAGTTATGTGAAAGTGGAGTTTAAAGTCAATTCTATGCATCTTTTTAAGTGCATTCATTTTTTTTTAAGTAAAAATTTGGTATTTGTATTCTTACTTGTCAGAGAACAAAAAAACTGTAGCTTTCCACGAGGTAAATTGTGCTGACTTTCTATAGAAACATGTACATCATGTTTGAAATGTAATTCTTCGGTGTCTACACATGAGCATTTGAAGGCTGAATAAACCAAAATTAACTAGTACAAGTTTATACAAATGGTAGGTCAGATATAAAGAGCTCTGGGTAAAAGAGATGAGTTTGGCAGATAAATTTTTGTCAGGCCCAAACAATGGTTCTTCAGATAAAGGATTGATACACATAGGAGGGTGAACTTAACCAGCGTGGATTTGAAGCTGGATAGGTGTGAGCTACATGAATGTTTTCGTTCTTTGCACTGCACAAAAATAGCTTCGTGTGTACATTCAAGAATATATTGTAAAATAGCAAGGAGATCTTTCTGTTGTCTTTGCTAATCTCTGTAAATAAGAAACTAACTACATGGCCTCTTCATCCTTCAAGTTCCTAACCTAACACGATATTTAAACTGCATTGGAGCAATAAATCTGTTAACTCTGGAGTGAGACACAAGTGCTTGGCGCCCAGCATCTTTTTCAGTGTCTGGTGTCAACTGTAGGCGAGATTGGAATAAGCACAAGCCTCTTACCCTGTGCAGTCTCACTCTAATAACACAACAAAGCAACGTTTTTTAAAAAGTACGGCACACAAAGGTAAAAGAACATTTTGTTTATATTTGATGAAATGTGTAAGGTTCTGGTGTCATGGAGACAGCCATGATCAAATAAACTAAATCAGCACGGAGAAAGCTTCTTACACTTCAGTTCTCCGGCTCAAGTATTATCAGGTGTGTTTGGCATGCCAGAAGCTGAATGTTGTTTAAGTCCCTGAAAAAAAGCTCTCACTTAATGCACACGACTCTCTTTTGACCAGGGCATTGACAAAGTTTTTTTTGACATTCTTCTTTGTCATGAGAAACTAGCTTTCACTACAAGTAGAGATTCTTTACCTCTTAACAGATTAAATGATATGGTGGCTTTTACCTGTCCTAAAGCCTTGTATTCTTTGGGGGTATTGTATTTGGGAGTAATACTGCTTTGACACTGCAACTGCTGAAAAAACTACTATAATCTCTTTTAGAATTTAGAATCTCTTTTAGAACTGGAAAATCCCAGTGGTTTTCTTGAACTTTATTTCCTTTTTTCATCCAGCTTTCTCCCTACTTCCTCCATCCCCCACGTTGCTCCCTCTTGCACACATAGTTTGAAGCAGATAAACACAACAGCTGTATGGTCTCGTAATCCTCAGCTTCTCACTACCTCAGACTAGGCCATGCTCTCCCTTGATTGTATTGCAGACCTGCTTTTAGCAGACATCATTCACTTGAAACACGATTAGAATATTCTGTATAATCTAAACAGTTTTATTGTTAAGATTTGAGAACACTGGAGAATTTCTGTAATTTTTTATGTTTTCTAAACTTGTGTTGCACAGCAGTGTGCTTTCTTGAGAAACAGTCTTTGGGTTGGCACATACTACGCTTTGTACGTATTCTCATCGCTGGGAGAGAAATCATCATCTTTTTCAGAGTAATATTCCCACGGGTTGAGAGTCCTTGTGCTCTGTGCCCCATGTAACATGTCTAAGTGGTTACTTTTGATCAAAAATATTTCTTTCCCCTTAATGTTAAAAAATTTTCTTGTAAAATATAATTGGATGTGGTGATTAAATAGGAGTGGAAGGTAAACTTCTGGTGGACTTACGTGGATGTATTGATGCACTTTTCCAAAGAATAGCAGTGAAAGCACTGCTAGAATATTGCAATTATGTATCAGTCCCTGTCCCAAAACTACTGCCAATAGTTGTGCTGCCCGACTTTTGTGATTTCAGTGGGTTATTTTGTGGATGATTTTTAGCTTCAATTGTTACCTCTTCAGGCAATCAGAAAAAACAATATTTTGGCAATATTGCATAATGAGAAACTCTGGGCTGTACAAAATCACTACATACAAAGGCTTTAGACAGCAGTAGCGTGTCAGTCATGTAAATTTTAATGATTAATGTAACCTGAGTCTGTCCCCATAATGCTGTCTTAAATATGTTCACTCTATGACGAGGAAGATATTTAGCTGCTGCTTTCAAAATTATTCACATAACAATAGCAGGATAAAAATAAATTTACTGTTCATGAGCCTTCTCATCAGTAGTAATCTCCAGTTTACTCAGAATAGGCAGTTGCTGTCTAGCTCTTCACACTTAATTTAAAGCTCTAATCTTTCCCAAGTGCACTGACAGGCTATGCTTTGATTTAAATGGGATAGGAATTGCCATGTATTATTAAGATAAAATATTTTTTGTAATAACAAGATGAGAAATTTAGGTGAGGTTGTTCTGAACTTCTGAATTACTAGACATTTGGCAAGGGTGAACAGAGTTCTTGGTACTGATTTTTATGGGAACAAGACAGACAATTTTTTTCTATTCCAGTTATTTTCTTGGATCTTCTGTAAATTGCCCCTTTTAAAACCAATTTAGAGCACTCAACATTTTTTCCTCTAGTTGACTTCTTATGTTTCCTTAGCTGTATTTTGTTTATCAATATCTGGAACAAGATGAAGCTCTTTCATACCCAAGCTTGATATATTGCTTTACATAACACCTCCAGTCTTATATCCGCATTAACTTCTGCACTTGGCAAGTATGACAGGAAAATAATGCTCCCTTTCAGAATACACCAAACTTTATGTGGCTACACCGCAGTGGTATGGGGAGCTTTCTGACTTACTATCAGTAACTCTTAACTTCCCTTGAACTTACAAAGGGCTTTGCAACTGCCTCCATAAATTTTAAGTATGTTGAAATGAAAGTTCTAGCTTGATAGCAACTTGTTCTAGTGGCAAGTAAATGTTACCTAAACATTTGAGTTCATCTGTTATTTGTACGATTTGGATAACGGTATGTGCTTCAGCTTTACAAAGGTTTCTTTTTGTGTTTTGCTTTGATTGGTTATTTCAGCTTGTCAGTATAGGTTCCCAGTACAGCTGTGGCCGGGCCCAGCAGTCAGAGTATCTGCTGATAGTGTCACGGGAAGTGAAAGGGGAAGAGAGATGCTTCCAGAAATGCTGCAGTGAGGTGTGTCACACCATTCTTTTTGCCCTCACACTGATATGCTTGGCCTCCTTGCGTTTCTGCTGCTTTCAAATCATTCCACCTTATTCCTGGATGTACAGCACATAGTAATTTGTGTGTATTTGTGACTGGCTTTTATTTATATTCACGGTACTTCATTATACATTATGAATGTTCATATTGTAAAAGTAATTAAAAAAACAACCAAACAAAAACCCCTTAGTTATTGAGTTAAAGGTTTTTCTTAAGAAGAGTTCTAACCTTCTCAATAGGTGACTTATTTCCTTAAATCTTCCTCCAAAGTTAACAGCCTTTGATTCATACTTGTTAAGTAAAAGTGGTACAATTTAAGTATTAGGAGCCCTGTAAATAAAGCTTTCAGTTCACTGAGTTCAGAAAGGGGCAGTTGTGTGTTAATCGTTGTTCCTGTTTGAGAGTATTTCATCCACCTAATAGCCAGTTAAATTCTGAGTTCACACCCTTTATTTTTGGTAACTCAAAACTTGACTGTTTTTTTAGGTGGGTGAACTATATTCAAACTGCAACAATGAATAACAGAATTTTTCAGAAATAAAATATGGAGGAGTGAGGGGAGAACAAACCCAGCAGTATTAAATCTTGTCTCAAGTGGAAAGAACATCCTGGGGTTTTTTGGCTTTATTTTTTGGTTGTTGTGGTTTTTCCCCTCCTTGGGAAATTTTCTTGAAACCCAAATGAAGAATCATAGTTTCACCCATTGTCTTTTTAGACTGTCTCATCCTACCTGCTCCCCTCGCCCTCAGGTCACTGCTTTTTTAATTGGTGATTTACTTCCCAGTGTTCAAGAGTTTGGGAAGGATTTTTTGCTAACCAGTAACATTGGAAGCAGTTTCCAGTTCTTACAGAGCTCTGCTCCGTTTTGAAGTGTCGTATGTGAATTGATTTGGGAACCTGGTGTTCTGTAGTATTTTTCATCGATAAAATACTTGTTCTTTTCCTTGCTATATATGTGGTTATTCAGTCTGAAAGGTCAGTATAACGTCATGAAGATAACATGACAGTAAAGTGACTTGATATGAGCAGAACTTTGCCTATGACACGGACACTTAGCCATGCAATTGTAGATTTTAAACCTGGACCATTGCCTAGCTATATTCCAGAATCTGCTTTCAGTGTACCAAGTACGATCTGTTTCTTGCAATTGTATAGGTAATGTTTGGAATGTGGAACTAATGCACTGTAATTGCAGACTTTCTGGAACTGAGTAAGAAATGTGGCCTGTTGTTAAGGATGGGTAGGGTGCAGGCAGCAAGATGTTATTTGTGTGTTCATGTCCTAGATAGCTCAAAGTAAAAATCAACATAATAAAACGAGAGATGGAGGAAGGCAGGGAAGAAATGAAGGCAGGTATAAAATTAAAAAAAAATAAATCTGCAAGGGAATGAATTTTCCTTCCTCCTAGATTTGAAGTCTGACAATTGCATTAAGAGACCTGACGTAAGTGTGCTTACAGTCCTGGTGTCAGTCATCAGTGCTGGGCGTAATGGCTGATGTGTACGCATCTTTATAGCCCTTTGCAAATCCTTTGAGAAGGCAGTAGGATCAACGCATTATAATTCTAAAAGGCATAGAGGCCATTCTTACGCTCATACAACTTGATTCAGCAAAAAAAAATTGAGGGGAGGACTTTCTTTTATTCTATAAACAGTTAGTTAGTATAATAATAAAAAAAAAGAAAAAAAAATACAAGCTTTCCAAGACAAGCTTTCTAGTGTACAAGGAATTCAGCACGTCTGAAATAGAACAGTAATTTTCAATGTATAAGAATATTAAAAATAGAATTTGAGAGTAATTGTTAGGAAATTTACTCAGTTTTGAGAATCGGACCATCACAGAATGAGAAGGAAATTGGTGGTCATGAAGTAGAAGAGTTAGTTAATGTGAATAACACTAGTGGAAAGCAGAGGAAGATAGGGGTGCTGTTTGTGCAAGTTGGAGTAGTTATCTGTGATGGTAATACTATTGCTAATGTGTCCTGTAAACGTACTGTACAGATTCTGAATCAATATTGTTAAAGCAGTATAGCAAACCTGTATAGGCAAGTTATTGAAATGTGGCTGGTTGTGAGATCTGTCTCAGTTCATCGAATCACAGCATTGCCTAGGTTGGAAGGGACCTTTCAGATCATCTAGTCCAACCATCAGTTAGGCATGAAGTTTGTTCGCTTCAAAAATAAGGTTCCTAAAAGTGATGCACCAACCATTTTGCCTATTCATAGGGATATTTTTAGGTGTACAGTCATTGATTTAAGACAGGAAGAGATTCATATATTTTGCTGCTGTTGAGTAATTTGATGCGGGAATCATTTGACCTGTTCTCTCAGCTATACCACTTTTATCATCTGTTTTTCTTAAATAGTCTTGTTTGAAAGGCACAGTTATCCTCTCACAGAGCTGCAGGCTTAGGAAAAGTTCTTCAGAAAGTTACTTCATTATTGCCTCTGAAATCGTTCTTAAATCTTTCCTGTTTGAAAACAAGCCTGACCATAGGTAGGCATCAGGTGCTCGCTGTCCACCTTTATTTATGCCAAACTTGTTTTTTTTTTAACTTTGCCCTTTGTGATTATCATATTTGATTTTCCTTAAAAGTTCAGGCTTTATGAGACAGGGACTTTCCTATTGTTATTTCTTTGTCTTTTCAGGAAAATCATGACCTGTATTTTCACATGAAGAAATAGAATACAAATAACTTTATTTCAGTTGATATAATAGTAATAATAATAGGACTGCTTTCCATTCCTTCCTTTTTTAGTTACCGCTCACAGCCTGTTAGTGTCAGCACCCTTATTCTGTGCAAACAGTGAATGGATCATGATCTAATGAATTTTCTGTGATAAGTAACATTGGCATTTTCCTGTGCTTGGTTACGACACCCTGGGCCTCATAGGGACACTCAAGCAGGATCACACTGCTTTAGTAAGGAGTGTAATGAAACAAGTCATGGAAGGAAAAAAACCTGTAAGGAAAAATGCATACTGCATGTATACATATGTATATATTAATCATACAAATCTATGAAATTCAGAGTTTCAAAATGTTCTTTTTTTCCTTCCTGAAGTTCTTGGTCATTTGAACTCCACTGTTTAAGCCCCGTGAGCCAAAAAGAGTTTGTCCTGTCAGAAAGTCTGAGAAACAGTAGGCTGGAAAATCTGAAATCCTTTTCTTTTGCATTGTATTTTGCCAACCTCAGATTACTCTGATTTGTTGTGGGGTCTCTTTTCTTTTTTTAAATTTTTTTTTTGTGGGAGAGGGGAGTGGTGTGCGGGGACGGACAGGCACGGGGTGGTGGAGTTTAACAATTCCTTCCAGTTTATCAGCATCCTTCTTAAAGTGTTGCCACCAACACTGGGAACAATGGGGTGACTTTTGGAATACAAGTGCTAAAACATTGCTTTATTTCTGATCATACTTTCTGACACAACAGTTCAGTTCTAATCTGCAATCATTTTCCATTCATTCTTTTTCTGCCATCACCCTTATTGCTGCTGTTGCATCTCAAAAAGCTACGACGAAGTTTCTAGCATGCTGTTGAACAATGTAAAAAGTACATTCTTAGTTGCAGACATATGGAACTGCTTACAAGAGTATCATGTGTTGGAGTTTTGAAGAACTTGTGTTTAATGTTGCGAAAGTTACTTTATCTTGGAATACACCGGCTGATTAATAATGGCAAAAAGTCATCCAGATGTTTTGCAGTCAGCTAAATCAATAGTCCAATCCAACTAGTAGTCACTCTGCCATGTCTCCTAAAAAGACAACTTGTGCAAAAGGTCAGCTTGTTTGGGTTATGAAGCATTAGTGGGGGTTGTAAATAGCTATCAACTCAGGACCTATCAACCTTGTTGAACCAGGATTGATGATTTGGCTGATGTTTGGATCTTGCCTTGTATCTGCTTTCAGAGAGGTCATTTATTTCTTTTGAGTGTCCATAAGTAAAGAAGTATTTTTCCTTCTGGTAGTTGTTATCATAGCTTATCTGATATCAAGTTATTGCCATTTTGGAAGAAGAAAAGTTAACGGTATACTAAATCAGATCATGTGCTTGAATTTTATTCTTCAAATTTCTCTTCAGATAAGGTGAATTATGTGTGGCTTTATTTAAAAAAGTATCCAACTTTTTGAATGTTTTCTAGCCTTAAAGTGGATTAAAAGTTCTGTTTAAAATAGTCCTTCATTTTACCTCAATAATTGAAGCAGTTACTGCGTTTGTATTATATGGTTTGTAATTGCTATATGATATATAACAATATATTATATAGCAATATAGATATTATATATACAATATAACTTTTTACCACTTCAGCAGTCTTGAAGCCAACTTAACTGCTTTTTTTTTCTAAAAATTTGTGCATGATATCTTTTTCTGATAGGGAAGAAAATCAACAAATCACCTCTCTATACGAAGTAAATCTGGGTTGATTTTCCAGCTTTTCAGTGGACTATCTTAGTCCATTTTGTGCAACTAAGCAACTAGTTACTTTATGGGGTTTGTGATTCTATATTATGCAAATATGTTATGGTGCAGAGTATTCATTATGAAAGATTAGCTCATCTAACATTTCAAGAAAAACAGTGCTTTTGTATTCCAGTGAGGATGTATTGGTGGTTCAAAAAAGCCTAGGGTTTTGTAACTTCACTACATAGTGTTAGTGGAAAAAATGTCTTTATCACATTCATTTTTGATCAGCCTGTGTTCATTACTGACTATTTTGCAGAACTAGAGTGATGTTAGGAGTGGAGATGGGAGCGAAAGGTTTCTGGTGATCCCACCCAGACAGGGTAGTTAAAGTGGGTACTTTGAGAGTGCTGCGTTTTGCGTGCCAGTGCTGTTCATGGGAGGCTGAGCCTTGTAGGATGTAATATCATCAGGGTCCAAAAACTTTGACATCGCCTCGGCCTGGCATCAGGTTGGTTCACTCTGCAGACAAACTGCTGCTCTTTGTAGCCGTCGGCTCTGTCTGTCTGTGGAGGTGCTTGCTTGGCTGTCCTACCACGGCGCTGGAGCATCTGAGCATCTCTCTCCTCTCTCTCCTTAAAAGTACAATGAGGCTTTATTTTCTCCTGACAGTGCTATATGGAAGCTACTTTTAACCTTGGTCTGCCTTCCACTTTTGTTGTGGGAATAGACTAATCCCTCAAGTATAGATTCTAGACCAAGATTTCATCTTGGCTGCATCTTCCCTGCTTTAACAAGGCGTAATTTTACTGTCTTTGGTGCTCTGCTGGACTAATGGCAGTACGCTGTTTTTACACAGGTAACTACAGTGTTTCGAGTGCTGCTGCCCTAAAAAACAAGTGAAGCCTTTTCTATGGGGCCATTACTAGGGCGCTTTAATGATATAATAGAGACTGGGGAATAGGAGAGGGTTATTAAATATGTGTGTTAATTTGGTAGGTAGATTTAATATAGTTTTGGTAATGACATTTAGATACGGTGTATCTGTGCAATAGGATATTTAGAACTTGGATCTGTGTCAGTAGTAATAGCACCATACGTTATCTTGTCATGCTTTTGAAATAAACCTTTAAAATAAATGAAGCAGCTACATCTGAATTGATTCTGGCTTGGAAAGGCAGGCTATGTAAAGCTTCTAGCATTAGGTAAGTGTACTGTGTGTAAGGTAAGACAAGTTACATGAAATTTCCGCCATTTGATAAACATGCTGCATATGAGGTAGTACTGATGTTGAGGATATCCTTCTTTCTCAGTATCTTGTAATTTATCATTCAGTATCAAGACTTGTAGAAGTTTGTAAAAACGTCACATTTCATTACATGGCTTCTGCTTATAGCGCTTCCTTAATTAACTTCCTTGTAGCAGTACGTATGAATTTCAGATGTTAATCTTGGTGTCCCACCATGCTGTGTCTTGCTGTTTTCCAATCAAATGCAAATTTTGTCTTTGTCCATTCAAAATATGTTTCAATAGAAGTACTGTTATTCTGTAAGTAAAGTGCTGGGCCTGAAGTTAGCTTCAGGCTAAAGTGCTTCTTGCATGCAGCCATTTACATGTTAAATCATGCCACATTAAGATACCACGTACAAGCATTTTAAAAATTAACTCTGGAGGATGGGAAGATTTGCAGTTATTAACAGAAACAGGGAACAGGCTACTTCTCCACTGGCCTGCCTCTGTAGCCTTTTCTTTCACAATGTAATCGTAACCGTAAATCATTAATTCTGTAAACGTTTGAAAAGAAAAGCTATATTTATCTTATCATCAGAGTGTCAGTGTATTTGTCAACATCAAAATGTTTTTGCGTTGGAGTTGAGAATCATGCTTCAGGCACAGCCAGCAACATGAAGAGTGAGGAGTGTTTGTACTAATGATGAGAAATTATGGAATTTGCTTTATATGGAAATGCAATTGACTTCTTTTTTTTTTTTGGTCATCTTTCAGCTGGTCAGTATTGGTTCTTCCTATAACTACGGCAATGAAGATCAGGCTGAATTTCTGTGTGTTGTCTCAAAGGAATTGCATAACACTCCCTATGGCACAACCAGTGAACCCAGTGAAAAAGCGAAGGTGAGTTACTAGACATTGGACTAAAGAAATGGTGTCAAATTGGGTGGGCTTCGCTAAGAGGTAGCTAGGCCTACCTCTGTTCTGGACCGTTATTTAATTGCCTTTTTCCTCCTCACTCATGACTAATAATGGTTCCCTGTCCTTTGTATGAGAGACTGTAAATGGTACGGTCAGCATGCATTTGTTATACCAGATGGGTTCTTTAAGTGCAGTACTCCATACTGTTCCTGATACCTGTCCTGTTTTTTCGAGTATTGGCAGATATTTGCTGTTTACAGTTGAGAATCTAGATTTTGTTTCTTACACGTTTGAGTGCTTCCTTATTCTGCCACTGGTTCAGTTGAAAACTGTTTTCCTTGCTTGAGTTCAACTGAAGAAAACTTTCTGTCAAGAACGGAGATTGCTGTCTCTGAAAAACATAGTCATATGCAAATATGTTATAAAATGAAGGCATTTGTTAGCTTAATATTTTCAGGTTTCTGCCTAGTTTTCTTTACTTTCTGTAACCAGCTTTACAAAAAGGTCGTTATGGGCACAATATCTTAGCATTTTACTCAGTTGTCACTCAGAGTTTGTACAAGGGAAAATGTAAAACCACAAATGAATAGTAATAAGGCAGACGAATTATGTATGTAAGTGTATTCTTCTCTCCCATGCATATTGAACAGGTTTTATCATTGTATTGTTGCTTTGTATGAGGAGATGACTGCAGACAAACTTCTGCAGTTGGCTTAAAAGCTTTTCATTTAGTATATGCAGATGGGAAACAATTGGTAAAATATCAAAGGTTGCTTTTTCAAGAATCACCTTCAAAGAAATTAATTTTGAAATAATGCTAAGAATTGATCTGGGTCTTGGCACTGAGGCCTTAGATAAAACTTCACTGCCTTCTGTGCCTTGTAAGTTGGTTATGCAGCTGCACGTATGGAGACAGTTTCGTAAATTGCACTATAAAAATACACTTTATGTTGCATTTGTAGTGAAATTATTATTTTATGCTCTTTTGTCACTGTTGTGATACAACTTCCTAAGAGCTGTAAGGGATTATTGTAGTCAAGGGTAAGCACTGAACCTGGGTAAGCCACAGCTCACTCATTCCAAAATGCTAGCCGAGGTTTGCTTTTGCCGGGATGCTTCAGGAAAACTTCAAAAGTTGACCAAAGAGGTGTGCGGTAATAATTTAGGGCTGAGATGTGTGTCTGAAATAAAACTTGAAATTCTAAAACCTAATAAACGTCTCCATAAGGAATGGTAGTACGTCTTCAGGGAACTTCAGAAGTTGCCAGAGTTACATTGCATCCTTAATGTAAAAGAAAATACAGATCAAATGAAACTATCAAATTCTAAATACAAAAGCTAGTTCAGAGTGCAGCACAACTTTGTAAACTCAGGAGCTCCGAGAAAAGTTAAGTCTTAAACCTCTCCATTGAAGCGCTTCTTGGTCATTGTTTCAGAGAAGAGAGCAGAGCACAATTTGACCAGGCTGATGAATAAGAATTACTGTTAATTTTGTTTGGAGATATAAACATTCACTCCTTTTGTCCTGGAAGAGTTGAGCTGTTGCTAGCAATTAATGGCAATACTTGAAGAATCTTTTTTTTATATATATATTGTGTTTCTAATAAATCAAATTTTATTTATAGGTATATGCTGTGACTGGGGGAAAAAAAAAAGAAAAACCAAAAACTTTCTTTTTGCTTGAGAGATTTATGACATCTGTGTTCAGGAATCTTGACTAGACCTTGGGAGCTGTTGTCTCAATAGTTGCCTCCTAGCCAGCGTTAGTCCTCTAGTCTACAATCTCTTCATCAGTGTCTGAGTTGGTCTTCATGAAGTTCATATGATTGAAATTCTGGTATCCGGTGATATATGCAGAATAATGTGTTCACGTGCTGGGACTGACTTAGAGAAGTCATGAGAAAGTCTTCCTATTACTTTTACAGCAGGTTGGGTTAAAGAAAGTACTGGACTTTCAGAATAGGAAAAAGCATTTTTTGGTAGCCCATCTAATCAAGCTTCGCCTTCATTCCTTCTTAGAGACTTCTTTTTCTTGTGTTTTCTGTTTTGGGAAAACAGTTTACGTAGTAAGTTAGTAGTTGACTTCTGTGTAACTTTCTAATACACCTAAGTGAAGGAAATTAATGATACTTGGGACATTGACTTAAATGGTTCCAGTGGCTTTTACTGGTACTGAAAGATAACTTGTATTCCCACGAGTATTCTCCTCTTTCATACTGCTTTATTGAGCTGTCACTCTTGAGACAAATGACCAAAGCTTGTTCATAACATCTGCATCCAAAGTTAGATTCTCAAGTGCTATCCTTTCCCATCTGTGGCGAAACATGCGCAGAGTTAAGATACCAGCTTTACAGATTTATTTAAATTCTCTCTATAGTTATGGTCCCTGTTGTTATGTTGCACGGTACTTTTGGCTTCTATCTGCTGTCTTTAGGACATTTGAAAAAGGAAATTTTCATGAAATCTGTAATGTTCCTCCTTGAAATTGTCTGCTGTTATACTTTCTTACTAAGAGTGGGGGTCCCAAATAAGAGTAAATCATTGCCATCCCAGATGCTTCAAGTGTAAGTGGACTGTACTTTGTTGCAGCTCTGACTCACTTGCAATCTCTTCTTTTCCCTTCCTTTCTCTATACTTGCTGCATGCTGCATGCCACTCAGAGTGAGGACGAAGAAACGGATTACGATATGAATGACTCAGATTAAGTGTAAATGTCATGGTGAGCACTAGCTGCCCTAGGATTTTACCCAGATGCTTTTCTGCCCCATCCAATTCCTACCCCCACTAGTGCTGTCCTTTGGCTAGTCCTGGTGGTGTGTGTGTTTGTGATTATAGTTGTGGCCTGGGTAGCAAAGATAGAATCCCTGTTCTGGATATTGCCGCTTTGACAGAAGAATTAGTGTTGCTGTTATAAGTTGTATTGTGATTGGTTCCTTTAAAGCTTTGCTGAGAAGAAAAGTTCTTCACGTAGATTCTAGGGTCAGAATCGCTTTTCATTTTTATTTTCTGTGCGCCACCTTTTCTGTCAAATGTTTTTTTACGTATAGAGGCATCTGATACAAACTGGCAGGATACATTTTCAGTAAATATCTGATTTGGCAACAAATTAGCAAACTTGACTGAAGTGCGACATAGTCAAAAGATGGTTTTATCTGATAATTTTGAAACAATTGATTTTTGAATCAAGACCTGGCAAATAAAATTAATTAGTGTGATCTCAATGCTACAGTTATATTTATCACAGGAAACAACTCTCTCCGGGGAGGTATCAGGTCCTTCCCACTAATTGAAGATCAAGGTACTTTAAAAGTCACAAGTGAAAGAACACAAAAGTTGCATCAGAAAAAATAACTTTTGCAACCTTTTCCTAATGTGTCTGCAGACAGCGCTCTTGTTTATTCTGCTGTCCACTTTCTAGAAGATAACTTATCGTGGAGTGTTCAGTGATACAGTGTTACGGGTAGTCATTTGAGCCTGTACAAATTGAAGACATTTACCATTGCATGAGATTCAACTCCCGCTTCTCACCCATACTCCTGAACTTTTTAGCTGTAAAGCAGCCTTATACTTATCTCTGAAGTGTTGCTTCCACGTGGCTGAAGAAGAACCTACATTATTTTCTTAACTGATGCTAACAGAAACTGCTGCTGAGGTAGAATAAGGTCTTTTGCCAAGTCTTCAGGAATGGCTGCAAGGAATGGATCAAATCTGAAGCTTTATTGAAAAAAATAAACTGGCACTGTGCTGGAATTGAATTCGAGAGTCTTAAGCTGCCTGGGATTCAAAACACTCTTCTGTCTGCAGCAGATTTATTTTGAGTGGGAGGAAACAGTTCTCACGTTCTGCTTCCCTAAGAAGCAATCACATTTGGGTCCCTAGGATATGAAAGTTCGTTCTGCATTGTTTAGAATTGATAAGCTAACTTTGGATCTGGTGCACCTGGAGGAAAACCAGAACAGACACAGAAAAGAGAGAAAATTCTGAACACAGCAGAGCTGCAGCAGGGTCAGGACAGTCCCTGATGTCAGTACAGACTGGGTGATGAATAGATTGAGAGCGGCGCTGCAGAGGAGGACTTGGGGATACAGGTGGGTGAAAAACCAGATATGACCAGCAACGTAAACTTGCAGCCCAGAAAGCCAATTATCCCGGGCTGCGTCAAAAGAAGCGTGGCCAGCAGGTCAAGGGAAGTGATTCTCCCCCTCTGCTCTGCTCTCGTGAGACCCCACCTAGAGCACTGCATCCAGCTCTGGGGTTCCCTGTACAAGAAAGGCATGGACCAGTTAGAGTGGGTCCAAACACAAAAATGATCAGAGAGAGAGAGGGCTGGAACACCTCTGCTATGAAGAAAGGCTGAGAGAATTGGGGTTGTTTGGCCTGGAGAAGAGAAGCCTCCGGGAAGGTGTTATTGCAGCCTTCCAATACTTAAAAGGAGCCTGTAGTGACAGGACAAGGAACGATGTTTTCAAACTGAAAGAGGGCAGATTTAGATTGGGTATAATGATTAAATTCTTTAGTCTGAGGGTGATGTGGCCCTGGAACAGGTTGCCCAGAGAAGTTGTGGATGCCCCATCCCTGGAAGTGTTCCAGCTTGGATTGGGTGGGACTTTGAGCATCATTTGAAGCATTCCATCTAGTGAAAGATGTCCCTGCCCACAGCAGGGGGCTTGCACTAGTTGATCTTTAAAGGTCCCTTCCAACTCAAACCAAGTGGTGATTCTGTGGTCTAAAACGTGCAGACAGAGGAGCACTATCAGTGCAGTCACTGGTTTAGCCTGTAGAGCATGTTCTCAAACAAGAACTTCTTCCGTGCCTGGTTTCTGCTCCAGACATACTCCTCAAACCTAGCTATTAGCAGTTTGGGAGAAGACCTACCATAATTGTTTTCAGATGTTATTGACCTCTGTTAGTCTTGAAATATCTTCTGTTGGCATTTTTGCCCAGTAAGCCACTAAATTTTTTAGTAATAGTCTTATTAAAGGGCTTTTCAGGGAAAAAAAGTGAGGAATTTTGAATTGCAGAACAGAGTCAGTCGTCCTTTCAGTATTTAGTAAGTAAGTACAATTTTGATAGAATTCCTGACAATTGAAATTCAATTTATTTTTTGGACAAAGTCACTGCCCATGACTACCACAGAGGGTAGTCTCTTTCACACAGTTTCTCAACAGAGGTGGAGGCAACACCTCTCATGAGAGCTTGTGATTGGAAATCATTTCCCCTTTAGGGGATTACAGAAGAAGTACCTAGGAGTGTGTTAAAATATTGCCTGATCTGATAGAATTTTCTGCCTTACATTTGGTTTACTGGCTCAGTAAAGTGTGCAAAGTTCAGCGTCCAGATCTGGCTTACCTTTATCTTATTGTATATGTTCCTGAAGCTACAGAAAATAGTTCTAAGTCTGTTAATCTTAGAAGTAATTTTTATCTTCTAGGAAAGAATTAAACTTGAATGTTTCATTTTAAATTGGAAATATTCACAAAATGAATAGATCCGATATTATTTTCTAACTGCACAGGTGCTTATTTCAGCCATGGTTTTGTCTCTGTTGGAGATTGTTTCACTTACTGACTACATTTGCTGGGTCAGACTGTTATCTGCTATGTGGGCGTCTGCTCCAGCACTTTGTTCCCAGCTGTGACCAACAACAAGTACCTGAGGAAAGGGTTTAAGTACGAAGCATTTATAAAATTAATTCCTGATACATTTCCCCACCTTCCAGTAAGCCTCAATTTAGGAATTTTGGCTTCAAGCCTGCATCCAGATCATTGTGTGAAAGGTGCAATGACACTACGATACCATGAGTAGGTCATCAATGGCAATATCTTCTGTAAGTGTGTCTAATCCCTTTTGAATATATTATACTAGCAGTTGCTAAGCAATTTTCAGGGCCTGGCTTTTCCTCGTAGAATTCACTTGTGTCTTTCCTACAGTTTCGTATGAAATGCTTTTTGCTTAGTACACATAGTAAATGATCTTGGTGAGATAAGCAATGTTTGCATCTAAAATATACCCGAAAGCATGTCATGGCCCGGGGGAACCATCTTCCTGTGTTTTGGAATTTATCAAAGTAGCTGCAGTGGCATCTGGCTTCGTAACTTCAAAATAATAATATTGAATTGGAAATGAAAAAGGACTTTGTATGCACAAAGCGAGATCCAGGTAGCGATAAAGTTTGTTTTTTTTTTTTTTTGAAGCTAACACTGAACTGTTACTGGACTGTCCCTGAGGTGCACAAATGGTGACGGGTTCTTTATGAACTTCAGTCCTTAAAAAAATCCCACGAAGTTGTGCAAGCAGGTGAGACCCTGCTTGACTACAGTCACTATGAAAGACATATTAGGCTTGACACAGAGGCTGATAAGTTACATTATCAGCATTTTAATAATATTAAAAAGAAACCAAATACCTACAGATTTCTTATTTAAAGCCATACATGGAACTGCCATGCTGCATTAAGTGGTAGCCAGCCCTACAAGCACGAAGGTTGAAGTGTTTGTGGGCGCTGTCAGATTCTCTGGGTCCTCTGGGATGGAATGTGCTACCGAGCACTAGCATCAAGTGTTTGTCTGAGTATCAGACTATACCAAAATCGTCACAGAAGGAAATTCAGCATTGAAGACAGCTATGCCGTTGTCCAGGGATCGTGCCTTTGCTTTCTTTTAGCTTTTGAAATCAAAAGCCCTTCCCAGTACTAGGAAAACTGTCGAGATGCAAAAGAAAATGAAGTGTCATTAGAGATACTTTTACTTACAGCTTAACATTGTTAAGTATTTGTGCTCAGTACATTTGAAGCTTTGCTTAGTGCTTTATTTGGCTACCGTCACAATGGGTTGTACAGTTTGCTTAAAGGCTTCCCTGCAGTACTACCCAGCCCGAGAGCTGACCTCATTACTGCTGATTGCCATGCAGGTTGGAGTAGCAATGTGAGAAATGTTGGTGCTTGGACAGTCAATCCTAAGACCTGGAGCCTTTCCTCACTGGAGGAGCCAAAGTGAATTGAAAGAGAAAAGGAAAAAATAGTTAAATTTGAAGTAGAGTGGTCTTCATGTTGTAAGACAAGGATTCCTAGGTTTTTCAGGAGCAGATGTTTTGTTTCCATTAGACTTCGGCCCCTATGTTTAACATATGCCTTTTAAAGTGAATATTAAACAAATCAACTGCTTTTAGGGGGAAAAAAAATCCTTTTATTCACTGTAGTGGGAATCTCAGTTCCTTGGTAACAGTGGGGAAATCAAATTCCTTAGATATCATTTTTGAGAAATGTTTTCTTCCTCATGAAGTGAGAGCCTGCATTTGCCCCTCAGCTGCCTGGCTTGGGCGTTTCAAAGGATAATGATGGACAAGGTAACGCGTGAAAAGTTCAGTGTGCTTTGTCCTGTGTCCACGGAAACAATTTTCATGTGGAAAAGGATGCCTAAAAAAACTTGTGAGATCTTGCATGAGCAAATAATATTAATGTAAAAGTATTTTAAAGCTGCTATCAGAGTAGTACTTATTTTCATATAGCTGGTCAGTCCAGCTGATAAGCTTTGTGTATCTGAACAGCATCGTAAAAATCTGTGCAGAAATGTAGTTGGTTTGCTTCAGGTCATACAGAAGACCAAGCCTGGGCATCTATTTCAGATTTGAAATCACTCCGTTGACTTAAATCTTGCCAGCTCATACTCTTGGCCTTTGAAAAGTTCCTGCATCATCTCACCCAGTGTGCCATTTGTGCACATTTTCAGTTGCTGGTTCATGCATTCAGTACTAATTTATGGGACACAATTTGCATCTGAAACTTTGAAGGGTTAAGGACATCTTACTGGAAGGGGAAAAATGAAGGTGAAATTCAATTTCTAATGAAGTACCCGAGTTCATTTACCACACAGGGCCTAAGTACCTTCAGAACGACGATGAGGTGAAATGGCTTACTTTTTACCTCTGCCAACCCTTAAGCTTTGGTTTTATTAATCATACTCAGTTCCTGGCAGTGATTTATATCTGTTTTCGTTATGTTTGATAGTAGGTATTGTACATATCAATCCATCTTTTTTCAGCATTAAAGCACAGACTTCAGGAATGTCCTTGAACCAGTTCCCTGAGACTTTATCAATTTGAAATAGTCATTATGTTGCTCTTTGACCTCCATGCTTTAGGAATGACACTGGGTGAATTTTCATTTATAGAATTTTTGTTGGTCTGTTTCAGATTTTGCAAGAACGAGGTTCCAGGATGTGAAGACAGTATTGAACGGTGACAATTTTTTCTCTTTTATTCCAAGACGCAGTGAATTGTCACACTGAAGAGGCTCGGCTGCAAAAGAAAAAATCTGATTTAGACAATTTTCTGTTGATCTGGGTTCAACCATTTTTGCCTATAAGCTGGTGTCAACCGGCTGAAAGCATTGCAAGATTACATAATGGGAATAGATGGTGTGGGAGTGTGTGTTAAGTTTTGGTTGTAGTGCATGGTTGTACTCTCTTGTGGGCTGACTGACACTGGTCATTTGGAAAGAAATGACCATGCACTCATATTTTCCTCTGAGACATGTAGCACTTAATGACTGGTGCTGGATGACCCAATGTTGATCAGTTCGGAGATGTTTTCCTGCTAATCATTGTAGACATTTAAAGGACAATGTAATTGGTGCTACACACACACACACACACACACACACACACATACACATTACAGCCCACAAATGCAAATATTTGGGCCTACCTTGTTTCTGAATCAGCGGCAGCCCCAGTTGACTGTGTTATACTGCACATTCCTTACGGCTCTGTGACATACTCTATTGTGTAATAACAGCCTAGGAGATCAACTGAAACTAGCACGTAAAAAGTTACACAACAGACAAAAGGTTTCTCTAAAGGAAGGGTGTATATATTGACTGGATTTATAGCATATTTTAATACCCAAAGGGAAGACTAAACTCAGAGAAAATGCCCTTCATCTGAGTTATTCTTGATGTTCCTTCTGTTAAAAGTCTCCTCCTGCAAAAGTTATGCTCCGGTCTTAGCCAGATGTTTGGAAGGGGAATCAAAATTTACTTAAAATGAACAACTGAACATTCTGTTTCTTTGAGGTGTTTGTACTCATATGTGTGTTTGTGCTTTTATAAAATGCCTATAAGCATTGAACTCTGTGGATTATGGTAGAGATTTTTCAAGAGCTGGAGGTTGTACAGAAATATGGCTGGCTGGTCCTAGATCCCTATCTCCGTGACTGGGATTAAAATCAACCTTGAGTGTGAACACAAGCTCATCCAATTGAAAAACTTAATTACTTCAGACATTCAGGATACCTGTAATCAATCTTTCTCTTTCTATACTGTTTCAACTATGCAGTTAAAGAACACTGTTTGAAAACATCTGATGCGGCTTTATTAGTTTGTCCTTGATGAATGCGAATACACAAGACTGGAGCTTTTTAATACACTATGTTTTGAGCAAAATCTTTAGCACATCTTTAAAACACTTAATGCAATTGACGGTATAAAACTCGGCTTCATTGACTTATGAAAGCAGTGGAAAGGAGTTTCAAAAAGCTACGAGATTGTTTTGAATTCTAAAGACATTACAGTTTTCATTCTCAGTAACTTCAGAATTTATGCATATACTCTAGGTAATCCTTTACACAAAAGCCTGATTTTTCAAACACCCAGGGTCTACTTTTTTTTCTTTCTTTTTTTTTTTCAAAGGACTTATTATACATTGATAAAAGTTAGGCAGAAACAATTTTTAAAAACCATTTCTACTAAGCAGGTTAAGCAATGGGCTAAATGTTTTGTCCATGCGTCTTAATGCTTGAAAGGGTTTGTAATGCATTTTGCGACTTGGATGTGGTCTGCACAGGAAGCTGCTGGCCCCTCCGCAACAACACACAAAATGTTTGTCTTTTTTTAAGATGTGAAAACTTAATTGAATTTACTAAAAATGTAATTGTGTAGGGGGAAATGTTTATACTTTTATACTTTTTTAGGCACCCATATTTTATCAGCTTAAATTTAGCACCCAAATTTCCCCTAAATAGTAACAGATTATCTTGTGTATCTGAAAATAAGCATAACAGTTGTCTGTGTTAACTGCATATTAAAACATTTCCTCTGCTGCAGTAGTCACTGTGTTTCTAAACAGTATGACTCCACCGAGTTCTCTGAGCTCCCTAGCTCATGGAATTGCAGACAACCATGTTTCTTGTTTTCTTGATGTACTCTACGGAGTAATTCGGCATTGGCCTAAGTGGATTTTAATGCCTAAAATATCTGTTTTACGATGATCCTTCTGAATCAGCATTTCTCTTGTCTCTCTTATTAATCCAAAAAAGACAGAATATTTTATTTTATGAAGTGAAATTTTCAAGAATGACAGCAGCAAAGCATGCGTAACAAACTGAGCAAACTGAACAAATTTAGAATATGTAAAGAGTGGGTTTTTCTAAGTGTGTTTTTTCACTGGAGTATTTTCAGTTTAAAAACATGCTTTTATGGTGAGATTACCTGCAATCTAGTTTACATTGTATCCCTGTTGTAGCAAATTTTGGGGAAATGAGTGGTTAATTATTTTGCACTTTGTTTCCAATACCTCACAAAGATTTTAAGAAAGGAAAAAAAAAAAAAAAGAACTTTAATAGGCAGGTACCTTGTAAATTATTTTAAATATACTGTTGTTTGAGACCACCTAAACTACTTTCCTGTTCTTGCTAATGTCATTATTGCTTTAATTTTTGTGAACATGTGAGGCTTTCAGATGGAAGTGCTACCATATGCCTTGTTCAAGGCGTTAAGAGCTGATCCCCAAATGAGTTTGGTTTCTTTTTATTTGACTCTTGTAATTTCAAATAAAGATAGCTACAGTAACAAGGTAATTGCATTAGAGTCAAATCTACATCACCAGGTTTTGCAAACATTGCTTCGTCTGTTATGATCTTGCAGGATGAGCTAATGTACCGATATAGTTTAAACTGGAGTCCATTGCCTGTTTCTTTTCTGTCATTTGGAGAGTATTTCCCTGAGGAGAACGGCTGTGACTGTCGGAAGCTGATGCTTCGCTCGGGGTTTGTAGTTGAAAAGCTCTTCTGCAAAAGCCTTTGACACGAACTCTGAATTTACACAGCTTCTCTATTCTTAAATCAAAACAGTATTCTAGGTTAGAATTTAAGATCCTGAGCACAAAGAGATCGTAACAGAAGGCAATAAAGCAGGAAGGGAGAGATACCAAAACATAACAGTTAATCAAGGTGACCTCTCGTAAAGATGCAAATTTTGTGAAAGATTTAACTTTCTACCCTTTTGCTATGCGAACGTTCAGTGAAGTTGTTTGGTGTGTTGTCCATGGAACAGGAGGTTACTGCAGCGGATGATTAGTGGATTTTCAGTGAAATTCTTTAAAAGCTTTTATATGACAAACTTCTTGCAAAACTTGTTTAAAAACTGAGAAGTTCGAATTTGCCGTAGCAGTTTCTTGCTTTGAGTTAGGAAACAGCACACTGTTGGCCTTAAGTTTTGTGAGAGGCTACTTTTCTGTATTGGAGATGACATTTTTATATTGAATGCTTTTGACTTCTTCAGGCAGCAATTAAATCAGAGTTTATCTGCAATGAATGAGTTATTTTGAGGCCTCTAAGATGTGAATGTCACCTGGTACATAATAATTGTCCAAAAGTATAGTCTGACTCAGCAGCTCCCACAGTAAATGTCAAATAGAGGTGGCTTGGTTTTTGGGGTTTTTTTTATTTGACAAAAGACAAAAGGTTACCTGGAATTTTCTCCCACTTACTGTGGAGTTTCCATGGATTATGGCTAATTGCAATTTGTTAGCCCATAGTAATTTGTGTGTCAAAGGCCTGTTTGTATCTAGAGGCTTATACTGATTCTCTACCAAATTTCAGTCTTCAGAATCATATACTCAGAAAATATGGAAAATGTACCATGTTTTTTTTCAAACTCAGCTATGTCTCTTGTAATGATAAAAGTTCCTTTCTCTCATCGTAGCATTACAAAAAGATATTTCTTAAGAAATTGAGCTTGATACATCCATCCGACTTTTTTGTCTTCAGATTTTCTTTAGCTGTGTAGCTCCATTTCTAGTGATGTGGATGCAGGGTTAGGATTGATTAGAAACAGGACTATTTCCTGAAGATACCAAAATTGAATCAATCTCCTCTTTCTCTGAGAGAGGTTTTTTTGTTGTTGTTGTTTTTCAGGCGAAAACTTCTAGCAGATTAAACAAAAGAAAACTTGGTTGCAGGCATGCTTAGGGAACAGGTCTGTTGAGTAGGATGATGGTGTTTTCGGCAAACTGCTTCTCAGAACAGAACACTGTCTTTTGTGAATGACTGCTGAGGTTGTGGAGAGTTGTCAGTCTCTTTTTGAGCAGTAGAGAGCTACCACCAGCAAATTAACACACATTAATTAAAAATTACTATTAGTATTACAAAAGTGAACTTTGAATGCAAAAATGCAACAGTATCTGATTGAATGAAATGACCTAGAAACTGGATTGTAATGTGTGTTGTCCAGTCATTCAGGTATACTGGAATACATTCCTTGAAAAGTACTGAGGGAAAAGTGAGGTATTAGGACTTCCATGGAGGCCAAAGTCAAGTGAAAGAGAGTCTGGAGGTGAAGCCTGGGATTTTTTCACTTCAGACATGATAAAATCAGAAAGCGTCATTCTCCTATTCTGTTCTCTCTCTCACCACATCAGAAGCATCTTTCAAGTTTTTCAAATTGACTTCTTCAATCAGCCCTGAAAGGTGGGGCCCTTAAAAAAGAGATGAGATTTTGTCATGCCTTTAACAGTACCTGTTAGCTCAGGACGGCAGGATTAAAACTCCCAGTGTTCATTGAAGAAATGTCTTTTCTGACACAACAATTTTGACATACGTACGGCCTGAGGATGCTGCCTGTTACTTCATTACCGTTTAGACTGCAGGTACCTCCAGCTTTAAGGACAATCTCAGGATCTTACCTGGGTTTGTGTGTAGAATTATTGATTTTTAAAATAGTATAAATATTCAGTTGGAAAAAAAAAAAAGTGGAAGGCTCTCTGAATACGGTGTTGTAGAACTTTTCTTTCTTTTGGCTCACAACAATCAGGAGCCGTCTTTAAAGGCTTCTTACTGAACTCTGAGGCTTTAAAGGGCTAAATAGATCTTATTGTTTAGTTTGCCTACATGAGCGTCAGACAGAAGGAACTCTTTCCATTTTCAGTGATGAAATGCTAAGGGCTAAAATCCTTCCCAGGGCTAATTTGAAGTTCTGGAGACATGCAAAGTTTAAAAAGCAGCTCGTCGGTTTTTCTTTCAACTGTGGACTCTTAAGATATTTTTTACAAATGGCTGAACCAATTGCAGATATAAGTGTCCATGTATGACTTGCAATTTCAGTATCCAGCTTGGTAAGGAACGCCCTAGAGAAGACAGTACGCTTGCCCACCGCTTTACTATTGCCTATGCTGAAATCTAACTACTTTTATGAACAGCACTGGCAATAGAGAGACTTTGAAGACGATTCTGCCCCAGGAAATTGTCATGAATATTTAATTGCAACTTAGCTGTCCTTTACTTTAGCAAGGTCTACCAAGGCATAACCTTCTCAAAAGTTCAGTGAGTAGATACTGCTGCAAACATAGCTTTCTGGGACTGTCAAAGGGTTCTCTTTAGGATGTTGCGTGTTAGTAGCTACTATAATGGCAGAAACTTTTTAGAAAATTATTTTGCTACTTTGTGAGTGGGTGGAAGGGGAGGAGGTTCTGTGACAGAATTAAGCTGAGCTTAAATTTTGACCTGACTTAACACCTTTTGAGATTTCCAGGCCTGGTCATCTGAAATGTAAGAGCTAATATATTTCTGTACATGGTTCTTGCTCCTTTTGAAGTTTTTTCCGAAAGCTTATGCACAACTTTACTCAAACTTAACTTGGCTCACGTGTACTTGCTCGGATGAAGCAAGTGCCAAGGTACTTTAAGAGAAACATCGCCAAGCTGTCTACCTGGAACGGAAACAAGATCACCAAACTGAAGGAGGATCAAATGGCAACTCTTTCCACCTGCTTCTGTCCTGAGCCTCATCTGAGCCTAGCTATGAAAAATCTGTTCCCTATGGACTCTCTAGGCCCACCTACCCAATTCAACAGATGGGGTTTTTTTTCTTTTTCCTCCAAGTCACTGGTCTCAAAATTAGTTATGTGTCAGCTGTTTGTGTTAATATCCAAGTGGCCATACTTGCAACATGTTATTTCCTGGATAGTGGATTAGCAATAACACTTTATTTTGTGCCAATTCATTATCTCTGAAGTGTTCTTACTGCAGCAAAGTTTGAGTTTTGATCTGGTTTTAATGCTTTTGCATTAGCCAAAACTCTTAGCACAGACATAGACAAGAAACCGAATCCATGGAATTTCCCTGGATAAAAATCTGCTAGGGCTTCCCAAATCATTTGAAGATGGTTACAGTTAACCATCATTTTTAAAACAAACATACAATTAAAATGTGTGTGGGTATTTTTTTAACCTCCTTTTCATAACACTAGCGTATTGTAAACTGCATGAAATAAACCTGTTTTTTCCCTTTTGAAGTCTGATGTCTTAAATCTTTCTTTTCTAAATCCGCTAATGTTGACATTAACAGTGTGATATTACTGATATTCCTAGTTTAGCGCTTCAGATATAAAATGTAGTTGCACTTTGTGCAGTGATTCAAACAGTAATGCTTTTTCCTTTGTAAAGGAGACGTATCCTTTTCTGATGTCCTGAAGAGACTTCATCACAAAAAAGTCACGTTTATTCAGAAATATATCTGCCAGGAAAATACGGTATTTTCCTTTTTTGCATTTACTATGACTGTTGCTGACCATTATAGTAGGAAATAGTCCCCTCTGGTATGGATATCACACAAAAAAAACACATACCAAGTTTTAACGAATCACTTGGCATACACTTTCTTTCACACAACTCACAAATCACCCCGCCTAACATTACAGATTTATTTTAGAATCCAGTACGTCGCTTTTTAATATAAATGCTTCTTTTGTCTGAAAAATTAAGCTAACTGAAATTGACGCTTTGTAATAAGGCCAGCATATAGTATAGGAAATGTAAATAAGAAGCCATATAGTACATGTTTGCTGCAAAAGTTTTAAAGGTAGAAATGCCTGAAGGAAGTAAGTGATTAAGTACCAAGTACAGGTTGATGAAATTATTCAGGCAGTGTGACAGCTGTGCCCTCTACAAGTATAGAAAAGTTCATAATTCAGTCTTGGTATTGAGAAGACCACTGGACTGCTCTGATTTTCCAAACTGCTAGTAAGAATTAAGTACAAGATGCTAAGACCTATGAGTTTTAAAATCTTAGAGGCTGTACAGTTACATATGAGCTGAATTTCATCTTATCAGTTTTAAATGCAAAGCGCATTTTAATCTTTCCTTATATATCCAGCAACTTCAGTAGAATGGTGTCATTTTACTAAACTGATTTCCTGCATTTTAATTGCATTTGAATTTTACTAAAATAAGTCATAACTACAAACATTGCCTTAGTAGAAATTATCTAATCAATGTGTGCATCTATATTTTTATCAGGCTGTCTTACTAAAAGTATTGGCACTTTACAGTCAACCAGCACTACTTTCAATCCAAATTCCTACTCTGCGTATCTGTAGCTCCAAGCATCTTCACCAGTTAGCAAAAGTGAGAGCATAAAAGGGACAACTTTGTACTCTGAACCAGAAACCAGTTAATAAAGAGGACACAAATGAGTAAGTCATTAACATCCTGTTCAGATCTTTGATAACATTTAGAGTTTATGTGGAGCTAGCGTTCCTTTCGGTGGGAAGTTCCACTTCAGGAAGATGAAAATGACCATGCAAATTCATCTTTCAGTGTGCTGAAGTCTCGCCCAGCAGTCATAAACACATAGTCCGTATTTATGTGACGTTCTCTGAGACTGCAATCTGCACGATTTCATGAGAGAAATCCTGTGAGTGGTGTGTTAACAGCGTCCCCTAAAACCCACTGCTTTCGGTAATGTCACTGGAATCACTGGGAAGGGTATACAGGGCGTAAATATTAGTCCTGGTGTGGCCATTTGCTACTGGCAAAAGATTTCTTAGCTAGAGTGATCTTTAGTCTGATGTGGCATAGCCACGATTGCACTTCAACGGCCCTGCTGAGAGTCTCTATTCCAAATTAGTGCAAAGTGATTATTTGTTGAAATAGTTAATTATAGTTCCCCAAAAAAGAAACCATTTTAAACTTTAAAGCTACATAGAACGTAGTTTAAGAAACAGTAACAAACACAGACCACTGCAAGGCATGCCTAAACGGAGATTTCAGCACTAATATTTATTATGTTTCATTAAAATGAGAAAAATAAGTCAAAGACAAGAACAGAATGTGATTTGTACCCTATATGCTCTCTACAGCTACCTGGAAGGAGGTTGTAGCGAGGTGGGGGTCGGTCTCTTCTCCCTAGTAACAGGCGATAGGACAAGAGGAAACGGCCTCAAGTTGCGCCAGGGGAGGTTTAGGTTGGATATTAGGAAAGTTTTCTTCACCAAAAGGCTTGTCAAGCATTGGAACAGGTTGCACGGGGAAGCGGTTGAATCGCCATCCCTGGAGGTATTTAAAAGACGGGTAGATCTAGTACTGGGGGACATGGTTTAGTGGTGTTTTTGGCAGCGTTAGGTTAATGGTTGGACTCTATGATCTTAAAAGTCCCTTCCAACCTAGGCGATTCTATGATTCGATGCCACTAAAAATGCATTCTTAGAAACCAAAAATACCACACACACAAAAAACCAACACAAAAACCAAGCGGAAACAAAAACCATAGAGCATAAAGCATGCTGCCTCTTAAAATGAGGTAAAACAAAAGCAGATTTGGGCCAAACACAACTAAAGACTGCAACAGAGGAAGCGACAGTCACGGACCAGGGGACAGCTCAGACCGGCGGTGAAAGAGGGCTGTCCGGCAGCAGCCGCGGTCCCCTGCTCCGGCTCCTCCACCAGCCCCGAGCTTCCCGGAGCGGCGGGGAACCAAGCGGGGCCCGGCGGCGGGCCGCGGGCGGGCGGGCGACTGACTGACAGACCGCCCCGCCCCGCCCCCCGCTCCCTCTGACAGGCTCCCCCGCCTGTCCATCACCTCGCGAGAGCCCCGCCAGGGGCGGAGCCCCCACCCTCCAATCAGAGGCCCGGCTGGGCGCAGTGGGCGGGGTTCGACCAGGCTCGAGCGCGTCGCGGGATCGCCGCGGCCTGCCAGACCCGCGCGAGCGCCCGTGGAGGGAGGAGGCCTTTGCGGGGCGCGGGTGGCTCTGGGCGCCCGAGGTAAAGATTCGCTCCGCTGGTCGCCGGGGGCCCGCGGGAGCCGAGGGGCGCGGGGGAGACCCCGGGCTTGGGAGAGCCCGTCTGGGATCCGCTCCCGCGCTCAGGCGCTGTGCTGGTCACCCCGGGTCCTGTGCCGCGAGGATGCGTAAAGCGTGGCGGACGGATCGCGCGCAGGGTCAGACCGCGCCGGCGCAGCGGTGGGGACGGGTCGGGCCGAGGGACACACCGCAGCGCCGCGCTCCGCGCTCAGGGGGGAGAGAGAGGGAGGGAAACTCCGGGCCGGAGACAAAGGGGGGGAGCCGAGCCGGGAACATCCGGGTCATTCGCTGCCGCTTCAATCCGGGACACGCGCGGGTGCTGCGGCCGATCACGGTGAGGCCTGGCCGGGCGAGGGGCCTGGCGCGGCGCGCAGGCGGCCCCGGGCCTCGGCGAGGGGGGGGGCCCGGGCTGGCGCTCGCCGCACGGGGCGCGAAGGGGCGGGGGGCGCGGGCCGGGCGGCTCCTGCCGCGCCGTTGGGCCCATCGTTGGCCGCCCGAGGCGGGCTCCGCGGCTCGCCCCCGGAGGTCTCGGTCGCCGCGGGCCGAGTTTGCCGCCGAGGTCTGGGTACCAGCGGGCCTGCGCCGAGCCGTCCCCGCCCCGAAGGTTACTACCGCGGAGCCGGCGGGCGGGCGACGGGGTGCCCTGAGCAGGCCTCGGACGTTGGCCCCGTCCCCGTCGCAGGGCCCGCCAGGCCAGCGGCCTTCGGCGGAGGCAGGCGGTGCTCGGCCCTGCCGCGGCTGCTCCGGGCCGGGTTCCTCGGCCGGGCACCGAGACCCATTGCCGCGCGGCTCCTTTTGTTGTTCTTGCGGCTCCGGTAGCCGTTCGGCTAGTACCGCCTCTGCTACCTTTTTCAGGCCGCAGGCAGGAGGAGACTTTCCATTCCGGTCCAGAGTTAGCGTGCTTCGATTAAACCTCAGCTCTTGGCTTTCTCCACCTTCTGAAAAGTAAAGTTTCTCTAGTCTTGGGGCAGACTACTCCAATTGATAATCTCTTCCTGTGTCAGTATTTAACCTGCAAAGTAAAAGTGTGAGGTTAGCAATGGTAATGCTTTTTTTCTCTTGCTGTTTGGAGTTAATAAGAGCTATTGAAAGTTCTTGAGACTTCAGGAGCATTGTTGTTGATGTATTTAGAGACTTGTCATGGGTCAGAATTGTGGGTGTGATTGCTGTTCCTCTGGCACAGGAGTGCTTCTTTGCAAGACTTGCTTGTTGTGTTTGGAAGTAGGTTCCCTCATCCCTCTATCAGAGGGTATAGATGGGTAATGGAACACAAAGTGTGTACCTAAGATAAGTGTGTTGGGTTTGTTTTGTCCTTTTTTACAAAATATGTAGTAGTAACAGCAGCAGAGGCAAACTACTGAGTAAATTTGGAAGTTTCTGTTAATTTTCTAATGAGTTGATAGCAGTAAAAGGGACATTGCTGCCTCTTAATGCAGCGGTGTGTTTGGGGCAATTAAAACCAAACAAAATGTGAAGACTGATCTCTGGTTTGTGTGGCCCCTGCAAGGTAGGGTTGATATACTTCCTCAGGTGCAAAAGTTTGTGTTCTTTCCAGTGATGTAGCGCATCTTTGGACTTCGATTCTATTTAATAGCAGTAAATTTCTCCAGTGAAGAAAACAAATTAGGTGCGATATTAAAAAAATCAAAAACAAAACCATAAGAACTGGGGAGTTTGGGGGTTGTTTGTTTGTGTGGATTTGGTGGTGTTTGTGGGGTTTTGCTGTTTGTTTGTTTTTTTTAATTTTGACTATATCAGGTTAATAGACATGTCTTGCATTTGTGAGGTATTTAAAAAGCTTACAAGAGCGAAACTTAACATACAGATATTTGGGCAAACTGTTATTCCAAAGGAGAGAGAGGAGCCGCCCTCCCCCCCCCCCAACAAACAAACAAACAAACAAACCATGCACATAAATTATTGAAGAAGATAAAACTAGCAATGAGAATATAGTATCTTCAGGTTTAATGCCCACTTAGTGTCTCACCCTTTCTGCTACTCCATAATTTCTGAGGCTGAAGTACATACTGAGATGAACAATCTCTGTTTGCCCTATCTTAAGCTCCAGCAGAACTAAAGTTAGTCTTTCACTGAAGAGCTGCTGGAGAGTATATGTTAGCAATTTGTTAATAGATTGATTTGCTTTTGAGGGGGTGCTTGCCTAGTGGGATCTTAATTTTTAAAGTGGGCTTTCAGTCATCATTGTCTCTAATCTACTTGGTAGTAGTTTGTGATGAGGTTTTAGATGCTTGTCTGCCCTTGTCAGGGTAACTGAAGCCTGTGTCTCTCCTAATTTCAGTAATTTTGGATGTAGTCTGTCAGTGCTTAACTAAGTCAAACGCCTCAACATTTGAAAAGGTATTCACAGAACATAAGAAAATCTTCCATTTACTAGGGCACGGCATAGTGCATAACCAGCTGCAAAAGCAAGCAGGATACAGAGCCTGAAAACTTGGGTTTTTTTCTGTTGAAAAGTTACTTGATTGTCAATGTTCTGTAGGATGTACGTTGTTTGTGTGCCCTCTGAGAAGCTGGCATTTCCCTTGAGGTGCATGTAATTAATTGGCTGTTAGCCACAGGAAATATAATTCAGGTATTTGAAAGCATCCTGTAATATGTTTCTTGGCAGAAAAGGTCGCTGAGTTACTAAACTATCTAAGAATATTTGAACAGTTTATAAGCACAAATAACTCAAATTATTATGGGAAGGGCAGTATTGCTGCAGTGGGCCACCAGATACTAACAGCACAATTGAAATTCTGCTGTATATTCGGTAGTTCATTTGCATCTCTGGCAAGGGCATGGGCTCACAAAATATTTAAAATGACTCTCTGTATAATTTGGTTAAGGGGGAGGCTTTTGTCTTTGTTCTGACAGTATCTTTTAAGTGGCTCCATATCTCCTGCGTGTGAACAGACTAAAATGTGAAGTGGTAGGTACAGTTTGTGTTGGCTAAGTCCTGCGAATCTTCTGACATAACCAAGGTACAGATTGATGTGTTGGGAATCCTAGAGGAATGCTGGACTGAATATAGGATTTGTGTGTGTGTTTACTGGATGTTAATGGTCCCTATTAAAAAGCTTTATCTGACATTAATTTAGTTGCTAGTTTGAAGTTGAGATTATGGATTATGGCCATCCATGCAAAACTGACTTTGAAAAAAAGCTAGGAGGAGGAATTTGAAATGCTGTCCTAGGAACTGCATAAAAAAAATCTTAATCTGATTCTTTTAAAGACTTTTAGTTAAGGTGTCAGCACTGCTAAGCAAATTTTGATGATATGTAAATATTTATATTGGAAGTGTGCTGTCTTCTAATCTTTAAAGGGTATAACAGATTAATGTGAGATGAACATATCTAGAAAACTTACATGGAATAAGTCAGTGCCTGGTAAGCCTTTTCTTTAAAGGGCATGGCAGGAATGTGTGAGATCTTAAAAACACAGATCTGTGTGAGCTATAATTCATATGGTTATAGTGGTATACTCTTACGAGTAATCTACATATTAATAGAACATGAATTTTGCACAATTCTTAACCAGTGCTTAAGTGTTTAATGGAGTGCTAATACTCCTTTAATTAGTTTTGTGAGCTTGTTTAGTGAAAAAATTCTCCTCTCCTGGCTGTCATAAAGGCTTGTTAGCTATTTGTGGGACTGAGAACAAGTTGGCCTGACTTCTCCAACAGCCAAGTATCAGCTCTTATTTAAAATGGGTAGAAGTGCAGCAGGGAGGATCACTGAAAACCTTCATTGAAGTTTGTTTTGACCACAGGGCTAACCAAACCCTGAGTTTAGATACAGTTTGACAATGGAAAACAAACTTTCGCTTTGACTGCTGTTCTGGTTGAATGGAGAATCCTCCCTTGAATTTGAAAGCTCCACGCTGTTGCAACCATTGTGTCTAGAACTGCCCTTGTGTCATATGCAGTAGCGACCTGTGCTCTACATGTTTCTTCTGCCCTCTCAGTCACCATGCTTGGCGGTTACTAAGGCAGTGAAGGTGCAGAAAGATTGTTCAGTTTATACTGGAATTGAAACCTACCTTGTGGAATGAGCGGGCCACTGGCTCTTCCTTAGCTCAGTTCTATAATGCTGTCTAGAAGTTGTATGGTGGCATCACTGTAAAACTGGGGTGATTTTGTTAAGTTCTGTGCCCGTATTGCTTTTGTGTAGAATACTGGCTTTCAATGGGAATTTACAGTCTAAAAATAACAATTCCTGTTTGCCAGAAACGGGAGCAGTTATGGGTGTTTGCCTACAGAAGAAAGCCTCTTGTGGTGTAGTAAGGAGATAGATATGTGTTTCTTAGTCGCACAAGTCTGAGTCCTCTTCCCATTACTAATAGTGTTTCATTGTCAAGCTACTGTCAAAGTCATTGCTAAGACATGGCTCAAATATAAAACATGAGGTGGGGATGGTATTTTGTAGGTCAAGTCCAGTAACTAAGAGGTTGTTGACATAGGGAAACGATGTTATTCCTGATGTTAACTTCTGCAGGGTGTGCAAAAATGTGTGTCTTGGCTATAGTAGTGAAAATCAGAGGTCAAAACATTTCCTGAGTGAGCAGGGCTTATAAACAGGTAATATAATGTGTTGTTTATACTAAAAGCAATTATTTTTGTTTTAGAGGGACTTTGAATATGTCTGGCATAGCTCTTAGCAGACTTGCACAGGAGAGAAAAGCCTGGAGAAAAGATCATCCATTTGTAAGTATGAGAACTGTCAAATTTCTGACTTGGCAGTTATTTTGGGGTTTTCGTGGTCACTTTTTTTCTTTACCCTGATGTGATTTTTTTTTATTAAATTAATTTTTCAAATAAAAAAGATGCTTAAAACTATGCAGTGCAAAAAGAAATAACTCTGTGCAAAGATAAAATATGTCATGAAGTATTCTAAGTACATCTTCTGAAATCCTCACCCTTTGGCTTTTTGCCTTAATTCAGGGATTTGTAGCAGTACCTACAAAAAATCCAGATGGCACAATGAATCTAATGAACTGGGAGTGCGCTATTCCAGGAAAGAAAGGGGTAAGACTTACTGTTGTCCTAACACTTCATTTATGGTGAACAAGTAACATAAGCCTGCTCAGGCATTACGCTGACAACTGAGAGTATAACTTACATGTAGTTTAATAGAAATGCTTGGATGCTGCTGCTACTTTAGAATCCGGGTGGAGTGGGCCAAGAATGATATTGGACAAAATATACGATGTACCTGTTCAACTGTTGGCACTGACCAGCTTAAGAATAAAAGTTTTCAGAGGAGTGTGGAAGAATCCTGCATTGAGCAAACTTGAGATTGTCTTCTGCTTCTTGCTAGGGCTTATGGTGACTTCTGTTCTTACTAAATGCTGGTTTAAGCCCTAAATCTTGAAAATCAATACTACCAAAATATTGCCTCTGCTGGTACCTTTCTTGTCCACAAAATAGTGAGACCCTTCAGTCCTAGAGAAGTGCCGCAGCACTGGTTTTTGTAGCAACGTGGAATCTCATTGCTGTCTGTTTTATGGAATTTTCTCTTTTTGTATTAGGGAAAGAAGACTAGAACTGTCTAACACTGTTCCTTTTTTATCTGATGTCATTTGTGCGTCTTTTTTTTAAATAACAAGTGAAAGGAAAAAGTGTAGAGACCAGAATTGTTTATTTTTCTCAGCTTGATCTGGTTCTAGGGGATAGGACAAATGCAAACTTTCAAGTGGAAATAATCATTAATGTATGAAACTTCTTTGATTTTGTACACTGCCACTATAACATCTCATTCTGAGCAGAATCTTGTTTCTGTTTTTCAAGATGTTACTTAGCAGGTAGAGATTATTCTTGAATTCATTTCATGCCGTTTCTTCTGAGATAATACCATTAATTACCTGGTAGTTTTCATTCTTTTGGGTCTTTAGTGTGTTGCATTGGATGTGGGACTGACTTTGTTGCTTTGCCTGTTCTACTGCCTTTTGCCAACTTGCTGAAGTCCGCTTAAGATCCCATTTCTTAGATTCTGAGAAGACAAAGTGTGTAGGCAAAACCTGCAGATTCTGTACTACTGCCTCAGTTTAATGCAGAAGGTGGCATTGCGGTTATGGTTAAACTTAGCTCACTACTTAGCTAGTTGGCTGCACAGCTCAAGTTAGTTCTTAAAGAAGCACCGAAAAATAATGTAATAGTGTAAGGAAAAACTCATCCCCTTATGTTTTGCAAAACCAAGGTTATCCCTCGTAACAGCCAGTTATGTACCCTTTTTAAGATGTCGCCTTTTACTACTTGCATAAAATCTTCATGCTACTGCTTTAAAGTTTTGTAAACCGCAAAATGGAGCAAACAAGACCCTCAAAGCCAACTTCTGGCCTCCTAGAAAATGCATCACACCAGGAAAAGATCGGTTATGCTCATGTGATTCCTGATAGAGATTTACTTAAAAAATCAGGGTTTTTACTCAAGTGAAAATGCTGTCTCTTTAACAAGAAGCAGCATGCCTTGCTCATCTCTACCAGGCCAACCAGTTGCTCTCCGTTGCCTTTGTGTTTGGAGGCATGCTGTACTGCAGTGCTTCCCCTGAGACAGATGAGTAGTTGAAATCACCAAAACGCTTTCCTGTCAGCCAGATCAAAAATTGAAGTAAAGTGGTGTCAGTCCTGGACTGGATATCTCCATTCACTTTTTTGACAGCAAGTCACTTGTTAACTACCTAGAATTTGACTCGAAGAACATCTGCAACCTGTCCGGTAATACAATACAAACTCGATGATACTGCTGTCATACTGTTACCTTCGTAGGGCTTTTGAGTGTCTGCTGTCTTTCACCCATGAGGTGTGTTGCCCTGTCAGAAAGATAGTAAAAACTTTGTTGACCATTCTGGTGTTCTACTTGAAGAAGTTACTAAAAGCGGTTTGCTTCCCTGCATGACTGAAAGCAAGCAAAATAGGAAAAGTTTATTCTGTCAAAAAGCTCCTCTCCTCTAAAAATGGATAGTTTGTCTTCTCTGAGAAGGTATGGAGAATAGATATTTCTAGTTGTTGACAACTGACTACAGCTGTTCAGAACAAGTTCTTTAAATACACTATAGCAAATGTAATCAAACTCATTTGCTTTTTAAAACACGGTTATCTTAGTATTCTATAGCATGTTTTTTTTCTATTCAAGCTTGAGACTTTGCACAATAAATACCAGCAACAGTGGAGTGCTTTTTCTTTTTTGGCATGGGTTTTTTTTTCCCTTTTTTCTTTTTCCTTCTGCTAAAAATTGGATAATTCAGGTAGGAAAGAATGAGGGTGTTCCTCCTAAGGTGGTCTTCAAACATACCTGTCTGTTCCTGAGGATAAGATTTGATCACGTATGCTGATAAGATGTGAGACCATCTTTACTCCAGTTTGTTTTAAAGAATGAACCCAACACTTACTTTCACTGCAGTGTTTCCATCGCAAGGGCAAGTTACAGAGAAGTGGTCTGAACTTACACATATAGCAAGATTTTCTGTATTTCTACCCTTCTTACCAGAAATCAGTTTGTCAGAAGATGGGCTGTTTTCCTTATTTCCAAGTAAGATGACAAAGAAGTATATATTTGAGACAAGCTTTTTGTCCTTTGCTAGATGTTTTTCCTTGTTTATATGACCCTTTTGAGTAGTGCTGTCTTACTTGGTCTGCTCCGTAGCATGGCAACTGCTCTTATCAGTGCTCTTGCCAGTTTCTGGTGGGGATAAAAAGTTGCTTAGCAATCTGTTACACGAAAAGATGGAGTCTCGGAGACTACTTGGTACCAAATGCAGGCAGGTTAGTTTAGGCTAGTGAACCTCGTATTATCTGTAGCAGTACTGCAGTGCTGTCCAAACTTTTTGTTTGTGGTTTCCTTAGCCACATTCTTGTGAGGCAAAATAGAAGACATTTACATGGGTGTATTAAGGGGCATATCCATATCCTATCTTCTCAGACTTATTTTACGAGTGAGTAAAATGGCCCCTTCCTCACTGCATGTGTGTCATGTAGAACTTTAGAAGGACTCTGTTCTTGTATGTACTGTGAAAATTTTACTTGTATATGGAATTACTGGTGATGATCCTGGCTGTTGATGACTCAGCAACGCTTACTAGCTGTAATGAAGTGGAAAAGCAGTTTCCTTTCTTCAGCTCCTTCTATAGGTAGGATAACTTGTCTCAGTCTAGACAGCATGCTACTGTGTAGCACAGTTATTTTCTACTGTGTAGCAGAGGGACATCTTGTGCTTTGCCTGAGAAACTGTGTTCTTGAGAAGTTTTTTCCACAAGTTTGACTTTTCCTTGCTGTAATCTAAGCTCTACCTTAACGTTTTATAGACACCATGGGAAGGAGGCTTATTTAAACTACGAATGCTTTTCAAGGATGACTACCCTTCTTCACCCCCAAAATGTAAGTAAAATGAATGAAAAAACCCACAAATTTATTAGAACAATGTTAAACTACTCCATGAAGTTCTACAAATGGTTATTACTTTCTTAGAGATTTTGGTTTTTAAAGGGTAGTTGCTTTTTTCTTTTTTTTTCTCCACCTGCCACTTTGCATTTAGAAAGTTGTGATGAAATGAGTTAAGTGCCCATTATAACAAAATTGGGAGGGGAGGGGGACTGCTGTGTGGCTTTCCTCAAAGTTTGACGAAAGCATCACTTGAAGTGTCTGCTTCTTGATCAGCACTCTTTGGGAACTAATAGGTAGGCATGGTTAGACTAAATCACTCTGTGTATTCTTACTGTCAAGTTGGTCTTCTAAGGCAAGAACTTTGAAAAAACAATTTAAAAAAAGATCCATCAACTTTAACCTTTTTATCAACTTGCACTAAAATATGGATCTGTTCTCTTTTAGCTAAAAATATTTAACGTTAATATCTTGAGAAATAGCAACTAGCACATCTTGCAAGTGTTAAATGAACTGTCATGCCGTAAAATAAGACGCATATGTGACTGGTAAGATTTCTTACCAATGCAGCGTCTGAGTTCCTACTGAACTTCATTGAGTAGCTCATAAGCAAAACTTATTTGTGATGTCAGACGGATTAGAAAACTGCACTAATATGTAGATATTTCATACATTGCTAAACAAGCGTTTGTTACATTACTCAAGATGGTGGCTGTTGCATTTAATTCCTGTAAAGATTAAAGAAATGCCAGAATATAGATTGAGTGGCAGAAGGAGTGCTGCACAAGCCTACCCCTTCAGTCAGTCTTGCAATGTAAGCTTGGTTCCTCTTCAGTCGGTCTTGATTATACATAAAGGAAAAGTCAAACTGAAAAGAAAAATGCTAGAAACTTAGTCATCTTTGTATGGAACTTTTTAAGCGAGGAGAGAAGAGATGAGTGAAGGGCAGTATCTTTCCTTTATATAATAGCATGTGAGGCTGTAAAGACAGTATTAGTTTAGAATGGTCTTTATCACAAAGCTGTGACAAACTATTTTGTCAGTTTCCATTCCTAAACCAGAAGATCACTGGTCAGGATGGTAGTGTTACATTGCCTGGATTGATACTACAGATGTGATGGAGTTCCTGCTTTAGGTGCAGGCTGAGCCAAGAAGAGAAACAGTGTTAATAGCTCCAGAAATCTGTGCAGGGTTTTTTAGGGTGGAGGGTGTGTCTTTGGCCAGTTTGTTTTTGTTTGGGGTTTTTCTTTTCCTGCTGATCTAAACCAACTCTCTGATCTTAGTCTTAGCACTGCATGCAAGTAATTCTCTCTTCTTCACCAGGTAAATTTGAACCACCGTTATTCCACCCAAACGTGTATCCTTCAGGCACAGTGTGTCTCTCCATCTTAGAGGAGGATAAGGACTGGAGGCCAGCAATCACAATTAAACAGGTCATTAACTATACTTAACATATTCTTAGCCCTTTTATTTGCTTTCCTTGCTTATCTGATGTGAATGCAAGATGTTCACTGTTTCTAAGGGAATGTCTCTTAGTAGTATCCATGCCTAGCTTACTTCCGTTGCTTCTTTCACAGATCTTGTTAGGAATACAAGAACTTCTAAATGAACCAAATATTCAAGACCCAGCTCAAGCAGAGGCTTACACAATTTACTGGTAAGTATCTTTGTGTATCATCTTGAAAGCTGTCATATTGCCTATAGTGGTCTGTTGCTTATAGTATATCATGCAAATGTTTTTAGGAATGATCAGGGGAATTTTCTTGCCTTCACGGCTGTATCCTGTGGAGATGCCTAGCTTGTGCTAAACTTGAACAAAACAGTAACTTCATGGTTAATAGGCAACTGAAGCTCTTAATAGCATCGCAACAGCGATGAAGTGTGAAGACTGCTTCACTTAGAACCAGGCTGAGAATCATGGTCTAGCCCAACATAGAATTCTTTCCCCTAAAGGTCAACTGAGTAGTAGTGATGGGGCATAATGATATCACAAGACCACTGATAGAGGAGACTGAATTAGGTGGCAAGTCCCGTTCATCAGTATAGGGGTAACTGACTTCTGTCCAGTAGTGCGTACCTATAAGCACTTGGGCCTGAAGGATAAAGAAGAGCTGCTGTGATTGCTTTAGGAAATACGTGGTGTTTTGTGAAAACTACATCTTCCAAAAGAATAGGTTAAAAAGTACGGAAAGCTTGTAGCTTTAGCAGAATGAAGTTTGCATTGGTTGGGAAATTTTAATTTCAGAAAACTAATTGTGAGTTAAAAGTACTCTTTTACCACCATTAAAAATGGATGGCTGATCTAAAATTTCTAGGGGTGCAAAACACTTTAAACCAATGCTTTTTGCACTGACAGCTACTGTAATAATGACTAAGATGGAAATGTGAAATTACCATTCTGGACAGAAGAACAAGTCTCAAAGTTTGAAAAATGGCATTTTATGAGACTTCACATGCAAGCTATGTCAAAAATGTCTGTTATGGGACTCTAGTGAAAAGGGAACATAGGGATGGGTAGTGTGTCTTGGGTTCAATTTAAAGGCTTTACTCAATGTTATTTTTTTAAGTAGCTGCTGAAGACTTGATGGGAGGGCAGTTAGACAGCCACAGTTGTAGGCAGCACCTTTGGGAGCCAGTAATGATGACGAAGGCCTCCCCTCTTTTTTTTTTTCTTTAAAAAAAAAAAAGCCACTCTGAGGGAATGTGGGACAGGAAAAATATACTTTTTACATGCGTAAATAGCCTGTGTGTTGTGGGTTTTTTTATCACTTCCCACATGCATATATGTACAAATAGGCTTTGCTAGTCTTGTTTCTGCTTTATTGTAAGTGCTTCTAGGAAAAAAAAGTCTGAGAATAAACTATTACATATGTTTTTTGCTACTTCAAATGTATAGTCTCCCACTTATCCTCTTCGTGTCTTTTCAACATGGGCAGTATTTCAGATGGGTTACTATATTTCTGCAGTCTGAGAGAGTATCTCTTGCTACTTTTGAGTAACTGGTTGAAGCAGCTCAACAGAGCAGGATTGTGTATGCATCTGTAATTTGGCATAGTTGATAAGTACTGGGGAAGGTGCAGTGTTGTTCAAATAGATGTCTTTTAGTGAAGTTGTTAACTTCAAGAATAAACTTTGTATTCAAAATAAGAATGCTTGTTCTCATTCTCAGGATTGCTTTGGTACTCTGTAACTTTAGCACTCCTAGTGTGCTAATGTGCTTCCTCTGTTGTAGGCATGCAGAGTCTGCTATGGCAGGCATTCTTCTGTGTGCATTCTGAGGGTGTGAGACTTAACAGCTAGGTTGTGTTCTCAGAATAAAGTTTATAAATTTATTTTATGAGAAGAAGCTAGAGTATTTTCAGTCTGTTTAGTAATTGTTCATGGATGTGACCAAAATTGGCTTAATTTCTTCATCCCCCCCAAGCTGTCAACTTCTGAGGATATAATTTGCTGCTTCTTTCTCTTTTACTGCAGCAAGCCTTCATAGCTGAAAGTAAGTTAAGTTTACTGCAAAGCTGTCTGCAAAATCTAGTCACTGTAAACTACCTTTGGCACAAGAGTAATGGTAACACATTTTTGTTTAGCTCTTGACTGACACTTCTGACAGCTAATACAAAATATGGTGTTGAATGTAAATGGATGCTCTACTAAGCTACTACCATCCCTTGTTGGCCCAAGAATAGAAAACAAACAACTTGCCCTTTTATGTGTTGAGTCTGAGGCTTAATGACTGATCCTACTTCCTTGATAATCAGTCTGTAGCAAGTATGCAGGATTTGGTCAACTACAGTGTTTTTCAAAAATGTTGAGCTAGCTTTTTTCCAGCTGAAGGTTGGGATAAACCTAACGCTGTGTCTGCAGAGATAAAGGCTGAAACTACCATACCATTACCATTTTCCTGTTTCTTAAAGAGTGCTTCCCCTCTCTTCCCAAAGCAGTAAAGATGCTACTTTAAAATCACATGAAGTCTGAAGTCCACCAGCTGTTAGTGAACTGCTCTCATCAAACACTTCGTGCGGTCCGCATACTGGGATTTACTGTTAATGACCTCAGGTCTTAACACGGGGAGTGAAGACTTACGTTCAGATGAATACGAATGCTTGTGTGTAAGGTACAGCTGGCCTTGAGAAAGAGCAGGCACAAACCGGTTTTATAGAGACTGGTGTGGTATGAAGTCAGATAGTACAATCATTTGACAACAGATAAAGTCTGGGAAGTAACTAGTTAAACAGTACCTTACTTCCCTCCAAAGGAAACTATCAGAGTAATGGTCCAGAAAAGCCTTTAATATATTGTAGTGCTCAGTGAATTCCTATCTAATGGTTTTGCCTTCAGCAATGAGTTAGTTTCATATTGAAAAGAAATAGAACAATAACTATATATTATAGCCTCCGATTCCTCAAGCTGTAATTATCCTTTCTCTCTCTTTTATTCAGCCAAAACAGAGTGGAATATGAAAAGAGGGTTCGAGCACAAGCCAAGAAGTTTGCACCATCATAAGCATCTGTCATGCAGCATCTTAAAAAGGAAGGGATTGGTTTGGCAAGAACTTGTTTACAAAACTTTTGCAAAATCTAATGTTGCTATGTAATATTAATATCCACTTAGGGGAGGGGGTTGTATGTGTGCCATTTTCCATATACGCCACTTGTATACAGTTCTAAATTTGCTGAATTGCCCCCAGTTTTTTCATACAGGGTCTCTTCCTTCAGTCTTTTGTATTTTTGATTGTTATGTAAAACTTGCTTTTATTTTAATATTGATGTCAGTATTTCAACTGCTGTAAAATTATAAACTTTTATACTTCTATAAATTCACTAGTATCTCTAGTTACTTTGCTATCTGATGCAGGCATGCTTTAAAATGTTAGAACTATATTTAGCCTCTAGCTGGCTGTATGAAAAAATCATGCCCTCCACCCCCTTCCCTCCCTGAATTTGTTTTTCTATCTTTCAGAAACTAGGTTGTTATTGCTTAAGAGCCTCTGAGATCCAAAGTCAGCCAGCATCCTTATTCTGCATCACTTCCTTTGTGTTTATATGGCGTTCTGTCTGTGTTGCTGTTTAGAGTAAATAAACTGTTTATATAAAGGGCTTTGTTTCATTTATCTTCATTAAAATGATTAAAAGACTGCCATTTAAATGGCTCTGAACACATTTCAGTGCAAGTCCTGTTTTTAAGGCCTGTGATGCTGCACTGATCTTTTGTTTAGATATTGCCTTCACTACTTTTCCCTGCCCCCACCCCAACATGAATGCGGCCCTTCTTTGGGCCCAGAGTGGTAATTGCAGCTATTCAACTCTCATCAGTTCCTTAAACAGCTTACTAGCCAGAGACCCATTGCTCACTGTGCATGATGGGATCAGCGTACTGGTGTGACCAGGGTTAACATAAAATAACACAAGCGTTAGGCTGATGTGAACAATAGTAGAAGCTCTCCAAGGAATGCAAGGGGACCTACAGCAACTGGGGGTTTTAAATGGTACTTGTTTATCAGAAATACTTCTGTGCCTTCTTCCATATGTCAATGTATATAGCTTTCTAGGAAAAGGACATGCTCTATGCAATTACAGTTTCCTTCTGTAAAGGAAATCAGTTAAATTATGTAAGTTATTTTCATGTATGTCAAGCTGATATGCCCTCTATTAAACTTTCACTGCTTTTTTTAATTGTATTTTTTAATCAAAAATAATTCTGCAAAACAAATGAAGTGTGAAAAGCTTTGTTCCACCTGAGCTGTAGCTTCAGTTCTTTTGTTATTAAAAAATGGCTACTGCTAGAGACTTAAGTTATTCTAAGTGTGATACAGCTCTGATCTCAGATCTGTTCTGCTTGTCTGCCTTTGGTGGTGATAGCTTTGTAACAGAAAAGCATTCCCCCAAATTAGAATAGCACACACCCGCACGCCGTTCTCAGTCCTTTGAAAATTGGTTGTGTAGGATTGACTCCTTGGCACTATCCAGAGATCCTTGTTGCAGCTGATTTGGGAAAGACTTCATATGCTTGGGGTGGGAAAGTGAGTGACCAAGAAACTGAGTTAAAGGGAAAGATGCCCTGTCAACTTCATTTACTTGGGCTTCTTTTTTTCTTTTTAAAGGAAAATGGAATATTTGTACCACTAAAACTGCTGCTGTGACTCCAATAGGGCTAGCGTTTAATTGCTCAAGTAGAAGAGAGTTTAGAGGTGGAAATCTTGCTGTGACTTGAAGAGCTTGTATGTACGAAGGTAACGCTTCTAATTGTCCTCAGTATCTCCAGTTCTACTGAAGGGTTGCTGAAGTTTAGTTTTAAATAAGTTCCAGTTGGATGCTGGAGACTCAAAAGAGCATTCTGTTTAAATGTACGGGAAACAACTGCTAACGGCTGCGCTTTCACCAGGCAAACTGGCAGGAATATGGAAAAGTGAACTAAGGTACTAGTGCTGGGGAGAGTCTCTGACTCAAATCTTTGAGGGCCAGACAGTGTGGACTTCTGACTTGTAGGGTGCCACTTTGAGGAAGGAGAATACGGATAGCGTTGCTGAACCCGCGACCTGAAACTTCTTGGCACAGTTCTGAACATAAGGTGCCAAAACACTGTACGTTGCTTAGGACCGTCTAGCACAGCAAATAAAAAAAATAGCATGTAAAGCTAGTGAAAAGACATACTGAGATGTTAAACAATTCTAGGAAGCATCTTTTCCTTTTAAGCTTAGGTAGTCAGTTTACCTTAAACTAGATGAAGTAGTTGAAATACATATGGCTGGTTCGGGCCTGTGAAAAGTCAGAGGCTCCTTATGCGGTACGAACTCTGAGCAGGGCAGTATCTTAAATCATGTTTTCCAGTTCAAATATAGTCCAGAAGTCAGAAGGGTTTACTTAAGGTACTGTTAGGTTAAAGTAATCTCTATAGACTGTTTTCCAGGCACATTGATTAGAATACAGGGGTGTTTTTAGCTTGTAACTAAGCTTCAGGCTCTTTACATAATAATTCCATAAACGGTTGTCTAAAAACTAAATAACATAAAGCCTTTATGTGCCTAAATAGACCTATAAACCCACACAGAGCCTGACCTTCACCTAAAGGAAGGCATTTGCTAAGCACCAAGTTAAAAGTGAACAAACCGCACTCAACTTCGCAAGAAGATGTCTTTATACAAGATGTTACAACTCTCTGGGAATGTCGGGGGAGGATATGTACTTGTGGTGTGTGGGGTTTTATGTGTGTTTGTTGGGGTTTTGGGTGGTTTTTTTGTTTTACTTTTCAAGTAGTTGATTTATTGGCTGTTGTTGTGGCAACTTTACAGTACCATCATCTTCCGGACTGCTCTCATTGCTGCTTTCAGTGTCATCATCTGGAGCGCTCACGCTGTCCTCAGATTCTTCATCACTTTCTGCTAGTCTGGAAACATTTTTTCAGGATTTTAAAACCAAAACAACTTATAATAAGAAAAACAGTATTTAAATTAAAATTTCATTACCCTGGAGAATGGATTGGTCTGTTGGGATTAGAAAATTCTTTTCCTGAGTCAACATCAAATGGATCTGGAAAAAGAAGGAAAACACGCACGCATTGATGAAGAAGGCATATTTTAATCGTCTGCCTTTATTTTCATTTCAATGGAAGATTATCGGCATGGAGGGGAAGGCACAAGAAGCCTGGTTCAGCTTTCTGATGATTCTACCATAGTAGTTTGGTCAGAAACTAGGGGAGGCGAGAAACAACTGCCAGGTCCTGCCCCCCAGTTCTAGTCTTCACTCTTTTCTGTGCCCTCCCCTCCTGCCCCAAAGGGTTCCGTAGCTCCTCAGGGGGAGTCAGATTGTACACAGGGGTTTCTAAGGCTTTTAATGGTTTAGTTCTCAAAGGGCTATCTAGTGAGTTCACGTCTACTGAGAAGTGAAGCACAGCCGTCCGGGTTTAGCTCTTGCTGAGGAAGGGAAGGGCTAGATTTGCTTTGGCTCACACAGCTGCGGAGAACTGTTACCTCTGAAAAGTCAAAGAAGGCATGACAGCTTTGGTACCACAACCCGTCCAGAAAATACACGTGATTGTGGGTGGAAGTGTGCTTTATTTGGCATAGCAGTGTTGCCCCTTAAGAACTGTCTTCAGTTTAACATAGCAGTAGTTGAATCTAGCCTAGCCTGTCATGGCAAAGAGACTGAAGTGCAGGGAAACTAAAGGTGTCTACCACCTGCTTACGGTGTGATCCCCTGGCCGACTTCTGTGGGACTTAACCATTGTGAAAGGGTAACATTAACTGGGAGCATCTCTCTTTGTATGTTCTTGATCATTTGATTTGTCTTTCTTTTTTTTTCCTGTCTTGAATGAGACCAAGTACTCACCTGTGACTGCAGCCTGAAATACTGGGATACCAGTAAGTTACCAGAAGAACTTGGGAATAAACTACTGTACTTATTTTTGTTATCTTTATAGGTCTGATTTTAAATATCTTGATTAGGGACTATATAAAGATGTCCATTAAAGGTCTTCCTTAGGTTTATGTGTAACTAACTTGCTGTCAGACTGTATGCCTGTATTTATATTTCTCCTCCTGAATTACTAGTCTTTTTACTCACACTCTGCTTTTAACATCTGTAGATAAAATGAGGAAGCATAGTATTTTCTTTTTACTCCTTAGTTCTCCAATATCCTTAATGTAATCAGGGTAGCTGCTCCACAGTTCAGCTGTGAATGCACCACTATATGCATTAAATTGCTTTAGTAATTTTCATCTTTTTGAGTTTAAAGAAATAGGGAAACTCGCTTAGAAGAATAGACAGTATAAAGACACAACACCACATCTCAACAATGCTCTTACCTTCTACCTCTACTATTTTCATGAGATTAAAGGAAAAGATTGTAAGGAAACTAGTTAGGAGAAGGGGAGGCGGTGTGTCTGTGTTTTTTTCTTACCTATTTCTTCATCTTGTGTTTCATGGACACTGGCTAAAAACTCCTTTTCAACTCTCAGCACTTCTTCCGGGCCATGACAGGCTGCATATTTTTCCAAGAGATTTTTGTTCAAGTCAATAAATGCCTTGCCCCATTTAAATTTCTTTAGAAGAATGGTGGCTAGGTCTGGGAACCCTAAAACAGAAAATAAGTGATCAGTTTTCTTTTTCAGTGGGAGATTTCACTCAGCTTACAGGATTCCAAGTTCAGTACATATCTATGTATCACTATTATAATGAGATGTTTGCCAGCATTTTTTCAATGTTCAGGGATTCAGACTTTTTAAAAGATCAAAAATCCTTTCAAATTTCAGTTTAACTCGAAATATCTAACTGAATCCAAGAAAAGTTTGTAATCTTTTAGTGAGCGTTATGTAAAAATATTCTGCAGAGGTAACGGATTCAAGCTCCAGCTCCCACAGCCCTTCAGTACTGTATGGACCAAATCCTCTCTTATTTTCAGAAGGTAAGATTTGTCTGCAGTATAGTAGAGCACATCTCTTCAGTTGTCAAGAAAGTTCTGTGATGAGTTTGCAAAACATCAGAAGAGGGAGCAGTTTCTTTTGTTCTTAACCAGAACCCCCACTATTAACAGGCGGCTGTTACCTCTCTTTGAGACAAAGGTGCCTAAGGATTCACGCTCTGGCTTTTTTTTTTTTTTAAACAGTTTTTCTAACATTAAGTGCCATCCTGACAAAACCAGGATCATCAGTTTATGTGTCCTATTTAATAGCTGACCTGAACACCCCACAGAGACCTCAACGCTACCAGATACAAGTACTTGGAAGAAAGCTACACAATCTGATCCCAAACTCAGCAGCGTGATGACCAGTGAGAGGGCATCACGGTTCATTCTATCGCAGATCATCTCTTCTGATTTATTAGGCACGTAAGAACTGCTGGTAGCATGTTTCCTATCAGACGCATTGCAGCCTACCAACAATGCAAAAAGCTGCAGCAAAAGCTTCCACGCAGGACAGCTTGCACGGGCGACCATAGTTCACGGGATTGGCAGCCACCAAGTAGGGCAGCAGCCGTGGATGCCCTCCTCTCATCTTCTGAAAAGGAGTTTCTTCTAGTTTGGCCCATGAGCAATCTATGACTGCGATACCACTCTGGGCAACGATGTGCCTGAGAAAAGAAACATCGCTGTAGTTGAAAAATTGTCATCGCTGTATTGACAAAATAAGTTAAAGTAAGAATTATAATTGCCACTTTATACTGGCAGGAAATTTGCATACACCCCCCCTTTTGTCAATCAAAAGGCATGTTTTATAATGATCTAAAATACAGGTGCAATGAGAAAGAATAATAACACGTTTTTCCACTGAACACGCATGTGGCAAAAAAGGTTGATCCATACATTTGAGACTGAAAGTGCAAAATTCTAGGTTTAAAAATGTGACAGAAGAGCGTAGTTAATAGTAATGTTCACATTCTTAAAAGTACACCAAAGTTCAGATTTAGGTTCTCCGCTAGCTTCTAAAAGCTAATCTTTTCTCTGAGTACGCGCATCTGTATAAAAATTGCGCAGGCACATTTGGAGAAAATTCTCAACGTTTCCCCCAAATACATTTTCTAGTTAATGTGTTGTGTTGCCCAGCCGAAGAACTTGAATATGGAATCATAAAAGATAGAGTAGCTGTAGGGCCGCGGTTCTGAACCAATTAACCTACAAACCACACACTGATTCCTCACTGGAGGTGTTCGAGGCCAGGCTGGACGGGGCTTGGAGCAGCCTGGTCCAGTGGGAGGTGTCCCTGCCCGGGGCAGGGGGTTGGAACTAGATGATCTTTAAGGTCCCTTCCAACCCGAACCATTCTGTGAGTCTATGATCTACAGATGCATTTTTCGCCCGATACCGTGTAAAAATGCTGACCTGATTTAATAAGAAGGCTCTATTTCTCACGTTCGGGCATCAATGCGCTGTAACAGGAAGGACTGTGGCACAGTTTTGGCCACGAATCGGTGGTTAAAGGGCTCCCCACAACATCCCACCACCGAAGCGCTCCCCGCTCGGCCCCGGGACCTACCTGTCTGCGGGGGAGACGCACTCGGTGGCCAGCGGGCTGAGGACGAGCCCGGGGAACCGCTGGCGGAGCCGCAGCGTCCGGAGCAGCCCTTTTCGGGCCAGTTTCCTCCCGGTGCATTTCTTGGGATCGCAGTGTCCGAGCTCCCACATGGCGAGGGGGCAGGGGAACCTCCTCGCCTCCGGCTCGCCCGCCTCCGCCGCACCGTCGCCCTCCAGGCAAGCTGAAAACAGCGGCCGACCATTAGTGACCGCTCCGAGGCCCCACCAGGTGCCGGTCCAGGACCCGCTGGGCCTGGCACCGCCCGGTCCCGCCCGGCCGCGGTCTCCCCTCACCTCTCAGCGCGGCCTCCGCTTCCTCGGCGAAGGTGTGGAGGCCGCGATGGCCGCCCCGCCGGCCACCCCTCCGCCGGTCAGCGCGTCGGCCCCGCTCCATATCCCCGCGTCTGGGCGGAGCGGCCGCTCCTCCGTCCCACCGCCCTTCCGTTTCCAGCGGAAGAGGCGATGGCGGCCGCCCGGCTGCTGGCGGCGGCGCTGGGCGCGGCGCTGGGTGAGCGCGGGCGGCGGGCGGGGGGTCGCGGCGGGTCGGTGGCCCGCCCGCCCGCCCGCCGCCAACCGCTCTGTGCTCGGCAGGTCTCTTCGCCGCCGCGGGGAAGATGAAGATCGTGGAGGAGCCGAACACGTTCGGGTAGGCGGCCGCCCCCTCGCCCTGTCGCGGTGCCCGGTTCAGCGGCCGCTCCGGCCCCCGGGGAAGGGGCCGCCGGTGTCGGGACACGGGCGGGGGGGTGTAACCGCGGGCAGACGCACAACTCGGACTCAAACGCGTAACTCCCCTTCTCTTGAAAGGTTGAATAACCCGTTCTTGCCTCAGACAAACAGGCTGCAGCCAAAGGTGTCCCCGTCTGCCGTGTCGGGTACGTGCGTTACCTTTTTTGTCCGGTTTCCATCGTTTAGTGACTACAGTTTGCAAAATAGCCTACGTTGACTGTGTGCAAAGGCTAATTTTACTTGGCATCTTATGAGCATCGTGGAAAATAAGCATGGCCAAATATATTTTATTGTGCTTTGGTGTCCCGTGTCCCGGTGCTGTTTGTCACACTGCTATCCATATGTTTTATTCAGTGGTTTTTTTTAGCCAGTCATAGATCCTTCTAATCCTTACTAAAAACTTCTTTCTTCTTGAAACAATCCCTGACATCCTTGAGATTGTCATGTAGAAGTCATCCTGTCATCTGGTAGTACTTAATACTCAGAAATTGTTTTAAAAAAAAGCCCTAAGAGTAGTCTTGGAACAAGTCCCAGAAGCTCAGTTTCACACACCAAGTCTGGGTGCTGCAATGTAAACTCACCACTTCAGCAAAATAAACAGGAATCTAAAAAATTCTAGATCATATATGGAGGAGAGCAGATAAAATAAACACCGAATGCAAAGAGTGAGCAAAAGGAAATAACTGTTGTCTCTCCGCTAACCTTAAGCACAGACTTAAACCTTGCTCAGGTTCAATAAAGGCATTTTGGTGTGGTGACATTGAACGGGATTATGCTTAAAGTCTTCTGTCATGTTTTGTAAACCCAAATCAAGTGTATAAATTCTGCATGTGGAAAGTGAAATAGTTAGACATGGGATTAGTAATAGTTAAAATGCTGAATGGAAAGATGCCAAAAATAGCAGAAAAAAGGTTAAAAGAACAGTACGCTTGAAATCCTTCTTTCCTGGATATGAGAACTTCTGTGTAGCCAAAAATTGGGAGTGTCTGTGGAACTGCAGTCTAGAGCATAGAACACTGTCTTGCACAATTATTGCTTTAGCATGGAAACCTTACTTGTTCTCTTCTTTTACAAGAGAGCTGGGGTAATAGTTCCTATAAGGAGATGGAGGCATGAGTTTAATGCATTCCTGAGGGACGTTCAGATTTGCTTTTCTTTCTCTGTGGGGTGGGCATCCTGATTGCGGAGGCAGGAACTCCGTGTAGTAGAGGGACAAATCCTTTGGCCAAGCCTATGGTTGCCTGTAGAATGAAATGCAAGATCATGCAGTCGGAAAAATCACATGGGAAAGAGAACCTGCCTGTATCCCAGTGGTCAGGGCGTTCCGAGGGCACGATTCTGGTGGTCTGGTCTTTGTTTCTAGGATTGCTTGTATAGATCTTTGGGAAAAGTACATTATTATGATTTAGAATTCAGGATGGGGTTTTATTTGCTTTGTAATCTCTTTTATTCTTCCCTCATAAATACTTAATCATTCCATGCAAAATGACCTTAAACAAGGGACACTGAAGTACCCCTCTAGCACATAGTTCAGAATTTTCGGCCCTTTTTTTGGAATGACAAGTTACCTCCCTTGGATTTCTTTTGGCAGCAAGGCTGGAATGGACAATTCCACAAGAGCAGAATTGTAACTGCTGATCCCTCTAACAGCAAAGGTTTATCTTGTTGAATACTAACCGGATCAGACTGTGATGGCAAACCGTGGGAAGGAATATCTACTTAGGGAATCTCAGCGAAACTTAATATGCAGCACTGTCAATGTTCTGAGCAGATGGGCTTCACCAGTATACGCTTGAGGAGTTTGGATGACTTTGGGGACAGACAGCTGGCAAGGAAGAGTTCCAGTGATTTCAGTGTTAGGTTTTGGCAAGATCTGCACTGATGATTCCTTCTATGGATCTGGCCTCCCGATAGGTTTCTTATTTCTCGCATAGAAGGAGGCTTATCTATTTCACTGAGTGCTGAAGTTGAAAAATGTTACAGATCATAATGCAAACCAATATAGCACTGGTGGGAACTTGCAGAAATCCATATGGAAGGTACAAATTTCCATATGTACAGCAGAAAACTAAATTTGTCACATAGTCCTTGCAGTTTTGTCACCACAGTAACTTGCTTAAATTTAACCGAAACATTATTCTTCCTTGATGCCGTTTTGTGGTATTTTTAGGCCCTGCGCATCTCTTTAGGCTTGCTGGCAAGTGTTTCAGTTTTGTGGAATCCACGTGAGTAACGGATTTGGATATTTGATTATGTGTATTTATTAGGAATGAAATAGTTTTTTATTTCAGTCTGAAACATTTCTTATTTTCTTTTTCTTCTCTTTTTTTTTTCTTTTAAGGTACAAGTATGAGTTTTGTCCTTTCCATAATGTCACTCAGCATGAGCAGACTTTTCGATGGAATGCCTATAGTGGGATTTTAGGGTGAGGCTTTTAGACCTTTAAGTTTTACTGATGTTGATAGCAGACCATTTTATAGATTGTCAAAAAGAAGGCAGTTTTAAAATTTAACATTCTTTTATTGGTCATCTTAGGTCATTGTGGTTCCCCAGGCGTTATGCATAAAAATACCCCGTCTTGAAAAATTATGATTTTTTTTTTTTGATAAATACTAACCTCCTATTTTAGCTGGAGGCTGATTAATAACCAGTGCTAACTGCAGGTGTGACATGTTCATGTGAGAAATTCAATAGTCTATAACTACAGTTTATATTAACAAAGATTTCATGTCTGTTAACTATCTTCACTTTGAGTTGAATATAACCGTATAAAATTAAATTAATGTTTTATACCTAGTTGCTTGTTAAACATATTTAATAAAAGGTATTATAATACTCAATGTAGACCCCCCCAAAGCATTCAAAAACCCCAGAGCATCCAAATTATAAGACCTAAAATAAATATAATTATGAACTAGAGCACTGCTTTAAAATTACTGTCTTTCAAAACATTTTGAATATAGATGTCTCTTTTTCTTCCTATGTGCACAATAATCAGTGAGCCAGTATGAGAGGAAAAGGGTACATCAAGGTGCTGAGAGTATCGTTGGCTTTAGGACTCGCAGCAGTAGAGACTAGGTTTTGTAGGTGCTTTCACCAGCACTAAAATCCTGCAGTAATCTGAGCTGCACAGGGTACTTGGCATCATGGAATTTGAATTTGTTGTGGGATTGATTGTATTTTATTGGATTTAAACATAGATATGTAAGTGCAAATGGTTCGCAAACTGAAAGTTGAACCACCGTTGTGCTCTCAAAGTAATGTTGATGTGCCCCAGATAGCAGCCAGGATAACAAACTGTACCATTTATAAGGTCTTGGCTGTAAGAAATGGAAATATTAAAACAACAAAAATTAAATATATGCAGTTAAATTGAACACGGTGTAAGGGTATTCGTGTTTTTCGTCCTGAGTGTTCACCTTTTTCTTCCCCGTTACTTAAAATAAAATGATGTCCTGTTTTTTCAGAATCTGGCATGAATGGGAAATTGAGAACAACACATTTGTTGGGATGTGGATGAGGGAAGGAGACTCCTGTGAAACTAAGAGCAGACAGACAAAGGTATAATAACCTCCACTATGCTAATTCAGACAGCATGCTCTCTACACACACTCGTGTCACTCTACAGACTGAAACATTCCTACTTCGAAGAAGTCATCATTTAAGATGTGACATAAAACACAAAGATGAATTCCTGTAGGAGCTAGGTGAATGGATGGAGGAGTGAAGCTAAAATCAGGATAAGTTTTTGAAGAAGTTTACTTATGTATTCTCATTGGTTGCTTTTAACTCCTTTTTTTCCTTGATAGAGTGGAATATTCTGGTATTACCACTACTGTAGGAACATACAGTCCTTTGTAACTTGTGTCAGGAAAAATAAGGAAAAAGAGCTATTTGCTGAGTTCAAGATGCCAGCCTATTGTGCTCAGAACATCCAGGAAAAAGGAGGGAAAAGAATTAGGCAGTTAACAACAGCATGCTGAGAAGCTTAGTGAGGTGTTAAAACAAGAGCAGAGGGCATGCAAGGAGAATTAAGGAAGGAGTCAAGTATATGGGAGTGGCAGAGGAACCAACTCAAGAGAAACAGATTCTGGAGTGAGTACATTTTAAAGAAAAAGTAAAAATTATTATTTTGTGGAGTGGTTAAAATGTTCCTTTTCACGTTCAGACAGTCTCTGTGCCAAGTAACTACGCAACTGGAAGGGTAAGGAAGGGTGAGAATTGCCCAATGTGCGGCACGTGCTTTGCACGCATCCTTTATCCTTTTGTTCATGAATGTTTTTATTTTTCCACCTCCCGTTTCAGTGTGTTATAGAGTTTTACAGATAACAATGAATTAAACCTCACATTCCCTGGTGACATAGATTGCTGTCGTGAAGAAGAGTTAACGATTCCGTATAGTTCACAACAGGCTGCTTTTTGGGTGGAAGATGCTTAGCTATTACAATGATGGGTGACGATACAATAGTTAAGAGGGAGGGATATATAGTTGGAATAATAACCAATGTGAAGATGGGAAAAGGGACAAAATATGGAAATACGGTGCTTGGGAGTCCAAGGAACAATGATAGGTGGGGGCATCATTTCCCATTAGGAAGCAATTTTCACATTTTTAAAATAATTTGAAGGCGTGCTTGCTATGATTCTGTGGGTGACAGCGCTGGAAGCTTTGATGTGACGGTATGTACAGAAATGCATCTGCTGGCATTGGAAGACAGCAAACGGATCATCACTGCTGGCCCTGTTTCATGTGGAGGCGTTTCACTTATCTTTGTTTTTACTGATCTTTAGGTTCATCTTGTTTGTGGAAAGAGCAATAAATTGGCTTATGTATCTGAGCCGAGTACTTGTGTTTACTCTCTGACATTTGAGACTCCTCTCGTGTGCCATCCCCACTCTCTTTTAGGTAAGATTCAGAAAACAATTTGTGTGTGGAGCAGATGGCATATTATGCCAACCTCAGAGTGTCAGTTTTGAGGTTCTTTGAGTTTGTAACTGGATATAAATGAGTATTAAATGTAACATAGAATATGAAGTGTATTTCAAGTCCCAATCATTATAACACATAGGTATTTCTCAAATAAATTGGCATTGTTAGTATAGACACAGTGGGTGGGTTTTTTTCTTTTTTTTTCGGACTGGTTGTAGGAATCAGCCCTGTAGTATCTGTTCATTTACTTACCTTACAAAAAGGGAGAGCTCAATACGAATTACATTCAGCAGAGAAATACGAGGCCTTCTAGCTGGAAATAAGGGGAGAATTTTTGGTTGGTGGCATTCTCCAGAAACTTTAGATGTGTGAAGTGGAATTTAAGTTTAACCCCCGCTCTTGGAAGCACTAGAGACCATGTACTGTATAGAAACACTGAGGTCTTAAAACAAATGTGCTTGTATGCTACTAGAGGAGCATTTAACTAATGCAGGGCAGCGATGTTGGTTTTTACATGGTTTGACTTCCATTTTTCAGTTTATCCGACTCTGACTGAAGCACTACAAAGGAAGTGGGATGAAGCAGAGCAGCTTCTCTACGATGAACTCATAACTGACCAGGTTTGTTAATGTCTTCCAACTCTGATTGGTAAAGAACAATTACTGTGAAGAGCCAAACCTGGCTTCTGCAGTTTCTTCTTTTGGAGTGGATGCATTTATTCTGCAGTTGGCAAATAGTAATTTTTGTGCTCTGTAGTTGCTGTATCACCTGGTAACTGTAATGTTTTCTACAGTAAAGCTTGAGGAATTGGAATGGCCAGTGCAAATTACAAGTGGAGATGAGAGTCGAGTGGATTGATCTGTCGTCTTTTGGAAACTTTCTTTTTCAGGGATACAAAAAAATACTGAAAGAGATTTTTGAGGAAGCAGGACTTCTAAAAGCAACAGAAGAAAAGGAAGTTGAGAATAAGAAAATAAGTCTGGAATTTGAAACAGTGGAGAAGTGCAATAAGGTATCCAGCATAATATTTACAACGTGGAATTAAATTGCCACTTTTTTACTGTATGACAGTATCAGCGTGACAGCATTGTGTAAATACTCTTTGGATTCAGCTGCAATCTGTTCATGGGATTATCTTCTCTTGTTTCAATGTGTAACCATCTGCACACAGAGGGATTTGGTATCTCGATTCTAGCCCTTAAGTCAGAAACAAACCAGCACAACTGAAAGCCCAATGAGAAGACAGGGGGAGTATCTAGGAACTAATGTAGGCGCTTGGGCTATGAACACCTTGTAAATACTCTTTCAGTCTGGGAATAGGAAGGAGTTACTAGTGAAAATAAATGTGTAACCAGCCTTGGGAATGGATAATTACCCAGACTTGTGTCAGAAGGCGTTGGCTGTTACACAAGCAAAAGGCAGAATGATCTATGCTGTGTCCATTCCTGAATGGCTTTTACGTGTGTGAACAGTCCTTCTGCAACAGAATTGAAATGGGGAAAACAGAAGGTGTGCTCAGCCTGGAAGAGTGCAAGCTGAACATCAGAAGGAGCGTGGAAGGGAATTAATTCATTGTAATACAAAGAAGAAGCTGCTGCTGTCATTTTATTTGAAAATGTGGCAAAGACAGAACACCTCGTAGTAATTCCTGAATGTAACCCAGTAAACTGTGGTTAACATGAGTATACTTTTATAAAGATCACCATTTTGATGTGGTACTGTCAGGAGCTGGAACAATCACCTTTTTTCTTTTTTTTTTTTCCCCCAATTGTTAACAATACAGTATTTAATAATTCGTGCTTCTTTTTCTGGCTTCATTGACATAAAGTTGGCTGTTTTGGTAACCACAGAATCTTAAATCATTAATGTTTTGCTCTTTCTTGATTCATGTAAAACCCAAAACACAATAAAAAATTTGGGCTGCTTTGATATTTCAGATATGTGGCTTCAATTTCAAAAGTACTAAGCAATCCCTGGCTCTGTAAGTTAACAGAAACTGCCAAAAGAGAGAACATGAAGTTTCTAGGTCAAGAGCTGAGGAGGTGACAAATTTTGAGGCATTATGATATAAAGTAAAATAAGGCTGGTCCTATAGCAAACTTACAAATGCAATTTTGTGCTGTGATAAAATGCTAGTTAGAGGATAGATCCAAAATAGCAACAGAAAGCACTCCTTTTTTTTACTCAGGCTTGGAAAAAGCTGGCTCCTGTTTTGGCAACATAGAAATATATCTTTTTGTAAAATTTGCACCTTGTTCCTGGAATAACCAGTTTAAGATCTTTTAAGTCAAAAGCTGTAACAGCTGTGCACAGACGCATTATTTTTGATAAACTCCTATTTTATGTATGCATTTGGAGAGTGGGAGAGCCATTTTAAATGTATTTTCTTTCTTAGGAATACAAGCAACTTTCTAAAGAAATAAAAAAACTTCAAGATTTATTAAGTCAGCACGGTATTGCATACAAAGGAATTTCTGGTGAGTTTTTTGGAATTGTTCTTTTTCATTATTGTCTGTTCAAAATGTGAATACCCAAATGTTGGTTTTGGTTACTGCAAGGATTAAATAAGTTGTCGTATATGGAGGTAAAATTTAGTAGACAAAGATTTTAGTAAGTACTTAGGTCTTGATTCCTGCGCAAGAGGACTTGTTTTGCCCCCAAAAAATCTGTTGATGACTTGAAATTTTACCTTGATAGAAAAATGTTGACTGCCGTTGTAATTGAGGTTTGTCTCCAATACTTAAGATGACAAAGAAAAAGGGAATCAGTGTTACAGCATTCATAGCACATAAGCATCTTTTAAGTAACTCCACTTTCCACATTGTCAACCACAAGGCCTGACTTCTTTGAGAACACTTGAAATGTTCTGTTTCTGTTTGAATTGTTTTTATCGTTCCTTAGTCCCCTGTTTTCCCTCTCTTTGATTTCTGTTAGGTGAGTACCATATCGCATGCAGTTTTTAGAAGGAAAGACTGTTTGGTGCTGGCTATGAAGAAGCAAGGCTTATCTGGATTAATTTCCTTTCTAGGGAAAACATATTAGAATTCTTGTAAAACATTTTATCTGCGTGTTTAAACTATGCGTAACTTGCACAGTATTTCTGCCTGTTTGGTAGTTCATTTAATTATTGCAGATTAAAACTGTATGATCAAAAGCAGAATTCACAACTTACTCTAGATGACTTATTTCAAAACTATTTAGTGAATTCTGTTACAAAAATGTTTTGGTGTTCAAAAGCAGAATTAACTGATGTCTTAAACTACGTATTACAGCTGAAAATACCAGTGTTGAACATCGAAGTCAAAAACTGGCAACTGCAGTGACAACTGTTCTTAATGGGTCAAAGGATGATGAGCACCTGCATGGCGATACAGGAATTTGGAATGAGACCGTATGAAGAAACCTGGGTGGTAAACAGCAGGTTCATATGGAATGTCAAGCAAGTTGAACATGTATCGTGACACTAGGATGATTTACCTTCTCCGAGTATTCTTTACTTTCTGAATTTCTGCCCTAAAGCAAAGGGAACATAATGGAGCGAGGGCTCACCATCACCAAGAACAGTTGGCTTGTTTCTGAGAATGTTTGTAAAACTCCTTTGCTAAGGCCAGTATTGGGTATAGGTTTACAGATTCTGCATCTCCAGTCCCACCTCTGTTATTTTCTTTGATCAAGCATGGTAACAGGTGGTGTAAATAAAAAATAGTTCAAGACCAATGCTGTCAGATGTTGTATGAAAGGTAGTAAGTACAATATTAAGAACATGTTATTTCATCTGTATGCTAAAATGTTTTCTGTGCAGACTTTAGCAGAAAAAGAAATGTTTTCTGCCACAGCAGCGCATGACGCGCCACCCCACCCACCCCCGTGCAGGTGTCATCTTTGGGTAGTGGGTGGGTAAAATGAAAGCAGTTCAGGGTCTGATGGAAAGGTGCTATGAAAACACCAAATTGTTATAAAAGAATAGCTGTGTCAAGGGAATACATGTCAATTCTCTGTGTGTAATAGGGAATAAAATGGACTCTTCCAACATCAGCTGTGGAAATGTTACTGTAGGAGCCGGTGGAGGCCAAGAACACCGTCTCCAGACGTTATCACAGAATCCCACCTAGTGAGCAGGCACCTGCAAGAGTGATATGTCTTCGGCACATTAAAACGCCTGCTGCAGGAATTCTGTTTCTTCACAACCCCAGGCAACCGGGATTCAGTTACAACGGGCACCTAAAGCTGGCAGAATGAATCCAGGCATTCCCGGACACTTTTGTTTACCATAGAATGGTTTAGGTTGGAAGGGACCTTAAAGATCATCTAGTTCCACCCCCTGCCCTGGGCAGGGACACCTCCCACCAGACCAGGTTGCCCAAAGCCCCGTCCAGCCTGGCCTTGAACCCCTCCAGGGATGGGGCAGCCACAGCTTCTCTGGGCAACCTGTTGCAGTGTCTCACCACCCTCACAGTAAAGTCTTTCTTCCTAATATCTAATCTAAATCTCCCCTCTTTCAATTTAAATCCGTTACCCCCCACCCTATGCCTCCACTCCCTGGTAACGAGTCCCTCCCCATCTCTCCTGTAGTCCCTTTAGCTACTGGAAGGGACTTTAAGATCTCCCCGGAGCCTTCTCTTCTCCAGGTTGAACGCCCCCAACTCTCTCAGCCTGTCCCCAGAGCAGAGGGGCTCCAGCCCTCGGAGCATCTTCGTGGCCTCCTCTGGACCGGCTCCAACTGCTCCGTGTTCTTCTTGTGCTGAGGGACCCAGAGCTGGACGCAGCGCCCCAGAGGTGTCTCACCAGGGCTGCTGTCCGGTTCCTCAGCGCGCAGGTGTCCCGTCCGTCCCCGTGCCCCGCCATCGTCGTCTGGGCCGAGTGCCCTCTCCGCTCACAGGGGGCCAGGCAGGCCCGCCCGTGCCGCCCCTCAGCCGCCGGGACCCCGCCGGGCGCCACCGCGCTTCCGCTTCCGGTGGGCGCGGGGACGCGGCGGGCGGCGCGGCGGGATGAGCGGGGCACTGGGCTGCTGGCGGTGAGGCGGCGGCGGGGCCGGGGGCGCTGGCGGTGCCGGTCGGCGGCCCCCATCCCCCGCCCCTGACGCGTGTGTCTTTGCAGGGCGCGGGGCTCCCTGCGCCTGCCCGGCCCCCGGAGGTGGCTGTCGCGGCGGCGGGAGCCGGAGGAGGGCGCGGAGGACGAGGGGCCCATCTCCTTCTCCGCCAGCAAGGCCAGCCCGCGGGTGTGGAGCGTCGGGCAGTCGATGGGCAGCGACCACGAGCGGCCGTGGTTGAAGGTGCTGCCCCTCAGCCTGCTGTGCAGCGGGCTGCTGCTCTGGGCCGCCTTCCGGGAGAAAACGGAGATCGACGAGCGGCTGGAGGCGATTTTCTCCGCGGAGTTCGTGGATTCCTTCGATGCGGCCCAAAAAAGCGCCGTTCCCCTGCCGCCGCAGCAGGAGAAGTGACGGGAGCGCGGCTGCGGCGGGGGAGCTGCCGGCAGCCAGCGGGCATTCGCCTGGTACTGACACTTTAATGGGAAAACTTGTTTTTTTCCAGCCCACCGGCAGCCTTATCTTACAGCCTTGATTCCCTCACCTGCCGTGCTGCTGGCCTTGCGTTCATAATTCACACTGGTAGCGCAAGGAGCGGTTTCTGCACTGCACGGTAGGGTGAACCCAGGACGTATCGCAAACCAGATTGCATTTGAAGATAGGTTTTATGCAACCCATCTCTTCTCCATGGATTATTTTTCTTAGATGCACAAGGTATTAAAATACCAAAACTGTAAGTCTAAAATTGCTGCTGAAGGTGACCTTCATGTGATATTTTGCTGGTCACAGAGTATGTTCAGCTTACATTGAAGACGACTGTAAGTGTATGATTCATTAATACGTGATTCTTTGTGCTCTGAGGGTTTTTAAATTTTACTTAAATTAACCATCTTCAACCCTTAATGCATAGTCGGTGCTTGCTTTCTGCACTAGAACTTTTTAGGCATGCCTGTTTGAGGTGATCATTACTGGCAGGAGAGATTTCTGCAGGAAATGACAGTGATTGGCTTGCATTATTCTGGGGAGGAAGCCCCTAGTTTCACTGAACAATGGCGTATCTAGTTTTTCCTACAGATTCATAGATATTCAGACTTGCACGTGCGGGAGACTTTTCCTGGAGAGGAAGAAGCTGAGCTACTAATGCAACTTAGTTCTCTCCAAAGTTATAGGTGGGGTTTTTTTAAGCTTTCAACTGGAGAAATGCAAAACTGGGTCCATTCAAATTCCCAATTAAAAGAAAAAGAAACCAAAAAACCCAAAACAGAACCCCCAAACAAACTGAAAAACCAAACACGGTAACGGTTAGTGAGACGGGCTGGACCTGCACAGAAGACTGACTTGGCATCCCGTATGTCCGATGCTGCTGACACGTCTCTGAACACCACCACCGCGGTGGCTGTGGACTGTGCTGCAGAGTCCCCGTGGTTTACCCAGGTGACACCTGGTCACCGTGTATGTGACATCTGGTGACTGGGTACAGACGGTTTGGTGCTGACACCGGGGTTATTTTGTCTTGGGATTCAGCTTTTCCTACAGCGGAAGGTGTCTGGTGAGATCCGTGCAGGGGGTGTCCTGGCGAATAAAAGCGATCCTGGGTTTTATTGTCACTGGCCGCAGGCGTGATGCTCTTCCCCGACCAGCCCAACTCCTCCTCGCCCTGTGACAACGACGACCCCGGCCCCGCGTTAAGGCCGTGACGCGCTGCCCCTTCGCCTGTGCCTTATCCCGGGGTGACGGGACAGGTGTCCAATAAAGACCCCGCAGCAAAACTGCCCTCACGGTCTCCTGCTTTTAAGGCGCGGGGAAAGTCGCGCGCCGTTTCCCTTTAGCACGTCATCGGTGACGCGGCTCTGCGCGCTCTTTCCGAGACACCTCCCCCTCCCCCCCCGCCTTCCCCCGGGCCGCCGGAGGACGCGGCCGGTGCCGGCGGGGACACCGTGTCCGGGGGACGCTCGCGGACGGGCGGACACCGGGCACCCGGCGCGCGCTCGCGGCCCGGAGCGCGCCCTGCGGGAGGCGGGGCCGCCGCCGCGCGTTGCCGCCTGGGCGCGTGCCGGCGGGGCGGGGCCTGCGCGCGGCTGAGGCGGCGGCGGAGAAGATGCCGTCGGTTTCCAAAGCGGTGTCGCGGGGCGGCGGGTCCCCGCAGACCGAGCAGCCGACGCACTATACGTAGGTACCGCGTCCTGTCAGGCGGCCCGCTCCCCGCGGCTCCCGCGCCGCGCGGGGAGGGCCTCGGGGGCCGAGGCGGAGGGCCCGCTCCTGCGCCGGGCCTGCTCCGCGCGGCCTCGCGCACCGGCGGCGGGGCTGTGAGGCGATGGAGCGGGCCCGGCCCGCCGCCGCGCTTCTTCTCCGGCGCCGCGGGGAGGAAGCCGCGTCCTCAGGCGGCCCGGGGGCGGCCGACCGCGGAGCGGCCGCCACCGTTCTCCGCTCCCGGTGTCCTGCCTCCCTGGTTCGCACCGTGACCCGCCGGCTTCCCCCGGCGTGCCGAGCCCCGCAGCACGCTCCGGGACCGCCCTCTCCGCGCTCGGACAGCGGCCCTGCCGCTTCTCCGGAGCGTCGCCTCAGCCCGAGTCCCTGGGGCACGTTTGCCGGACCTTCCCGTACTGAGAGACGGGTCCCGTGCGCTCGCCACTCTCTGCACGCTTGCCCGCTTTCTTCTGGTGTGATCTGTGAAGTCCCTGCAGCCTTCGAGCACTACTGACAGCCCACCCCGTGTAGGACCGTGTGCTCCCCACAAATGCAGAATAATCTATCACTTAATTGTGGCATTCATGCACTCCCATCCCCTGTATCATCACTTCTATAATGTTACGTTTCCAGCACTCTCAGAATGTAGCTACTTACCTAGATACTGCTATAGCCTGCCCTATTGCCCCTTAACATCCAAAAATTCTATTCTGGTTTTTTTTTTTTTTCCCTCCCTGCAATCCTGGATAGTTTAGAGAAGAATCTCTAAACGTAAAGACATGCTTCATAACTCTGTGTCGTTACATCCCTCATATGCCAATGTAAGCAACTGAGACCAAAAAGATGCCCTTTATTCCTCTTCCTAATGCTTTCCTTTCTCTTGTAGGCTGCACCCTTTTAGATACTTCTAGGAAGTCTAAGGTTCTTCAGCAAAGCCCCCATATACCCCTTCCTCTGCAAATACTCCGTAACTTTAGCAACATAATGAACTTGCTAAATTGCCTAATAGATATATAAACTGAGACAGGAAGAAGTGCTGTCTTACAGCCTTTGACAAATGCCACAGCAGTGCCCGGTGTGGCATGATCTTTATGTCCTGTGGAATGAAGTATCAGACTTCCTAACTAGCTTCTGTGTCTGGCATGCTAGTGAAGGACTGTCTTACACCTAAGTAACCTTTAAAGACCCCAAACTCTCAACACAAAAGTAACAGTCACTAAAATAAGTTTGCTGAAGTCCTTTCGTAGCCCCAATAACATTCATAAACCTCTTTTAACCCTTTGGCTTTCTATATAGCATGTCCACATTCTGGGAATATTGTGATTAAGAACTAATGTTTAAATTAGATGTGGTATTTAGCTGAAATAGCTTTTGTAGGACTATTTTGTATGGTAGCAAGCAATACGAATGCTCATTCAAGTAACTTGTTGGATTTGTAATCTCTGTTTGGTGGGTACTTTGGACAATATTCTAAATACTGTGCTTTTTGATTTAATATATTTATTTGATTTTAGTTTAGTTACAAAACGTAGTATAATTTGCCAGGTATTCCACCGTATTTTATTAGTAATGCATCTGTCATAAAAAATGAAGTCACTTGTATTCAACAGCTAAACAGTCAATTGTGCATAGGAACTAAAACTGTATGCAGGTACATTTGTACAATTTTTCACAGGCTGTGTGCACTGAATTGTCAAGTGCCCTGTTAATACTGTAAAAATGTGCCTCCAATAAGATAAACTTGTAACACAGTTTAATTTTTTTAGGTATCTAAAGGAATTTAGGACAGAGCAGTGCCCCCTATTTTTGCAGCACAAGTGTACCCAGCACAGACCATTTACCTGTTTTCATTGGCATTTCCTAAATCAGCGTCGTCGTAGACCTATACGAAGGCGTGATGGGACTTTTAACTACAGTCCAGATGTTTATTGTACAAAATATGATGAGACTACAGGAATCTGCCCAGATGGAGATGAGTAAGTGATTTCTTTCAGTCCTAGGTGTTTATAGTATTATCAATGACATTAAGGAAAGATGCTACTTTCTCCTCAGCAAAAAAAGATTGATAGAATCCTGCTGCAGTTCATTTGAAAACAGATTTCTGTAAGTGATTTGTTAATTTTTGGCACATATACTTTTATATGAGCATGTATTCTTTAGGCTATTATAGAATTAGAACTCTGATTTTGCATTGTGACTTATCTTTAAAGCATAACATAAGAAACTGGTTTTCTGCTAGTATTGTTCCTGCACATTTGTGCTAGTATTGTTTTGGGTTTTTTTCAGTTGTGCTTCCTTGACCAGTAGGTGCAAACCTATAGAGGTGGCTTCGAGATTTTAAACTATGTAAATTTTGTGAAGATTGGTGGGTAGTAGAGGAGAACAACAGTTTTGTGGTCCTTCCAGTGAGAAAAAGCAAAGGAAGGAATTCACTGTTAGTTGTCTGGCTAGCTCGCTAGTGTTTGCATTTCCATGGACATGTGTCTCTTCTAGATAAAGGCTACAGAGGGTCTTCGGTGAACTCGGGCAGGGATAGAAGCTTTGTGGAGGTGAGAACAGGCAAATGGTACGGTACAGCAGGCAGGCATCTATGGAGGAGCTGGGTATATTATGGTCATGTGTCGGAGGAGCTACCTTCTTCTGCAGTGATGGAAGCAAGGAAGGACTTCTGACCAAAAAAATTGCAGGAAAACAGCCGGGAAATATGTAGTTATGCTGGTTACCTGTTTGAAATATCGAAGATTAATTATTTTGGTTACTGTAGTGTATAGCAGCACTTGTCATGGATCAGGTATCTTTTGTGTTATAGGCTGTAGTCACAGAAGAAAGTCTGGATTTTTCCCAGAGGCTTTACAAACTAAACAATAGGGATAAGAGAAGGTAAACAAGAAAAATGCACTAGGCAGCGTGACAATATCGAGTACCATGCCTAAGCAATATAAACAGCAAAAAATGTCTCTGAAGGATGATTTAAAAGAGAACAATTAATTATCTTTTCAGGTATTCGTAAAGCACTCCTGCCAATCCTGGGGCAGCATGAGCATTTCTTTGAAAATCGGCAAACGAGGATAATGTATAATGTCATGGGTTGGCTGGGGACAAGAACTGACCTTTCATTATTGAGTGCTAGATACTGATTCTAAAGGAGGAAAATGGAAGCAATGTTTTAAAAAGGTATTAGCTGGGCAAGATTGAATTGTCAGAAGCAAATAAGGGGTGGTGTGAGATGGAAACCTTTTTGCTGCAATTGGATTGGAAAGGTTGTCCCCTACAGTTGCTGAAGATTACTCCCTGGTTAGGAATCTAAATGACAAACAGGGTGATTTTACTGTCTGCCATAATGGAAGTGCAAAGGACTTGCCAGAAAGAAGACCAGTAGTGAGATTCATACCTCTGTTTAGCATGTTGTGCTTATGGTTTGAATTAAACTGATAAGTTTAGAAGTTATCATCAAAGAGGCAATGGCTTTCAAGTTTGTGTTTTGCAGTGAAACTGCCCAGATGTAGAAGGATAAGAGCAGGGACCAAGGCTGGAGTCCTGTGAGACCCCTCACCAGTGACATAAGAGAATGTTGACGTTGGATGATATGCTGCAGGGGGGACTGAGGGGAAAACATGAATGTAGCTGAATTCCCGTAAACGAAAGAGAACAATGTTTCAAGGGGAGAAAAACTGAGTAAAGGAGACAGTAAATTATTAAAATGAAGACAGCTGTGAGTAGAAGAAATGGAGCCTGTTTTCTTTGCCTCAGTTACAAGGTGGGATTATTGGAGACATTTGTGAGAAAAGTTTCAGCTGAACTGTGGAGGGCCTTATTTTAGATCTGCTCCTGAGAACTGGCGGCTAGAAATGGCAGTCAGCTATTGTAAATTGATAGCTCATTGAAGTTAAGGTAGAAGAGAAAAGGCATACAGGCGAAATAGTTAGGAAAGCCAAGAGAAGTCGAAGATAACTTCCTTAAAGATAGAAGATTCCAAAGCATGTCTGTAGCATCAGGAGAAAAAAACGGAGGGAAACACTGACGTTTCTGAGGACATGCTTACAGTGTGGTAGCATTCCTGTTTCAGAACTCAGTAAAAGAGTAGGTTTTTCACCCTGTTTTGTCTTCTGCCTAAAATTTATCCTTTTATTTGGAGCAATTTCAAATTCTTAAAGAAATAGGTTATAAACAGTAGTGCCAGGACGCCTTTGTTCTAAGCTATCTGTGACAACATACCGGTACTTTTTTGGCTTTTATCTGTGTCTCTGTTTCTCTGTTCTGCTCATCTGAATCCACGGTTAGGTTAATGCAGTTTGTGAGTTCATAGAGAAGTAGCGAGAAAGGTGGAGTGATGACACCCATAATTGTTCTCAGGAACATAGTTTCAGGAGAGTTAAAATAGAAATTGTTAGTTTCACCCAGGCTTGACTGGGTGAACTTCTGAACAGACTGAACTTCTTTCCAAAGTTCAACTTGGAATGAAAAGAAGCCCAAAATTTTAACGCTGTTTAGAAAAGGGCTTTTCTAAGGGTAACAAATTAAAACAATCTGTTCTAAGGAACGGCCTGTGAGAAAGACTAGATTACTTGCAGAGTTAGAGGGATATATTTTGAGCAGTGAATAGCGTTCCTCCCAATTTCACAAGTGAGGTTAGAAGTGATACTTGTTTTGTTTAAATATGATGTGTTTTTCAAAGGTTGTAGTCGACTGATGTCAGATTCTAAAAGAGAAGATTATTTTGGATATGTTAGTATCTGTAACGTAAGACTGCTCTAAGAGTGAATGAATTACAGAAGCCTACTACAGAAGAGCACTTCAAGTAACCATAGGAAGAAATTCGTCAGTGCCTCAAGGTTGAACAGAAGTAGAACTTTGTAGTTGTTTTCATACTTAAGAACATCTAGTGTTACTCTTTAAACTGGAACTGTTTTATTCTTAAAGGATATCTTTGGAATGTTTATGATGTGAATAAAGAAGAGTGTGGAAAGGAAATATGCATTTCAGTAATCAGTTAGCCTTTTTAAGTTTTTGTGAACATCTGTTCTGTTTCATGGTTTATACATCTCCTTACTTTGAATAATGTGATGACAGTTTTACTTTGCGAGATCCGGATGCAGAAAACAAAGCTGATTGATTTAGTTAAATGTTGTGTGTAGACTCCAACAGAACTTGAAAATACAGAGTAATGTTCTTTACTGATAGGTGATTACTGAGTTAGGATTCAGTACAGTTATTTTAAGCTGGGAGATGGCTGTAAAAATATGGGCCATGAAATAGATTTGTTATTCTGCCTGGGAACAACTTTTTTCCTTTTTTTTTTAAAAACCCAACTTTGTTCCTAAGGAATAAGTGATGTCTGAGCAACCTTATACCAAACTATGATACGTAAGAACAAGTTTATCAGTTTGCAGCCAGTTAATAATTAAAATCAGCCATTTAAAATCAAAATGCTAGTCTTGTTTAAAGTTATTTATTACAATGGTTTATGTTCCATTAAAATACTTCATTAATAAAGTGAAGGTAAGATAGAACATCCCTCTACTTCATTAAAGATTGAGTAGAACATCTGTTCTGTGCATATTTCGGTGCATTGGCTTAGTTTGATACTATCTGTGAATAAGTACTATCTACCGTCTAAAAGCTGCTTTTATTAGGGGCTTTTGCCTTTCTGACTAATGATCCTACAATGAACTACAGCTGATCAAGAAAGATGTCTGTGGTTAATAGCGTATGTATTATTGTGGTATTCTATGAATAACACGTTTTTATGTAAAACATACACATGCAAAATTGATGCCATCATTTTTGCTCTTTAAGGTTTGCATTCTGTTTAGTCCCCCTGAGTCACCTTTAGAATTAGCCCTTATCTTGTTCTTTACAAGTCTTAGACACAATTCAGATAACAAACTGCCAGCCATACTGTATAGCCTCGTTAAAGCATTCCCTTAGTTTCCGGAGGAGGACTTCACCTGGTATGGAACTCTTCAGGCAGCTAGCAAAATCTGCAGTAGGAGAGCTGTGTTTTCAGTAAAATTCAGATTTCATTTGCTATTGATGACACAAATATTGAGTCTTAGGACAAACAAACTTAGGTTTAATTTATCAGAATTGAGAGTCTTGTGACACAGTTTTTATTTCTTCCCAGCTTGTTTTTGGAATCCATGTTGTCTTTTTGTGGGAAAAACTTTGACCTGACTATTTCTCCCTCTCTTACATTGCATACAACAAGTTGTGCCTCGCTTGTCTGACAAGCTCTGTCTGTGTTCTGTTTAATTATTTTTTTTCTTTTTTTAACAGTAATTTAAAAATAATTGAAGGCTTTAACATTTCGGGGGGGACCTCCACTGATAAGGTGATTTTACTAGGGAAAAACTGCAGATATTTAAGCGAAAATGTTTGCCCTCTGATAAGGAACCACGGACTTAGAGACATGTAATGAGATGTAGACACCTGTACACTTCTTGCATGGAAGATAAGACATTTAATTCTTGTTTCCAACAGGAACGAACAAACTTAAGTAGATGAAAATGGAGGCGTGAACATTATGCATAAGAATATGACAGAGGTGTGCATCTATGAGTGAAATATTAGAGTTTGTAATTAATAGTCTGCTGGGAAAATGGAAATATTTGATCCCTGCAAAGATTCTGGTGGGACAGTTAGCAATAACAAAAATATAGCCTCAGATTGCATTTTCTCTTTAGAGTTCTGTACAGAACTAATGCTGGCAAAAGTATCTGACTGACTCTTGTGGGTTTTCTCATTTTTCCATATCAATAGCAATTCTAGCAGAACAGGAGGGCAACTATTCACACATCACAAAGAATTTCTCACAAAGTTCAGTTGAGGCACTATAATGGGTCCGACAAAGATTGCATCCTGTCTGTCATTCCACATAGAGCCAAGAAGCGTGAAAGAACTACTTTCAGATCCTGAGTGTAGACTGTGATCCATCTCACACCGACAAAATGAGATGTAGCACTGAATTTGGTATACCTAGTCTTCCCACTAATTAATTGTGTTGGGATTTAAAGAGAATACAGATCACTAGCTGCAGCCCATTTATCTTGTTTAGTGGAACGCAGGTTTTAAATTCCTACAAGGAAGCAACTTGAATCTCAGAAATCATAAACAGTGTCAGTTCCTGGAAGTCGGCACAAGCTGCAGGTGTTCGGCACAGCAGGAAAAAATGTATGATTTTGATGTAAAGATATAAATGCCAGACTTGTAAATGTTTGCAAACAATTGCATTTGTTTAGTTTCTAAATAACTTTTTTAGAATATAGTAAATAAAGCTTAAGCCAGCATAAATTCTTGTGGGTGTTAAAGTCTACTTAGTGCTTCGCTATTCTCCCTCCATTTAAGGTAAAATATTTTTGTGAGACTTTTCATTCATTGTTCTGTATCACTGTCTAAGCTTTTTGGTGCAGTTTCTTTTTGCTTTGGGATGTGGGAAAGTAGGTTTTGGAGATTAATATTTTTTCAAAACCAGCAGAGACCAAAATTAGTTACACTGGTATAAACTGGGAGATAACAGGCATCCCTGTGTATATGTGGGTGTTTTAAAATTTGTTTACTATTATTAGTTGGAATTATAATCCATACACGATGCTAGCCGTTTTAAAGTGTAGATTGTAACCCATATACTTACGTCTGGAAAATGTTTACTATATGTACAAAGATGTATTGCTGATGTAAAAATTTTTCTCTTCCTTTCCATGGAAGAGTCATTTTAGATTTCCCTTGAGATTGTTCAGTAAGTTCCATGTCTATAAAGAGCAGGCAGGAAAAAAAATCACTGTGCTTCAAGTGCCCCTTGATTTTTGATGATGATAACATTAAAAAAATAAACAATTTATTGTACTTCTTAGCGTGGAAATGATTGAGCTTGTATCAGTATGGAAGATGTAATTCTTGAGCTCGGATAGTGTTGCTGCTTACAGGGGTACTTACTAGGTTTATTAATAACATCTTTGTGAGCCAGCCAGCTATAAATCCTTATAGCTTTAGCAGAGACTAAGAAATAGGTTAACATTTTTTAATTTGAAGCTGATCTGTGATGGTGGTTTGTTTGGGACAATTTGCATTTGAAGAATCCTGCGAAGTTACTTGTTATAAGTTAATAAGATTCAGAATTAATTAGTAAAAACAAAGCTCAAAGCAACACTCTAACTTTCCTCTTTCTATTATGTAGTTGCCCTTACCTGCATCGAACAACAGGGGATACAGAAAGGAAGTATCATCTCAGATATTACAAGACTGGAACATGCATTCATGAAACAGATGCCCGGGGTCACTGTGTGAAGAATGGAATTCACTGTGCCTTTGCTCATGGTCCGCATGACCTTAGACCACCAGTATATGATATAAGGTAGTCTTCTTTCAAATTCTTCATCCTAATTAGCAGGAAATACCACATATCTGTTATCACCACATACCAGAAAATGCAGTATGCTTTGCCTGAAAAATATACTTCTGTAACTGTAAACATAAGAATGCAATTCACTGTGCATCACAATAGAAGCACATTGGAAAATAGAAATACTAAGGTTTTGTAACTTGCAATTTCAAGAGTCATATATGTAATTCTTATGCCTGACAAAAGACCAGATACTCTGCCATTTGTCATTTATGCCTTTTAAATTTGCATGTGGTTTTTACATTCACAAATTTATGATTTTGTTAAGCCATCTTTCAGGTTCTCAGCTTGTATGTTTGACATTTTGCCTACTGACGTTGCATTTTTTTAAATTATGTTGTATTTTTTCGTGGATAAGGTACCAGTATTATTTTTTGCCTCTCTAATTTATTCTCGAAAGAAGGTGCTTTGTGTATCAGGGTAGTGGTAGGTATGAGTTTTAGCTGTGGCCAAAGCTGGCAGATAAGCGTGTTGTTGGGAGATATTATAAATGGGTGGAGGGGGAACTCTTGCTACAGAAGGAAGTCTGTATATACTCAATAGAGAAGGATACCAATTCCTAGAGAGCTTTGAAGCCTTGGAGGGTCACGCGTATCTCTTACTGGACACTGGAAGAACATTCTGGGGAAGTATCACTATACGCTTGCCCTATTCTTATACTCTTCCCTAGGCATCTGCTATTGGCCACTGTTGGAGACAGAATTCCAGGCTAGATGAACCTTTGATCTGAGCTGGTATGGCTGCTATCTTACATTCTTACCTTTGTTATCCCTTATTCCCAGCCATCTGTTGGGAGACGATAGCTCTCCCTTCACAATAATTTTAGTAAAGTAGGTGCCTTTTCAGTAATTTCATAATTATTTGAATTCATATTTTGCCACAGAATTCACTGCTGCATTACCTGGTCACATAGTGTTTACTTATATGTAGCTTTTCTTTCCAGAAGACTTTCTTCAATTAGCTAGCTGCTGCTGCTTCTGCAAGACATCTGTCCATTTCCTTCGTTTTAACTTTCCTCATTAGCGTACGCAGCATGATGCCACGTCAGTCTGAATACAGAATCCTTAGTATCTTTGTAATCTTCTGTATTGTATTAGAATGAGGAACCAATGTATAGCAAGACCAAAACCAAGCTCCGATCTCTAAATGTCTTTTAATGTGCTAGATGATTGTTTATTGGTGATTGGCTGTGTGTAGAGCATCACCAGGAGCTGAAGACATTTGTGTCAGGAGCGTACGTGTAACGGCTTGAACCTGCAAGTAGGCTGCCTCAAACTTCTTTGGTGTTTGTGAAAAACAGTGGTGTGTCATTGCTTCTCCTGATTTCAGGCATCCAGCACTCATAAGGAAGTCTAAACAATCAGGTCTTATTTTTGCTTTGGTGGTCTTTTTGCTCTACAATGGACACAGATGTTAGGATTTCTTCATTTTAAGTGAAGAGCAGAGAAATAACAGTATGCTCACTGATGCAGACATTAACTTTATTCCCCTTAATAGCCTTGCTCTTCTACACATCCGCCTTAAAGAAAAAGCACTTTCTAGGAACTATCTGTTTTCCTCCTCGTTGCCTGCATCTTTTCTGAATCTGTCAAAGAAATATTTTGACTGTTTGAAAGGTTTTAGACTTGGCTTTGAGTCTGTCTTGTCTTCCTTTCCCTTGGAGATTTTCTTTCTTGGAGGATACTTGGGATGTGGGAAGTTCTTGAAATGATATGTAATTGATATCATAACTAGTTACATTGTAAACCACCACACTTTTTAAACTCTTCAGAGATCCTGAGTAGGAGTATTTTGGTATAGGAGGTAGGCTCCTTGAATATTTGTGTCTAGAGAAAGCAGTGCCAATTGAAGGTAGAGGCCTTTGATTCTCATGGAGTACTATAGATCCACCTCTGGTATTTGATTCCTCACTTGTTTCTCCATTGCCTCAAGATTTGTCTAATATAACTATGCTATAGTATCTTTTAAAAAAAAAAATAAAAATCTTTTGTACTGCTTTACCATTGTCGAATCTCTCTACAGCCTAATTTTACTAAAATGATGTTATAAAATTGTCTAATTTTTTTGGCAGAGGATTTATACCACTAATACAATACCTTTTGGTTCGGTAGCGGTCATTCTGATCTTTCAGCAAGCCTGTGGTTGCTTACTTGCAAAGCAGTTGTGAATTCTTGCAGAAGAGGTTCCGTTTCCTCATAGTGATTGTTGTATGTTATTAGGTCACACAAGTGTCTTGGCAGACTTTTTTTGCAAAATCTTACAGTGAGTCAAAAGTACTTTGTCTGCTTTTATATGGTGTAATATTCAATAGCTATATTTTGTATCTTCCTTCAGTCATAACTTTTCCAAGGCAAAGAGTCTTATGGTATTTAATTCTCCCTCATAGAGGAGCTCTGTATTTCTGATCACCCTTATTGCCCTTTCTATGTCTTTTTTGTTCTACCATGTCCTATGTGGCAGTGGAATATCAGTAATTAATAGCATTTTCAAAATGTCAGCAAACGAGCATACAGAGGTACAGATGGGCATTGCTGGTACTCTGTGTATGTAATACTAGCATTCCTTCATGTGTTCTCTTTGATTGATACGACATGGTTATTCCTTGTATGGCATGGTTATTCCTTACAATTGTTTGCCAGCTTCAGAGCACATAATGGTCTGAAATACAGTCAATTTAATTTTTTTTACAATTTAGGCTTGTTAAGAGCTGGACTAAATGACAGAATTTTGATAGACAGGATTATATCTGCAACAGAAAGGGTTACTGTATCTATACAGTTTAGCAGTGTTATTTTCTTTTCCCCCTTCCAGAGAACTTCAGGCACAGGAAACCTTACAGAATGGGCAGCTAGGATGCGGTGAAGGCATTCCAGATCTGCAACCCGGAATTTTAGCAAGCCAGGCAATGATTGAGAAGATCCTTAGTGAAGATCCAAGATGGCAGGGTAACGTTATCCTGTCTCCTTTTTCTGTTTCTTTATTGGTGTTTGATACAATTTGTTGATCCTGGGTCTTCATCTGGGTGAAGTGCAAAAGCCTTTTTTTTTTAACAGAGTAAAGAATTGGTTAATATAAGTAATACACATATTTGTGAGCAAGTTGTACTGTCTGTCACATTTATATTCAGACTGCGTTTTGAAAATGTTTTGTTTTGAAAACGTTTGATAGGTCTTTTTCAGTTCACTTGATACAAGTGTTGCTAATCTATGTCAATTGAATAAATGTTCTTAAAAGTCAGTAGGAGCTCTGTCTTGTGCTAAGTAATAGCAATGATTAGAGTCTTCATTTTTTCAGTCATTAATAGACTAGGTAATGGACCATTACTCTTTGCTGAGCTTGACTAACAGGAATGACATATAATATTAAACAGAAAATTGGAGCAGAATATTAAAAAGCAAGAATGTCTTGAAAACATTATATTAGATCTCTTAAAGTAAATCCAATTGCCCTAGTTTTCTTAAGGCTTTTAAATTTGGTTCTCAAGCTCTTGGTTTAGGTTTGCTTATTATGTAGCCAAAGATGTTAGTATCAGTTGGGTATTGTTAGAGCTCTTGCACAAATTTTACTTTAGAAAAGACGGCTGGGTACAATTACTTCCACAAAATTCATGAGGAGACAGTAACCCAGGAAGAGGTCACATGAAGGCGCTGTCTCTAAAGAATTCAAGTGGAGATAATTGTATGATACTTGTCCCCTCTGTGTTTTTTAAATCTACTATAGGGTGAGTTCCACCCATTTAAGTACTAATAATATGTAGAGCTTAATTGTCATCTCTAGATCAAAAAATATTGGATGTTCAACGTAAAAAGACAGCAAAATTGACTAACTACAAGCACTTTTATTGCATTCTTTGCATTGTGACAGGTCTGTGTTATAGTTTGTGGTAACTGAAAATCACCCAACTAGCGATTTCAACCTTATTTTCCTAAGTTTTTAGTGTGACTACTTAGAATGACTGAACAAAGAATAGACTCTGTGTGATACTCTGATTAATAATCTTTGCTATTTGAAAGTACATCATTAATGACTCTTTGAGGATGTTTCTTCAGCTAGTTTTCCACAAATCCTACGGGAGTCTTGTAGTATTGTGCAGTTCGTTTTTGAGAACATCTCAAGCTAAAAGTTTTGCTGAAGTGAAGATACATGACATTGACTGCTTGTGTTTTACCTGCATCCGTTTTCCCACCTTAGGAAGAAGTTAGATTGGTTTGATATAATTTGCTCCTCACAAACCCTGCTTGCCATTAGCTAAATTGTACCTTCTAATTTATTTACTTGCTCCGCTGTTTTTCTGAATTTTTCTGTTTCTAGACAGAACCTTGTTTGTCATCTCCTAGTTTCTCCTTCCTGGAACCAAACATGTAGACACAAAGGCAAAGGCAGAGAAGAGGCTTTAGAATTGTCCAGGAAGATTTTACTGGACAGCCTTAACATGCCTTAACATGAGAGTAGTTTTTGGTGAAATAAGGACTGTCAACACTAAACTTAAGAGAAGTCCAGATATAAAATTGTGTGTAAGTTTTTAGTGTTTGTCATACTAAAATGAATAATGTATTTTCAGGTATTAATTTTCAAAATGTTAAATATATGTAATGAGAAATTTGGGATAGTTTGTCTACCCATAGATTGCTAGTGCTTTATTTGTGTACTTTATTGTACTATTGCTGTTGAATATAAAAGCAATGAAGATTGCTTTGCATGTGAATGTGTTAGACACTTATTTTAAGAAATGCGGGACTCAGTCTATAAGAATGGAGCGGTCTGTGAATCATGATTTGTTTGCAAAAAACAATGTGACACCTGAGCTCACTAAAAACACTCTGAATGCAAAAATTAGTTGTTTATTTCTCTTAATTGTTGACCTGTTTACAGACACAAATTTTGTATTAGCTGGCTACAAGACAGAACAATGTACCAAGCCACCCAGACTCTGCCGCCAGGGTTATGCATGTCCACACTATCACAATAGTCGAGATAGAAGACGAAATCCCAGAAAATTCAAATACAGGTACATGAATACATATTAAGAATGGACTTTTTGTTCAGTCAGACAGTTGTTAATGGATTGATCTGTTTGGGTTCTTCTATGATGCAATTGGATATTCCTAATGGAATAAAAACACATCTTACCTAATACCCTTGCTAAATTCTTTTGGGGGGAAAAAAGCATCTGTTCAGAATGATCAGACAGTTCTAAAGACAAAAACTTGAAGCTGTAATGGAAATATCCTCCTTTCTTGTGAAGAATCAAAACAATTCTATAATTCTTAGCAAAAATTGGAATCACTATGTGAAACCTTCTTTGTTATGAAAAGATCAATTAGAATTTCTGGTTTTTTTCTGGTTTTGTTCTTTAATTTTCCATTTCTGAGCCACATTTTTATGACAAAAATTTAATGCATCGCCTCTCTTACTTTTCATCATTACGTCATTTTACATCATTCTCATACACTGTGGTTTCTTCATTGGTTTTGGTGGTTTTTTTGTGCAGTGATACAAGGTTCAGAATTGATGAGTTTTGCTTGGCAGTCTCAGGCCTGTGAATAAATGTCATTAGATAGGAGATATATAGAATCCTACTACCTCATCTTTCTGTCAAAGAATTTCCAAAAAGTCAGAGTCTTTCAGAATGTGCAGCTTCATAGGTCCCAGAATCTAAGATTCTGAGATTTAGTGGGAAATTTTTTAAGACTTCTGCTAGGAAGTAGATACAAACATGCTCTGGACGTCACTTTTTTCTAGGTCCACTCCTTGCCCCAATGTAAAACATGCAGATGAATGGGGTGAACCTTCAAGGTGTGAAAGTGGGGACAGCTGTCAATATTGTCATTCTCGTACAGAGCAGCAGTTTCATCCTGAGGTAAGAACTATGTTTCTACTTATTTTTAGCGATTTCAAATTTATTATGGATTAGATTATCGACTAAAGATATTATTTATGAAAAAACATGTGACATTTCATTGAACACTTCCAGTCGTTTAGGTATTTGCTTAAGCAAAACAAAATTTGCTAAGAAATAGTTATTTGTACTACTATGTTTTTCACTGATAGGCATTTTTATTGTACTGCTTATGAAAAATTAATATTCTCTGGATTTAGGCAAATATTCTCTGGATTTAGGCATAAACAAATGTGTTCTCCTTTTTAACCTAACTTCTCAGATTGGTAATGAAGTCACAGCAGTAATTGCTACTCAATAACTTGGGACAAATTTCTGTTTTAAGTATAGTTAAATGTCCTGGTTTGAGGTAGAACAGAACCAATTTTCAGTAATTTTGCTTTTCAGTTAAGCTTCCTCTAACTGACTGCGATTAACGGCATATTTTTCAGACAGTGTCTGCTTCTAGCAGATAAGGTCTGATGTGTATCGTTAATACCAAGGAATGGTATGCAGACAGGCTCCTGATTATACTTACTGCTATAACAACCAAGGTCAGCTAATTTAGTTAGGTACCAAGTTGGAAGGTCGGAAGTGGAAAAGTGTAGAGGGGTTGTACCTGTGAGGAGGAGAGGAGAGGACAGGTGACCACAAACTGATCAATGGGGTATTCCATCCCTATCCTGACCATGTGTTCCGAAATCCAGTTCCCATCACTTAGTCCAGTCTGGGACTTTCCCAGTGTCTGCCAGTGACATGATCGTCATACTGTGAGCTCGTTATTGGTTTTGGTTATTGGTATTGGTTATTGGTGTGTATTGTATATATTTCATCATTTTCTTATTGATATTATTATATTTTCATTTTGTTATTAATATTTCATTAAAGTAGTTTTAGTTTTCAACCCATAAGTCTCTCTCCCTTATTCTCTGTCCCTTCTCTTCTGGGAAGGGAAAGAGAGGTTAAAGAGAGCATCTGCCGTTCATTTGAGTGGCCAGCCCAGGCTAAACCACAACATTAAAAAAGCTTTATTGCAAATAATTAAGAGAAACTGAATAGGTCAGGAGGAGGTGGAAAGAGCAGAAAACACTCCTAGTGGCTGAAGTAAGATGCTCCAGAAAAACAAGGTGATTTTAGATTCCTCTGTAAGCAAAGTCATTGTAACTTGCTGGATGCTTGAGCATAACAGTGAAATGCTGGGGACGAGAGCAGTGCCATGCAATCTGCTGAGTTTTAATTCTTATTCGACACTATGAAAATATTAAATGTGCCAGTTAATGGAAACAAACATGGTACTGAAAAGACATGTTATGCTAGAAGCTGCTTGTACAACATTGGATATCTGTTTTATTTTTGGGACCCTTGAATGAACATGAAGACTTCACAGCAGGGTGTAATGCCTGGCGTTAGAAAGCTCAGTACTTAGTAAGGTATAAGCAAAGACCATTCAAGCGATTCCTAATTTCTCTTCCAATTATGAAGATTATTGAAGGCATCTCAAGACCATATGGGGAAAGGAATTCTTAGAAGACTGACTCCAGGATTGTTGCAAGCTTCATATCACACGTTCCCTTTCATTAGTCGACCAGCTACAGCTTTATACTAAATAGGTGTCTGCTATCTCTGCTCTTGAGATGCTGCTCCAGATTTCACTGTCCTGATTACTGGAGATTTTATAATCCAGATTTATTTCATATCATCTAATTTATTCTGCATCGTATTCCAGCCCTTTTTTTTTGCAGTAAGGATGTCTTCCTGCTTTTATTTATGACAAAGCTATGAATGGAAGTGCTAAAATTAGGCACAAGGCTGAGCCTTGAGTTCTGCTACTAGTTTTTTCTGCTCCCTTCCTCTTTCATACTATCCATTGTCATCTCTCCATTAGTCAATTTAACACAGATACATAACATTGGTAAGAGTCATGTTGTTCATTATATTAATTAATGAATCTTACCACATCCTTTATTGAAGTCCTTTACTAGAATGACCATATTTCCACTTTAGAGAAGCACCTTTGATTAATCAAAGTTATATGATGAGTCTACCATGATGTGCCTTTGTCAAATGTACTTTTAATTTTATCCCATTTCTTTCTGTCTGATGACAGACAGAATAATTAGTGGACATACAGTGGCCTGAATCAGCTATTTTTGCTCTTTTCAAACATATGTGAGCTATACTAAATATACCTCAGTTATATGTACTACTTCGGATGTGATGGCTTTATTAAAAGTGCTTGCTAACTGCATCTGTCTTGTTTGCCATTTTATTAAAAAATTCTGACGTAGCAATTACCTAATTCATTTCCTGTTCCTGAATTGATGGTGATTTGCTTCCACGTCAGCTGTAGTCACCTCAGTCTTTGCTTGTTTCCATTAGCTGTGCTGCCTTTGTTGTAGTGTTGAACATAATTCCTACTGATAATCGAGGCAGTGAGGTGTTATCACCTCACCTAATTTTAGGTCTAGTATTTAATTTCACAGAAACTAGCAACGTGCCTGCACTGAAAGAGGAGTTTTCATTCAGTATCACACACTGTGATCTTTTCCCTCCTTTGCTCCAGCTCTGACTTTCATCCAGTTGCGTGGTTAAAAGGGAAATTCCGTACAGCTTCTGTGCCTCTGATTTGAGGATTCAAAGCACTCATTTTATTCAATTCATAATGAAATTCAGTCTATTTAATGGTGGTAGTCAGTTCCCTTCATTCCTCAGTCTGTTTATTTGACGTCAATAACATTATATCAGCCTTACTTTGTAATGTCCTTCAAGTTGAATTAATACTCACTTTATCCAACATTATCTTCTCTTTTTGGATGTTTTCATGTACATGTTCTTTACCAAATTCAAGTAAAGAATATTGTCATTGCCTCTTGGCTCAGTGACTATTTTTTGAAGAAATCTTTTGGTTATCACATTCAGGAATATCTTGATTCTCCTGTTAATAGATAGCAGCTGTGTTCTTTTCTATAGCTGGGAAGTTAGTCTTCCGTAATGATTTACTTCTTTGAGTTTGCTGTCTGTGTTGTAATATCAGTATGTGTAGATGACGTGGCCATCTCCAGAACCAGTCTTTGAGGTGCAAGCTCTGCCCCAATAGTATTTAGGTGTTATCTATTTTATCAAGTCTTGTATATGTAGCATTAACCAGAAGGCACTCTGCACCATCTGGGCAGCTGATAGGATCAGGAAGGCTATTTTTTTAGCTAGTACCTCAAACTAAGACTGAACTTTCAATTACGTCTTTTATTGAAACCATTTGGAAGTCACCCCATTTTTTTTCTTCTGCATCATTAGCATCATTTATACAACGCTGGGGTTTTATATTTAACCAATAAACAGAACAGGAGAGAAAGGAGATGGGCCCAGCTTCATTTCCTAGTTTGGGTGTGGTATGCACAAATGAATCCTCCGTTTTTTGCAGTGTCTGTGATAGCTCCCAGGAAAATTCGTGGAAAGATCAATCCCGCTGTTTTGTTTGTTAAGTGTGTCGTTTGGGTGAATATTGGTCTACAGTTGTGTTGCTTTTTCAGTGTTCAAGGGAAAATAAATTATTTGTAGAATGATAAGCATCAGTAATAATTTTGTGTTTTAACATTTTACTGTAGTTTCTTGGATGATCTTTGGGTTATGAGTAAACTAGTAGTGAATATAGCAACTAAATTTTCAGCGTCGATTCAAAATCACTTATAAGAGGGAAATTTATCTAAGATGCTTAAAATAGCTCTAAAATAAAGAGCTTACAGAACTAGTTGTTCTGTATTCTTTTTAATACATAGTTTCATTTTTCATGTTTGCTCTAAGGTGGGAGTCCAAGGTAAACACTTTTTTACACAGCATATGCAAAAGTGCCAAAGAATTGGCATTCTGAACTAAGAATTATTACTTATTGAGCCGTGAATCACTCAACTGGCATTGAAAGCCGAAGACCACAGTACCAAGGTTTGGGGAATCAAAAAGATTCCTCTGCAATTTGCCACAGACTTGCAAATCACCGGAATTAATTTTCTAAAGAATCTATGTGCTTTTAAATACATTCTTAATATTCTTCTAATATGATAGTAATTCAGTCTCTCCTCCCAGCCTTGTGACATCCAAAGATCATCAAGATCCCGATAGAGCATTAAACTGAATCTGGATCTTACTAGCAAGTTATGTAAACATTACTGTCATGAACAGTCAGTATTACTTCAGTTCTCACACACCCCTATCAGATTAGAGAAAGACATTGGAATGTTAGAATGATTTGGATATTAGAGGTGTCCTAACCAAGGAACTGTGTTGAAAAAAGCATATTGAGTGGTTTTTTTCAGCTGTGTGAGCTGCTCTGCATCATTTATCCTGAAAGATTTCTTAGAAGTGGTGTGAAGACTTTGAACATTTTATTCCTGACATGGAAAACCAAAGCAGTTTAAACACTGCTTTTCTAAATATTATTGTTACTTACTTTTTATTATTATACAGAAGAGGGTTAAGGTTCTCTTGTCTCAGGTTTGCTTTTCTTAAAATTCTGCTCTTCTATTTGATTTTTAAAAATGATCATAAGAACTGAATTTTCCGAGAAAACTGTCAAACGTATTGTTAGTAAATACTCAGAATTTTTAATTTAAAGGTTTTTAAATTTTCTAACTATTTTGTCATTATGTAAGAAATATATTTAGGTTAACCACCCTTCTGTTTTGTTTAGATATATAAATCAACAAAGTGCAATGACATGCGCCAAACAGGTTACTGTCCACGTGGTCCATTTTGTGCGTTTGCACATGTTGAAAGTAAGTAAAAGAACTGTTATTTTCTATCAGTGTTCGTAAAAGTGAACCATCGTTTCTAAGCATCAGTAACAGAAGTGACTTAACATCATTAATTTTAATGCATAAATGGCATTTGATGTCTTCTTAGAAATTCATTCCATGTTTCCTAATACTGTACATTGCTATGGGAACTTGCTGCATTTGCATCAAATTTGCATCAGCCGTAAAACAGGAGGTGCTTTTCTTTACAAATGCAGCTTGTCCTTGTAACTTTTTGAGCTTTATTTGGCAATTTTCTACACACATACTTGACTTTTAAAAATATATTAGCTGCCCTATTTAAACCTATAGTAAATTTCTCAGGTAAAAGTTAAACATCCTCGCAAATATTTGCAGAACTAGGGCCTTAGCTTAAACTGAAAAAGAGCACAGAGAAAGTTGTGTCGGCTGTCCTCTTTCCCCCGTAGATCACATCTTCACTGCACTCAAACTGTTATATATGGAAAAAGGGAAGAGGGACCATTTTTTTCTGAGAGAGCACTCAATTCTTTGGTGTGCATCTACACAGATTAATTCTGGGTATGCTTCATCACATTCTTTTTAACAGTAGTATCAACTTAGGTTACCCCTACACTCTTCCTGCGCTCCAGAATGTGAAGTGTGCAGTTGCTGTGACAGCTATTCATGCCTTCTTTTCAGTTGTGATGCACGGCAGAACTTGAAGCATTTCTGTGTAACTGGTTTCTTATAGGTGATAAATCTTTTCTTCTTTGATTATGTATTTTTTGCTTGATTATGTAATCAGAGAAACCTCATATTTATTCTTCAAGAAGAAAAAGGTCTGCCCCTATCTTACTTTTTGCCTTCTGCTTCTTGAGCTGGAAAGAGGGATGAGAGACCCTACTAATTTTGGGAAGCTCCAAATTTCTGTAGTTCACTCGTATTTATCTTATAATTCTCTGATGATAAGTAGCGGCAGTCTCCTCTCTGTCTAACCTGTCTAGGCAAATGTGATGTTCTATACAACCGTTTATTGTGTCACTTGCTTACCTAAAAGACTTTCAGTGAATAGACTCATTCCTCGCCCACAGCTCTTGTTTCTGAGAATCCATGGTATGTTCAGCTTGTCTTTTAACTTCCGTGCAATGATCGATTTTACTTTTCCTTGATGTTGTTACTCAAAGAAGAGGAAAGATAAATAATGTCCTGTATTTATTTCAAGAAGCTCATTATTCTAAGACCTACAATTCTTCAAAACATTATGGCAATGAAGTCAGTATTGGCTGTTTCTTCACATCAAAAGTAGCTCACTGCCTTTTGTGCTGTTGGGGCTGTCTCCTAAATCAAGTCCTTCACTGTTTGCCAGTGTTAGCAAGTCCTTCTTTGACTCAGGAAAGTCTGAAAATACACATTTTGTTTCAGAAGTAATTTATGGCATTAGGTTTACTGTTCTATTTCTCTGATACAAGTTTTTTCTTTCCTGAAACAGCTGAAAGAGTACGATTTAAACAAATTCACTGCATACATGTAGCATGGTATAATTGTGACCTGCTACAAAACTCCTGTGGGATAAGACTACGTTTTCTCTGTTTTCTTCCTTACAAACCGAATGCTGCCTCCCTTCTTGCCTCTCCAGCATGGACAGTGTATGGGATAAACTCATCAGAGCTCTTGGAGATTGGAGTTCTTTTGAGACCCCATCATGATCTACTTCAGCATGTCTTGATCATTAGTAACTTTACCAGTCCAGTTGATGCTTGATTCCTACGAGAGGAATCATTCTTGCAGGGAGCTCTCATTGACAATAAACGAGATTTCCATCTCTAAGGAGAAGTTAAGCATTGCACAGGCTAAAGATAAAGAGGGCTGAAGGAAAGTCCAAATTTAACAATTTGCTGATGTTATTCTTCTTAAGGAGTATCTTTCTAATCTGTTGCTAGTCCTTCTATCCCAGCCCTGTCCTTTCTTCAGCTCTGTGGAATGAATTCTTGTACTCTTCAAAAATCTCCAGAACTCTGAAAGAATTCCTGAGACTTTGATCATGTTAGAATTGCTAATTGAGAAGCAGCAGCTTAATTTTCTCCACATAGTTGCATTAGACAGCATTTTATGTCCATCAGAAGAGACTCACATGGCTCAACCAGCATACTCTGGACCTCTTTGGCTTGCATCATCTGGAATGAAGACGGTGTAAGCAGGAAATCTTGACAAATGAACTTGAAATCTTGCAACAGTACCCATCCCCTGTCTCTGGTAGTCTGAATAGTCCATCAGAAGTTAGATGTTTGGTTACCATCAGCAAGAGCTTTAAGCTTAGTTCAGCAGCTCTGACATTCTGCCTCCTGTGCCCATAGAATAAAATGGTTCCTTCCATTTAGGGAAGGGAGAGAGAATGGTTTCAGAGCTGTAGATCTTATAATCAGTATGAAAAGCATGAAACTCTTGGTTCATGGATCTCTGAATCAGAAATTATGGGTGTTCTGCACCCAGCTGCAGTGAAGCCTTAGCTTCACTGAACAGAATGGTAGAGGAAGGTTTCCCACCATTCATATATGTATCTCAGCAATTTTTATCATTCTGTGCAAAATCATTACTGGAAGCACACGTTCTCTATAATAGTGTTTCTGGTCTTCCCTCAATGACTTCCTCAGAACCAGCTGACCATTTGTTTTTTTCCTTTACTCCCTCCTTTGTGAAGATCATGAGGTGTATTACTATTCCTTCAAGACTGCTTTTCCCTTGAGGCCCTGGCTGCAGATAGTATTGTCTTATAAATGTCACTCATTGGTTTTTTTGCCCCACTGGCTGAAGCCCTAGGTCCAGTGTAGGCCCAAACACACTTTGTGATGACAGGAGGGAGGGCACATGATCCTGAAAAGCAGAGAAGTAATGGGACTGACATAGCTTCCTGACACCCTTTGCAAAACAGAGTAGCTGGGGTATGTTGGGACACTTCAGTAGGGGACTCTTAAAACAATGAACACCTTTCTGTGGCACCCATTTGCCCACTGACTGCCTGACATCAACTGGCACCTTAACAAAAAATAGATTTTTTTTTTTTTTTTTTTTTAAAACAAACACAGGCAGGAATTTGGAAACACTTCAAAGAACACATCTCCTGTATAATAGCTTCTGTTACTGAAGGCAATACTGAACAATTTGCCTTCCGAATGTTTGCCCAAGACTGTTCTCTTCTATTGGGGTCAATATTGCAATAATGAAAAACCTTACTTCTGATTTCATGAAAGATTTATTAAGACCTAGCCTGACCATGGTAACTCTTATATTAATAAAACCCAAGCCTTGTTAGTGCAAATCCTAAGGAGGCTTTATGGCTGAAAAAGTTGTATCTCATAAAAAGTACAACCCTATTTCTACATAACATCCTAGGCTACTGATGCCTAATCCCCGAAGCACCACTGCACTGGCATTAGATGGTTGAAGTTCTTTTTGAGGGCTCCATCCTAATCTCCATGAGCTTCAGTGATCGCCAGGAGATAGGTCACCATGTGAGACTGTTGCTTTTCTGTCAGTTGCAACCTCCTACAACAGCTATAGGTCTTTGAGAAAATATGGTTAGGCTGGTGGAGGCTTACTCTGTAGGATTTGTGCCTTTTGTGCAGCTGACCACAAACTATGATGTTCACTCTTGGAAGAAATTAGAATTATGTAGAAACACACATTCTGAATTTAACGTGGCTATTTGACTTCCTATCAATAATCAGAATACCAAAAACTAATCATGCTATTCTCCCTAAATATCTTGGAAGGAGAAACCAGAGATTATTTCTTTTTGAAATGTTTGGAAAGTAGTCTTATACTACCCTTTTAGGGTGGTGTGACTACTTTCACTCATTTATAGAATATTGGACGAGTATGTGGTTGTGTCAGGGGAAAGAAGCTAATGAAGATCTAAGAAAGAGCTTGAATCAGATAGTGTTGTTCTAATGACAGTGTGAGGGTTGACTGGACATGAGCTGGCTGACTGGCCTTGCTCTGGGCAAGCAGCTATACAATGAGATGACAGGTAGTAAAAGTTAAGAGTAAATTACAAAAAGTCAGCGCATCTGTTTCCGTCTTCCTGACTGTTCTTTGCACTCTCATTCTGTAGGAGAAACAGCAGGGGTCTAGTGACATCATCTTACATCATCTTTGCAATCCCAGTGGTTCCTGGTTTTTTTTTGGTGTGGCTGGACTGGACTTGTGTGTATAGTGATACTTACTGGTAGTTTTTTCCTTTCTCTTTTGTGAGCCATATCCATATTTTTGTAATTTGTACAATAGTGGAAAGATTTGGTAAAGATTGGACCGTATAGTAAGAAGGCCACGGATCTGTGATAAATCAAATGCTAGATAGAAAAAACCCACGTCATTAGAAGTGATCCTCAGCTATGCTATCTCCACTGGAGAGAGGTGTCTACATATCTCATACTCATTTTGTTTCCTACTATGGCTTGTACTTTTGTACACTCTTGCTGTTTCTAGTAGAAAGAAATGTTTAAAATTTATTTTTAACTGTAGCTTATCATAACCCCTCCGAAATGCTAGTGGCTAGAGATGAAAAAAATCTTGCCATACCTGTAGAATTTATTAAGAGACTTTGTTTTCAGTCCTGACTTCCTTACTTTGATGTCTTGTGGGCATGGATTATGAGGTGAGGAATGTTATTAACTGTAATTGCTTACTAAAGTAAACACTTTGTGTTAACTCATCATTTGCCTGTAGAACTAAAAGTCTAAATCTCCTTAATATATTGCAATTTAAAGAATCAAATATCTGAGATGTTTAATAGTTTAACGAAATAGCCTTTGGGGAATTGCAAATAATTGTTCAGTCACCTTGAGTTGAATTTTCTGGTATGAAAATTAGCAAGTCATTGGTCACAATTTACTTATATGTTAATAATGAACTTTCTCAAAGTTTTTTGTTCCTTTTTAAGTTAAATAGTGCAAGTCCCATATTCTCTTCAAATTGTTTTATGATTAAGTCAGTTGGTTCTAGAGTGGAAAAAGAAAACAAAGAACCCTATAATTATGATGCCATTGTTACCTTTCCGCTCAGGAGTTATAAAAATGTTGTCTTTAAACCCTGGTGTGATATAGATTCTGGAAAATAAAGCAAAATATAGAATACTTTAAATATATTAATTTTGATCTACCTCCCACCAATTTTTGATGGAGCAAGTGAATAAGAGTATCAAATTTGTTAGTAGCCACAAATACATAATGGTGAATTATATTATTCTTATCTTGCCTTTATGCTTATATTTAAAGAATAAGAGAGATTTCTGGTGTGTGATTGATATTTCCGTGTGACAGGTGCTGTGTTTGGTGCTAGGTATGTAATTGTTAAATTCACACAGCTAAGTATCAACTCTGTGTGTAATTTGTTGGGGATTCCTTCAACAGAGGACACCATGAATGTAGTCATACTGCAAACTGGTTGTCAATCAAAGCCAGGCGCTCACCTGTTTTCAGCAGACAGCATAGGAATTGCAAATGAATGGAGCAGCAGTCTTAACTCCACAAACAGCATTACAAATAGCAGTGGGCAGTCTGGAAATGTAAGTGTAAATAATTCTGGAAAAGTTACTACTAATAATCACTGTGCCAATATGCAATGTTTATTTTACTTCTTAAATGTCTGTTTTTTTATTTCTTTGTACTTCAGCAAAAGAAAAAAACCACAGCTATAGTAAACGTCAGGCAGTAATATTTAACTGGTATTGTAAGCCTAAGTGGAACGTCTGCCCTTGGCACCAGATTTAATTATGTATTATTTGTGTTTTCCGTTCTTGTTTTTTGTCTTCAGTTGCAATATTTTGAATGCTACAGCGAGGAACACTATTGTTAAACAAATGTACAACTACAGGACAGCTTAATTTACATATGTGTCTTTTTTCTGTAGGAAAGGTTTAATTCATGGATGATCCTGCCTGATCTCAGCCCTCTTTTCTGCCCTAATTTGTTAACATTAGGAATGAATTGATGTCCTACCTGTACATGCTTTATACTTAAAGCTTCTTACAGTGGTGCAGTACATGCAGTGTGTTTGGGAGTAGATTTTGTTTGACTGCAAGGGTGATAAATGTAGTTTATATTAGCAAATTTTATCAGGTAAAGTTGGGGGGAGAGGAAAGAGCAAGATATGTTGCAGAGCTTTTATTTTCTTCCTTTTAGTGTCAGTTGGAACAGATACTTTTGTTAGGTTTTATGTTTGTTTCAAAATAATATATAAAGATAGTGGCATCTCTTGTTCTCTCCTGACTGGCATTTTTCTTACCTCATTTGCAGAGCAGAGACACAAGTACATACACATTTATTCCCAGAATTTTCTCTTCTAGCTTTCCAGCACTTTTGATTTATACTGTTTGGTTAGAAACCAGATAAAAGGATGTATCTTAAATATCTTAAATAATGTTTAAAAGGAATTGCCAGTAAATTGTGCAGTTGTTAAAAACTCCTGGCTTTCTTTCATGTAGCTTCATATTGCTGTCCTGTAAATTGAGAATAAAGATACCAATACGCCTACATAAAAAATCTTAGGTTCCCGGTGCAGAAGTCTGCTTCTGTATAGGAAAGGTTCTGAGAGAGGGTCTCCTTTTTTATTTAGGAAGCTGATTTTGTTGTTGGAAAGGTTCTGAAGCTTTCAGGAGGGACTCATAAAAGCATCTCTTCTCCCAGAAGCTTCTTAGCCTTTTGCGAATAATTTAGGTGCAGCTGAAAACACTAACTATTCTAATATGCCTTCCAGTAATGGGAAATCTTCTTCAATATACATGCATTTTTCTGCTAGTAATTAGGAGTCAGATGAACATTGTGTATCTCTTCCATTCAGTGCTCAGTGCATCTCTGCCTGTACTACTGTTCAAGTGTGAAAATGGAAAAGTTGACCCTGCTCCCTTCCCTGTACTTTCTACTTGAAGTTTTATTGCAAGTGGACACCTTTTTTTCTGACGTCTGGCAAAATGTTCTGTCATTCTTTCACTTGACTACTTACCTGAAGCATTGTTCGATGCACTTCCATTATTTGTTTTTCTGGGTATTCAGTTCCTTTAGTAGGTTGTTCTTCTGTTTTTCCATGTTTAATTCTTGAGTTTTGTTACTTGCTTGCTTTCACCTTCTCCATCTGCTGTAAACTGCTTAATTTTAGTATTTAAGCAATCAGTCTGTTTTCTTTCCTCCCCTCATTTTCTGTATCCCAGCAACTTATTTACATTTGTGGTTTGTGTTTTTCTCTCTATTCCCATAAGCTATCTGTCTTTCTGTGCCCTCCTTCATCTTTGTTCTCATCCCTGTCAGACACTGACCCTAAGTAAACTTAATTTTAGTGGTTTTTATCATGGCGAAATTAGGCTTTCTGTGCCTCTTTTCCTTTGTGTCTTCAAAACAAAATCTCCCTATTCATCTTCCAAAATTTCTTTCACATATGGTCTAGTGGAAGGTGTGTGTCCCTGCCCATGGCAGGCAGGTTGGAACTAGATGAACTTTAAGGTCTCCTCCAACCCAAACCATTCCATGATTCCATGATAGCGTGTTATAGTACACTGGGAGAGTATCTTACTGTTTTATTTGCTTCTAGAGGAAAAGGATGATGTAGTACTTGAGAGACCTAAACCCAGTTCTCTGCTTGATGATAAAATTCCTCTTTGGCTGTAAGCAAGTTACTTAGGTCCCCGTTTCTAGAATGTAGTAGTATTATTGCCCTATCTATAAATGTTATTGGAAAAATGAGTCCATTAACTTTCTGTATGATCCAGGTTGATAGTGAGGGAGGCTGTATAACTGTGGTAAATATAGACCACCTTCTCTCACCTATACTGAATTCTTATATCCTCATCTAAGTTGCCTTGTCAATTGGACTGTCATCAGTCATTCCTCTGCTGTATCTTTCCTTAATATGTCAGTCAGGAAATAATCTACTCTTCAGTCTTTTTTGATAAGTGTGAGTTCAGTTTCCATGAAGAGCTTCTACATCTATGTTTCTTTACCTCCGTATTCTGCCTTCTGGTTTGAAGCATCTAATACTATACTTTTGTCGGTCCCTTCACCTGATCTTTGATAATACTATTTTTCTCCAATCTGTCTTTGCAGTTCCCTTTGCTTTATACTCCACCAATTGTATCATTTAAATGTACTTAACCTCCACAATGCAGTTTACCCAACGTGGTACAGTGTTTCCCTTGATTGTAGTTTTTCATTTCAATCAGTACTATTTGTTTCTCCACACTTGCCATCACCTCTTATCTTTCTTTTTGTTGTGTTTTTCTACCAAGTCCCAGATTGGCTTTTTTGGCGTACACATTTTTTCTCATATTGCATCAGAGCTGTGAACTGCCTTAAGTAAGATTCGGAGTCTTTGTATGCATTGTAGCAACAAATTCGCTCATCCTTTTCCCAGTCCTATGTGTCTTCATTAGGAGCTGCATTTACACCAGCAACTTTTACTTTCAGCTCTTACTGCTTGTTCTTAATTGTTACTACTCTTTTGTGCTCTGTTCAGTGTCATCTAATTGCCAGAAGAAACACTCCTTTTTACTCATTCTCCTACTGTTCCTTTTTTATGACATAAATTTCTTTTATTTCAGTCTTTATTTATCTTTAAGAGGGTCTTCCTTATTGTTTCTTCTGTTGCGCTGGTAAAATTAATTTATCTGAACTCCTCGGTTATGGAAAATGATAGTAGACTAGGTTTCTTGAATATTTCTGTGCATACAAGTCTTGAAATAGCTTGATCCATGTTTCAGATGCATTGCATGCACCGTTCAAACTTTGATGCCCTGCTTGGTTAATAACGTTGCTTATGTTACCACTTTTTCGTGTTTACTCATATTCCCATTACTTCTTGCATGTCCTTCCATGAATCTTCAGCTATGTAATGTTTCATCATCCATTATGCTATGGACCCCTTTTGCTCAGTCACTTTTGCTATCTACCCCTTATCTCAGTCACCTTTGCCAAAGTAATCTCTCTGGCATGCAGTCCTCTGAATTCCATACATATGCATCATTCTCAGCCTTAAGCTTCTGTGTCACCTGAATTTCATCCCTTCATTTCAGCTGTTCTCATTTGTATCCTGCAAATGTATTGCAATTTAACATACGCAAATGGTCTTCTATGTCAGTTTTTCTCATACTGCCATGAGAGCTGGATTAACTACATTGTCTCGGTCCGTGCAACCATGGTCATAGTTGCTGCTTTATATGTTTTCTCTAGCTGATTGAGTTGCTTTCCAATGTTATTACATCAATACAAAATGCATATTCTTTAGAGCAGCTTTTCAGGCAAAAAATAATCAAAAATCTCATCGCCTCTTCTTAAAACACTCTCAGCTCACACTGTAGGATTATACTGCTGATTTTTTCCATACTGCTGATCTTTTCTTTGTTACTGGTACTGAGGTGCAGTGTACCTAGTGAGGTGATGATACAGAGCAAAGGCCTAGCTGTATGATAAAATTTGTCTGTAAATATTGTTCAAGTTTGTGGCACTGCAAAATTAACAGGAAAACTTGCTGTATGTTCTGGAGATGAAATAGGACATACATCAAAGATTAATTGCATTTATCAATTACAGAATATTTATGTTAGCCTTTCTAGGCTCAGAGCAATAAATCATAGTTTCTTTTTGAAGAGTAGAAGGATGGAAACATTGGCCACAATGTCATCACGCCCAGAGTCCATGATGTATTTAAAAGATTGAATATTTGCATGGGATATATGTTGATTACAGTGGATGAAGATAGGATAACCAGCACCATCTTTGTTTTATCAAGTTTATCAATCAAAGTTGTATAAGTGCTTGATCACACATTCGAGTTGTCACAGTTAAGAAGTCAGTGCTTGTCAGCTCAGGCACGGTAAGGATTGTGTGCCTTCATAGCTCATCCTGATTGCTGACTCAGTGCTAACATTCTGCTGCCTTCATTAAGCCTAAAATTGTCTTTTTAACTTCATAACTAAGATGGCTTGACTGTGATGATCAGTTACCACACTCATTTGGTAAATAATGGTTCGTTATGCTGTGATAATGCAACTGAGTTTGATTATGTGTGCATGGTGATGAATCATGTTTCCTTTACTGTGTAATTTGTGTTCTGAGACAGAGACATAGGAAGGAAATAAGTTACTTGAGAGCAAAATTAATTTTACGGCTTGATTAAAAATACCTACAGGTTTCCTCTTCCTGACATCTTCCCTTCCACCCCCCACAAATGTAGGCAATCTAACAGGACATTTAGAGCCACAAGATATAATGCAAATCAAGACACTCAGGAAGCTGCGATTTTCGCAGGAAATATAGCTAGCTTTATAGGTATACATTTTCTCATTTTCTTTGTAGAGGTTCAGCTGTAAGAGGCCTAGTGTAGGCAAGAACCAAGGGAACCAATGTATCGTTTGTTCTACATGCTCCTTTTCTAAGCAATTTAACTGCAGTGAAAAATTAGTGACAAATGATTTCTTCATAAGAATCTACAATGCCAAAGTCTGTGTGGTTACAACATTATGAGGATGTGACCCTTGTTAAGGCAAGCTTGGCGTCTTTTGACTTGTGGTGTGTGAGAAATATTCAGGTGTCGTCCTATCGCAGAGATGGGAAATTGAAAAGTTGTTCTTTTGTAACCTCTGTGAAAGTGAGAGGTAATCTGAAATGTATCCAACTGCAGTGTTTAGTTAATCTTAAAAATTTGCAGCTGAGCCTTTGTAAAGTAAGGATTGTCACCAAGTAATGGTCTTTAATTAAATTAGACTCTAAATCCTTAGGCATTGAACTGTGTCCTTCTTGGGCTTACGTCTTTGAGTACACAGCACAGCAGATTTCCATTTTTAGGAGGGACGCATTCCTGAAGAGTACTTAAATCTGTTGGGCCTCTTTATCCCACATTCAGGAAATCAAATGCCACAAATCTTAAATTACATTTGTAGAGCAGTTTCCAAATACATTGAAGCTTCCTCCAGAGTTGAGGCAACTGTATGAATTCTAGCTTCTGTTGTTTGTGTGCCTGTCTTAATAAAGAAGAAAAAGACTAACAATTGGCAGTAGATTTCCTAGCGTCAGTAGTGCTGAGGAGATTGCCATTCATGCCAACATTGCTACCAAAATGTAAATTCTGCAGCATGGAGGAACAAAAAGTGAACATTGGTAGTTTCCCTTCCTCCCTCTTGCACTCTTTTTGTCTCTAATACTAATGTCACACTCATTTTATGTGGGTACTGACGTTCGACTTACTTCATGTTACCTGTGAATCACAAGTCCCTCTTCATACAAAATACATCTTTGCTTACCATCTTGGCATCAATACTGCACTAAGTTGTATGGCTGTTTCTAGTCATAGGTTTCTTGGCATTTCTCAGATGTTCTTTGTATCTTACTCTGTACAAAGAGCATGAGAAATGAGAGATACAGGAGTAGTGGTCTTGCAGGCATATTGTAGCAAGCCATAAGGGGTGAACGAATATTTGAGGATAAACTTTTTCTTGTCATGTGAGTGGCAGTGTAACCTACGATGGTTTCTCTGCGGAGCCCACCTAGCCTTGAGTCGTATAGGACTGCTTTATTCCTGCTTTATTTGCATGAGTTCTTTATTTTCTTTGCAAGTTGAGTCACACAAATTTTGTGGTAGTTTGTAACCAGTTATTGAAACTTAACTAACTTTTCTTTTCTGAAAAATACAAAACACAGAGTAGAGGCTATCTCTGTCTATTGTCGTCCTGGTGGACTCTTCAGAGATTAAGACCAAAAGCCTAAACATGAATGTAATCAGATAATCCTGCCTGCATCTTAGGGGGCTGAGCAATTGTTTTAGCTTAGTAGTTCAGTTTTTCAGAGCAAAACTACCAAAATTGTATTGTAAAATTGTAATACTTACAGCTCTGTATGTGTGTTAGTGCCACCATTAATACCTACTGTAACCAAAAGGATCACATGAGTGGCACCTTATGGTCTTACCTAATGGTCTACCTACCTGATATCATCTGATCTTGACCAGTAAGTCTGCACCTCAGGCTCAGTACTTCCGAGTGAACAAGGGCATCATTCTCCACTTACGGTTGTTGTCAGCAGATTAGAGAACTCACCCTTAAATTGAGTGAGTAGCTAATCTAAATTAGTATCTTTCTTCGGGTGTTAGTCTGCCTTCACTGTCTAGTCATTTTATCTTACATATTTGTCTGCTGCATTAAGAAGCCTTGAGCTACCAGAAGTATGCTTTAAGTGTACTTACAAGATGTAACTGTTATTAATAAAAAGTGTTCAAAATTTTTTATTATGGAACTGAATACCTTAGCATGTTTTTATTGACCAAAAAAAAAATATTTTCTTTAATTTCACTTAAGAGCAGTGGTTTTTTTCCTGGCAGTGTCCTTTTATTTTCTTTTTCTCTCTAGCATAAAGAAAGGATTTCAGTATTTTAGAGCTGAGCAAAATGTGCAAACTGAGCATTGCATGCACAGGGGCAATCCTCAGTTTTGGATTTAGAGTAAACGGTAACAGAAAGAAAAACGTTGCACGTTGTAACAAGCTTGTGGTCAAAACATGAATTCTTCAGCCTTTGACTTCAGAAAGAATTTTGTCTTAGTACACCTTGGCTATCCTATCAATTTAATTATTTTTGCTGTTGTGCCCACTTTTCTACTTCTGTCAGCTCTCAGGGTATATGCACATTTCAGACTGTTGTGTAGAGAGGCTGGCTTTGGATTTCAGAAGCAATCTAATTACAGAACTCCACACAGATAAGTTTCATGACAGATTTTCCGTAGGGATAGGAGCGAATGAACGCATAGGTAATAGTCTTCAGACAGTATAGGGCTTGCATTTGTTTGAGGTGGTTTTTTTCGGTCCAGGGTTAAGACCTGATCTAGGTTCATGTCTGTCCTCTACCTAATTTACAGGAATTTTAATCTGAAGTTGCTGCTGCTCAGGAGGCACGTTTTGACGTTATATTATTCTGGGGAGAGAGGTGTCTCCTGTTAAAATCTTGATTTGCTTAAAATACTTTCACATTGTTTGGAGCATAGAGTAAAATTAAGGGTAGGGTCTTCCCTAAGTTGAGAGTTTAACAGTAAACTGTATAGTTATTCTTGTCTAGTCTGTCTGATTCAGTGTGTTTTTCGTATTTAAACAAACCAAAACAGCTTTGGCAGAATTTCACTTCATTATTGTATTGACTAGTTCATTTCCTTGAGAGCTAGTAGATTCTGTTGTGAAACAAGCAGAGAAGAGATTGAAATGTGTGTCATCACTGAGTGTTCTAAGCACTGGGCTGTTAGGCATAAATGTAGGATGCAACTATTTCCATACTGCCTTGTGAGTCTAGTTGTAAATCTAGTTTAAGAAAATGGAACAGTTTACTTAAAAAATATGGAAACAAGCAATGCCCACAATTCCACTCTAACTTACTATGGTAGGATGCTGGCACCTGAGTTCATAAATTTCAGGTTATCAGAATTGTACTTCAAGCAAAAAAAATTGCCCAGACCTACTTACAGGTTGTACCTTCAGCTTAAGCCTTTTACTTTAGAAGTTTAAAACTCTCTGGAAAATGTACAGCAGAACTAAAATTTATAAATTTCAGTCATGTTTTTAAATATTATAACGTTAATTTATTAATCAATAAACATTTTAATATTTTAAAATCTCAAAAAACAGCCTCTCAAGATTTACAAACAAGCACTGAGATGCTTTTTGCCAAGATTCTACATGTCGTCTTCTTTTTGAACTGCTTGGCTTGATCCGGATGAGTTCTTTTAAAGAGTGAAATATTGTATAATGCTTGCATTAAACCGTAAATTAAAAAATAGATGAATGTATGGAAATCAGGGTTGTCAGAAAGCAAGTATTCCTTTATTGTAAATTAATATCCATTAACTAGAGCAATCTCCAACTGTGATTCATTTTGTGCGTAGGGACCAAACAAGGCTTTATTCTGGTGTGTACAAACCCATCTCCTTTTGACGTCTGTATATTTAAAATAGGTCCATGTTACTTTTGTCATGTGCTACTTTTTTAAGCTAATACCAAAAATATATACAAATAAACCAAAGTTAGTGTTGTGTTTACGTAAGACTGAAATTAATTTATAATTACAACTGGTTGTGTTACAGAGGGAGACTATAGCTGTAAACATAAAAAAATTATCATAGAGTATATTAGACACTGTTTTCTGTCTTCTACAGATTTGCTGTTCTTCAAGTCCAACTGTAACATCAAGTTCTGGTAGCAGTAGTTCTTTATCACCCCTTGGACCTCTTTGTAGACAGAGATCATTAGCAAATGGCATTTTGTGTTCTGAGTCTAGCACATCAGGTGTTTCTTCACCAACATCTAGCTATCCAAAAGCACCAGGCTTTGAACGAGAAGATCAGGTATGTGAATAATGTGGGTCTAGAAGTACAAATGCGATCTTAAGTTAAATTAGATTCAGCAGAAAATGTGGTCTGCCTTGTGTATCGGCACTGATTTTTGAAATTTAGGACACAGTTTGTAACTCTCTAGTGAGCTAAACTGCATCAAATTACTTTAGAGTAAGGTCAAAGGCCAAAAACATGCAAACAGTCACTGCAGCTCAGCTGACATGAAGTAAATTCTAACCTTGCAGAAATGTTGTGATTGTCCTTTTGAGCCCACGTTGCCAAGAACAGAGCAAGATAACAATGGAAAAAAAATCATAACTAGACTTGGTAGGATTCGGTTTTTGTTATTGTTGCAAATTGATGGCAAAAAGGTGCATTAATTTCTGGCAGTTAATACTATTTATTAGTTCCAATCTTTGATTAATATCAGTCTGTTTCTTCTCCCACCTGCAGCTGCCATTCTCCTTGGACAAGTTGATTGCTGAGACAGACATAGATGATAAAATATAATAAGCCTCTTGAAGGCAGAGATCTGTAGCATTAGCAATGAGAGTGGTTGAAACTGAAGTTGGTGAGGAGTTATAATCCTTTAGTCAGGGGGGTGGGGAGAAAACAGGCAATGCTAGACACAGCTGGGAGAAGGGAAGACTGCTATTTTTCAGGGACGTGAAACAGCTCTGTTGGCCTACGAGAAAAAAGCTGAAAGCCCAGGATTTACCTGTTAAAGTTAATTTTTTCTCACTCTATTATAATACCAATTACACTTCTAAATTGTCAGAAAGGAACTGTTTAAAAAATTAGCTCCAGTGGCTCATATAAATAAGCTGCAGCCCATGCTGATCAGCCTTCTTGCAAAGCTGTGGCTTGTCAGAATTGATTTCTATAACCTGAGATGCGCAGAGAAGCAAGTGCAGAAGTAAAAGACGTAAAAAGAATGAAAGGAAGGATTTTGTTTTTGAAATGGTAACTTGTAGGTGCTGTCAAGATCAGCACCTATTAACTTTAAAGATCTCCAGGGAGGATTTGCTTTCTTATGTAGGTGCTCAGACAGACTATAGGTTAGAGAGCCGGTCATTGTGACAGGAAAGATTTCCAGCTCCCAATATTGGGATCAAGTGATCGTTGATCAAATGTCATGGAAGCAAGGCACTTACAGTATCAAATGGCTGCTTTCTGGGCAGGAGGCAGCAATAATTGAGAAATGGTGTAACCATTGGTGAAGATCTATTGTGCTGTTTTGGTGACAATTAGTGAGTAATGTACTGCTACAAAGAATGTGCCTCAGCGGCAGAAACGTCCCGTGCTTGCCTTTTAGTGGCCACATTGAACCTGTCTAGAGAGAAAGCAGTGACGGACTTTGCAATTGACAAGAGTGTGGGGAAGCATGTAAAGAAAGAGGAGAGTTGGTACTGCTAGGGAGTTTTCACTACAAGACGGATTAGGAATCTCCCAAAGGAAACAAGGAACAGACACAACAAGACCACTCAAAGGCCACAGAAAGAACCATTTTTCCTAAGGAGGCAGAGAGTACCTTGCAGAGTTTACTGCGATTTGGGAAGTCACTGAAAATTACTGGCCTGAAAAGAGCAGAGATCCTTTGATCCTGCTCTGCAAGAACACAGTGGGCAAAAGGATATTACTTAGAATTCCCTTTTATTTATGTATGTCTCACTTGTTTCAAAAGTTAACGTATTACTAAATGGTGTTCAAAGAAAATCTGCCCTTATTTTTTAATATTTTTTCTTTGTTATTTGTAGCATGATCGCTTTAAGGGAAAATCTAGGCAGTTCCACTCAAACTTTTGCCTACCTCAGGCTTGTATCCCACCAGCCTCTTGGAGAAGTATTCCCCAGCTGGTGAGCGCTTGGGACATGTTATTTCTGTCACAGCGTAGTGCTAACATGACTACTCCATTTTTGGACCAGAAATAACTTGCATGTGTTCAATTATGCATATAAGTGGAACAATTGCAACTGCTGTTCCTTTTCCATGTAAATTTACTCTATAAGCATTAAAATTTAATTACCCATGTAGGACTGCAGTGAGGGAAATGAAGCCAGCCTGTTGAAGGTATCATTACAGAGATGCCACTGACCCTTCATAAACTAATAATATATTTTACAGCAATGACTCTTTAAGTTCATATATTACAGAGATTTTTCATCTTTCAGGCAAAGCATCGAAGCTTTCCAGCTGAGAATCCGCAGAAAATAAATGAACAAGACAACAAACAGGTATCACCAAAAGCTAAACACTGTAAATATTTTGCCCTTTTTGATAATTTATTAATGCAGTACCAAAGTTACGTGGCGCTTTACAACATAGTCTAAGGAAAATTTGTGCCCAGTGACAGGGCAAGAGGCAACGGGCACAAACTGAAACACAGGAGGTTCTGTCTAAATGTATGGAAATGCTTTTTTACAGTGTGCGTGAGACTGAGCATTGGAACAGATTGCCCAGGGAAGTTGTGGAGTCCCCCTCCTTGGGGTTATGGAAGGGCTGTCTGGACATGGTCCTGGGCAGCCAGCTCTAGGTTGTGTGAAAATGTACAATACATGTGCTGCAGGGAGTACCAGGGATGAGAAGAATATGAGGCAATTTGAGGACGCTTTTGATCATAGCAAGTCCATGCAAGAGTTTTCACAGTGAAATTTTGGATTAACTGGCTTTGAGGGTGGATTGATAAAATTTAAGGAAGGCCAGAAGGAAGACGATGATACAGTTGTTCAAGCATCAGATACTCAAAACTAGAAGAATAGTTAAAGTGACAGGGAAGAGGGCATACCTTTGACCTGTGATGAAGCTAAATACATCAAGTGTTAGAGGTCATTCTATATATGCAAAGGAGCTTAAAACTCTCCCAGCTTTGCACTGCTAGAACAAGAACCCTGATGTTTTGTTAATGACAATGATCAAGATAAATGAGAACAAAAGTTTTAGCATTTGCCATTCGTGCAGCCTCACAGGAGTGTATAATCTAAAGTGGAGGATTAAAATGTATCTTGCATTTAAAAAGTAGGAGGAGTGGTGCAGCATAAATAAGGAGAGAAAACACGAGACAGTTAGAGGTGGATCCCGTGAGTTCTGTGGAGAAGAGTTAGCACATGAACCAGATTAAAAATATACATTGGGGTTTTTTTTCCCTACAAGTCTATAAATTAGTAAGAGTGGCAATGTAATGATAAAACTGTTGACATATTTTTTTAAATAATCTTTCTATCGGGTCTCATTTCTGTTTATTATGTCTCTCTGTTCTGTTTGATATCACCCAGAGCAGAGTTTTGAAGTCACAGATAGGGTCAGTCTCTTCCTCTGTCAAAACAGGAGGAGGAAAGGAGTCTTTGAGCTGCAGAAGGTTGGGGTGGGCTTCGAGCATCATTTCAAGAATCTAATCTAGTAGAAGGTGTCCCTGCCTACAGCAGAGGGGTTGGACTAGATGATCTTTAAAGGTCCCTTCCAACCCAAACCATTCTATGATTCTCTGGAGGTCTGCAGTCCATCCCTCCCCTTGTCAAAGTGGGGTCAGCTAGAGCAGGTTGCTCAGGGCCTTGCCTAGTAGTGTTTTGAATATCTCCAGAAATGAAGACTCCACAGCCTCTTTGGGTAACATGTTCCAGTGTCTGGCCACCATCTCAGTAAAAACATTTTTGTGTCTAAGTGAAACTTTCTGTATTTCAGTTTGTGCCCATTTTTAAAGAAAAAATATTCATTCTCATAGTCATTATCGGCCTCAATCTTGCACTATTTCTATCTTTGAAATAGCAATTTTCTGTGGTATTGGTAGAAATCAGGAGAGTAGATACTGCACAATCACTGCTTGTCACACAGAAGGCAATGAGAGGATGCGTGGATTGATTCAGTCACAATTAAATGGTTTTTTTATTAACTAAAAGATTGAGGGAATAAATACACAATAAAAGGAGTTAATATACTAGAAACTCCGCACCAAGTCCCTGTAGACTTTGTGAAGTTATTTTCCATTTTAAAATTTTACATGGTTACATTTTGTGTGCTTTTCTAATGTTTTTATAATTTAAACATGTGATTTGTATGAAAAAAATGTTCAGCTAGAAAGAAGTAGCGCAGGTACAGGTCATTATATAGCATGTTACATGTGCGCAGTGGAGTCATGTTTCTCAGCTACCTAAACTGAAGATCAGTTTATGCACCAATTGCATTTAGATTAAAAGAGAAAATTTACAGATCAAAAAAACCAATATAGAATATAATTTGCATACAAATGCATAATGAAATGGTACAATTCCTCAATAGATATTTTCCTTTTGAAAAGGAGCATCAAACTTCAGCTAACTGATTATGTTTGTAGAGCTTATTTGCAATACCTTATTGTTTTAATACCTTGTTTCTGAAAACAGTTCCTTCGTATGGCGGGTCTCATGATGGCCAGCCACATTGGAGAAATGCACTTGCTGGTAAATGATAAGGAAAATTATCCTAATCTGTTCATTCAGAGAATTCTTATGGTTTTCTTTCTGATAGAATTAAAATAACTACTTTTAAAAATAGATTCTGTTTATTTTATACGGTTGTACACACATCTGTGTGTGATTGTGTGTCTATACATATGTTGTTTGGGTTTTTTTAACAGAACCATCTCAGTGTTTTTTCAGCAGTTAACCCTCTTGCTTCAAGTATAACTTCCAGTCTGGCCTCCAGCGTTGGATCAGATAGTTCATCTCCTACAACAGTCTCTGCTATCGGTGCCAAAGCTCTCCCATTCTATTCTGGCAGTAACACAGTTGAATCAGTAATAGGTAAGTCTTAACATTTCATCTCTGATTGTACACGTTTTGTTGCATTATTCAAGTTGTTCTTGTTTCACCATAGGTTCAAAGAGCTTATTGGTAAAGACAGTAATGATGTATACACCTGCTTTATTATATGTAATTAAAAGCAATATCTGAAATTTAATTTAAATGTTTTCACCCAGTATCATTATTTTTCACAAGGTCTCCAACATGAGCACAGGAATGTGTGAATGGGACATTTAAACTGGAATTTTGGCATTGGTATTGGACAGTGATTTAAAAAAATACGTAAAACCTTTGTAATGCAACTCACTGTGTTGCTAGAAGTACTGTCTCCTCAACTTCTGTTGGTGTGCTGAGGAGATTTAACTTTTTTTTTTAATGTTACTATAATAGGTGCAATTTCAGATCTTACCGTGTTCACATGAAAATGGGAGATTTTTCTTTGGCTGACTGCATATTCTCCAGTCTGGTTATTTTTATGTTCAAGGACAAAATCTTTTGTTCACAGTATGTGGCCCAGATCTGAAAGGACACAAAGAGGAGGAGCCCTTGCTTTGTGGGTGCACAAGACAGGTTCTGGGAAATATTCACTTCCAAAATTTCTGTCACTAGCCCAGAGCCTTTCCCATGCTTCCAACCAGCAAGGCTGTTTATGTGGAAGATGGTAAAAGGAGATAAATATTTCAATAATAATTAGATGCTGGCAACTGGTCACGGTACTCCTGCTGTGGTCTCACAGGTGCTGGATAGAGAGGAATAATCACTTTCCCCGGCCTCCTGGCTACACTTTCACTAATGCAGGCCAGCGTGCTGTCAGCTTTTGCCACAGAATATGCTGAACGTGTTGTTCGTCAGAATTCCTAAGTCTTTTCTGCAATGCTGCTTCCTGATCATTTGGCCCCCAGCTTGTACTGTTGCAAGGGATTATTCAGTCCCAGGTGCAGCATTGTTGTATTTGCCTTTGTTGAACTTCATGAGGTTTCCATCAGTCCTGTTCTCCAGCCTTTTGAGATCCCTCTAAATGTCAGTCCTGCCATTGAGCATGTCAGCTGCTCCTCTTAATCTAGCGTTATCCACAAACTCGTTGAAATTCGTGGCACTTTTAAACAGAATGTGGTTTATTCAGGAGGCTGTGGCAGGGAATGTCGTGATTTGAAAGATGCTGTACTTCCCATTCTGTGGCGTAAGTCACGTGAGCAGGGACTTGCTGTGATTAGCTGGGGTACTTGAAGCTTTCTGTGTTTAAATCGATGTGTAGCAGCGACCAGGAGACTGCAGGCAGTGAGTCAGCATTTCAGCATGGTAAGTTAGGCATTCGCTCTTTTAATCTTTTTAGGAAAGAAATCTATGCAGAATATTAAATGATGGATCTTTTTCTGCAGTCTCACAAGTATATAGCCTGCTTTCTTTAAAGGTTTGTTTGATGGTCTGTGTGTTAGAACAGAAAATAGATTTTAAATTATTTTTAAATTTCAGAACTAGAATGAGCAGAATTTTAGTTTTTATTCTATGCAAGTAATACAATTTCATTGCTTACAGTTAATATTTTGATATATACTATGGAATGAAATCACATTTTTGTCAAGATAAACATTACTTCTAGAATAAGTAGAGACTAGTTGTCTGTAACAAGTTACTCATGTAACAATAAAAACCACGGTCTAATTTCTGTATACGAGATGTGGTGCTAATTCAGTATAATTTTTAAATTGTGATATACTAAACAAGTGTTGCAAAGTCATTTAAACAGTGATATGCTATGTTTCCCATGTCCCAGTTTGATTATATTATTGAGCATAAGAAACTCTTGATTCCTCCAAGTTAGAATATGCCTCTGCTGTCTACGGATATTTTTCTAAACCAGCTTTCAGTATGTTATGTTTGTAAACAGAAAACGAATCATAAAATAAATCTCATGTATGTATAAGTAAGTATACTTTATGGTAACTGTGTAGATTTTGGTTTATTTCCTTAAAAGAATTTCAGATATGTATAAATCCTTTTTCCAGAGTTCTGTTTCATGGATATACAGGATGGCATTAAAAATGAAGTGCTGCATGTAATCTGAATAGAGCAGAAAATTAAGATGTTACTGTAGAACAGAAAATAAATACATAGTGTTCTCATGGGAAGTGGTGGATTGAAGAATCATAAAAAAAAAGGGGATAGAAAAAGAGCTGCAGCAAGGGAAGGGGCTAGGTGATTATGGGGAAAGGGGATGAACGGATTTGTGTAAAGGATTAGGGCAAATACAGGACAAATTAGCAAGGACTGAGGAAGCTTTGTCAGACAGTGGCGGCTGTGGCCCTTTGTGTCGCCCTTTATCTTGATCTCACAGGGAGCTCCAAGCCCACTCTTTCTCCTGTGTAATAGTCCCCAAGAGCTGGGCAAGAGAAGGGTGCAGGGCAGTTGGGAATAAGCATACCAATCACCTAGAACTAGTATTTAGCATCGAGGCTTGGACAATACGTTGAAAACTGAGGAATGATGGAGTGGAAGAAGGTATATTGCTGCAGTCTATTCCTGTCAGAGTCAAGGGAGATTGGTTGAGTTGTCTGGTGGTGGTCTGGTAAAGAAAAGAAAGAAGCGTTATCTGAGAACATAAAGGCTGCAGGGTGTTTGAAGTTCTCCTGAAAATTACAAAAAAGAAAAAAAAGAAAAAGAAAAAAAGAAAATATTTTTAAAGATAATAGAGAAATTAGGTAAGCAAAGTGTCAAAGGAGACAGATTTGGGCAGCAGTGAAGGGAACGACTCAAGTGGCAGTAGGGAGAAGGTGGGACCTTAACATTAGGGGACATCTGCCAGCCTGATACTCCACCCTGTTGTCTGTGTTTGTTAGGTCTGGGTGGGTGGTCTTCCCCTGGGAATGTTTTGGTTGCTTCCCTGCTTTCTATTGGATACTCAAGGATGGGGATGTTACTTGTCTGGAAGACTTGCCATTCAAGGAAAATCGATGTCTCTCCTTTTGCTTCCCATATATGTTGGTTGTGATCTTAAGATGCTGTATGTGTTCTCGCCCTGCACTCCACTGACTTTCCACCCTGTGAGGTGGAATCTGAGAGAGCTGGAAGGTATCAGAAATTAAGCTTCGAAAATCTAGATAATAAACAGTAAGGAAATGTGTCGGTCCTTTTTGTGGTAGAGGAGGACGAGTGTGGCAGAATGAGTTAAGGCCTCGCATGAGGAGAACGTGACAGGTTATTGATTTAGATGGGCTGCAGGCTTAATTTGATCTGCTGTTTGAGCAGTATCATTTATGTGTATCATTTATGATATCATTGTGTTTCATTCCTGCTTGTCGTACTTGCACAGCAACATACTGAGCCCGACCCTGCAAATAACTTCAAATATTAATAACATCTGGGTGATGTGGGGAATTGCAAGAGCTTGAAAAAAACCAGTTTGTTTTCCTGTTTAAAGATAATGACGGTGCTAATAATGGGATTTTAAAGCCTCTCTTTTCATGACTGAGAGAATTTTGAATTTTTTGAAAGAAAGTGGAACAGCTTCACTTAGTGAAAGTGAGAGGGATCTCTCTCAGAACATCCTGCAGTGTAGCGATGAGAGGTTTGCTCTCACAGGTGTATGGCGTTTTTGCACAAAGGATGTTGAGACAGGTTCACACGCTTGAAGATTTATTAGTGGGTTGCATAGCTGATGCCATATAATGGTGAAAATTATTTCCAGGTAAATATAAAAACGTAAGAAAAGAGAGAGACAAGAAAGGGAAAGAGAAAACTGTCCCAGCGGCCGGGTGGGAAAAGAAGTGACAGGCAGGGTAGATGAGTGTCCTCTGTTGGGCATCCTTTCCAGTGCAGTGTCTGGTTCTCTCCCACATATTACTTTTCCCATATTAACTGTACTATACTATAGCTTTTCATCAAGACCATCCCAAACTCCTTATGGGCTCTTACTGCTTATGATGTTATTAGTGTTAATTGGAGCACATATTGGTCAGTGGATATGTGCTAACTGGCTGTTGAGTGGTGTCCAAAGATATTATTGCGCCCCTCTAATGTAAATGAAAAGCTACAATCAGGAGTAGGAGAAGAGAAAGGAAGCGTGATTCTCACACCAGTGGCAGGTGCCAGATGGTGAGCGTAACAAGATGGTGAGCATGAGAACAAGCAAGTAAGCACAGGGCCCCAGCAACTCTGGAAGGTACTGCCAGAGCAGGTGGGTGAAAGGGCAAGATAGGAGGCGAAAGTGTTGGAGATGAAAGGCCCTTACCTGTGTAAAAGGCAAAGGTAGGGAAGGCACAGTGCAGCAATGGGGATCCCAAACCCGGTATGGAAGAGGGACTTTTAATCTGGGTTTCACACAGCATGTGTGGCACTCTAAGCCTTGAGTCATCAAGTAAAAGGAGGCCATCTCTCCCCTCCTTACTGCAGTGTATAGAAGGACTGGCTTTAGGCACCTCTCTCCAACAGAAGGTTATTGCTGGAAAACTTTGAAAGGCTAGGGCATATCCCTTCAGGCCAAAATGATGATGCAGAGACCTTCCTCCCTCTGACTGCTGGACACCAAGCTGCTTTGTCAGCACTGCTGAAAGATAAGGATTATTGTTTGGGCGCAACTCCGTACTAATAAAGTTGTGTTGTTTGTGAGACCCAGACTAGTAACTCTTCACAAAGAGCTATGTTAACTCTTGGGTATCTTTGTCATGAGCATCACTGTGTAGCATGTGAACTTTCTCTCTTGGCTGGTAGCTGCTTCTGGCCAGCTTAGGCAGTTTCCTGCTGAGCACTGTTCTGTGGATCCTGCTTCTGGGTCAGTAACTCCCTTCATGTATTATCTGGAGCTCCAAGACAGTGCAGCCTATTAGATAGCCTAGTCAACATTAGAAAAATGCCTATACGTAATAACACTGCACTGATCTTCTATTAATGATCCAAATGGGTCTTTCAATTTCTGACTTTTAGCACTTTTACAACTGTCTAGTATTTCTGCCAAAGATTTTCTGCAGGTTACAGTGCCTAATGTTTAGGATTAGGCTATGAGAGAGGAATCAGGCTAATTCCAGAGGGATCAAGAGATCCCTTTTGGATCTTCTGTAAACTTTTACACAAGCCAGTGTGTCTTTTTTTTCTGTTTGTTCTTTTTCAACTCACTTAGGCTTTATGCAAGTTTTCAATAATGATTTTCAACATAAAACCTAAAAATTCTTTACAAAGGCGATCGCTATCACTGACTACAGTGACTGGGATAGTCACTTCCCTACCTGTAAAATCAGCATTTACAGAGGCTTCTCACCAGCTTGAAGAGCTGTAATAGCTTATGTATGAAAGTTTTCCCTTTTAGAAAATCCAGAGGATATCCTTCACTGTGTGTCAGTAGTATGCTTAAGATCATAACCTAGATGTGAAAACACTATGATGGAAACACTAACATAAATAGTCAGATAAAGTTTCCTCATTTCAGCCATCATGATAGTTTTATGGATAATTCAAGGATAATTCATTGATACAATGTTTTGTTTAACAGGTTCTGCTTTAGATTTGCATTTTAATGATGTGAACGTCGCATCCATAGATAGAGAATTAGAAGATCAAGAAGGCAGTGACCTTGGATTAGCAAGTAAGAGGTCCAATTTGTAAAACTATACTCATTTAAAATATCCTCCTTTTTTACCTTTCTAAACTTTTACTCATCAAAATAGTTACGTACAGCAAAGACTTTGAAAAAAAAAGTCCTCAGTTTTGTTCCAGCTGGTTAACTTTGTGGTATAAAGGGATTGTACCGCTATCATCCTGTTTGTATTTTGCAAGGGATCCGTCCAGTAACTGTTTTGTTGTTTATTTGTTTTAATTTTAACATGCTTAATGACCTGGGCCCTTGGGCGTAATAGTTTACATGCACTCACAGGAAGGCATTATGCTGGAGTGCTTGCATGCTGAGTGCTGCAAAGTCTGGCTGCAGGCACTATGTGCTGTGGGGGCCGACAAGGGGGGAGTGGGGACAAGTCTTGATGAGAAAGAGCTAGCAACCTTTAGGACTTCAACACTTGCAAGTTAGAGACTTAATCTTCCTATGAATCTAACCTGGAAGGAGCAATTTAGTTGAAAGTCTGTTGGGAAGTATTCAGCCATTTGGCCTCTTCTGGGAAAGGAGAGGAGAGGAAGACATAGCGAAGGAGAGCAGTGCAGGGAAGAGACAGCAGGGAGGAAGGATGAAGAGGGGGAACAGCAAGAAATTAAAATGCCACCTTTTCTTTGTGGTCAGTTCATAATAGTTCCTCTCTGCTGCTCCTTCCTCCTCACACTTGTCCCTGCTCCAGCGTAGGTCCTCTCCAGGGGCCACAGTTCCTGTCAGGAGAACCTGTGCCAGCATACGCTCTCCATGGGCTGCGGTTCCTTCAGGCAACAGCCACCCGCACCAACCCAGTCCTGTCTACAGGCTGCAGGGAAATTCCTGCTTGTACCGTAGTCTCTTCCATGGGGTGTAGGGAAATACCTGTTCCACCATGGTCTCTTCCAAATCTTCCATGGTCTGCAGGGGAACATCTGCTCCAGGGGAATATCTGCTCGGGTGACTGGAGCACCTCCTCTACTTCCTTCTTTCCTGACCCTGGTGTTCGCAGGGCTGTTTCTCGCACCTTTTGTTCCCTCCTTCTCTGCCTGTGTGGCATTTTTTTTGCCTTTCTTAAATACGTTCTCCCAGAGGTGCCACCAGTGTGGCTGAAGGGTGCAGCTGTGTCCTGCAGCAAGTCCACTGGGACAGGCCATGTCTGGCATGGGGCAGCCCCAGCCTCTCCCGGCCACCCCTGCAGCCCACCCCCCGCTGCCAAAACCTTGCCCCGTAAACTGAAGTCATGCGTGCAGATTGTATTTGCCAAAATACAACCGGATTTGAAACTACTTTAAGAACCAGAAAAGAGATGGTTCTTCTGCTACCATTTCATACAGCGTTTGTTTGGGGGCTTGGACATTTAAAATCTGCTGAACAAAAACAAAATATGTAGAGGAAAGTCTGATTATTGTGCTGTGTATGATTTTCAAGGTATGTAGTCTCATTTGCCTAACTCTAGTTTATACATTAAAATAAAACCCAAATTTTTCTTAATCTTTTAAATTCCAGTCAGTTTCTCCACTTGCGTTAGTTGTTGGCTGTAAAAATAAGTTGAATAATTTGATCTGAAAAGTGTTATCTGCAGCTACAAAGGAAGAGAAAAGGCCGCTGCTGTGTAAAGGCTACAAATTCTGGTTTTAGGCACTTGGAAGACTACTTTCAAGTGTTCAATTTTAAAAATGTTTTTGCAATAGGACATAAATAAAGTGGGTTTTTTAATGGAAGGTATTTGAATATATAGTTTGCATTTGATACATTTTTCAGAAACATACTTACAGAGAGCTGTGTAATGCTTTGGAAAAAAATTATTTTTTTTTCTTTTTTCTTCCCTAACACATGCATAGGTCAAAGATTACTGGGAAGTTCAGCACCTGTCAATATTCCAGGTTCTCTTGTTCGTTCCTCATCTTTACATTCATCGTCATCCCTTTCAACCTCGCCACTCAGTTCTCTTTCACAATCGCTGTCTCAGTCTTTTGTTTCATCCACTACGGCTCCTCACCACCAGCAGCCTCAGCCTTTGAAGACAGAGCATAGTATGTTAGGCACCTCAGCCTCCTCTCACAACTCTCTAGGTAAGTCAGTTGAAGGCTCCGCTTTGCGTATGGTAAGAGTAATCTCTTACCTTACCACCTCAGTGGCAGGTAAGAGATGTTCAGTTCAAGGCTTTGCATGTTTCTTATGACTTAATCTGGACAACAAAGCCTAGCTGTTGTAATTGGTAACGCTACTGATAATGGAGTTACATGTAGTACGTGGGAGAAAGTTCAAGGAGTGAACTTCCGTTCCTAGTGAAGGGAGAAAAAGAATTCTTGCAAGAGGAGATATTTGCAGAGGCATTTGAAAGGGCTAAAATACAGAAGTTGGCATACAGGAACGCCTTTTAGCTGCAGCCTTTTGCAAAAGGAGAATACAAAACAGAGAAAGAGGAAGAATGAAAATGATGTATGAGCTGCTAGGAACAAAGCTTTTTGTATATAAATGAATTCCCACTCTTCCTTCTCCTTTTGTGCACTGTACTGTCTTTTATTAAAAGCAGCGAGAAAAAAAACGTGGTAACTCTCCTGAATTGTTCTAAATACTGTAAACATTTTCCAGGCTGTCACATTTCTGAAGGTAGTGAAATAATGAGTCTTGCAGATAAAAGTAAAATTTTGTGTATGTGGCACACCTGTTTTGTTCCGCACGTGAAACATTTTGCAGCAGTGCATGCAGAATGCTTATTTTTTCTGCCTTTATTTTACAGGTTTAAATGGTGTTACAGGGAGCATTTGGGACTTTGTAACTGGGAGTTTCTCTCCTAGTCCATCCCCAGTACTAAGCAGTGGCACTACCCCCTCAGCAAGTTCAAACACCAGTGGGAACGAACTAACTCGAGTTAGACAGGAACTTGATGATGCCAAGAGAAAACTAAAACAATGGGAAGAATCTTGGCAACAAGTAAAACAGGTATGTTAATTTATGGTAATTTTATTTTTTTTTTTTAACAAACAAGCAGCTCCTACTGTTTTTCCTTTTTACATATCTTCTCATCCTTGGACCCAGAGTTTTATTACAGTCTGTGAAAGGAATGTTTTTTCCATCTTCAAAATGAGCTGGCGACATAAAGGAAACGGAGCTTTTTAAAGGGCAGCTCATTTTCTGAAAGTTGATCTGCCTTTCTAGAGTGGGACACTTACACTGAACAGCGTCAAGTATCTTGATGTTTAAGTAACTAAAGACATACATTCCCTCCCGTACCTCTTTCCAGATGATACGCACGCAAAAAAAGTAGAGGCTTGCCAGGATCTGCGGTTGTGTAGCGACCTGGACAGTATCGACCCAGCTCAGCAGTCAAACCGAGGTTGTTAACTGCCAGTCTGGTGCATTTTCTGTAGTCCTTTCCTTCCCCTCATGTTGTTTCCTCTGTGACGAGGGGTAGCTAAGCAGCTGTACTAGATTTTGACAGCTTTTGATGTCTCTTGACATTGAATTATGAATTTAACATTTAAAATATGTTCCACTTATAGAACTCCAAAAAGGCTTCTGGTTGTTTGCAGACAAGTAACAGTAACATACGTAAAAATTATATTAAAACAAAACAAGAAAAGTTGTTAATTATAAGCTAGGATAAGTAGGGAGAAGTGTTAAATTGACAGTAAATGTATTGTTCTGTCTAAAATTAGAGATTACCTACATCTTTGTAGGCTTTTGAATTTGTTCTTCTGTTGTTAATTTAGAAAAATCATTGTTTATCTTCTGGAAATCTCTTTCTCCCAGGCATGTGATGCATGGCAGAAAGAGGCTCAAGAAGCAAAAGAACGTGCTAACATCGCAGATGCGGACAAACAACTCGCTCTTCAGAAGAAGGAGGAAGTGGAAAATAAATTAAAAAAGCTGAAGGCGCAATTAGCTGCTTGTCTATCTACTACATTACCTTATATGAAAAACTATGGAGATATAGAAAAGATATCCTTGCCAAAGCTTCGTTCCTTACAAAATCGGCTGCACTTAGATTTAGAAACAATAGATGAGGTAAGTTTCTTCATCTGCATAACTACTTTTGATAAACTGGCAGCTCAGTAACCTTCAATGACACATTTATGCCAGGTTTCGTTTCAGAGTGGTATGTCTTTCTTTTCTGGAATAGAGGGTGGTTCAGATTTCTCAACCTAATGGATTCTTCTGAGTTTTTTTTCTAACTCTTCCAGCTGCTACTTTAAAGGTTGTGCATGCTCTGAGCTTACGACCCTCCATTCCACACTCTCTCTGTCCTGGTTTCATCTGGAATAGTTAATTTTCTTCCTAGCAGCTGCTGTGTTTTGGATTTAGTATGAGAATAATGTTGGTAACACATATCGGTTTAGTTGCTGCTAAGTAACGTTTACATTAGTCAAGGACTTTTTCAGCTTCCCATGGAAGCTGAGAGGGAGCACAGACAGGACAAGCTGGGCAAAGGCATGTTCCATACCATGGCTGTCCTGCTCAGTATAGAAATGGGGGTTGGCCGGGGGGGCAGAAATCCGTGATCACTGCTCGGGGTGGGCTGGGCAACTGATCATCAGGTGGTGAGCAATTGTATTGCATCACTTATTTTGTATATTCCATTATTATTATTACTTATCATTATTATTTCTTCCCTTACTGTTCTATTAAACTGTCTTTAACTCAACCCACAAGGTTTTTTTCCTTCTTTTTTCTCCCTCTTCTCCCTACCCTACTGTGGGGGCCAGGGACCGAGTGAATGCGTTGTCCTAGTTGCCAGCTGCCTAGTTAAACCACGACACTGTCATACAAAAACATTGTCCTTTCTGTTGTTAAATTAGAATTTTATTGGGGACTAAGCTAAGTGTAAAGCTGCTCGACTGCAACTGTGTACTTTGGAATAGCTTTTACTGAGTGCAACATTTTTTTTACAGGTGATTTTCCAGCTTCAGTCGAAGAAGTGTATCGTATGTCAGGAAGGTGATCGTAGCATTATCCTGAATCCATGTCAACATTATGTACTTTGTGATCACTGTGCAGCTGCACAAGAAGAATGTCCCTGCTGCAAGAAAAAAAATAATCTGTGGTAACATATAGGCATAGTACTCGTATCATGTTCATTAAGTAATTTTATGGTTTTGTATTTTGTATAAGAATATCACTCATAATTAATCCATTTAATAGTGCTAGACTGATTTCCATTTTGATGTGAGAAACTTAGTTGCTTTACGATAGAGAATAAGGCTTCCTCGCCTTTACATATCAACTTCGGTCATTTGATGAGGTTCTGTAGTCTTGAGGTTCTTTCATTCCCCCCAAGTCCCATCGCAGCCTTTTCTGACTTCCACTTACATTCCTAGTGCACAAGCTACTTAGGTTCATTTGCACTGTAATCACTTTGTATAAATCTTACCATAATGCCTGAATGAAGTGTTTATACCTGTTATTTTCGTTAACAGAAGATGGATACGTAGATGCAGTAACTACACACGCAAGAGGACACACGGCCCTTGGCCATGTCTGGTGTGTGTGGAACGCCAGAGCCAGTATTTTGGAATCGGTCTAACACTATGTTTACTTGGATGTTTGGAAAAAACTCTGATTAATATAAAAGCACTTTTTAATTATTGTGTTTTGTTAGAAGGTATGTTGTAAATTGCTTCAAGCTGCTTTCTAGGTCTTATGTTTATTTTTTAATATGCAATAATATGATGTGTTATATGTGTACTGTGAATTTAAAATATTTCACATGGTTTTACTGTTAAATCACAATATGATTAAATAGAAAAGACAACTTACTTAGTTTTTTTACAATTTATAAGTTAACTGCATACTGTAGTATTTATAAATGTACCAGCAGAGAAAAAAACAGTGAGGCGTATATGCTTTCATATTCAAATTTCAATGTTTTCAATTTTGTGAAACAGATCAGTTTTAGTAAACAACTGTGCATTTGCGTATTTCCCTCAGTTTGGACGTTTGTAGTCTTAAAGTTTTTGTACATCTCCTAACCTGTGTGGTACTCATCGGGAGCAGATATGATATAGATAATATTACCAAGTGCCTATGCCCCATATCCTATAAAATGGCAGAAGACATAAAAAAGAATTTTGCAAATAATTTCTATTGCTTAATTTTATATTGAACAATTTGACAATAACTAGAATACATCTCTTGCTTTTATAAATATTTAAAAAATACACTTTTTTTCAGTAATGAAGTAATGCATGTTTGAAAGGAGCTACTAAATTATGTAAGTATGAAATCAGGCAGTGGCACTTTGACACAGTGATTATTTAAAAGGTGGTAATATCCTTACTTCATCCTGGTAGTTGGGAAGATACAATTCAGGAGGAGAAGTTAATTAATTACTGCATGTTGACACTGTATATTTTTATTTTTCTTACTTATAATTGCCTGCATTACTCCTTTTTCTGTTAATTTCAGGTGTGACACTAGTACAACTTAGACTGAAATGACCTACTACTGTGTTACATGATTTGTATCTCTGTATTACTGTATTTAGTACAAAAAGTGAGTTCACACAGGCAGCAAAGGGTTAATCTCTTTAAAGTTCAGTCATGTGAAGACAAAACCCAAGATGTATACTAAAGTTTATCATTGTCGAAATAGAGCTTTTAGAACTGTGTCAGTCTTAAATAAAGGGCCCAAGCCAGTAGTACTGGAATCACTCTCTCCGTTGGGTTTTAGCATTCCTTGTACAAAGGCTTGAGGTGGCACAAAATCATGACACACTCAATGTAGAGACTTGTCGCTGCTTTCCTAAGACGTTGATCTGCAGGAATGTTGGAGACCTTTTGGGAAGGGAGAACTAGGATAAAATATTAAATACACTTCTACTTGCTTCTGTTTCAAAATTTTGTCTGAAGATCACTGTAAAGACCAAAGTTGGGTTTAATAATGTGCTTTTGGTGACTTTAACACAATTTCTCTAAAACGTTTGCACGGAGAAAAATATAAAATTGGACTGTATTTGCATTTTCAAACACTTTTCTGTCCTAAAATAAGATAACTGCCATTTTTAAAAATGTAGCCAGCTTTGGACTTTAAAAAAAAAAAAAAACCCCAACAAAAAACTTGGATCACTAAGTTTGGCTGTAGGTATTAATGTATTTTTTGCATCTGTGCAGTCTATGACAAAGACTGATTTTTGAACCTTAACAGTATTTTGGACTAAAGCAAACTTAGTTATGTAAGGGTTTGTTAATTTTTTTAAAACAGTGAGCAAATCAATAACGTGTAATTGTAGTTTGAAATTATATTACATATTTTTCAAACAAGCAGTTATTTTGGAACACCGGTTTACTAATATTTATCTCGTGTGGAACAGCATTCTGCAAACATTGTGCTCACAAAAATATTTAGAAATATCTCAATGAAAACTTTTGCTTTGGTATTTTAGAAGAAACCAGCTTAGGCCACATCGTGCTGCCCATATGCAGCTATGTGACATTTGTTACCCATGAGATACGGAAGCGTGGTTTTGTGCTGTCTTGTCAAAGTTTATAGTTCTTCGTGTGTATTTTAGTGCATTTGCCTGTGTCCTAGAGCTATTTTTTTTGGTCCCCCCCCTTTTTTTTAATTGTAGTTAACAGGCGATTTTCCTAATCTTGCGACACCAACAAAAAAGGAATGTAAACAGCACTTGCAGTGTGAATCGTCACATTGACATTCATAGTTTATATGTGCTGCATTTTTATAGGAAATAAACTAATATGTTTAGTCTGTTGCTTTTTAAAATTGTATGTTTTGTGTTTTAAAGTGATGGATCTTGAAAATAATGATGTGTGTCCTGTAGTAATACCAGTACTGGAAATTTTGCAGGTGTTCCCCGTAAGTTTCTTTGCTGCTGAATTACAGACACATTTAAAAACTACCAACAAACCAATGTTGTGGAGAAGGAAAAAACATATACCAAAGAAACAGACCTATGTGTGAAATTCTCAGCCTGGGCAGCTTGCTATAATTATAGATGAATCCTTTGGTAGTCACTTGAACCATCCATCATCACACACAGCAGTCATGTGAAAATAATGCAGTTCTTCACAAAATTCTTTTTGTGAAGAATTACAAGCCAGTTTTCCGTATCTTATTAAAGCAGGTCAACTGCAAATGCAAATAAATACGTACTTTTACAACGGAGGATAATAAAACACATGCGCAGTTGACTAGAGACAGCTGTTTGGAAGAAGTCAGAAGTGCAACCTGACCTTTGTAAGTATTTGTCCTTGTACTATATACACTGTCTAGAAACTGGATATGTTGAAGTTATATTTTAGCAAGACTACAGTGTGGTAGTTTGCTGAAGTCACAAAATACATAAAAGCAAACTAAATGAATTTTCAAGATTCATTTTGGTATTTGACAAAGTTCTGTGTTAATTTATGTAAGAATATAATTTCTAATGTGAATGCCATTATGTTGTCACAGTTACTTTAGCCTGGGGAATAATAGATTAAAATTGTGATTTCTCAGGGTTTTCACAGTTAGGAGCTGTAATTTAACCGGAAGTACGCTAATTACGGATAGATCCCAAGCTGCATGCTATAGGCTTATTATTGGTCTTCTTTGAATAGCAGATTATTAAAGACATATTTGTTTTGTTCTATATTGCCATTCAGAGTATCCTAGTATTAAATATAGGTAGTAATATTATTACTGTCACACTATGCTTGTGTAACTGTGGTCATCATCAGACCCTAAATAAATACAGAATTTTTACTCATTAATTTATGGAAGCCATTAATGTTTTGAGTGTACAGAGAGAAATGATTTTGTGAATGAAATTGTTCTTAATACAAAACATATTATTTATAATGCATACTCATTTACTTGTAGTGAACTGTTAAAACTGTTAACACTTGTTAAAACTTTTCTACACTATAGCGTTTATGCAATGGTTTACAGAAGTCATGGAATTATTTTTATTACCAACATGGAAATAAAATTTTGATCTTTATTTCTGAGCTATACTGTGTTTAGAGACTCAAAAAATTACAGATATGTTTTCCTCCGCAATCTAATTATGGCAATCCTAATCATTTCAGGGTTTCAACCACTGGGATTGGCGTTTACTGTTTCAGTGGAGAAAGAGGTCTAACTATGATAGAAAGATTCAGCAGAACGGTCTACAAGACAGAGGCTGTCAAAGTAATTAAAACTTAATCACTTTTCCATTCCATTCTTCTCTGTACCATGTCCTAAGAACATAGAAAGTGTCCTACTGGGCTGGCGTCCTAAGTCTATACCACTACTCTGTCCCTGACAGTGGCAACAAGAGATGCCATTTAGGAGGAGCACGCAAGTCTCTCCTCTTTCCGCAGTCCCTGCCTCTTGGATCCTCCAGTGTCAGGGATGTTAGAAACTGCAGCCGATTTAGGCTCACCTTATGCAAGATGGCACCTTTGTACCTGTCCAACTCAAAACTTTGGTCTTCATAAAAGATGCAGAGAATGTGACAGCATACAAGAGTGAGGATGTGGATTCACCAAGGGTTTCTTGAGCTTCTTGTCCTGTCATCCATATCCCTCCTGGTAATGCCCAGGTCTTTTTCAGACTTTTTCTTTTCCCCAGGAGCCACTGCACATCCTGCAAGGCAAGTAAATTGAAGCTGGTTACTAAAAAGCCTCAGCTTACATGCTGGCCTTGCATGAGAAATTCAATAATGAGGGTGAGGACAGAGTGGTAGGAACAATCCTGAGGTGGAAGGGAAAGACACGGTGACTTATTCCCAAGTAGCCTGGTGACAAAGCTGTAGCACTGCATGCCTTATGGCCGTCCACTTGCCTTCCCATACACCCCCAGGCCTTGCCCTGCAGGACCCACTGTCAGGTCCCTGTTTGCTTTCTGACGGCCTCAGATTTTGAGGCTGTTTTGAGGCACCTGGTGGCCTCTGTTTTTGACTGGCCACAAGACAGCTCCGCGCCAGGCAGGGGTTACGCTCTGCACAGTCTGCTCACCTTTAAATCCCTCTGAGAGGTCCTGAAGATTAAGACTGCTAAGAAAAAGAAAAGGCCTAGATCTAGAAAGCAGAAAATTGCATACCAATGAAAGATCAAGTAAAATAATAAATTTTCAAGCATCAAGTATCACTGCACATGATGCGTAACTCACAGTAAATAATGAAAATACATAAGCTTCTGGAAGCCACTAGCACTCAAAAGTTAATTTATTCTTCAGTGCTGTATACAGTTCCATTCTAAAAATATACTGTAAAGTTAAAGTTACCTTTCTAGTGTCCTGCAACAGCCACTGCACTCGGTGCTGATGAAGTTCAATCACCCTGACAAAGGCAGAGCACACATTTAGCTAAGGCATTCTCTTGCACGGTGTAGCCATGTAACATTCAACCATTTGTCTTCAACGCATCCTTTTTCTCACAGATGCGAAAATCACAACTGGTGGTTGCAGGGCTAACCGTTTAAATACTTCTTCCCCGAATGCCGTTTGACTGATTAGATACGTAGCTGTCTGAATAATAAGCTGCTGGCTTCTTCTGCTCAGAGACAGGAGAGGGGCATTCACCATGTGTATGTGTGAACAACAGAAGCTCTGGCAAAACTGAGCTTAGTTCATCACACAGAGGTTATTGTCAGGAGACGCATTTAACACAAACTGCACTACTGCTCCAGACACTCATGAAATGTAACCTTGGGCTTGAAAGGCAGCACGCTCACTGAAGTGCCGGACTAACTGCAGCACGACTTGCAACAATTTCATTTCAAAATAGGTATAACCTGAGGTAAAACAAAGTGCTTGCTGGCCTCTAAAATTGTTTTACTTCAACCAACTTGGCTTTAATACCATGTGCATAGTTTTTACAATTTGGCAAAAAGACAGTTTAAATTAACATTTCAAAGGGGAAAACCTTTTTGCTTTCTCAGAACATAAAAGCTACTTTTTTTTTTAAACCAGATTTGCAGACAGTTTGCTTAGATGGCGCAGGGCCCACGTACAGAAGGTGGACCTTCTGAAGATTCTGGATCTTCACGACTGACACAGTGAGGTACGCTGAAGTAATGGTACTCCTACCACCAGTCTAACAAGTATTGTGAAGATCAGCAAAAACATGATGATTACTCTACAGCTTATTGAGCCTAACCATTAAATGTTTCCCACAAATTAAGCTTCCTTGATTTTATACCATTAAAATTTACTTAGAAAACTTTCACATCATGACTAGATCCATGACTTGAAACTAATCCAAGTTACAGTAAACATAAGCCACACATACGTAGTATTACCTGTGAAAACCCAACCATTCACTAGCTGCCTTTCTGAAAATGAGCTAATGGCTTCAGTTCAGAACCTGGTTGACAGGCAACTGCATTAAAAAAAAATTAAAAACCTCAGCTGTAGTGACATATAATTATCACCTTCCCTAAATCTCAGCAGAAAGGATTTAATGCTGAGATGCTCTGAAGTTCCCAGAGATAATAAATTAAGATTTAAGGCAGTACCTGTAGTCATGGAGGATGGGGATATAGAATTAGTTACACATCAAAATCGTGAACAGGATGGATACTTACAGAAAGTCTGGACTCAAAATGGGTAACAGTCTCTTCAGTAAACTGTCTCTTCAACACTGCTTCTTGAATTCCTGTAACGCTTTGCATAATTAGCATCAGAGATGCACACAAATTAGGACTGACTAAAGAAAGGGCGGTGCTGCACTTAAAACATAATATTGCCTTCATATATCAGATGCTTTAATGTTAATTGCAAGGATTCTAAACTGTAGTTTCTTAGCCATTCTTCTGTGGTTTGCACCTTTTTAGACTGTATTTTCTTCATTTGTACTCGCTATGGATCAAATAAGAAAAACTTAAATGCAGTATGAGAAATGACATGTGCTGTTCAAACGCGACAAAAATATAACTCCTAAGAATAGCTTCTGGTAGGCAGTGCATATCCAAGAACAACAGAATTTTAGGTACTGGCATACTCTTTTGCATGTGGGATACAAAGGAAAAGGTTTCAGAATACTCTCAGATTGTGAGGCTAAAGGAAGGGGAAGGAGAGCTTAGTTTGGAGGAGACAGGAAGGAAGACAAGAAATAGGAGAGTTTAGTAAAAGAAATACCCCAGTGATTTACCAGAGAAGAAGTAAAATTAAGCATCTCCAAAATCCACCTCACGGAGTTTGAAGGAGTATATATTGCCTTCTGCTTTTCTCAAGAAACATGTAGTATCAACAGGTGATCTACCTTTATTGTTTTGCCTGATTTGTTCACAGACTGATTCATCTCTGCAGAGAAACTATATGTAGTTCCGTGACTTTAGTGAAATTGTCTGTGTGTATATCCAAATATATGTAAGGAAACAAATCAGTTGTCTATCAGTATATTTATCCCCCAACTCTGTATTTATAGCGGGTATGTGTTACTTTTCTAGTTGCTCCATTTAGCAGGAGAACTTGCCTGCCAGCAGATCTTACGTCTTGTTGATATGCATTACCAGCAATCCATTACCTGCTTCTAGATCGGAGATAGTAAAATCTTGCCACGGTGGATGATCACCCTGTAGACTGGATTTCACCCTACAAGACAATGGATTTTATGGGATGACTTCATTACCCATAATATTTCTGTATTGACATAAAGTTTTTTCTGTAGGAGCTGTTTTATACTTTGACATTTGTTTACACGTTCCATTTGATACATGATAAATGTTTTGAAGCGACATAGTACATAGTTGATACGAGCTACAGTTATTTGCTCTATATCTACCTCTGAAGCCCCAACAAGATTTTATAACAGTAACCTTACCCAGCTCTTTCCAAAACCTGATCGTTGTCCAACTGTGCCATTTTCCTGATGTGTGTATCCATTATATGAATAGACTTAGCCTTGTTAAAAAAAAAAAGACAAAAGTATTAGAGTAAAAAGCTTAAATTCTCAGAAATATACAATATTTTAAAAGATATTAATATTGTCAGCAATTATGATAACTACATTGCATGTGGGACAACAGCAAGTTAAAAAATAACTGCCAAGAGAAGTTACAATTATCCATCTATAGAAAACACATTTAGGAACTATTCTGCGAGTTACTTGTTAAGGGACTTTATGCAGTGATTGTGTGTACACACAGCTGCTGGGAGACAAAAAGATTAACCAAAGCAAAACCCGGAGCTGCAGGGCTGAGTGTGAGCCACGGCGGGAGCCGGAGACAGCTGGGCTGTGAGACATGGCGACGGAGGCCTGTAGGTGAGCTGCCCCTTGGGTCTAGGCAATAAAACCAGAGCAAAAATGATCACAAAATGCTGCTTTTCACTTTGCTGGGCTCCTCCGCCTCACTCCGTTCCCAGCTCCCCAAGCCCTTTGGCTCGGCAGCAGGTGTCCGAGCAGCCATCTTGCCAGGTCATCCCATCCCCAGAGACCCTCCTCACCTCACAGGGAAAGGCCTCTCGGCTCCCCCGTCCCCAGAGATTCACCTCACCAGGGGAAAGGACCCCCTTTCCCCATCCTCCCTCCCTCCCCCGGGCCTGGGCACGTCCCGATCCAGGGTGACATGGTGACAGGGACCCCCCAGGCTCCCTCAGCAACCTCAGGCCAAGGCCCCTCCCGGCACTCACCGACCCGTTCCAGTCAGCGCAGCCGGGGCCAAGTCGCTTTAGTAGACAATTTATTTTGATAAACTTGCTCAATAACAAAAATACAAGTGAAGAAAATTATGTTCATTTTATACAGTTTGTATTAACATTTGTTCGGAAATCATTAATTGAAAAATGTTCTAACCAATTAGAAAACAATCCTCAGTAAAGGCCGGGGCGGGGGACGCAGACGGTCAGGCCTCGAGCGGGGAGCGACGCGACGCCCAGGCAGGACAACCCGCTTGCAGACACCATTTCCTTCATTATTTTCATCCTTCACAAAGGTTTTAAAGGACAGCTTTTTTTTTTTTGTGTGTGTGTGTGTGTTGGGGCAAACGGTAATCTACAGTTGTGTTCTGAAGTGGTTAAACAACGGCTCTGAAACACAGGCATGACAGGAGGGCCCGAATCTGGCAGCGTTCCTGCAGCCAGAGGACGGGGCTGAGGTGGTGGTGCACACTCACAGCGTCTTCGGGAAACTGGTATCACTAGCCAGCAAGATTAACAACGAAAAACGATGTTAAATGGTTAGACTGGAGCATTCAGGGAAGCACGCCCTCCACAGGTCTGAGACAAACAGCTTCCAGGCGATTATTTCAGCTGAGCTCAACGGTAAGATTTACACAAACAAATTAACTAGTTCTCATTCCGAAGGTATTTTAAGTTTCCGATCTTACATTTTGTTAGCCAAGTAAATGACAAAGTGTGCCCAAATTACATTATGGTGGGACATCAAACCTTTGAGGGAATTTTGAAGCAAAAGACTAAATAAGAATCTCTAGTGACACATGAAATGAGCTGTCCTTCAAAAAGTTAAAAATAACAGCTGGCAGAATCAGAAAAGTTTATGTAAACACTCAACACAAATACAGGATTACCTTTGGAGAAAGATTCATACGGAAACATTTGCTTTTCATGAACTGAAAAAGTCTACAGATGTTCAGGCATGTTCAATACGAACTTCCTGTAGTTTAAAACAAAACCTTGTGCAAATAAAACCTATAAATAGTCTTCAGCAGATTTTACAGTGATGCTCTTAGGTATGAAAAGAACGCACACAACTTTAAAACAAAAGTAACAGACATAAGTTTGACAAATGATTGCACCATAAAACAGTGTTTTATATACAGTTTACAAGATATGATTTTCTGCTATAAATTAATACTGTACTATATAGTACTTAGTGACCTTATTAAAAGCAACTGTTGACAGCTGTCTCTTCAATTACTGGGTGGGTTTTTTTAAAATGCAGATGGCTGCACCTATTTCTGGACTTAAAATGTTGAAATATTTAATCAAACAATTTATTCGTTAAACCTCTGCTATCATTTAATAATTCATAGCAATAGCACTGGCAGGTCAGATAAATTTCCAGCCAGCCAGCCACAGTCTGGGTATGCTCCAAGATAAGTGTTTATACTTTTTTTTTTTTAAATGATGATCCATTTAATCTAAGCCTAAATCCACTGTATACATGATGTCACTATAACTGAAATAAGTAAGCTGGGGAGCGAGAAATATTAGCAGATGAGAAACTCTCCCCCCCACCTGTGTTCCAGTTACAAAAGTCTCCTAGAACTATTTACAAGAATGACATTTCTGAAAAAAATTAGAGCTTTTCTTTTTCCGCAACATAATTTATGGTCTAAGTTTTAGTGAATACTTCAGCTTAGGATACAGCAGTGATAACACCAGAAATTCAGACACACATCCAGCAGCTGACCCTTGCATTTTATCTTCACCAACATCACTGGGGACTTACGAAGGCTTAAATTAGAAACCAAATCGTACTTAAACCATTACTTCCAAGTAGGTGCCTGGCTGTATTTACAGATTAGCATACTTTAGAAAAATTGAGTGATCTGTAAACACTCCCTTCTATCTGTGAGTGAGCTGGCCGGAAAAAAAAAGTTGCTTATAGACCATTCTGATAACAAGTTTGTTGAAAAATGCCAAAAGAAAAAATATTTAATTCAGCAAATAACCTTTTTGCATTAAAATACCTTGGGAGGGGGAGAGCGAAGAGGTGGAGGAGGAAGACAGGGATCCACTAAGGTCTGAATGGCACGTAGTTTAAACAAATTGTGCAAACCGTCTTACTTTCAAACACTTAAGCTTATCTGATAAGCGATTATTTTGGAAACTGCTAATTACATTTTACCAACAACCTCATTCTAAAATACACTTTCACTAACATTTTAGAAAAATGTCTACTCAGTAATGCAGTTCTTCTAATAAGCTCAATGAAACAGCGCCGATAGTGCAGACAGCTTACCTGGGACACTAAACTGTACTTTCTGCAAGGTTAGACTGAGTGGTGAATTAAGAGGTCTATGGATTCAAAGGTTTATCCTTGTGTTGAAAAATAAAACTACCTTTAGTGAGGAATATTTACTCCCAATTTGGGTGGCCCTTAAATCCGCATTTAAAATAACAACTTTAGTAAACAAGGCATAAATTATTCAAACAATTATATTGCTCATTTGTTTTAAAGATGAATTAATAATTAAAATGAAAATAAATTAATACATCTTTGCAGTGGGATAGTGTTTGCATTACTTTAAACATTACATTTTACATGTGCTAGAGAAATGCTTACCTATGGTAAAATGCTGTGCTTGAACATGTATGAATGCTAATGTAACAACGCAGTAGAAAAAGAGACTTTCTGTACAACAGTTGCTAATAATTTAAATAGTGTCAGTTTCCCAAAATTAGGATTTTAACTTTAAGGTATGACATGATCTCACCTTCTACCCTCATATACAAATAAATTACCATAAAAAGAATTTTAGCTTAACTTAAAATTGCACCTAGAAAGGCATGGGATCATTTGTACCTATTACAAAAACCGTTAAAATCAAGGGCTGCTACAAAGAATGAGGTAAACTGAAGACTCTCAGCTATGTGGCCTTCAGAGAAATGGCTTTTTTCTATTGAGTTCTAGTTTTGCACACCACAGTGTTTTGCTAGCAAAGCGTTCTGAGTTCTTTTCCAGGAACCACTTGTGTGTATATACATATATATACATATATGTGTATACACACACACACACATACACACACACTGTATACTGCATCAGCAAAATATATATATATTTATATATATATTTATATAAATATAAGGAAGAAATCCCCCTCTAAAACGTTCCTTAGTGTTTTTCTAGAGCTTATGGGGGAGGAGGGGATGTATGTCTTCTTGCCGTTACATACATTTAGAGAACGTGTTTTGATCTATTGGCTTCTTGGTGCAGTAATGCAAGATTGATCCACATTGGTGCCAAAGGCTTTGCTCATCAGAAGGAAGATGTAGAATACTAATCTCCTAAACAGCGAGGCCAGCCTCACTTGAATTCCTCTGCAACCCTCTGGTCTACCACAAAGTTCATAAATACTTTGACTTCCAAATCGTTAGACGTTAAAAATAGGAACAGTACAGTAACGTGGGGCATTATGCTTCTCAGTGTAAAGCATTCTTCACTAGTGCCTATCACAGTGCAGACCTGACTGCATTAAATATGCTCAGGAGATTAGTCAACGCTGTCTGTATTTGGTTATGGGAAAGGCTCTCCTTTTTTTCATCCAAAGTGCATAGTGAGAACAAGTCAAAGCATTCCTCTTTTCAGTAAGTGTTTGATAGTCTGATCTAGGCATCCTCCTGAGAATGCAATTCTGATGTCTTGCTCTTTTCCAAAATAAAGTCCTGCAGTTCAGACATTCATCAGCCAGGTAAACAAACTTTGCCAGCAAATAGAAGTCCCACTATTGTAAAGAAAATGGATAAGACAAACAGTACATACGAAGACCCAACCACTGTGTTATTGGGTAATTTATATGGTTGACCTCCAACTTCATTGATGTAAAATCCTATTGGAAATATTAGGGCTGCCATACAGAATAGAATCACTGCAAAGAAAAGAGAAAAGAAAAATGGTCACTGCTGTGTTGAAGTCAAAATATTTACCAGTTCATAGAGCAGTCCAGAAAAGCAAGCAAAGTATTCTGACCAAACTGAAGAGCTGAGATATTCCAGTGCCTAACTTGCTTGAAATGACTGAGTAGGCTTTACCCTGCTTTTAAAACATTCCTCATCTACTCCCAAGAAAGACTGAAAGACCCCCAGTTTTGACTGTAATTTCAGTCCTGCTCACTAGATCATGAACTGTCTTTACAGAATAAAAGTTTGGGGGATGTACTTCTACCACCATCCACAAGTTTAGTCACAGAGCTCATTATTTCTCCAGTAATTTTAGAGTCATTTTTCCCCAAAGTCAAGACAAATGAACAGTCAACATTGAAGAAACTCCTTTTCTATTATCAGAGTTGATTTTTTCCAACTGTAGTTGCCCTCTGCCATTCTTCCACATAAACTCCTTTTCTGTAAAAGTTTTGCTAAAAATAGAAAACACATAGATTGTCATTACATATTCTTTTAGATTAAAATAGACTCGTTTCCTGAAGTTATATCAGTGTTTCCTTAAGTAATGAAATATCCTTAAGATTTTCCATCGGAATACAAAGAGAAGTTTTCTGATTCAGTTAAATCTAAGCTTCTTGGTGAAAAACTTCAAATTCAGACTGCATGAACAAAGAGAACCAAGAAATGAGGCTTTTTATTTCACCTGAACAGTTAGACTTATTTACATGGTTCGTGCTTACAACTGACTCTAGGTGGATGTACAAAAAGGAAACCAGAACATCAGAACATCAGCTGCTCCTTGCTTTCCGAAACACATGAAGCAGCTTCGCAACACTCAGGGTCAAGAGCAGCCACCACCAGGACCAGCTTTTCTTTCGGCTGACAATAACGAGCAGGAAAACAAATCAAGCGTTCCACTGGAGGGAGCTCGCCTCTCGCCTTAATTAACGGCACCGGCAGATCGCTTTTCAATGGGGAAGAAAAAGAGCACAAACAAAAAACAGCTGGCAACTGCAGAGTTACTACATTCTTGCTCAGTGCTACCTCGTTAGGCCATCTATTAAAACAAAATCAAAGAACCAGCGACTAGATGTTAAATATTAAGTAGTCTAGAAGGGATTAATCTACATGATTATTGGTCCATGTAATTTCACGCTACACAATCTAATCCTTAAGGAATGTTTCCCTTTATTTAATTGTATCTTAACCAACAGCTGGTCCATCTGAGGAGAGAAAGCTTGGCTATGTGTTTCTTGAGCAGATCTGTGCAAACATCGAAGAGCTCTATACTGGACTGGTCCAGAAAACACTGGTTGATGGGTGATTAGTAACACAACATACAATTAGTAACAGTTTGAACAATGTTCTGAGGATGAGTCACATTATCATAACTCAGCACACTTCCTATTACATCCAGTTTGTCCCTGACGAGCGTTCCAGTTATTTACAAAACTTCTATTATATTTTAACAATAACCCACTTATAGGAAATAGCTTTAGGATTCTGAAAACAACCTGCACTTTCAAGATTAAATCTCCTTTATTACATTCAAGAACTACACAGCTGGAAAAGTTCTGATGGCCTCATGGATATGGTTGTAGAATAGATCTTTATCCCTCTCTATTAAACCCCTGTTCTTTGAGGTGTGTTGTACATACACGCACCAGTGCTCCCAGGTGTGAGACCTGCCAGCGGCACCACAAGTGTCGGCCAGAGCGTGTGCCCACCGTCTCCTTGTGCTCCTGCCCCAGGACAGAAGGGCCCAGGTACCTCACAGCAGGAGAAAAAATAAATTCTGCACATGCCGGCAGTATGAAGAATGCTGATGCGCGTGCACATTTCAAACATTTACGACAGAAGTAACCAGCTGTCTTTTCCCTTGTGCACACACACAGTGCACATGTGCTGCTGTCAGGGTGTCCAAGCAATTTTTCTTAGTGTGGTCTGAATTTTCAGTCTACTGAAATAGCAAATGAAAAACGGATTCATCAAAGTCTCTGCCAGATTAGGAAGCCTGAATTATGGCAAAGTTTTGAGAAGTCATTAAGAAAAGACTGCATGATAAATTTATTTTTAAAGAAGAAGAAACTAAGGAGAAAATCCAACATACGAACTGCTCAGTTAACTTAATGTGTTATTCTTTCAGAAGGAGATTTATAAGCTAGAAAATAGGAATTTCTTATACAAGCTGTAACCCAAATGTAACTCTCCATATCTGGTAGTATCAACTCAATGAATTTTCGGCAACATTTCCAGCAACCCATAAAGAACTTCTCCCTCAAAAGTACTTGCTTTTGATTTCAAATTCTTCCTTGGGTAGAAGAATCTGCAGAAAAGACACTTAATGACTACAATATCTGTGAACAAGAATATTCAGGTAACAAAACACAATCATTTCTAGTCTGCTTCTGAATGGTGGCTGTCAAAAAAAAAGATCTAGTTCCTCTAACTCTTTAGCTTGAAATTGTTTTGAGCATCCAATGACAGCTTCAAAAAAATCCAGGATACAGAGCATTAAAAGAAGGAAAAAGCTATGGTCTAGTCTTTAGAGGGCTCATTGTAGTACCTGCTCGGCTCTTCAGAGATGCGTAACGCAGAAAGTAGCACCTGGTACAAATCTTTAGTAACGCAAGAAGCACTTTATTTATTCACCGGGGAACACCAAGATAGCTACTGTTAGTTAAGAATGCGATTATCCTGCCCCATTTTCACTTGCATTCCAAAAAGCAAGTCCATTATCCTCATGAACATTTAAATCCTGAGGCAAAAGGAGTAACAGCCTCTCTGGTGACTGTTGGAAAAAAGGTAGAAATATGATTTTTCTGTCCAGCGTCTCCTCCCTTGATACATCTCAGAGAAGGACCCACTTCAGTGGCAGCAGACACAAACTGAATTCCCTTTCTAGTTGTAGCAGATGGTAAGAGACCTGAATCTGTGTAAGATGTAAACAGATCTTGTGGGAGCTCTGTGAATTCCTGCAACAGCCAAGATTGTTACAATATACATAAGACCACCTAGGTGGCCTCTGCAGAGACTAAGCTCTGGACATCATTTCTAATTATGGAACCTAGCAGCATTTGTCCTAATGACCATGGAAATTACAACGTTTGAGATTTACCATAGGTTCACCACATCCTATCTTCTAACCCAGAAGATGGCATAATGAACACCCTGAAAAGACAAAGGTTTTACATAAATTCGAAGTAGGGCTAGCAAAAAAAGGAGCAGCTTCAGAGATACATGGAACAGATCCAAAGCCAGGTTACTTTTTTGCTACCAACTCATGCCACTAAGTCACAGGGCATAATTAGTGATGAAGTGATATAGAAGCTGGGATGGTAATGGGCAGTTAGGTGACATGAGCAACCAGTAAATATTACCATGCAAAGGAATAGCTGATCAGATCTTTGGCTGCCATCAACACACGAGGCACAGATATGAGTTTGCAATACCTCATTCATTAACGAAGCACACAAACACCTGGGCAGTGCACAAACGAACATCAAGAAGGAATCCACTCTCCATCACATTGTATGGTACTACAGTTAACAGGACTCAAACATCAGTGACAGCTTTGATAGTATCTATGCCCAAAGCGACAATACCTATCACATCAGGAGGAATACCGTAATTCTTGACTCTTTTCTACAGAAAATGAAGGAGAACTTTCACATTTGCCTTTAGAAGACTTGTGTCACTTACGCAGTATGACCTGGAAGAGGGATGTATCTCTCCTTTCCACAAAGCTGTTTTGTGGTGAAGCCAAAAAGACAAGTTTCTGTGCAGCAAACCCCCCAATGGCTGGGGAAGGATGCAAATGCTGTGCTAGTAAATACTCTCTCGGGCATATCACTTTAGAAGTGTATATAAGAAAGCGAATTGAGAGATCAAACTTTCGTCCTTCTTGTGTCCCTTAGCTACACAAGATAGACAAGACCATTCTCAGCAATAACTCATATTTACACGTACATGGTTGAAAAAATCTGGAGTCATCCAAGATAACAAGATTACAAGCAAAAATTCCATGAAAAATATAAGCTATCTATTTATATATATATATATATATATATAAACTCTAGTGTGAACTGGGCAAGAGTGACCTCTTACCAGGCTCTCCTTGCTGCTGTGAGGGTGGTGAGGAAAGGGCTGAGGAAGAAGACTCCTTTGCCCTTAGATGATTTACTCTGGACCCCCTTGCATTTGAAGAGAACGGAGCTGCCAGTCCCAGAGCTGCTCTTGGCAGTCCCAGCAGAATTCCCCGCCTGCCGAAGATACCGTGTCCTATGTTGTGTTCAGAAAGATCTGTGAGAAGAATACCTGCTAGCAGCCTGCACTAGGCTGTTAAGCCTAGTCTTGAAGTTACTTGCAGAAGAGATGTAATACAACTATGAAGTTTTCCCTACTACCTTCTCACGAGTTACACACGTTTTCATCTCATAGCACTGGCACTTCACAGGAAGGACCAGTTCATGGTGTTCCAAATTGATTCCACATGGTTACGTGTTTCCTAATACTAATCTACAAATAGGTTACTAATTTGTGTTGCCATCCAATGAACCACAGAACTCACTCTCACCAATTTTTTGAAAAATACAGAACTCTTCCTCCCATTCACTTCTTTTTTTCAAAAGTGATTTTTCTTACAAGTGAGTTTAGCAATAAAATTTCCCACCGTCATTGTTAGCAGGAATGCAACGGTCATGGAGTCATATGTATTGGAGATGAATACCAAAGACATTGAATTTTAGAATTTCAGCAACATAGCAATCGTATCTTAAAAGAATTATGAATAGGTCTAACTTGCAAAAGAACAAATTAGTATGTTTCATTATTAAACATCTCATAACAAAAGGCAAGTGCTGCAATAAAAGAATGTCCTTCTATATTTAGACTTCTAATAATGGACCTGTTGCAAGCCTAAAGACATCTACAGAAAAAAATGGCCTTAGGATATCAGATTTTTTGGCTGAACTAACCATCACAGTTGTAAAAAACTAAAGATGCAGGGACGTGATGATTGAAGATATTAAAAAAAAAACCAAACCAACATGAAAATATGTAAAGTCCCAAATATAAGCTCTGAATTAAGAAAAAAAACCTCGGTAAATAAATTGTGGTATCAACTATCAATATATAGTACTCCAAAACCCCTCTTTACCCTAGAGCTTTGACTTCAGCTTACTGTAAGCATCTTAATTTTGTATGGCATTTTGAGTTTAAGCCCTCCCTGCATACATTAGATCTACATGAAATATGTATAGATAAACAAGGGCACTGGAAAAGTTGGGATGTAATATTCAGTAACACTCATGTCTGCTATTTTAATCATTCACCGGAAAATAAATAAAAGTCAATCACAACAGATACAGCATTTCAATAGCTCCATTGTCTGCAAGAGCTGCACTATTAATTTAATATGCCGTGTAGCAAAGTTGTCAGAAGGATGGCTTTGATTGTACAAGTGCCTCAGTGAAGTACCTTTGCTGAAGCTGAGCGCTTTTTTATATTATTCCCTTCCCCAAAACAAGGTTAAATCTCATTCATATTAGATACCATTACATGTCACAAAGTTACATTAAACCTTATTTATGCCTGTGTAAACCACAAACTCGCATTTTCTAGTTAGTGTTCACACTACCTTTAGTGGTATGTCATAATTCAAGTCAATTTAAAAGCCCTCAGGTTTTGAGTTTTTTCATGCTGTCATCCCCACCATTAAGGCACCATTTCACAGTTGGGCTAAGCCTGTAACACACACCAAGAAAAGGAAGTTTGAAAGTTATTCCCCTTACTCATTATAACTGTTTTTCTTTTGCACTGAAGTAGCCATAGGATATGTTTCCCTGTGTGGAAACACAGAGCTGCTAGAGAAGGCTCAGCTGCGAGGAGTTACGCTGGTGCTCATATGGAGCAGAATCGAGGGAGGCAGAAAACCACTGGTATTCCTCCCTCCAGCTAAAGCACTGCTGCGGGTCACTTATGGAAGCAAAAGTCTCAGTGCTGAGAAGCACAGCAGATGCTCTGCAGTGGGCAATCCTCCTGCATCGCCAATTAGGATGCAGATATTCTGAATAAAACACCCACTGTGAGCGTGAAGCAGGACTGAACCAGCGTCAATCCTGAATGAGGTATTCGTGAGACACCTGAAGTAGGGATGGATTTCCAACTATAGTAAGCCTCAGATGTATCAACTGCCTCCTCTTCCTCAGGGATGGAATTTTCAGTCATTCCATTCTGCTAGGAATACGTCCTGGATATATAGGAGCGGGGAAGTATGAAAGACCAACGGACACACAGTTCAGGACTGACCTCTTCTATCCTTGCTCGTATTCTTAGGTCAATTAATGGCACCGCCCAAGGAAGGTAGGGGGGTCAGGCCTTCCTTTCTCTCACCTTGGGCCACAGACTATTATTCCCTCTCAATTATAGCCACTTAAGATACCAACCCCTTGATTTTTGAAGAATTTTATTTTTTCCCCAGATGTGGTATTTAAAGAGAAGGAACGTTTTGTATCGTAAGAGCCCTAAACACTCACTGCTCCTTGACAACACTCTAGTGTTATTTTAGACTGCACCAGTTTATCCTGCATACAGGTCAACTGTGTAGTTGAGGTCACTTACTTCCAGTGAAAGCTATCCAGCGGGCATATTTAGTAGCTTCTCTTCGCCAGTGGGAAGCCACCAGCAAACCACATGTGACAGTTAGTGAAATGATTCCCATAATGATGAAAAATAACGTAGTGACCCACTCAGGAGGCAGCCGTGGAGGAATACAGGTCCTGTCACGTCCATGGATGGTTTGACACTGTCGCACAAGGCCAACTGTGAGAGCACCTGAAAATACATAGCAGAGAGGCAAGTAAACTTTCAAAATCCTCTCTGAGGGGCGCTCAATTGCAAACCAAAGCTCAGAATTGTCCAAAAATAAGGGATTCTTTCTTTGATGAACCTTAGTAAGTCTTTCAAACACAGAGGATGCAGGGGGGCCATGCTTTAAACATCTATCTTTGTGTTCTTTCATCATGCATTTGCACAAGTTGAAGTGAGATGGCTGCAAGCTGTATCTGCTCTTGAGTGGCAATCAAGGTCTAATCAAAGGGATAAAGCGCTCCTGTAAAGCCTGCCAATATCAGCTGAAGTGGTAGCCGAGTTGTACAGAGGATCACTCCCTCATCCATGCAAGATGAAATACTTTTATAATCTAACAAAATGAGCTGCAGACCCCTAAAATGCCTTTAATTGTCTAATGCCTTTTCCCCTCATCTGTAAATACAGCTTTAAACCTCAAAGTCTTACAGCAGAAACTGCATTTAATTCATACCGAGATTTTAAGAACATTACAAAAAAAAAAAAACCACTTCTTGACAATATTTAAGAGTTCCTCTACGTAAGAGACTGGTCAATCCTTTTGACAGCTAACAAGAGTTACTACACACACAAACTGGGATATCTATCAAAAAGATCCTAGAAAAAGGACAAGACTGGTACAGAAACCATAAAGTTTTACACAAAATGAGGTATTTTGTGTTAAATAAAAAAAAAAATCTGATTTAAAATCCAGTTCAGTGTTTTTAAGACTCATAAAGAAGCTTTTAGTAAGCTTTAATAGCAAAGTGCTCTTTATTTGGAAAATTTTAATTCAAAATTAACATGCAAGATTAAAATCCAATTCTTCCAGTGTCTCCTAAACATTAAGTCCTGTATTTCTCAATTTTGTCCCTTCTTCTGAACTGTTTTCCTAAATAATCACAATTGTCCTTTACCTAAATTAGGAGCAAAAAGCAACAGCTGATAATATTAGAGTCAACATCTTCCTCCACAAATTATTGTAAGTAAATATTGTCATAGTGTTGACCTGTTTAAAATAAGAAGAGGGCAACTTAGAAACAATTAAGACATTAACACTTGGAAGATTAGGTTTAGCACGTCTTCTGGAGGGAGAAACAACTGTCATACTTTTTAGCTTCTTTTGATAAAAAAAAAAAGGCAGAAAAAAAGGCAGGAAACAAAGAAGTAAGCCAATAGTCAAAGGGTACCCAGTCCTAGCGTGCACCTCCGAGCACCCTGCAGCCAGCTTCTACAAGAGTTCAGATCCTGTTTGCTTACACCTCAGCAAGGAGTACCACAGGATCAGCGTCTGAGCTTAGAGTCACTGGGGTGCGAGGCAGAATATCATGTTTTATTAGATGCAGCACTTGTGATACGCTCCTACAGGATGAAGAACCAAGAGCAAAACCATTACTGAATCACTTCTGTTGAAGTATTACTGTAACCTTTGTTTAGACTATAAATCTTTAGCCTTATTCAAATTCATCCTTTTAATTACATATTCATCAACTGAAAGATTCAGAGATGAATTTTCAGCTACAAGTTGAAGTAAAATCCTTTAAGAAAGCGTCAGTTACAAAACCAACAAAACTGGCATTTTCTACTCCAGATACACAGCAATCACACCATTACTGCGCACCGGGATCCCACACAACGGAGGCAGCACTGCAGACGCGATCTCGCACAGCTCACACACCTGCGCAGCGCGCAGCTTCACATGAGCTGCTTCTCACTCGCTTTTTCACAGCCTGCGACGTTTTCATTTTACATCAGCCGCTGGGGCTGAGGGGAGATGTGCACGTGTCCTTCAACGTCAAGCTCCCTGAAACACCCGCTGCAGAACCTCATACAAAAGACTAAGTAGTTTCCTGTAGTTTGGGGATAGAGAGGCTATTCACTGCAGTACCATACAACAGGAAATTAATCCCAATCACTCTGCGAGACTGGGATTTGCCAACAATTTTACTATACTTACAGTAGAAGTCAGCTTTTTCTAAACTGCAATTCTAATCTAAAGAATGACTTCATAAAAATTACATCACACACACATTCTGAATTCAGAAACCTCTCCTGAATCCAGTGGCAATAATTTAGTGCATTTTTAACTGTGGCAAAAGCAACAGTGATAAGAACCGCTGTGCTGGCCTCCAGTCCATTTTGTGTGTTAACTGGTACCGAGGAACAGCTGCTATACAGGAGCATGTATTAGAAAGAGACAACTAACTCATCTTTCAAATGCAATTTGTAGTTTATACTGAAGCCATTTTTCAATTAACAAGCGCACATTTAACATGTCAGATTTAGAGAGGACCAAAGCTAAGCCCAACAGTGCGGTAACTAGAGGAAACAGAAGAAAACTCCATCTTGAACTACTATTTTTTCAGTGCAGTTTTTTTGCTGTCAACATCTACTTCTCCAAAGACAGATTTTCTTAAAAAAAAGAACACCAAAACCAACAAATCCACAACTGAAAATGAAAAAAACAATCAGTTAAATCTCTGAATTGTGAATACCAGGGCAGTATCCCTTTTGAAGACACAAGGATAGTTGCAAGAAACTCCTTAGAGCAGGGTTTCCTGAACATCACTTCTCATGCCCAAGTTGCTCTACTCTTTTTTTTTTTTTTTTAAATCAGAGTTTTAAAGCATAAGCAAATAAATTTCAGGATCTGCCATTTTGGAGGAAAAACACTGAACTTTATGGTTAAGCTTTTGCTAGCACGTGCTTAGTATTTTCTCTTAACTCTGCTTCATGGATTACAAAAGTAGATATACTCCATATTGAAGGTTTTGAACCTTGAGTCTGCAGACTCTAGGGAGACAAATGGAAGGCAAGAGAAGGTCTGTGATCTAGTTCTAAAGGTTTCACAAACGTAACTGGGAGAAACAATCTCATTATGTGCTCATAAATTTAGTTAAAGTTTAAGTTCACTATACAGGGATACCTCAATTGTGTACATAAACTAGGCAGAAGGAAATTAAACCTCACAGTTTGGTCCCATAGTGACAAATCTCCTGTTGAATGCAGACTTCAAAAGAAGTCTCTGGTGTGGAAAAAGTATTTATTTGCCACAGAATTCAAAAGAAGAGTGGGTTTACATGGTAATTTATTGTCTTGGTCCCGCTCTAAAGCAATCAAGCAGACAGTTGCCAGGCAGCTGCCAAAAAACTAACTTGTTACAAAAAATCTTGTTTAACCTTATCTAGTCTATCATTGAAAAGAGGGACAGAGATACTGAATCGAACAGATCCCTTCTGCCTGTAGTTGGAGAATAGCCCAACAGTCCCTCTCAAGCCAGTCACTGAGTTCCTCTCTGGTCTCTGGGTAAGAGGTTTTTAGTCATTCCCTCAGAAGAATTCCAGTATAATTGCTGAAAATCTACATGCCTAACACAGGTATAAACCAAACAGCACAGCTAATGCTAGTACATTAGGCAGCTTAAAGATGGATACAGCCCTAAAATACATGCAGAGGAGTAACGACACCTGCGCATCCTCCCCATTGCAATGCCCGCACTGCACGGCCACCAGGAGCTGTGAGGACAACGTGGAGACGCTGGGGGCTGCATCCTTCTCTCATACACCTCTCCCTCCATAGTTTCCCAGGCTGGCACTCTGCAGGCCAGTACAGCTAGTGCGAGAGGTCATTAGGATATGTATTTCTGATTAGTTAAAATGAGATTCAGCCTTGATCAAACCAGAGGATGCTGCACTGAACAAATGTCAGTGAAGTGGTCCTTAGTCTTTTCCAGTAAATCTATTCCCTAAAGTGCCGGTGCATTTCAAACACATTAAATGACCTTCCAGTAGTGACAGTTGGACTATAACCAGGACTCCAGTTTATATGAGTGAAAGACTTCATGATCATATTCCTACACTCCCTCACCCAACTCCTCCAGACTACCAGTAATGCTCATTTTCTGACACTGCATATTTTTACCAGAATAAGTAATAAAAAGACTCTTTAACAAATATACCAACATTTGGGAGCATCACCTGTTTAACAATTAAGTTTCACAAAACCATTGAGGGAAAGACGGGAAAAGGCACCAAACCAAAGAAACGCTCCGATGTGTGGCTGCCACCGAGCCGACCCACAAGTCCCACTTCAGCCCCGCCGGTGCAGTGCCATCCCTCTCCCGTTTCCGTGGTAACTACACAGCCACCAAGGAGGAATCACCCGCTACAGAGAGAAACAAAGATTGCTGCAGCCCTTTCACTCCCCCACCTCTCCATCACTTCTGAATTACTAAAAGTGGCACAGCAATACCACGGCTGGAAAGCAGTAGCATAATAACAGCTATTCAGATGTTTGCTGTTCATCTATTATTTGACAGCCAGAACACGCGGGATCAAGTGTGCCAGATGGACACAGGAGAGGTGCCACTGCCGTGAAGAGCTTACCATAACATAAGAAGCAATTAATACGGTGAAAGCACGACGCAGTGAACAAGGTGGGGCTCAAACGTTAGAAGGTCACAGAGCCCAGCAGCTATGCTCTCACATGAACATACAAACCACAAATCCTCAGAACTGCTCTTGCTCATACAGCCTGGGGTACCTGCCCCTCCTCTGCCCTCCCCTACTGCCCCCACTTGAAAATGTCCTTACTCTTTCCCATCATTTCAGAGAAAATGCTATTCCTTGGGTTTAAATGCGTCTGCAACCCTTTACATTCCTTGACAACAGCTTCCTCGCTTTTACGTTCCATATACCGACCACATCCTTAGCAAATTACTTACTACTAACATTTAATAAATATTACAGGCCAATATGCCTAGTGAAGAGGTTAAAACATCCAACTGCTGCCAGACAGCCTGCCTGCCCTCCCTCGCTGTGCTGACGAGATGGTGTGGTTCTGATAGAAACCTCAGTTGTGACTGCCAGACAATTTCTGCTCAAACAAGATACTATGGACTTGTTAAACCATCCTTGCTAAGTGAAAAGCACAGTTTACAGGGTTCCTAATGAGGTGATCGTGATGTAAATCTTTGAGCACCGCCAACGTGGCAAGGCCACTGATAAGTTTTATGTTTTAGTAATGAGCACAGTACATGGAGCTATGTTATTTGGGCACGCTAAAACATTCATTGCTGCTGGTTAGGTAACAGTCGCATGCCAGAGAATGACAAATGTAAAATAAGGGCAGCTCAGTGAAGCCATTCCCTGTAACTCTTATTGGGCCACAGACAAGGACAAGAGGAAATGAAGTTTTTCTTTGAAAGTTTCTAAGTTCTATCCAATTAAGAAACTTGAATGGAAAAAGGTCTAGGTCCATCTAAGAGGAGGAACAGGCTGCAGCTGTAGCTTGCTACCCAGTACAAGTGGAAGCTTTAAAGGTCTAAAGAGAATGCAGTGATTTGGTCATGGCAGACTAATTCCCTGTACCAACGTTAAGGATAACCACCGAGTTGACTTTGGCCATCTTGCCTTTAACATGTCTGCTGCTCCTTGCCTGCAACCAAGCCTCTCTGACAGAAGACCGCGTTCAAAGTGAGCGAAGCATAGCCGGGGAATTCCTGAGAGGAACAAACAACAGAGCACAGTAAGAATAGTTCCAATGCAACCGCCCGTAACAGCAAACAAGGACACAATATTTCCAAGAAGAAAATTCTTCTAAGTCATCCAAGAAATTTGGCAGTTTAAGTGGGATGTTTCCCAGTCTTACATATGGAATTTATTTTCCTCCAATGGGCACTTTAAGTGATGTTACTATACAAAGTGGGAAGAGAGAATGCCTTACTTAGGTTTATTTATATGTATATTGCTTTGGGGAAAATTTCTATTAATTCTATATTCTAGGAATTAGTTCCTTGTAAACAGAATACTCTCCCTTCTGCCTTTCCCGAAATCCAGGGAACTAACATTCCTGATCCTTCCCTACCATAGCCTGGGAGGTCACTCCAGGCTGCATATAGTTAGTTCTACTTATTCCAGTGTAAAACTCCATCAGAAATCAGGCCCTGTACCCTCTCTTATGGGGAGATTAGTCGCGCTTACAGTAAGCAACGGAGAAGGTTAGGGAGAAAGCTATGCTTTTGCAGGATATGCACCACCTCTGGTGGGAAGAGGAAAAAGACAGCAATACCCTGCTGGTTTGCAAAGCACTTCAAAACTGGGGAGGAAAAAAGGATTAAGAATGCTGGGGAAGACCTCTTGATTCAAGAAGGCACAGTCCATGTTGTAATAGTTAAAAGAATTGCAGGGTGTCTGTAGGTAAGGTCCCACTGAAGGATGCCCACAGGCACAGCTCCTAGAATTCTTTTTGTATCTACAACTGCTCTGAGTTACCGCCTTGTAAAAGGAAACATAGTTAATCCTCAACTAAATTTTCAGCCATTAACCCATTAAAGCCATTTAAAAATGTTTACAACCTCAAATAATGTCATATCAGAGCATTTTGTAAAATAGCACATACACATCATTAACTGCAGCTAAGTAACTATAAGCAAGTCGAACACCCTTTCCTCCACTTTTGCTTAGGTCATTGTTGTAGGACACTACAATAACAGGATTATACCGAAATAACTAAAAAGGATCAAAATATAAGATACAATCAACTGCTGGTTTCTTATCAAGTATGAGACCACCATATCTGTTACTGTTCTTATGTAAATAATTACTTCTTTTGTGAGGGATCGGGGGTAGTTTGAATAGATGCTCTTTAGCACTTACGCTGCTAAAACAACGTCGAGGTTACCATGCAAGTACAGTATTGAGGATGTGGCATGACAGATTGATTCTTTTACTGCGGATGTTCCGGTATGTTGTTCAGTTAGTAGATTAAGAGGCAACCAAGTTCAGACTTACTAAAATAAGATTTATGAATGTTAAAGGATGATCTAGAGAAAGGCTTAAAAGAATAACAGAGGATTAACTGCAGAGGCAGAGAACATAGAGGGGTCCAAAACAAAGGGATTACGAATTACCTTTCCTGTCCTTTGTATGCCAGATCCTTGTCTTTGTCTCTCAAATCATCTAACAGGTATTCTAACCCTGGAAGAAAAGCTTTGGAGTTTCTCACTTCGAAGCAGACCAGATGCAAGATCAATTCATATGCCCGCTGGATATTTATTGGTATGAAACAAACACCTAAAAATTTATACAATGTTAAAAGACCAGTTTTAATAGAGACCTAGATTTACCTGCAAAGTCCTTGCTATATCTAAAGTGCATCTTTTAAGAGCAACTCAAACCACTATTGCAAGAGAGAGCACGTTATTAGATAAGCTGCTATTTCTCTTCTACTCCATTTGTCCCCTTCTCTGGAATCAAAATGTTCTCTCCCTTTAAAACCAACTTTGAAATGCACCATTCTTCTTGCCCTAGAATTGTAAAAGGTGCTTCCTTGTTTCAGGAACTAAGTGACTTTCTTAAAAATACTCATATTGGCAACAATAGGTGAGTTAACGTCCCTAGATTCAAACCCAGCTTCCGCTAGCTATGAGGAATCTACCAATTGAATTCTATTTAACCATCTAATGGCCAGAGAATTTAATTTATTAGGTTCCATTTTTGGCACTCTTTAAAACTCCAAAGCTTATTGGCTTTTAAATGGAAGAATTCTCATTTTTAAAGTCTAAACTCAATGTTAAAAGAGTTGTGGTATATTAACAGAAAAGCCTGCCTTGCTGCTGAAGACCATCTGGTGCCTGAGTTGTCTCAAAAGTTTTCAATTCAGTGTTTGTATCATGCCTAATTCAAACCAAATCCCCCCTCCACAAAAACCACACTCTTCTCCCTCCCTCCTCCCACCACCAAAGAAAAAAAGTCAGGGGCCATCTATTGGGAAAGATCCTTATGACTTACACATATTAGAAAAGTTTATTACTACAGAAAACAATCACTATGATACACGAGTTGCAACTGATGTTTTAATTGCAGATATTTGGACCAATAAAAAGCATGTTTCTTTCTGAATTATGACCACACTGCTTGCGTATTGGGGTGGGGTTTTTTTAATGTTTGAGTTCTGCCTTGCCTTTTTATTTTTATTTTTTTTTTTTAAGAAGAGATGGACCACCACACACTGAAAGAGCTATCCTCAGGCAACAACGCAGGAACAACTCTCCTGAGGACATAACAAAGGCTCTGTGTGTTCTCACGTATCAGAGCCAAGAGATCTGCCCACGCTGAAGGTATTCTTTCCTACTTCAGAAGACAGCACTAATTAAATGTTGGTAAACAGGATCTCTAATAAGTTGCATCCTTCTGGTTGTTTATTTTCTGACACTTTAAGCATTTTCACAATAGGATAGTGTTGTCAGTGACTAGAATCTTTACAATTTCTGAAGTGGCAAGGGCCTGGAAAAAAAGAGAGAACTTTAAAAACAAAACAATAAAACTTTATGTTTTATTTAGCTTAAAAAAAACCAAACAAAAAATCCATGGTTTTTCCACTTTTCCCCCAACCATATTAGAGCTACTCAAAGTTGACAAAATTCGCTGTCTAAAAAAAGAAAGATCAAAGGCAGTGTCAATATTTAAAAGTGATTTTTCTAGTCAGCTACACCAGTTTTATACCATATGTTCAGTTGAAAGCCAGAAGCTATGACACCTACAGCTGTTCTGCCATTTAACATCTGATGAGCTTGTGCTCTTTTCAAGAGTTATATTTGGCTTCAGAGAGAGCTGTAAAATGATACCTCTCCATCCAATACACCACACAACCCTACCCCAACCTTCTCAGGAATGGTCTGCTAATCACTTCACAATCGTACGGTTGACATGCAGGCTCTTTGAGGCTGGCCATCATCTAAAGGAGCCAGTGATGTGAGGTGGCCAAGCTGGGTGAGTAATGGCAGCACCAGAGTTTGCCAAGTAGTACAAACACAACCAGCAAAACCACAGAAATTCTGGATCTTCACCATTTAGTGGAGCACCTTCCACGTAGGTGTCTTATAAGGTGGTCTGTTCACAGGCAACAACTGGACTTCAGAGCTCTCCATTTTTAACTCCTGCATATCTAAAAGCACCATTTCACCAAGTCAGTTGAGTTTCAAACTTCACAGATGTCCAAGCAGATCAGGAGAGATCTACCAAAACCCCCAAATCACACCAAGTAAAGTAGCCTTTACTCCTCTCCCTTTTTATTCATGAAGATGAAATATCTGCCAACCTTCCTGTCTACAATGTAATGCAATTTCTCCAGCCTGCTGACAAGGGCATTCAAGAGTAGGGAGAAAATGCAGGTTCCAGCCCTGCCCTCAAGATTGCTTGTGCATTTTATCAAATGAAATTCAGAAGGAATAAGGATCATCTTCCTCTGCCAGCCGTAACTGTTGTGCTTTGCACTGATCTCAGCTTGCATCAGACGTGCTCCAAGGACACCCACTGCTCTGGCTCTTCCATGGCCTTATGAATCACCCAGCGGTGTAAGGTGAAAAGAGAAGCATGAAAATGCCTTTTGGCATCTGGTTAGAAACTTATTTGCAAATTTTAGGCGTCTGCTCAGCAAATGCTCAGCCTAAATACACCTTATGTGCTTGAATGCTTTCTTACAGCTGAGCTAACTTCCTCCTGGTCCACTGCTGAGAGCAAATTTTAGGCCCAGATTACCAGAAAGACCTTGCTAAATAAAGAACAAAATATTCAAAGAGCAAATAAAATGTACTAACAATTTGGTGGCAGTTTCTTTCAATCACATAACTGATGGCAGGATTGTATTTATAGCAATGGGAAGGGAAGTTTGCAGGTAGTTGCACCTTTTATTAGAACAACTAGAATAAGTGGAAAGATTAATCACATTTCTGGTCTTGCAAGCCCTTCCTTGGACACCCAGGTTTCCCCCACTCTACTAACAGGAGATATAAAAGATGTTATCTATGTCTACTAGACTTGCTTTATTCTATAAGGCACCTTCGTCAATCGAAGAATGGCACCTAAATGTCCCAAAGTGTATTCCATTGCAACTAGAGTAATATTTCAAGTAGAATAAAACCTAACCTTAGTTTTTATTCCTAAAGGCACTTTATAACTGTTGCCAAATCTGTGTATTACATGCTTGTAACAACTGGCAATACAGGTTAAACTGCACTTTAAATAGGGATTAGGTACAGCGCCAACAAAGAATTTATTCTCTAAGTAACACTTCATGTGCTGAAAGACTGACATATAGCTTGACTGTATACAATCTGTCCTCAAGGACAGCCAGCACAGAGTTTTCTGGCTGATTAACATTTTAAGCGCCCCCCACAGTACAAAGGGTAGCTTTAAATTTTCAGGCAAATTGGGGGAAAAAACCCCGCAACCTTATTCTGCAATAACAATTATCAAATTTAGGCATTTACTTGTTGTTCCCATCACAACAAAAACATTAAAAGGGAGGCAAGGAGCACATTCAGGATTTATCCTGACATTATATTATCTTATCCCTTTTGCTAGATCAAGTCCTTGTTTTAGAAGCCTGCATAATTTAAGCAATTAACAGGTGCTGCCTGTGTGGTGATAACACTTTCTCCCTTATCAAAAATCGGCATCTACAAAAATAGACTGTAAGAGTCTGGAGGCTTTCTTTCGGCTAGAATAAGACAAGACAGACCACTCCCGAACAGTTAAATTTGCACTTTACTGAAATAAAATATGACTTTATCTTAACAGCAGGGCTCAGTCCTTTCTGAACAAGTGGGACTATTCTTAAAAAGCAATCAGATGTTACATAGTGCTCCAAAGAGCACTTTGTTAACATATGCTTATACAGTTGTTATACTGACGTTCTGAAACAGAATTCTCTTTAATTTTAGATTCAATATAAACAGGCAAGAAACACCGTGTCTTCGTCACCAACTTCATCTTACTGAACGTATACTCACAGAGAGCACTTACTTCAGACTACTTTGGGGATAAGTCAACAGACTTCTGTTTGTCAATCAGCAACTACTACTTCTGGTCTTTACTCTTTATTTCACCATTTTTCACGTATCAAGCTTCAGGGTGCTCCTTGTAATTGCTGAGTGACCCAGTAATATTCCACTGAAAGAATTTATGAGACCACATTAGAAGTTCTTGGCCATTCAATCTTTTCAGGTTTCCTGTACAATCTTGTTGCATAGTTTTTAAATCGAATTAAGCATCAGTTTAAAAAACAAAGTAAAACATGCTTCTTCCCACACGAGTTTCTACAATGGAGAACTACATCATTAACACATGAATTTAGGTGCATGATTAGTTTCAGAACGGAATCCAACCTAAGGAAAAAAAAAAAGTTCTTTCTTCACCCTTGTGACTTCTCTTCCCCCACAGCATGCAACGCCTACAACACTCCTCGCGTCAATAGGCACAGAAGCTGCAGTGCATCTTCTCCACTACAAGAAAGGAGAGCAAAATCTTTCACTGTGGCCGTTCTGGAGCTGACACTTCCACTGACTGTGGGAATACCGTTGGTTGCTATCTATGCTTAAGAAAAGATCTCTCTCAATACTGCAATTTATAAACTGAACATTAAAGCAAATTTTCAAGTTAAACAGGTCGCCTTCTATACAAAAGTCAAGCTTCAGGAAACTTGAAGTCCATGACAACCTCTTATCAGTTTTCTTCGCTTTGATACAAAGACGTTACAATTAAAGGTTGTGTATGTTTGATGCATTAAGCTCACACCGATGAAGTTACAGATAAAACTGTTCCTCCGTACTTGTACATTTGCACTGCCTATCGTGGAAGTCAGGATCCATCTCATTTCAGATGTATACGAAGATTTTATTGCAGAAAGCAAGCAGTTTCACTAAGACATCCCAATAACATCAGTACATACGCCATCAATTTGAGAAGTGTAGAAAGAATCTAGATTCAAAGCAGTTCTTTGGAAGTATTCACAGCAAAGTTGCTCAGCGAATCTCAGAACAGTCAGTTTGTCCCATTTTCTCTAATTCTCATCTCATACCCATGCCTTAAAATACAACTAGACTTCGTTGCTGCCAATAGCTGGAAGCAGTCACCGCAAGAGAAGCGGAAACAAGGCAAGAACCACCTGGACAATGATTGGAGAGCAAGAGAACAGGAAACCCAGGAGTAAAAACTGCAACACCATAAACTGGGAAGGTGGCTCAATGATGAGCACTACAAAAGAAAACTATGTGACTTTATCGCCCATGAACACTGTCATTTGATTAATAAAGTCTTGGCTGTACCAAGCTCAGAGACAGCTCAGCCCTACTAATGCGGTGTCCAAACAACTGCACGAAGAATCGCGCATGGTCAAGTTCAAGGCCTAATGTGAACTGTCTTCAACTGGACAAATATTTAAACATCTAAGTGGGTTATTAATCATTACACCTTGAGAGACTGTCATCCTTAATAATCCCAAAGTGCTTTGTAATTTATGGCACAGAACTGCAGCTACCACGAGGCTCTTGGGGAGCAGCCAACTGTTGCTTATCGCACTACATTGTGTGGATAGGAAACGCCGGCTGCAGTAAATCCCTGGGAGGCTTTTGATGCCTTCACAAGGGAGCATTTTAGTTCATCTCAAGGACCCAAACATAACAGACTGAGTATGTTTTCCTCAAAGAGAGGAACTGGACTCTACGTCCTCCGTGGAATTTTGAACCTCTAACTCTTAGCAGATAGTGTTTCGTACTTGATTAGCTCATCCCGCAGACAAACCACAGCAATCAGACTACGCTTCCTAAGGGGCCCAAGACAGACCGAACCCTTGTAATCAACTAAATTTACAAGATGTAAAAACAACATATACAAGATAATACATCAAATAGGAAATCAAATATGATATAATAGGAAAAAAAACAGAGTTTCACCCTGAGATAGGATGTAACCTACAACTGTTAATTCCACATAGTTTCCTATGGAATTAGGCCCGCGTAAGTGCTTTGCCAGTCAAATGCTCCAGCTTGTTTCCTCACTCCTTGAAATTGGCACCTACCCTGCACAGATCCTCCTCTTGGCCGTATCTCCAGTTTTTCAGATCTGTGTGTATCTCCATCAGTCAGATGCTTGGGGAAGAAAAGCGAGATTGAGAAGAGCGGCTGGAGCACACATACGGGGATTGCTGCAAAATTACCACAGGACTTTTTTCCTGCATATAGCCCTCAAAAAAAGACTCTGTCCATTATTAAATTTGTAGGCACTGGGGATGACAATAAAAACTTAGTAATTATGTAATAATAAATGGATTTTAAATTTTATAGACTATAAATTTATAATAATTTATAATTTTCCCACATTAATTTGTAGAAGGATAAAACCGCTTCCATATTGTGTTTGTACCCCCATACTATAAAAGTCATTTCATATTTGATTTTAAAATAGATAGCAGCATCTTCAGAGGTCAACATTCCTCCTCACCCACGAGTCACTCTAGTTACCGTCTTCTGAAATATACAGGTACCAACCATTGCTGGAAAAAGATACCTAAACTAGGTGGAGAACTCCTGCATGAGATGAAAATCCCACATACTGAACTGCAGTAGGCAAGAAAAGTTAGTTCTCTCTACTTTGTTTCAAGACCAGCAAGAAAAAGTTGAGCTATTGTGAGGTACCTATAAAAAAAAAAAAAAAAGTAGGCCAAGCTTAAAAGTTTGACCTACTGATCTTCCTTGCTTTGGCAAAAGTGCAAATGGAGTTTACATAATGCTGCTCACATGTAAGTGCTGGCTGGAAACTAAATGACACAAATGTTTTTAATAAGCCTCAGCCATTAACAGAATCCCATTTTTTTGGGTTTCAGTTAGTTTTAAATTCTTGTTTTGCGGTACATACTATTGAATCCTTACTTTGAAGATTCATGTATTTAAGTCACTCTTGTGTTCATCTCAGTGTCACGTTGTGTCAACAAATTTAATACACACACCTGAAATCAGCTCTAATTGATTTAAAAAATCATCACTCTCAGTGAAATGCAGATAGCTCCTCAAGCCACAAAGCTCAAGACTCAACAAGGCACCTTTCCCACAACTTGTGCTGTCTATAAAACACATCTACGACTACATACTTCTTGACTAAAGCACAGGATAGACAACATATGTATCTGCACTTACCGAATATAATTTAGTTCTATAGTAGCTATTCATACCGCTGTGAAGCAAATACTTTAAAGAAAAAAAAAATTCCAAATGCTAAAACTCAAGTACCTTAGGAAAACCACCTACTACCAGAAAAAAACAAATGAAATACCTGTTATCCTTAGAATTTTTTCCTCCATTTAATAAAGTAAAACCATGATAGAGAACAAAAGTTTTTTAAAAAAATCAAATTAAGATTTGCTGCTTAAAGGGGTTTCTGTGATAAAGACATCACCTCTATTTTACAGAAGCAGCAGCTGAGGCATTACCACAATAACTTTCCAGCATCCAAGGTTAGTCATGCCAGGTGCTATATTTGAAAAGAAAACACAAGTTATTAGCTCCTAGATCTGTACTTTATAAATCAGGTATTTCTTACCTAATTATTTAAGACTAATTAGAGAATGAGGAATTCAACAGGATTTGGTGGGAGGCAAACTAATAATTCTGTACCTTCACATACTAAAGAGAAAACAAAATGTTCACCTAACAGAAGCAGCATTATTTTTTTATTTGTTAAAAAGCAGATGTAAAACATCAGTTCCTCTACGGACAAAAACAATCAGCTCCCTCATCTCTCTCTGGCAGGCTCACATAACCAGGCTGACACAGCTCTCTTTCATGAGATTCTTCCTACATATAAAATAGTTCCATATGTTTAAATGTTGAGTGGTTGAGCAAGCACAAAATTAATTCATTACAACAATGCCTCACTATTAATTTTTCTTGTGCCTTAAGGCCTGGTCAATTACAGAACCCAAGTACAATTCAAGTACTCTGCCTTGTCAGATTTTTACATCCACTTGAAAGACATCTACAGTCACGAAGTGGAATGGAAATGTTAACTTTAAAGATGGCGCTGACGCTCCCAGTCCAGGCACACCTATTAACAGACTGCTCTTGTTAGAGTATTCGAGTTATTTGGGGTTTAGATTCTTTGCCAGTCCTTACTAGTTCTTATTTGGTTTTTTGCATTGTTTTGCGTTGTTGTTTTTAAGGCACTGGTAACATCTCTAAAATGCGAGTAAGTTCAGATGGCTTTGAAGATTGCTTTTCAGCAGTCACTTCTTTCTAGGACATGATGGTACATAATTCTTCATTTTCTGTATCATCACCCCATTTTATTTTATTTTTTGTATTCTCAGCATGCAATCCAAACAGGTTCATGAAAGGGCAAATAACTTCTCCTATCACAGTCACTACATGATACAGTACAAAAAAAAACACCAGGAAAAAGTGATTTTGTAGAATTGCTTCCTATCGTGTCCCATCATTCTCTACTGAGAGGAACTGGGAGAAGCATGCTGTGTTTTGAGTATATTGCAAGATGCTTAACAAATGATCACCAGAACCCTTTTACAGACAGTTTTTGAAAAGCCAACCATCCCTACAACAAAGAAACAAAACAGTATCTCCTTCAGTGGACAAGACAATGATTTGCTCTATACCATGATTCCTCACAGAGGAGCACTGTAGATGAACAGCTTCTCAGCACAGGCCCTAAAGGGCAGAAGAAAACATTAACATGCCATACTGATATTCACAGATATTCACACTACTTTTTGAGCAGACAACTGCATTTAGAACAACAGTGCTAGCTGGAACTCATGTTTACACCCTCTTTTAAGTTGTTGATGCTTTACTTACTCTATCTATTCTATTTAGAAACACTGGTTCATTCAAATACCTTCACGTGGCCTTGCATTTAGTCCATGTATAGTCAGTGCTCCAAGTAGAGAGAAATAGTTCAGTGGCAATATGGTCTCAAGCTCAGCAGGAGCTGGGAATCACTGCTGGGTCCTATCACCTGTGATAGTTCATTAAGCTGACCCCCACGAAGCTACAGCTCCTGTTGGAACTGTGGAGCAAAATTCCTCTGGAAGAGCTATCACATGCAGAGGAATAACACTGAACAGCAGTGATTTGCCACATAGTACTAGACACCTCATTTCCCAGGAGCAAGGAGTTAACTGCCTCAGGAGGAATGGCCTGCTGGGTACAGCTTACTCCTCTATAAGACCATAGACACCACTGAACCTGGAATCATACTTCACAAATAAAAAAAGAAACCGAGTATGCAAAACCAAGAACTACACACAATACTTTGGAAGATACATGGGAAGGCAGCATTTGTAAACAAAACCCACAATTTAAAATAAGTGGCGTGTTGTAGATTCACAATGTACTGTGTTTCAGCACAGCATGGTACAGAAGGCAGTTTAAATGAAAAGTATAATTCCTAACATAAGTGACCTTGATGCTTGTGTCGCAGATGCAAGATGAAACTGGAAGCTCTGCTGAAGGCTAATATCACCCAAGTCAGCACCGCTGTGCATACGCTGAGTGGCCTGGCCATAACATTATGCTGTATGCCCCATCGTGATATATGTACCAACATAAGAGGATGTGCTAAATACTTGCTTTAGAAGTTACCCATCAGAATTCAGCAGCCTTAAATTCTGACATCCATATTAACTTAATGACTGCTATAAAAAAGTACACGTCGTTCTGTAAATTGGAACCAAATGAACAATCAAGCTACATAGGAAGGGATGACTGAGTCACATAAACAAACTGATAGCCTAGCTTTCTGCAGGGGGATTTTATTTGATTAAATTCTCCCCATGAATTATTTGACCTATCCTAAAAGCATTTCAGACCGTCAACCCCCCCAACGTGTACTGCTTTTAGCACATCTAATTTCAACCGTGCATACTATTCATACCCTTTTCCCTACAAAAGGATTGAGAGCTGAAGACAGAGCAACTTATATCCCCCACTCCTCCTCTACTGAAGACAAAATATCAAAATCGTTAAAGAGTCTCCCACACAAAAAAGGAATACATGGAGACAAAACTATCGGCTTTTAAAGTTCATCGCAGAAGACGTGAAGAGATACAGAAGCAAAATTCATTACTACTGAAATCAACAGGAGCTTAGGCATTGGCTTAAATTAAAGCCAACTCTTCCTTATTTCTCACAGAGTATTGGTTTGATAAGAAAAGGATGTCTGTGCAAGAATACTGAGAAGCCACTGGTTTCTAGATTGGAGTTATCAGTGTTCTGTACTTGCACACTAGGAATAACTAAACCTCACTGAGAGCTCTCTGAAGGAAAAGTCCATTTAATTTTCATCTTTCCTTTACAAGCTTAAAGATGTATGGAATACTAGAAACCAAGTTAATGAGCAACTGTTACAAAACTCCATAAAGAAAGAGTGCTCAATGGAGACTTGGACCTACGTCCACAAAGGTGTAGTTCCTCTGGCCTAAAGACAGATGAGCGTCTGAAACCTTCAGTGATCCCATAATTACAATGCTGGAGAGGAATTCTTATAGATAACATTCTTCAAATGACTGTAAAATTTGTCTTTAAGAGGAAGATTTAGGAGACTAATCAGCCCTTCCCCTAAATCGATTTCCCCAGAACATAAGCTCCTTTAAAAAAAAAATACTAAAAGCAATCTAGATTTTTCAGAAAAGCATTAAAGCCACTGCTTTATTTTGCTATCCAATTTAGCAGAAAATCATCATTACCTCTGGACTAAGATGTACGTATTGTTTAGCGATAAAATCCGAACAGATTTTTTTTTTTTCTGAAACGTAAGCCCAGGTTCCCAACCTTAATGGCTGTAAACAGCTCTGAATGAGCCAATGCAGTGCTGCCTTCCCAGGTCTGCCAAGACCTCTGCTCTACGCAATTCTCAAACAGCTGCAGTATTGAGAAGACCAGGCTGTTCCACGCTGCCTTTCAGAACCCCAAGGACAGCAGCCAAGCAGAGAAACAGCATTACTCCCCTTTCTCCTTGGTACTAGCCTGACTTGTAGAAGCAGAATCTAGACTAATTCCCACAGGAGACGCACCTAAGAGCACAGAGATAAAGCAAAGAAATATTTTCTTCCACCAAATAGTTTCTTTCACCAGCTGAGAGCAGGATGCTGCAAAAAAACCTGCTTCTTAGTGGCACATATGGGAGTTGGATGGCTTGAATGTGGCCCAAGTACGGTAGTCTGCTGAGAGTGCCTGAATGTCGCTAGCAGCTGGGACAGGGTTTACCATCGGGGCTGTGTCCTCCTGTGCCGTGCTTCTCCACAGCAGCCTCCGGGTAATGAATGCCACTCATAAAAGCATTTATCTCATAATTCAATACTACAGTGTTTGCTACAGGAAGTCCTTGATTCAATGGGCATCCTCCCACTTCCTTTCTTTGCAGTTTGGGCAAAAGGCTCGTTTTAGGAGGTGTAAGTACTAGAAATATACATTTGTATTGCTCTTAACCAAAAGTCTTATAATAGAGCGCATCGAATCCCATATCAATAAAAATCTACACAAGAGTCATTAAGGAAGGATGACAGCTAGCTCTCCTTTACGATTTTATCAAGCCAACAATTTCTTTGTCTTCAAAATATAGCACGAAAAGGCTTAGCTCTGTCAAAATATTATTTCACTAGTGAAGTCCTTCAGAAAAACCCATACAGATTTCTCGTTTGCCAGCCTATTTAAAAGTAAAACTGTTATTTGCAACTCTAAAAGGAGTACAGGACAGAAAAGGCAGATGATTCTTAAGTAATCATAAACTAAGTAAGAATTAATGATTCCTAGGTACAATATTCCAGGAAACAATTTTATATAAAGAGATACTAAACATTTTTCTTTAACGAAGAACACGATGGACTGTGCTTAGTTCACAAAAGTCTTTTCTTTCCATCAGCAATTTCTTCAGAATAGTTTTTGTTATCTCATTTTTATACAGGCAGCGAGAATCCAACATCTCCCCCATTGCACAGGATCCGTTAAGGTGAGGCAGGACTTAAGAAAGACATACTTAAATATTTAAAATGAAGATTATTTTATTTGACTGTAAGCCCTTGAAGAATGGCTCATTACTGTAGCACTGCTGCTAGGTGGAATTGTAAGAGGAAAGAACCAACAATTTGATGTAGCCATAGGCAGGAAGATCATCACAATTAGCTATAGGAGGAATGGTGAAGTCACCTAGGGAATTCCTGAATGCTGCACTTTGCGAAGGGAAGTGACTCTTTCCTCTCCTCTGGACCAAGTAGGAAAGGCCAGGTTCTAGACTAGGTAACTGGAAGCAATTCAAACAAACCATAAGGACAGCATGGTCAGAGGGAATGCCCAGTCATCAACCCCTAATAGTCAACATTTTTAATACTCTACTTCATCAGAATAAAGGAAATATGACCACATTTGAATCGGTTCAGTCCTCTTACATGTATCGAATATTAGGCACGGAAGATCCAAGGCGGATGAAAAGAAATTTTTAAACCCTCTGCAAGAATTTATGACAGAAGCCTTTCATAGAATCATAGCATCACCTAGGTTGGAAGGGATCTTTAAGATCATCCAGTCCAACCCTCAACCAACACTGCCAAAACCACCACTAAACCATGTCCCTCAGCACCACATCTACCTATCTTTTAAATATCTCCAGGGATGGCGACTCAACCACTTGCCTGGGCAGCCTGTTCCAATGCTTGACAACCCTTTCGGTGAAGCAATTTTTCCTAACATCCAGTCTAAACCTCCCCTGGCGCAACTTGAGGCCATTTTCTCTTGTCCTATCGCTTGTTACTTGAGAGAAGAGACCATCCCCTCCTCTCAGGTAGTTGTAGAGAGCAAGAAGGTCTCCCCTCAGCCTCCTTTTCTCCAGGCTGAACAACCCCAGTTCCCTCAGCTGCTCCGCATAACACTTGTGCTCCAGACCCCTCACCAGCTTCATTCCCTGTCTCTGGACATGCTCCAGCACCTCCATGTCTTTCTTGTAGTGAGGGGCCCAAAACTTGACACAGTATTTGAGGTGGGGCCTCATCAGTGCCAGAGGAATGATCGCTACCCTAGTCCTGCTGGCCACAATACTCCTGATACACCCCTCTTCTCTATTCTATACCTGTGGTTTGCTTGGAAATTATAAGCTTAGGAAAAGGTGGTTAAACTAGTTTCATGTGTTTGCAGTAAGGATGGCTTCCTTTCCTGACATGGAGATTTGGGTTTCTCTGGGACACGAGATCAAAGAGCCGCCCTCCTCCTGTTATCTCTCCCTGCTCCACTCATCAGAACACGCGGGTCCTTATCAACAGGCTGAAATAAATCGTTCACACAAACGATTACATCATTAGTAAAAAGACAGATGCACAAATCCTTGTTCTTTCAAAGCAAACAATGTCACTTCTAAAATAAAAACCACATGGGACCTAGGCTTAAAGGCTGATAAAGATCAGCACGCAGGAAATATTCTGGAAAAAAGAGACGAAGGAAAGCAAGATGTTGCCTGCAACAAAGGAAACGTCAGAATAGTACGAAAGATTCAAAACCTGCCACAAACTGTGCAGAGAGACGGATCTACCTTCCCACTCCAAGGTGACTGACTCTGGAGAGCCGGCGGGGATGTCGCCCGGGCCCTGGGCTTTACCCAGAGCAGAGGGGGGATGGGGGCTGCCGCAGGACCCCTCGGGACAGGGCTCCGCAGAGCGCATCCCCCCCGCCCCCGGGGGCAGCGGCCGGGACGCATCGCGGGAGGAGGAGGGTCCCGCCAGCCCCGACCGGCCGCTTCGCCCCTCTCCGCACCGGGGGGCCGGCACCGGCAGCTCCCCGCAGCCCCCAGGGGGGCCCGGCCCAGCCGCCCCTCCCGCCCGGCGGCCGGGACAGGCCTCCGGGCTGTCCTCCCCCTGGTCCCGCCGCCAGGCCCCGCGTCCCCCGCCTGAGGAGCGGCCCCTCAGGGGGAGCCCGGCCCCCTCCGCCGCCCCGGGCGCGCAACCCGCTCGCCCCCGGGACCCCCGGCCACCTGCGGCCCCTCCCCCTCCCCGACGGCGGGTCCCCGCCGCCGGCCCCCCCTCACCCGCGGACTCGCCGGTGTTGATCCAGTCCGGGTTCGCCAGGCTGGCGATGGCGAAGATGTCGGCGGCCAGGAAGAGGCATCCTGAGATGATGGTCAGTTTGTCCATCTCCTCCGGCTCCGGCGGCTCCCGGCTCCGGCCTCCGCCCGGCTCCCGCAATGGGCCCGGGCCGGGGGCGCCTCACAGCCGCGGCTCCATGGACCCCGCGCTCCCCTCGGCAGCGGCGCCAGGAACGGGCCCCCCCCCCCGGACGGAGCCGGAAGCGAACCCGGCGGGCGGGGGGGCGGCGGTTACTCCGGAAGGGAAACCCACTCTCCCCGGCGCGCTCCCCCGGGCGGGGCGGGGCTTCCCGCGGAGGGGCGGAGCCTCCGCCGCGACGGGGCGGGGCAACCCCGAGGCGACTGCGGGCTTTCTCTGGGGAGCGGGGCGCGGCGGGGCGGGGCCTGCCGAGGGTGGGCGGGGCGTAGGGGCGGTGCTGTCCCCAGAGGGGCGGGGCGAGAAGGGCGTCGCCTGTGCGAAGCGTGAAGCGGGGCGGGGGCGGTGGGCGGGGCCATTGGGAGGGGGCGGGGCCTGCCGCCGCCGCGGGGCCTGAGGGGGGCGCTGGCGGCGGGCGGCGCGCGGCCCGCCTGAGCGCGGGTCTCCTGTGAGGGGCGGCCGGCTCCGCCTTGTCCCCTCACAGCTTCGCCCTGGGTAGGCCCCAAGGCCTGCCCCGCGGCCTGGCCTTCGCCGCCCTCACCCATCCCTGTCCCCAAAGGTTTTTAACCGAGGCACAGGGGGATTTCTCACGGCCCTCAGGGGGGCTGCCCACTCCTCGCCGCCCCCCCGGCAAGGCCTGTCGTCCCCCGACGGAAACAAGGTGCACAGAGAGAGAGGAGAGCGAGCAGCTTGGTCAGCGCTGTGTAAAGAGGGCTGAGGAACGATTGTAGATCCGTCTTCACCGCAAAAAAATTACCTTGTGTTTCACTAGTCACTGTCCATCTCTTTGAAACGTTGGGCATTGGATTAAATTTCAGCACGGCTTCTGTAGGAATGGTAAAGCAGGGGAAGTGGAAGGACTGATTCACGGAGGTTCCTCCAGACGTTACACGACTGTGGAGCGGCGCAAAAACACTACGTTGCATTGCTGTCTCTGCTGTGTGCTTGGAAGGAAACCTAATTAATCTTGACTAGAAAACTCATCCATATACAGCGATTTTTGATGATGTGTTTTTCCATGGATTCAGCTATATTGAAGCTTAGGGGAAGCTGTAGCCAATAAATGAACAATGCACCAAATGTGGGAAACCAGCCTGGTTTTGGCCACAATAACTCTGTGCCTTCAGTATTGACACTCTGCCATGGGAATGCTGAACTAAATTAGTCTAGCAGCCCCCACATCTACAGGTACTTGAAAAGTATCTAATTGCTTACATATTTTTTTCCTTCTAACAGCAAACACCCACTTATTTTTTCCAGGGCAGCATAACTGGTCTATACAGAACATACCGGGAAGCCGAGCGGGCAATTGCCTGTGCTGTTTCTTTTCATGTTGTCTTTTATGTAGATGGGAGACTACGCAAACAAAATGGAGATATTAGTAAGGTAATCTTAAAGTGTTCAATGGCAATCAGTAGGACTTACTATTTGGAGGGTTGAGAGCTGTACTTACGTTCTGTTGAAATTGCCAATTGCTGACAGATTTTCTTAAGGGTGGAGAAAATAGTAAGACTTTTGATGAAAAACAGCTGAAATTGTTCCCTTTAAAGAGGAAACAATTGGTGTGTGGAAGAAATGGGACAATTGATTTTTTATTTAAAAGATTTAAAAATTATATTGCACTAACAATGGGAAGCCAGCAGCCTTGAAAAGAAGTTATTTCCAAGAATCATCTGCAACTACCCTATAAACCCTCTTTAAGTGGTATTTAAATAGCTTTTAATACAAGCATTATGTAAAAGTCTGCCTCAAAATGCGTTTGTCTTCAAATAACTCAGCTTCATGGCAAAGGGAATAAAGGAAGGAGGAGTGGAGAGGGTACACAAAAGGAAGACATGGTTTTCATTGGCTTTTGATAGGCACGCAAATCTGCAGGCAGAAATAATGACAGAACCCAGTCTTCACAGCCTGCAGGCTGTGTGGTCACTTATTTAATCTTGCTGAGGTTTATTAGGAGATGAGTACATGCCTAAGGATGCCATGTGGGAGGACACCACTAGCTATAGGTTCCTCAGAAAGCTTTGGGGCCTCAGACAGAGCTGTGGTATTGACGGACTAGCAGCCTAAATCTAATTACTCCTCTTGGACTGAAACATTGCCCTAGATGCAGACACCTCCTCTGGCCAACGCCAGACATCCCTAACAGTGCCTGCGTTACTGTTATGGTGCTGGGGGGGAATCAGAACCCACCTGCCCCAGCGTTCTAAGCAGTTGCTAGGAGTTGTCGCCTCCTCACCTGCTGGTAGACTTCCTCCAGAGGCCATCATGGAGCAGCAGCACATTTCCACAAGGCTTGTCTAGGATACGCCTGCCCAGGGGTTTTAGATCCATAAAAAAACCTCTTCCTCTGGACTCGATGGAATATACACAGTCTTCGCCAGTGGTTGGGGATGAAACTAAGAGTGAGTTTCCATCTCTCTTGGTCATTTCTTCCTCTGTTCATTTTCACCTCCTCACTGCTGCTCCAGCACTACTCTTTCAGCCCTGTATTTAAGTATCTCAACCTTTTTAGGTCCTTGTGCTACCAGACGGTTTATCTTCTTCACAGAGCCCCCAACACCCCAAATTTTCCTAGTATCAAGAGGCATTCCTGCTCCTGAGCCTGAGTGTTTGAACAGAATCATAGGCAGATGACAAGAGGAAAAGGATGTACAGAAGAGGATTGAATGAGATAGTATGCTGCTGCCTGCCGAAAGTGCAGAATTGAAGTGTGACCTTAGAGAAAATCAGGACAATGTTAGGGGAACTGTAATGTAAGTTCTGTCAAGTGTCTAAATTTCCTGTAACATAGAACAAGGAGAAAATCCACCTTCCTTGGAGCCTATTTAGACTGATATCAGGTATAGTAGAAAGACAAGAGCCTCATCTAAAAGTGTGAATCTTAGCATTCCTCCTAAATATTTTGTAGGCTTTGGATTAGTCACAGCTTTCATGGTTTTAAATCTCTCATGTCCAGCAAGATAACTTCATGCAATAAGAAGCTTAAAATCAGGATTCTGGCTTCTAATTAAAGTTATCCAGATTTGTTATTAGTGGCTTTTTTGGTTGTTGTTTCACTTCTGATCATTTGCTGACCTACAACTGCTCATGAATTTTAATGGAATTTGCTGAATAATTTTGGCTAGAAAATAATATAAAGTAGCCTTAGTTCATATCATCTGTTTACATTTATTGGCCTGGGAGTTAATTACTTGTTCTGAAAGTAGGAAACTACGATTCAGTTCCCCCTTCTGGCTGACAAAGATTGAAACATACGTTTCTTGGAAAGTGACCCAGAATACCATAGGAAAGGTTTCAATTCCTTCTACTGATCTTGTTCCACTTTGCATAAATTCGTGAGCCAGAGAAACAGTAGCAGGTCAGACGTCCAACCTCTCAGAACTATCAAGACATGAAAGTGTGTTCCAGAGTGGGTCTTCCTTTGCTTTTGTTGCGTGACCATGAAAATAAAGTATTTAATCCAAATGAAATGTAATATTCTACTCAACAACAACAACAAAAAATCCTGCATTTTTCAGTGGGAAACAAAAAAAAAAACAAAACCAAAAACCCATTCCTGCTTCCTTCTCAGCAGCCAAACTGACAAATCAAATATTCACATTGCTATACTTTCAATCTTAATCATTTTATAGACATTCTGTGCTGTCATTTAGAGCCTGATCTAAAGCTTTACTTGAAACCATTGGAAAGATGACCAAGTTTCCGTATTTTAAAGAGGGATAAAGTGGTGGGAATTTTCTTTAAGTGATTCCAGACTGTTGGGCATGGTCTCAAGCAGTTAAATTATTGCAACCCTATAGTCAGAAGTGACATTTAGAGACTGCATCTTAAAACAGAGACAAAAAAGTAATTTTTAACAGAATACAGTTTGTTTTAGGAGTCTCAAGCACTTGTGTGACAGTCTTAACTTTTCCTGGCTCTTGATGAGGAGAACAGGCTTGAGAGATGGAGGATTTACTTTCTTAACCTATTATATTTCTTGGTGGAGACACTGGGATAATGTCATTTATATTGTATTACTTGTATTATGCATTTTAATGGATAGCGGATGCTCAAGAGTATTTTATTTCTCTAGGTGCTAAATATGGCAAGTACAATCCCTTCCCTCACGTCAGCAGTAGGGTGTGAAACCAGTCTGCTGGAAATTTAGAAATTAATCTCCTCTATAAATATTGATTTGAAAAATCAATTTTTTATAGGAATTAAATCTTTTCTTGAAGTCCCTAACAGCTGACAAATCCTCTGTTATGTTATTCTGTACCCTGTTCTCTACCTTCCCTGAATATATCGTCATTTGTAATGAATACTTAACAGCAGTATTGCTTTTTCTCTTGGTAAAATGTGTGCCTTTTAAAGAAGTAAGTTCCTAAGTAAAAACTACTTTCAATATACTTATTTGCAGAAAGTTAGTTTATGAAGTACACTAACTTTTTATAAGTATTGCTATTATGGCTTTTTGGCAGCAACTCACCAGGCAATGACTATCTAGAGAAGCAATTAAGGATGAGGGACACTTAACTGTATGGACAATTAAAAATGCGTACAGCACCTGCTCAAATGTTTCCTTAAACATTTTACTGAAGAATGATATCACACTTTCAATAAGTAAAATTTTCCTCTCACTTTTCAAAGGGCAATTGCCAGCACTGGAAAACGTCTCTCAGCACATGCTGATTGCAGCACTGAAGGCAAATATTAGGATGAGTGAAGAGGATTGGGTCTCATAATCATACAGAATGGGCCATACCTCCAGATAACAAGCCTTGTTGAGAAAAGCTCTGCAGCTAAAGATGGAAAGCTCAAACCAGGTAAAAAGAAACAACAGTGATATTCAAATTTAATAGCATTGAAAATATTCTTGTTCTGCATTTATGCTTTGAGCCTGTCTCTGATTTATTTACACTTACACAGATCAAAAGAAACTCAATTTAAAATTACAGAGAAAAGAAACCAGCACAAACTGTATAAAGCTCAGTGCCAGCATTCCATTGTAATGAAATACTTGTGATCTTAAAATAGCTGATATGGGAGACTGTTTCATAATCAGACCAAGATTTAAGTCTATATATTGTTCTCCTGCAAAAACAGATTTCCTGTTCATCAGCAGGTTTGTCCAAAAATAGTTTGACTATTACCTTTATATAGCAACTCACTTGAATAATATCATTCTTTGTTCAGTGCATTGTTGTTCAAGTAATTTCACTCTACAAGTAACACAAAACTTCCCGAAGGCTTGAAATTAATTTGCTTTATTGTTTGCTTTTTATTTCTCTTTATTATACAGAACAGTTATGAAGCGGCAATGGAGTGATCTCTGTGCTCTGACAATGTATGCAGGTGTTCATTTGCTAAATGCTTTAAACCTGAAATGTGCCGTATCAGTACCGACAGACTTTTACTAGTTATTAAGGTTTCTTGCAGAACATCAGACTCCTATATAAAGCTTGTAATTGAAAGCTGTGCAAATTTGACTGCTTCATATGGGTCCCTAGACCAACTGCATTAGACTGATGAACTACAGTTTGGGGACGATAGCATGCCATGTTATTACCATTTATTAAATTGTCTCTAACGTAGAAATCTATGAAGCTAAGACTTGAGTGTAATGAAGTCATTTAGAAATTTACTGGCTATATATTGAAAAATCATATCTTTAAATTAGAACCATTTTCCCGGCATTGCCTTTATAATTTGGGCAGTCCTTTATTCTCGCACCTTTCAGAGAGAATTAGAATTCCAAGCACTAGGAAAAAAGACCTACTTGTTTGATGCAATAAAAACCATCAAATGGAGTTCTTAACCTCTTTTTAGACAAGGCTTTGGACTGTTGGTCCAAGTATAAAAATTGGTGGAAAAATCATGAGCATAAAATAGAATTGGATTTGGATTTGAACAAGTACTTTTTTTTTATTTATTATCTTAGGAACTGATAGCTTTCATCTATTCCCTAAAAAAAACCCCTATGGTATACAAAAGCATATATATGATACTGATTTTGTGGGGTTTTTTTACATCCATAAGGTAAAATATACAGAATATTAATCACTGAAATGAAGTAGTTCTATTTGCAACAATGTGAAAAAGGCAAGCTCCTAAAGCATTTTCAATAAAGGCTACAAGAACAAGGAGTCAAATAATTTATGGCATGTGATGCATTTGATTTACTGCAGCAAGTATTGAACAGTTTAAAGGGGGTTGAGGACTGGTAACAAACATTGTCCCTTTGTAGCTGATCTTAGTTTTTGGAGCCAAAAGAAGCAATCTGAGTGTGCTTCATGGAGCACCTGGATCTAACTCAGCACATTCCACAGACACCAAAAAAGCAAACAGCTAAATTTGTTCAATTCATGCTTGGAATGAACTTACAAAAACTTTATATTTAAGACAAAAGCTGTGAAGTTTTGCAGAAAAGATTGTATTTTATAGAAGTTCTGTCTCTTAATGATACCAGAGGCAGCACACTTACTTTGTCACTAATACCAATGTACAGAGCATGGGGCTTGAGAAAATGATGATGCACATTGCACTGCTTTGGAGTTTTTCTTGCAGTGAATTAGGTTTTATCTTCATGGACTTATTTTTTCAGCTAAGTAAGCTGAGTGTTATCTGTACAATTTCAAACTGGAACCTAAAAGAACAATTTTATTACGGCTTATAGCTTGAAAGAGCTGGTGCCATTCTGCTGACTTGGGGAGGAGGGAGAAATTAACAGAGGTAGTGGGAGGCACTTAAAATCCTACAGTTAGACTCACCAACCTCACATGTATGTACGCATGCTTTATTCTCCTTGCCAGCAAGAAGAAACAGGGCTGCTTAGTTCGTGTGTTTCCTCAAAATACCTTTATAGTGCAAGGGGTCACCTCCACATAGATCTTCAGTGGCCACTGAATGGTACTCAATCACAAAACTGATAAGTGAACTGAAAAGCTGGGTGGTTCAGACTCTAGATGCTGGAGCAGAGGAGCAAAGTTATCTACGTCTGCAGTTCAGAGATGGCTTTGACTTGCCACAACAGTGTTATCAGCACAGTACAGGCAGAAAAAAACAGAATTCTGAAAGAACCTATTAAAAGCCAAGAGTGTCTTGTGGATATTTTAAAAGCATAAGTACATTTATGTCTATGCATTTTGAAACATGTAATTTGGGTGATTTAGCATTCTGTTTGAGGCTAAGAACTTACATAAAACTGTTAGTAAAATGTTTTCCATTGCTTTTTTGTTATCTGCTATCCTGGTACTTGTTCCAGAACTTCTTGTTTGCACTCCAGTAGAACCAGTATCTTGTGATAAGCTAGAGTGGAGAGAGGATGTGATGATGGTAGCGTAGAAGGAGCAGTTAGTGGAAAAAGTGAATGACAAAATGGTAGTCAGTAGTTCAGGTAAACAGTTTTAAAGCCTGACAATTTTTGCTACAGCCATTTTTAACCCAAAAGGGTTAAGAAGAAGATAGAGCAGATGGAGAGAGGCTCCGTGCTCTGCCTAATACAGAGCAGACAGCTGTACTGCTTGTTTAAATCCCCTATGCTGTTCTGTTGCGGTTCAGTACATAATGTTTACTGATACTGCTCCTCTGTGCAACTGTTTCTGCCAGGCTGCTGATAGAGCTGTGGTGTGCTGCAGATGGATTCTGCTTGCCTTTTGCAGTCTCCAAAATTACAGGTTTATCCAGTAATTGCAGCTCCCCCCAACCCCCCGAAGCCCATTGTGTTGTACCCCATGGCATATCGAGGTACTGTGCCTTCTGCACTCTGTTGTTCTTGGATGCAGTACTGTTTTTTGAAAAACTGCAGCCCAGTGCTTCCCACTGACAGTGGGTAGTAAGAATATTATTTGCAGCCTTATCCCTTAAAACATACTAACAAACAAACAAAACATCACCACCACTTTCTGCTGGAATTCTCCAGTCAGATTCTGTGCCAGCTCTTGCAGTCATCTCCTGCTTTTCCCCCAGCCTTGCCTGACGCTGTGCAGCAATGCGCCCCCGTGTTGGTTGTTCTCAGAGGGGAGGGACAGGCACCAGCCACTGTGGAGAGTCACACCCTGGAATCCTCCAGAGGCCCAGACAAACACAAGGTGACACAGCTGTTACACAGATTCTCCAGCATCCACCTAGGTAAACTTAGCTGCTGTGGAGGAAGGGGTAGGCTTGTTTCCATATCAACAGATGCACAGCAAGGTGACACACAAAGGTAGGCAGCAGATATGTATAGACAGGGTATTCCAGCTGTGAAATAGTACAGGGACGCAGTGGAAAAAATGCCAGCAGAACTGTTAGGAGTGCAGCTATGTAACCTCAACTCAACCTTGCTGGAGTCCGATCCCAAATCGTGGCCCTTATCTGAGTATTCACCTTTACCTTGCCTAAAAAACCCCACAGAAATGGAAGGCAGCAGTGAATAGGCAATCTAAAGGCTAGCACATTCATTCAAAAAAATTCCAAAGTAAGTGAACTTCAGCTTTCCTTAGTGTTGTGAATAAGTTAGTTGTTAGCAGAGCTAAAAAAACTTCAATTAAAAATGAAAGCAAAAACAAAATTGCATCTAGTTGGTTAGAAGAGCTGCTAAGCACATGCTTTTACATAAAAATGTAGAGGTATAGTGGTTAAGACTACATATTTTGTAATACGAACATTAAAAAATTTTGAAAAATTCTTTTAAACTGATTACTGTCCATTTTCTTCCTTGGCAGGTGATGTTCTAATAAAAATTGGACATACTAACATTTTAGGATGGACTCTGTGAGAGCTTAAGCAACTCCTGCACAATATTCCTATAGGAACTACTCTACAAATCAGAGTTTACAGAGATTTTGTTGAAGTACCTCAACACTGGCAAAAGGCTGTTGAATTAATTCCTGAAGTAAAGCTTTCTGTGATGACAGCAGAGTGAGAAATAAGTATTGTACATAACTAGAATTTCACACCTTGGTTATTATTCTAGCAAGGAACAAGAAATAGTGTAATAACTTTTTCATTTCAGGATGTTAGTCTGAGGATTTACTTTCATTTATTTTTATGAAATAGAAAACTGTGATTTGAAATGAACAAATACCAAAATAAAAGTTTACTTTCCCAGTTATAGTGAAGACAGGGTCAGGACAAGCATTAATTTTAGATAGGCCCCTTCCCACCTCCCCAGAGACCATACCAAGTCGGGCTGGCAATAACGCCACTGAAGTCCAAGAGGCCATGCTGATTCATAGTAGCCAAGGATGTAGACAATTGCAAGTAGCTGATGATACCAAGACGGAAGTCTTGCTATAACCATGTAAAAAGCTTATCAGTTTCTTCATCAGTCTAACTACTGACAGTGGTTAATGATTATGACTTTTAAAATTAAACTTCAGGAAAAATAAACTCTTCTTGTGAGAGCAACTCCATACAGAAACTTTTAAAAATATATTGCTCCCAATCCTAAAGGTGGCTCGTATAGCCAGTGTAATTAATCTAGATGGGATATAAGGTAGTTACAAGTTTTCCTGAGGCACAAAGTTTTAATAGAAACGAAACCTCAGAGGAAGGGGAAGGAACAGAAGTATTAAAAGGAGATAATTAGGCTAGAACAGCAGAAAGGAAGCTCACGCAGCAAGGGGCTTTCCAAGTGATTAAACCTGAAAGCTTATGTTTAAATAAATCAAATTATTTGCTATTCTGAAAGAGCAGAAAAAAGATAGCTTGCTTTTCTGTTAACCAAATTTCAACTTAGCTCTTACTTTAGAGTCCAAAGGAAACAGTGTGCAAAGGACCATGGATTAGTTTGCTATTAGAGAAGCTTCAGAAATAATGAACTTGCCTTTAAAACAAATATTTGCAGAAACACTTAAGACTGTGTGAGTAGTTAACTAAATGGCTATGGTGAAGTAATACCATGCTGTGTATTTTCAGCACACGTGAAGATACTGAGGATGAAGACACCACCACGTCCAGTAGCGATGATGATGCAGACTTGGAAACTTTTCAGTATAAATCTTCCCAGTCATACTGTTGTGAGTTCACACAGAAATTACCATCAATATCTGATATACGCCAGACACTGAGAGTAGGCACAGACACTGGTTGTGATGTTGTACTTCACAATTTTGTTGATGCATTGTACAATCCTAAATTTGATGCTCGTGGTCTTAAACCCCCTTCATATTGGGCTATGGAAAACGAGACCAGTTCCACTTCCCCCTGCCCTTCTGCATCAGATACATCCTATCTGGAAGAACTTACTGTTGTTTCAGAATAGCTCAAAACATGACTTCTTCAAAACCTGTATTTCTGAAGTTGCATTGTATCTGTTTTCTTTTAATATATGCCTAGACTTCAAAAAAAAAAATATCCAAGCGTCCCAAGATATTTGAAATGATATATTAGCTATATAAAGCTGTTTCAGCCATGCCCTCCCTGCCCTCAAAGATGTCTATCAATGCTACTTGTGGAGAAGACATTCAGAAACGCTGCCTCTGCTAGTCCCGGACAAGTAGTCGCCAGCTCTAAGGAAGTCTAATATATTCATCATTGCTTGAAGGTAAGTTTGTTCATTTACTTGATATAAGGACGGCACATTCAGTTTATCAAAAACTTTTCCTGAACATACAAGAATACATGGACAACTAGTGGCAATTACAGTATTTGTCTGCATCACAGTGATGATTTTCGATATACCTATTTTTCACATCAACTAAAAGTCACCTTATTTTCTCACTGTGGTTTTACTTTCAGTGTACGGAGCCAGACTTATCAGTATTAGACACCATTTTCAGTGGAAAAAACTAAACACAAAATGTATGAACTCAGCACTTTATTTGATGAGTGCAGGCCCACAATTACTCCAGATTAAATTTCTGAAAGAAATGAATTCATAAATAACAAGTTAGTAGTAATTTATTTAGAACATAGGTGACTTAGAGCTCAGGTCCATCTTGAATCCGCATCCCAGTTTTGCTTTTACAACTCATCAAGAAAAGGAGTATTTCCCAAATCCCCACTAGCTGCCATTGATTTCTTCCCATTGACAAACTTCTTCGCAGCCTGAAAATAAATCAGAAATATGGATATAAGGAAATATTCACTACAACACAGTTTATCTTGCTGCTCATAGCCTCAGCTTCAAGTTACTAAAACAAACGAGTCCCAACAATACTATAGTACGTGACATAAATAATTTTCCTTTTGCTGTCTAAACTTCCTTACTTCTAATCCAGTTCCTTGTTACTTTAAACAGAAACGTCAGAATGACAGTCAGATATAAAAGGCATAAATTCTTTGAAAATGGTTATTCCTAGAATAATTATTAGACCACAAGATACAGTGGATCTCTCCTTACTACTAAATCTATTGCTAGTTGCTACTGCAACACAAATTACTGGTGACTGTGAAAAAACAAGTTTTCTATGTTAGAATTTCTCTTACTGATGGATTTCTGTATGAAGTTTGCTTCAAGTATAAGTAACGTGATAATTCGGAAGAGCAATGCAGTTATGTTAATTTATCATTAAGCACACTAAATATTCTAGACTCAAGAATCCTAAAAGCCTTGACACACAAGTGCCTGCACTGTAACTAATATCAACTTTTCCATGAATACTAACTGGTGGTTTTGGTAAATTTAAGTGAAGTGGACAAGAATTTCACATACTCAGCTATACTAGTTTTCCAGTGTAAAGGATTAAAGGGTCTTCTGTTAATAAAGTAAGTGAAGACATCAAAAGATAGCCAGCTGGGATTTGTGAGTGAGTTGCTTTTTTTGAAGATAGTATACGTGTGTGTTTACAAACATGCACAAATGAGCACCAGTTTTGTACAAAAACAACCTTACACTGTGATTAAGGAACACCTGTAGATGCCGACACATACTTACATTCACAACATCAGCAGTGGCTACAGAGTCGATTTTTTGAGCAACAACAGATGGTGATGTGTGTGTGCCAGAAACCAGTGACTCGGAGCCAATTTCATTCAGTAACCCTTCTGCAGTCTCCACTGACATCAAATAGGTGGCTTTCAGCTGATTTCTGCCATCAAACAAAGCATTAAGGCTGAGTGAGCATCTAAGTCCTGTTATTACCTTTCCCACCCCCCCGTAAGTACAATGAGTTTTTGGTGCTTTTTAAGTTGTCAAGATTCCTCTCCATTTTGAAGTATTTTCAAGTATGGAAGGGTTCTGTAGTTAGAGAAGAGGCACCACAAATAGACTAAGCATGACAATGACAGGGTACTTGAACACCTACCCTACTGCCTTGGAATGATCAGCCACCCTGCACAGTCAGACGATCTCTAGTTCAGAATTTGTTTCTGTTTGAAGTAACTAATGCAGGTAACCCCAGGAATTAGACAAGCTAATCTATCAAGTTTAAAGATTAGGTTTAAAATTTATTCCAGTTTCTAATCAAGAACAGATGTATGCAGAGCAATTTTGTCGTAAGCAACAAAGAAGCAATGAATGTAAATGGTTAGGCTCCTTGTGCAATAAATAGTTCCATGTTCTGTTAAAAGACAGCAAGTTTATACTGCTTCTTCTGTTTCACACAGTCTCATTGCTACGTATGAAAGTCTTATTTTTATAAGCTATTCTTTTATTATTTTTTAAAAGTCAAGATGGTAAAAAATGGCTTATTCCAATAGATTATGACTAAATAGCTTAGTATTTCTGACTGCATTGCAAGATTCTGCAAATATCACTGACCTTGAATTTGTTTTTTGAGGTTTTTCTTTTTTTTGGGTCACTAAAGCAAAAAGGGCATTATAGAAAATACATGAAACCATTCCAGAAGGGAAACGCGAAAAAAAAAAAAAGCCACAGCACTGTGTGTAACATCCTCATACTAGGCAGCTTTGTTACAAAAAAAAAAAAAACAACCCCCAAACAGCACAAAACGAAACAAACTCACAACACAAAACTAATAATGCCAAATATAAAGGTCCAGAATTCACCATTTAGCTACTAGTGACTAAGGCAGAGCCAATCATGTCTAGGTTATCATGTTTTGTATAATCAAGCTTTATGTGGAGTCTTGTAAGTATTTTATGTATACAACAGACAATATTTTAATTTTGCTACTTGAGTAAATTTGTATTATATTGTTGTATTGCACAACTAGAGTTTCAGAGGCTCAATGCAGTTTAACACTGCTTTGAGACCAATCACCAACTAATGTGCACAACCCTTTATAAATTAGAAACCCTAAAACTTTGTTGGTATTACTGCATCTCTAATAGAAATTTTACCCGTTTCAAATATTCCTAGGGGCATGTATTTCAAGCACTTGGGATGTAACATAACTAATTCAGTGCTTTACACTTGCAGACCTTCATTACTACTATTCTTTGAAGATGCTGAAAATGGCTTGATGTAATTGTTTTGGGAATTGCTGCAGTGCAACTGTAAAGGGAATTACCTAAATAATGCAATTTAGGATTCCAATTTGAATACGTCTTAATACTACACAGTATGATTAAAATGACAGCATCTGCTGATACTTGCTAATTCCTTACATTGAAAAGAGTTTTCAGAAAACATTAACACTTGTCTAACAAGTTTCTATTAGGAAATACCACTAGCAGAGAATCAGTGCAGCTTTGAAAAAAAGAGTATTGACAGTGCTTCAGTTTAATGCAGGAAAGCCAGCAGTTCCCCATGGAAATAATTACAGGACAACGATAAACTTTGCTGTATGGAATAGTCTTAAGTGTTTGACAAGTAGCTACATGTTAAGAAACTTCTCTTTACAACACACACCACTTTTGTCTTTGCACACTTACTTTGCCTTTTTGACATCGTCATCGGTGATGCTACCCTGAGCAACTGCCTTTATCTGGTTCAAAGCAGCTTTAATTACCTGAGGAAAATTAAATCATTTAAGACTTCTTCCCACATTAAATTTCAACATGTTCTTTCTTATTATCTGACAGAAACTTCAGGGGAGAGCAGTTTGAGAGTGCCAGGATTGTCTGCCTGAACTGAATTCTGAACAGCTTTATAACAAAACTAAAAACACTGTAATAAATGCCAAAGTGAGACACAACAAACAGTGCGGATTTAAATGGCGTCATCACATTAATTAGTATGGTCTCACCGTTTTTCATGAGAGTATTCAGTTCTGCCAGCTTCAAGAGCCAGCACATCCCTCACGCTATGCCTAGGCTTATACACGTAAATCAGCAGTTACAGTCAGCAATTCAAGGTATTTTACTAGCTCTAGTTTGTATTAGGTATTTGTACTTCCCAGAAAGCAAGTCTCATTCCCAACTTACAGAGCTATGTCATAACCGAACATGCAGCATTCTTATAAAAGAAACCAGATGAATTGACTCTTCTAGATGAATCAACTTTTTTTTAGATTAATTAGTCACAATCTCAAATCAAAACACTAGTTTGTGGGTTATGTTTTTAATATTTAAGTTCTAATCAGCAACTCACCTCCCCAGCATTTGGAGCCTGGGATATGGTATAAACCCCAAAGAGCCCAGAATCGGAGTAATTAACATTAAATGCCGAAGCCTGCAAAACAAACATCATCAGCAACTGTTTCAAGTATCAGAACAGCTCAGCATGAAGCATAGGAAAACTACTAGGATCTAAAATACTGTAATTCAGGAAGCTAAACTCCCACCATGCAGAGGAAAGATCAGATTGGAAGGCCTTCTCTGAAATATTGTTAACTTATGCAAGAATGAACTAACTGAGATCCTAACTGGAGGTAGTAATCTCTCAAAGGGTAACATGCATTTTACTTAAAATACTAGAGTACAGCATCCCTTTGAACTTACATCAAATGGCTGGGTAGTTGCTTTAGCGATACCCTGGGACAATTTGCTGGTAACATTGCTTCCCCTCTTGATAAGGGGTCCAGCACCTAAAACATGCTGGAGAACACTGAACGCGTTTGCTTCTTCACTTCCAACAGCAGCTCCTTCTGTTACGATAGCAGCATGGACAAGGCTATCACCATTCTGCTCTCTGATTTCTCCTAAAAATACAGTAACAGAATAAAAGGTAATGCAGTGTTCTGTTAGAAATTACTGTACATTCAGAGGTATGGAAAGGAAACATTTCTAGCCGGGAGTTAGCTTCAGAGAGGACCCAGGCTGTGAAGTTACTGCATGTCCACTCAGGAAGACAGCAAGAAGCTATTAATAGGCTGTAGGTCATTTTAATAAGACCTTCACGTTCAAAAATTTTCTTGCAATCACAAAACCAAGTACCTTACTATGCCTTATTTGACCATAAAACAATAAATGATGATAAAACTCAGTAAGTCTCCAGGCAACAAATATCCAGAAAAGTAGCATACCTTCTGTTCATAGTAATATTTATCCTGTTTTATAGAAACTGAAGTTATTCCAGTCAAATATTAAATGTTGGAAACTTTTTTCCCCCATCTATTTACAGAGTGATCTGATACGCCAATTAAAGAATAACTATTGGTATTAGTACAAGATACTGCTCTGAAAGAGCTAAGCATTGCTTTGTTTTTAATGAAAGACTTTGACATTGTAACAGATCTTCCCTAAAAAGAAAGCCTACCACCACTTCTAGATAGTCCATACTCTATTCTTAAGGAAATCTTCCCAAAAATGCCAAAAGAAACCATATACCAGCTTGCTTTTCACTTTATGGAATAAATGATCTTGCAGGTAAAGCTTTGTTGGACGTATGAGTTCAGTTTTATCCCAGAAGTTTCCATGGTGGGGAGTAAGCCTCTGCTTATTTAGATGGGAGATGCCTCTGAACTGTCACTTTCCATGTACAGCATTTAGTACAACTGTACAGTTTTCAGTTGCAAATTTTAGTAATAGTATATTTATAATAAACAGAAAATCAGTCATTCAGAACAAATACAAGAAACATACTTACCCCCTCGATAGACAGCCTTTGCACTCGAAACACCAGCTCCACTTCGGATATTTAGAAAGTGCTCTGCAACTTGCTTTAAGTCAGAGTGCTTTACACCTGCAATACAATAGTTTATTCCAAGTAACATAATGGCACTGAAAAGCTACAGCAGTTACATAAAAGTGTTTTAAGTGTACTGTAACATTTTACTTCTACAGAGAACTCAAACCTCTACAGTAATTTTCCCTTATGAATTGCAGCATCCATTAAAGAACATACATACCTATTCCTACAAGAGCCATTCTTGCACTGGTGAAATTGTTCTGTACAAAATGGTGAAGCTGCAACAGCAAATTCACGTTAGGGTATTTTGTATAAAGAACGGCAAATGTGTTTCTAACATCCACTGTTCAGCCTTATACTTCTTAACGCAGCAAACTCCAATGCTTCCAAAAGGAACTGTCTACAGAATAGCATTTTACGGATTCTTCAGTGACAACTACAAAACCCTTTTATACAAGAAGACTTGCATTTCATTGACAGTCTTCCTATCAACAAAAACCCACTGACATCAACCACCTCTCTAAACGTGAACGTGAGTTCTGTATCCAGTAGTAAAAGCTGCATAGAAACAAATTATTTTAATATGATACTAATATGATAGTAAATACTGACTGTATATTTATAAATTTATTTTCTCTGTTCATCTAGCCTTGATAAAGAAACTGAAACAGATTTATAACACAACACAAACAAACGTACCTGCTCAGAAGTAATTTTTCCAATTGTGTAATCTGGACAATATAAGGGGTTTGCCAGAGCATTCTTATAAGCTGCAGCATGCAAGTTTTCCAGCACTCCTAAGAGGAACAAAGTTTCAGCAATGACAGTTAATGTAAGAGCCACTTCTAACAAAGATATGATTATGAATGAAACTAAATGTTACCCCAGTGAAACAGAGCTGTAGTCCACTTGAAGGACTACAAAATCTGCAAAAGCAGGTCTGGAATAATCCAATACACATAGAAGTTTCATCCAAATCCTTAAGCAACAGAATCTGGTCTGAGGGCTTCTATTCTTTTGTAACTTATTTAAAAAAAAAAAAAATCTAATAACTTGCATATGCTCAAGACTTTTTGGCCTCAACAGCAAGCTATAAATGCAGTCACTGTGTGGGAGAGGGGGAGCAGTAGAAAACAACAACAAGCCCCAACATCCTTTTAATTAGTTTCAGAATCATCATCTTTACTGTATGCACCCCTTCTTGAGCTTGAGAAAGAACAGGCTGTTTATAATACTATTTGTAGCTTTGTGTGATATCTCATCTCCCTCCCTATTCTGGTGAAGGATGCTAGTGTCTTCAATTCCCTTCTCATTAGTTTTTTCTTGCATCCAATAGCATTCTACTCATTCCTGTTTGATAGTCTCAAAATATTCTCAAGAGAAAGATGACACTCATTTCTTCATAGTTCTGATTCTGAACATAACTGTAACTGAAAATATGAAATTACTAAGAAACCAACCTGTAGTTGACACAAGTTTAAAAAACAAAGATTATTCTTGATTCTGATTTAAAAAAATATTAGTGCTTCAATATAAGCCAAAGATTTTACAAAGCCCAACATTGCAGTGTCACCTTTAATGCGTTATGAAGGTGAGCACGCTTCACAGAGTAGCATAAATGATGTTTATCGTGCAGAACTACCTGGGTGAACTTGGATGATTAGAGTTAACTAACACAAGATATACTGGAATAGGCTTGATTTGGCTGAGGCTTTGTGGTTTTTTGTTGGTTTTTTGTTTGTTTTTAAATCCAGAAACCTAAATTTATAAACCTAAAACTGGAATCCATTTTCAGTGTAATGAAAATACATATTATTTTACACCAAAATAACCATACAAATTCAAGAAGTCTTTTGTAGAATACTGTTTCCACATCGATGAGTAATACCTAAATATTATTCTCAGAACACAAGCTGCTGCAAATATATTGCCAACAACAATCATGAATTGCATGTTCTTTGGTTGTACTTCAAAAAAATTAAAAAGGTAAAATGAAAGCTGTCAAGGAGAATGGTGTAAGTTGTTTTCAGCACAGTATTTGCTAAACATTGTTATGGACAGGCTGGAAAAACATCTGGATTTATAAAAAAAAAGTTCCAAAGTTCCGTAACAACAGAAAGACCATACCTATTAACAGGAAAAAGCTGAAAAATGAAATGGTCATGTGACAGAGCAAAAGGGAAACTGTTTTTTTTTCCAAGGTTTTTAATTTTGAAGAAACTCCCATGAAGCACATGCAGCAGATCAGAAAACACACTTACCAACTTGAGGATTCTGAAATGCGATTGCTTTGTCAACTTTTAATCGTGGCTGAAGATCAGCTACTTCCCATGGTCTGAACTCTGATGCCGTGGTAACATTAAGAAGGTACTCCATTACTGTGTCGCTAGGTAAAAAAAGTAACAGAGGCATTAAATGCAACAGAAGTATCATGTATTTCTTTTGAAGTTCAAAGCAATTTAAACTAATCTGTAAGCAACACACTAACGACAAAATATATCACTTGAGCCAGAGTAGTTATGAGCACTGCTGTAGACAGTATAAGAATTCAACTTCAATTCCATAGTATTTGTATGCTCAGTAACATGATACAGAAGCTGAAGATTAATACAGTAATTTATTGGTTAACTTCAGACATGAAAATAGGTATTACTCCTACCCTGTAAAATGATAGGTCTCTACTTTACTGCAGAACAGTTTGTAAAGAAAGCAATAATTCAGTTTACAGCATATCTAAATACCTACACGTAGTCACGCAGGCATTCAACAGAGTAAGTCATTTTCTCTCTTGTTGAGTACACACTAAATGAGAAAAAAAATACAAAATCCATTTCAGCAGAGAACATAGAATTAGATTTTCACACATACTCCCCATTGATTGAATTTGTCAGCAAGATATTGACTGGAATACCCAGCTAACCTTAAATCTGCTTGACTGCTTAAAGGAGTGATAATACACACACAACAGAAACAGACATAACTAAAACTCCTATCTTAAGTATTCAAGTAATAACAAGTGTATTGTGACCATCAGAATTTAAGACACCCTGATAATTCAAGGTAAAACAACAAAAAAGACTGAATAGCAAAACTTGAATAATAGTGTGTGTATGTATTAAACAAGCCAATTTAGAAATTATTCTGTTTGGGCGGAAAACATAGTTGGTCTTTTCCACTTGCTTCAACATATTTGTGATTAACAGGAACAAAAAAAGGGTAGAGTCTTAAATCATACAAAACACTGCTTTTAACCAAATTCTATATAAAACAATCTTATTGGACTATTTCAAGATATATTGCAACAAAGCAGGTACAGTGAGATCCCTCTTCTATTTCTCTTAGGCTTGTTTTCTAGGCTTTAAACTCTCAAATCATGAAAGCCAACTACTGCCTGAATTGTTCCCAAAATTGCAGTGTGATCAGCGCTATCCATTCACAAAAGATGGAGAAAAAAAAAAAAAAAATTCTGACTTCAGGAAGTTTAATCTCAAAGCCTGAAAAGGCAGAAAGAACATTAAGCTTTCTGGACAAATTATGTTTCTTCCAGGTACACAACATTTATATTTTGTTAACTGAAAGGTGTTTGTAAAATACCAGTCATGGGTACACTCTTGAACCTTAATAGAACAAGAAGTACAAAAGACGTTCCTTGTCAATGTTCACTATTCAAATACCCTCACCACGCTGAGCTTATCCGCCTACATATAGCTATGCTTACTGTTTTAGGTTTCCTTTAGTCATACAGCTTGTTTGTGTTTTACCAAGACAGATTATCTTTGTATGTGGTTACAAACCTTAGGCTACCCCCAACAGCTTCAATGCCACGAGTAATCCGGAAAGAAGATGCTCCTTTAGTAGTCTATTTAAAGGAAAAAAAAAAAAAAAAAAAAAAAAAAAAAAGGAAAAAGTGCAAATTAAAATTCCAGCTATTTTAAGAACAGATTTGCCTGAGGTTGTTCAGTGCTCAGGCAAAACTGAAACAAGTATCTGTTTATTCATTTATACAGAAGTTATTTTGAAAAGTTGAGCCAGCTTACTGCATCCCTACTCCCAGTCATTTCTATCGTCCTCTCTGATTTTCCACCATAATTGCGCACATATTTGCTCACCAGCCCCATTCTAGAATGATCCCGGTTTGCTTGAACATTTAATAGGATTCTTTGAATTTGATAAGCTTGACAAAACCAGGGCAAGGAATGCATATACACACTATTACGCTGACAGCTCTCTGGGGAAAGCAACATTGGGCAGCAGTTGGGAAGGAGGTAATAAGCAGCTGGGATGTTGTGGGCGTTTTTTTCCTGCCTGAAACTGATGTGGATTAAGCCCATGCAACAGCAGTCAAAAGCATGTCAGTGGCACTGGATGGCTCTAACTGTCACAGCCTGGCTGGTGCATGAGAGAGGCCATGTTTCCATCTGCAGCTACAGCCTGACAGCGATGGAGATAAACAGGAAAAATGGGAACGGCCACAGTGGGTCAAGCCCATGGGACTTCTAGCCCAACGTCCTGTACCTGACAGCAGCAACAGACGAGGCTATTTAAATATAACATCCCACAACCCATTCAATGGTATTCCTGCAATACCTACAGGAGTTACTCCTATTAGCAACTGTTTAACGACCTGCTATCAATGAATTTGTCTGATTCTTTTTTGAACCCGCTAATACATATCTGCCTCCACAGCATCTTGTATAACTGAAGCTAGCCATAAAAGACGAAGGGAAAACAAGGAGCATAAAATATCTTGTCAGCAGTAGTAAGAAAAACTATTCAGAAATATTACACGCACAAAATTGAGTTTGTATCAGCCACCCAAATTAACTTTTACTGCAGCTTAAATAACATGGATTATGCGCATAGCTTCATATAGATATATTTTATATGTGTATACTTTAAGACACCACCGGAGAGCATAACTCTAAATAAATATCACTGTTTGTCTTCCAGAAAGTAATGTAGTTTCTTCTGCACTTGAACCAGATAACCAAGAATCAATGTACATTGTTTTCTACATTATAAGATCTCTTACATTAAGTTTTACCATATTGTTTCTCTTTGCAATCATAAACCTTCCACCATCTCATCTACTGCCAACATAATAACAAAGAGAATAAACACCTACCAAATTAGATGCAAGACGAAGCAAGTGAGCAGTTCCCAAGTTACTAGCGGTTTCATATCTGCTGCCTGCTTTAATAAACACACCAATTCTTGAAGCTGGACAAAAATTTTCCAGAGACGCAATAATTAAGCCATTTGGTAGTTTTGTTATCTGTATTAAAAAAAGAAAAAATTTAGTTAAGTCATCCACTGGAAGTACTGTCAAGAGTTGTGCTTTGATTGAGCTTTAAAAGATAAATAAAAAGGAGAAAGAAAAAAATACCAGTATTCATACTGACCTCAAGATCCTCAGACTCTGGAGATAACTTCACTCGTTCTGCAGTTGCTGAGGTTGCAACTTTAGGAGCAACCTTAAGTGAGTAAAGTCTCTTCTACAGGAGAAAGCATAAGAGAATGGATTTTCTGAATTAGTTCATCACATACTTCATTACATAGTGAAAAAGCAACTAATTTAAAGCCGAAAGACAAGGAGCAACTTCCAGCTCCAAAGTAAAAACGGTGATTCCCTTCTAATTCCTCTCATCGTTTTTTACATCACTGTTGGAACCTATGCAATGACTTACCTGAGGTCTCTGAAGTTCAAGAAATAGCACTGTAAAAAAGCTTCCCCCCCCCTCCCCTTTGCGGTTATACAGTGGACTATATAGTCTGTAGGACCAACGTATAGCAATTAACAAACAGCTACGGCAATCCACATATGCAGAACACAGCTTTGGAGATAACTTTCTAATTTATCAGATCTAAGCAGTTCAACTCCTAAAGAGTCACCTCCGAGAACACCAACCTGTCTACACTGACTGCTGCACACAAAGAGGACACCTATGCAAGTCCCCAAACTGCACAGTTAATAACCAGAAACAGGCCTTCAAATTGAAGAGGTGAACATTGCAAGAGCCTTCCTTTCCATAGCTGACAACAGAAATGACAAGATTATTGATTTTTGAATCTAAAATGTTATTCCTTTCCACCTTTTTGGAAGTTTTTTATACTTGCCAAATAAATTTATTTATTACTCTTCGTATTAAAAAAGTAACTTCATTCCCATACATCTCAAAGCAAAAAACGAGTGACAGAAACACCACTGCATTCAGTAGTAGAGATACCAATGACATAATTCCCCTTCATTTGCCACAGACTCCGTTCAATGTATCAGTCTAGGAAAAACTCCTTTCTTCCACCACCACTAATTTAAGACACCTAATTTTAACCTTTAAGCCTCCTTGTTTATGAATTTCTACTGCATGTCTAAAGCTGACTTATAAACATACTGTGACTCAGAAGACACCATCCCACTCGAGAGAGCATTTCCAGCAGAAACCTAACGCAAACTATATTCCAGCTGTCCGCCGACTCACGGAGCTTTTTAGCAGCAGAACAAGCCCTCTGCCCCCTCCACGGCCCCGGGCAAGCCGAGCCCCGCTTGCCAAGGGCACCACCTTGCCACAAGCAGCTAAAGTCCCCCCAGCGATAAAGGGCCCCCTGGGAGATCGCTCCTCCCCTCTCCGGCCGTACAGGCAGACCTGCCTCGTCGGCCGCTGCCGGGAGGGGCCTCATGGAAGCCCCCGGGGAGCATCTCGTCCCGGCAGGAGCTCGCAGACGCGGAGCTGCGCCCAGGCCGCCCCGGGCCCGGCCCGCGGCCTGTCTGACCTTCAGCCCCATAGCCCCGCTCCGCCGTCCGCCCGGCCGGCTCGACCCCGGCCCTGGCCCCCACTCATGCCCCTCGCTGACAGCCCCACAGGCACGAACACAGCCCGCGCGCTCGCCCGCCCGCCCACCGCTGCCCCCCAGCCCGGCTCGCCGCCTCGGGACTGGCCGAGGTCAGGCTCGCCCGCAGCCGCCGGGACCCAGACAACTGCTGCCGCTGCTGTTCTGTGCCTCTCCCCCACCACACACGACGCTTCCGGGTCGCACTCACCGAGAGGGAGCGCGCAACCACCGGGAACCCCTTCATCCTTCGGCGCCCCTCAGCTTGGCCCTGGCGAGGAGAACAAGATGGCTGCCCCGCAGGAAGACTCTGCCTTCCCGGCACGCCCTGCGCCGCGTTCACTGTCTAGCGAGCGAATGCCCAGACTCCACTGCCCGCGCTTCGGATCACCCCCTGAGGGGAGAGCGACACCTCGCGGGCTGCCGGGGCGGCTGCGCGCATGCGCGGAGTGCCACCGCCTCCCGGGTACTGCCCGGGGGCCTGTGACTGTCCCCCCGCCTCGGGTTGCGGGACTCCCGGTGCTGCCGCGGGCTGCGGGGAACCCTCAGTAAATCACCCCGGCAGAGCCACTTCGCAGCCGCCTCCCCTCGCGGCGCTGCCTGAGGCGGCCTGGCGGCGGTGGTGGGCGGCGGTGCCTGAGGGGGCGCAGCCGTGCCCGTGAGGGGAGCGGGGTGGGCCGCGGGGCGGGCGGTGGCGGGGCCGGGCCGGGGGGCGGTGACTGCCTGCCGAGTACTTAGCGGCGGTGCGGGGCGGTACGCGGTACCCGCAGCCCGTGTCTTATCCGGCCGGTGGTCGCCATGGGCTCGACTCCGCCCGTCTTCATCGGCGCCGAGGAGGTGGAGAAGCACCTGCACCGTGCCAGCCTCCTGCTCCCGGCGCTGGAGGCCGCCCTAGCCAACTTCTCGGCCGGCGCGGCGGGAGGGGTCGTGCAGCCCGTGCGCACGGTGGTGCCGGTGCACCGGCACGGCGGGTGAGGCGGGCGGGCGGCGGGGCAGGTGGGGTGGGCGCCGCGAGGGGCGGCCTGGAGGAGTCCCGGGCAGGGCAACACCGGCGGGAGGAGGTGCGGCTCCGCGGGAGCAGGGGTAGCGGTAATGGAAGGGGCGGGTTGAAGCAATTAGGGCGTCAAAAAAAGTCGTTAGTACCGAGTTACTGATAAACGGGTCAGTAGCCGTTTGGTGTTAACCGCGCCGGTGGCTGTAAGCTGCCGTGCTAAAGGTACATAAGTAACGTAAGTAATTTTCTTACAAGGTTCCTAGGAGTTATGCCTGCTTACAGTGCTGCGGATGATGCTCTGACAACTAAGTTGGTGACTTTCTATGAGCACAAGAAGGATTCCTCTGTCCCTTCTCACCAAGCGACAGTTCTCTTATTTGACCCAAGAAATGGTTCTTTAAAAGCTGTGAGTTTCATGTGTGCTGCTGCATTCTTCTCTGTTCATGTTCTGCCAGTTCTCCCTTCTGAATCTTAGAAGCTGGAGCTGGTGTAAATTGCCCTGAGTTTACTTACATCATCAGTGAAAATGTGTTTGTACCAAATGAGGATTTGGCCTAAAGCATTATGTCTTTCATGTGTGCTAAATTGTACTCTCTCTATTCTTCATGGTTACTTGTGATTTGAAGGGAATCTAATGGCCCACAAGATGACGGGGAAGAAAGAAACGATCAGGAAAAGTTTTTCTTGCATTTGAAAGGAAAAAAACCCAAAGACTTGATCTTAAACCATCTTAAGTCTTAATCAAAAGAGTTTCACAATTGGCATCACAGGGAATAGTATTCAGAGCCTGATTATTACTTTTTTCTTTGTTTAAAGAATTTTTTAAGAATGCAGATGATTTGCATTACGCTTTAGTAACAGTGATTATTAAAGGGCAAAAACTGGTCCAGAAAACTATATTGGGCTTTTATTCCAAAACTTTCCAAACTTTTTTAAGCCCCATAATTAATTTGTATGCAGTAGCTAATACACTTTGAGGCAGGAGGCACTGCGTGTGAGACACATTGAAGGGATTCCATGGCTCTCTGTCATCCCTTTGTACAGACCAAGACAGTGCAGACTTATGAACCACGGCCAGCTTGCACTGGTCATTGATCTTACTGGAGTGCAGAGTATTGCACTTATGTTGGTCTATTCCCTGCGTTGGAGTGTCAAGGTAATGCAGTGCACAAAGAGCTGCGGGAGTTAGGGGTGGCTCAGCTCTGACCAGTTTTCACTCCATTTGTGCTGGTGGAATGACATGGAAGAACTGGAACAGAGAATCTGCCCAGTTTAAACGTGATTTTATATGGTTTGTAGTTGCTATAATAGTAGTTACTAACTTTTATATTTTTCTGTGCCCTGTAATATCACTTAATTCACAAATGGGATGAAAATGTTTGGTATTTACTTATGTTTTCAGTGTTCACTTCAGTCTGAACTTTTTTTTAAAAAAGGTCTTAGATGGCAGTGTCATTACAGCAAAACGAACAGCTGCAGTTTCTGCAATTGCTACCAAGGTATGTCTTCTGTTTCTTAAATTGGGACAGAATCAGTTAGTGATGTTATATATAAAATAACTAGGGGCCATGATGTAAGTGGCTTTCAGTGCATGTGACTTTTCATCAAATACAGCTTTAAATTTGATTTATGATAATATTTGTATCTTCAGGGATAACTTAAAAATGCAGATTTCTGTTTTGATTGAGTGATGTCTGGCTTTTACACTTTGTGTGTGATTGGAGAAGGAATCTGAGCTATGTTTTTGTGGCTCATTTTGCACACTCTTCTGGGAATTTACTGGGGTGTCTTCCTCTGTCACTTTCTCTTGTGCTTGTCTTAACATGCTCCTTTACAGCTTTGGGTGATGCAGCTGTGTCGATAAATTCAGTTTTGTTTAGATGTACGTTTTCTGCTGTTGGGCCAGGACAGGTGGGTTGCACTGGACCTGGAGAAAGAGGAAAAATGCACATTTCTGGGGGCAATGTGGGTCCACTTAAGCTAGATGATGCTCAGGATAGATGGATGACTAGTCCAGAGGTGGCTGTCTGTCAGCTTCTCTGTTGTCACTGGAAGTTGTCCAGGTGACTGTCCCTCGCTACAGCCATAAATTTCAGTGTCTGAAGACAGGTGAGGCATATCTTGCTGTATGTTGCTTTATATCATTTCAATTTCAGTTGGAAACTATTGGTTTTGAGTCCTTTTTTAAAACTATACTTGTCTGGGCTGCTAATATTGGGAAGAAAGCAAGTAACCATCCATTGCCCAGCAGGGTTTTAGTCCTCACCTCAAAGGATGAGGCAACAAGAAGAGGGTCAGAGCTGAAAAATACTTCTGTTTTTCACCCATCAACTTTGCATCAGAATGAAGGGTGAGCTCACTGCTTCATTAGTGTCAGTCTTCATGCCAGTGTGACTCTATCTGTGGTAATAGAGCTAAACTGACACAAAATTGGAGTGAAGAACCTGTCCCCAAGAGCTTCCCCTAGTCCAAGGAACAGAACAATTTACAATGGATTCCTTGGACATGAGGTTATAGGACCTCATTCATCTCAGCCCATTCTATACTTGTGCAGTTCTGACAGTTTTTACAGTCAAGGCTCTGCTGGCCTCAAAGGAGCTTGGCTGCTGAAGGGACTTCAAGATCGGATCCTTCATTGTCGTCTGTTTTGGGAGATTTTCAGGAGTGTTTGAGTTTAGCTCATAGTTGTCATCTTGTCCTCTTTATGCTATTTGCTTTTCAAAGACCCATGCTTTTATGCAAGGAACCTTTGAAATCAGTGCTTCGGAGTCCTTAAAAGGAAAATTAAAGAGTTCTTGCTACTGAAAAATAGGATCAATGAGACTTTTTTCAATTTATTTGCAGCAGAATAAGTGTTGTGAGCCTAGACAATTATAAAGCTCTTTATACAAAAGTGAGTGGCCACAGCAAACGCATAAACAAGACACAAGGATAGCTCAGGGCTGGACTCCAGCAGCTCTCTTTCCCGTTTGCCAAGTACTAGTGAATCACAGGCAAGAACTAAACCAGAAAACCAAAAGCAGCTACAGAACTGAATTTTAATATTTATTCCCCAGAATCACCCCTATTTTTACGATGCTTGATGCATACATATTATGGCTCTTACAATGCCAAGGTGTGCTTGTGGTATGATTTATGGCTTCAGTGAATTGAAAAAGAAGGTTTAGTGTGGGGCTACTGGGACCAGTTTACCCATGCAGCTACAGTTTTCAGTACTGATAGCTTTGGTATTATAAGCCCTGTTTTCAGCCAGTGCAGAACATCAACACTATGGTTTTACACTTAATTAGCCACATAGGTGTAATATGTTATACTAATATTAGAGTGTGCTGAGGCTCCAGAATTTGCATTGGCTCATGCCGTTGCATGGTAAGCCCAAATTTCAAAAGTTGGACAATTCAAAACTGGAATTAAGCCAAGATGTACTTGGTGCTATTGACACTAGCTTTTGCATTAAAGAAAATTAAAAATATATGTAGTGGTAATTGACTATTGTTTTATATTAATATGAATCAATACTAGCTTTTGCATAAAACATTTTTTTGTTTAAAAGGACTAAGAATACTGCTTTCTTTCGTAATATTTTGATATATATTTGTCATACCTGTTAATATGTTGTCTTTTTTAAATATTTGATACTTTTTAGTTGTTAATGCCAGCTTTTGCAGAAGTGCTGTGCATTTTGGGAGCTGGTGTTCAAGCATATAGCCATTATGATATCTTCACAGAGCTGTTCACATTTAAAGAGGTAATGGACACATCTTAACAGGATATGCTTATTTTTCTCTATTATGTTTCAGGAGCACTTATTATAAATAAAGTACAGCCAATGAAGTTGCATTGGATCTGGCTGAGATGGAGTCAACTTTCCCCGTAGCAGCCCTCATAGTGCTGTGCTTTGCACTGGTAGCTAGAAAGGTGTTGATAACAGACCAGTGTTTTGGCTACTGCTAAGCAGTGCTGGCACAGCATCAAGGCTGTCTCTCCAACATTCCTCCCTCACCCAGTAGGCTGGGGGCAGGCAAGATCTTGGGAGAGGACATAGCCAGGACAGCTGGCCCAAACTGACCAAAGGGATATTCCATACTGCATGATGTCTGATCAGCAATAAAAGCTAAGGGGTAGGGGTGGGGGCATTTGTTGTTATGATATTTGTCTTCTGCTTTTGGTTTATTAAACTACTTTTATCTTGACCCACAAGTTTTGCCATCTTATTTTCTCCCCCACCCCTGGCATGCTGAAGAGGGGAATGATAGAGCGGCTTGGTGGGTGCCTGGTGTCCAGCTAAGGCCAACCCACCACAGAAGTTATGAGTTCAATCACATTTTGATTCTGTTTCTATGGAAGCCAAGAATGCTCTGAACAGCTATAGAATTTCTTGCTCAAATGTTGGTTGTATTTTTTAAAAAAAAACGGTGGTAACAAAGTCATTAGTCAGGTAGCTTTTTCTCTCTGAGAAAAATCCTACTGTGTGTGCCATACTTGGATAAGCACACTTTCTGTGCTTTTCCCTTAAATATTGGAAATACTTGGATTTTATAAACACAGTTCTACAAGGAGCTGCTGTTCTGGCATCAAAAACCAGTCATTCAAATGCAGCTGCACACACATGAAATTTATTCACTTGTATGATGAGAACATTAAAGGGGGAAAAAACTGCACCTCTAGGATATGTTTAACTATCTACTGAAAACTGAAACAAAGTGTTATGTTTCAGCAAGGACAAATTCTCCAAGCTAATCTGTCTTTTTTTTTTTCCTTGAAGGTCAGGATATGGAATCGCACCAAAGAGAAAGCGGTGAAGTTTGCTAATTCAGTTAATGGTCCAGTGCAGGTCTGCTCTTCTGCTCAGGAGGCAGTTACTGGAGCTGATGTGATTATAACGGTCACCATGGCAACAACACCAATTTTATTTGGAGACTGGGTAAAACCAGGTGCCCATATCAATGGTATGCTGTGTTCTCATCATTTAAAGGATACATTTATTATCACACTGTTTAGCATCAAAAACTGTTGAAAAGCAGTACTCGATGCTTCTCAGAATGAACGTGTTTTTGTTGTTTTTTTTCTGGTTTGACTTTTGCCCTCGAGTGAGGACCACTTTTCCCAGCTCTGTCTTCCTGATTGTCTGGAGCCAAAACTCCTGCATATTTCAGCACTGGATGCTTGTGAGAGCATGGGATGTGCTTTTTTCCCCTAGTGGTGCATCATCTTTGCCACCATGTTGTCACTTGATGCTCACTTTGCCCTCTGTTTAAATAACCCGTACAAACATGTTATTTCCAAAGTGATTCCTGCTCATTGTCATGTTTCCCTTGTAGTTGTCATCTTCACCCAGTTTTGTAAGTTTCTCTATTTGTTCCTTTTTGGTCTGATCACACTGTGTTATTTTGTTGTTTTTTTTTCACTTGAGTTTAAAAGATGCAATAACTGAGTTAAGACATTCATAATTTGACCTCTAATTATGGTGAGGTTTGGGGGGCTTTTTTTTTTTTTTGCCTGCCTTGTAGTGATGTTACCACACTATTGTTTGGAGTCTCTGGACATGCCCACATTTGTTTATTTTATTAATTGTGGGCCTGGTTCAGACGACCTTGTGCACTTTCCAAATAGCATGGTAATAAGACAAAAGCGACTTGTCAAAGGGAACAATTTAAAGAAAGGTCCCACATTCCAGCGGCATCCTACCAATTTTTCAAACTCAATTTAGTCCTTTGTCATTTAATGTTGTTGTCTGTGTTATGTCACGGCATGGAAGGCAGAAGTACAACTAAAATCAATTAGGGTCTACAGTCACTGAGGCGACACACACACAAAGACCCCTCTCCTTTCTTTGCCTTTTTTTTCCCTCCATTGAGGCATTTGTGCTGTTTGAAGAGGCATTCAGGCAACATGGAATTTATTATTCTGTAACAGTTGGACACTTTTGAAAAACATTTGACTACAGTATAACTGGGGTTTTTTAGCTCATAACAAGTTCATAGTAGCCTTGCTGTATTTAGAAGTTGAGCTCATTGGTTTGTTTTCAGTTTCTCCAGGTAAAGGAAAATCCATAATCTGCTTAAGTTTTACTGCTTATAAGGTTACAAGGAAGTAATAGAAGGCTATAGGTTTAAAAATCCTAATTAGTAACACTGAATACTCTCTGCATGTGCAAGTCTTTGTTGCACAATACTTCGGTTCTTATCTGTTCAGGGTAATTGAGGGATTCTTCAAATCTTATTTTTCTCTATGGACAAATAACAAACACAATGTGAATCAAATAAAAGGACTATAAAATTCAGGGAATTTGGTAATGATCTGATGAAAGACAAGGATAATGGACAAAGGGAGGTGACTTTCTTATGCATCAGCTACCCACAGTCTGCTGACAAGCATATTCTACTGACAAAGCAAATATTGAATGTTTTAGAGGAGCTGTATGGGATGTTAATTAAGTCTGTTTAAAAAAATAAAAAGCAACAAAATCCTATTAATTTGGCAGTTGCGGGAACAGGTTACTGTTTGTCTGCAGAAGAGTTGTAGTCTGTATAACCTTAAGATTATCTTCCTGGAGTTGTGTCACCAAATGATCAAAGTTTATTCTAATGGTGCTTCTGTAAGCAAAAAGAGTAATTATGTCACACATATTTATTGGTGTTGTTTTCAAAGCTGCTGGCAAAGGCTTGTTTTTTGTACCGATCCATAGTTATGCCTATCTTTACATTGCATAGATATGAAGGGCTAAGCAGTGCTGCTTCCCCTTCTCTGTCAGCATTATTTGGAAGGAGTAGTTTGACTAGTGTACCAAAGAGGTGGAAACAGTGCCAGCAAAGAATCTCACTTCTGCTTCCTGAAGAGTTGCTGTTTAATGCTTCAGCAGGCTGAAACGCAAAGGCCAATTGATTCCAGTTGTTCTGGCTGTGCTTATGGGAAATATAAGACTCTTGTCAGCAGCAGCATCTGCATGACTAGAGGTCAAGGATGCCGTACATTTTAATGAGCTGTAATTTGGCAGGTTGGACACAGTGTTGTCCTTCATTGACATCAGTGGGAATTCAGGAGGTTAGCACCTTACAGAAACAGGCCATATATATGTCAGTGTTACAGCGGAGGCCAGGTTGAGAGAAATCCAGGCTTTCTCCCAGTTGCTCAGGCACATCCTGGGTTTTTTTTGTTGTTTTGTTAATCAACATGTCTCCAGTGCTAACATCGGATTGTTTGTATATTACAGTTGCACAATAATGTCCATTGTTACTTCACACATGCCTTTTGGACAAAATGTGGTTTGAATTTTTTTAAATGTTCTTCCCAAGTTCATCAGTTTTGTTGTCTTAGCTGTTGGAGCAAGCAGACCAGACTGGAGAGAGCTGGATGATGAACTGATGAAGAATTCTGTTCTGTTTGTGGATTCCAGAGAGGCTGCTCTTACAGAATCAGGAGATGTTATATTATCAGGGGTAAGACTTCCTTAACTTATGGACTTTATTTTTGTGGCAATTGGCTTGCATTTGAAATGAGTTGGTACTGATGATGTGCTGCACTGAAGCCTTTTAGAACATCAAATGTAGTTGTTAGCACTTTCCAGGCAGAGGCTGAAAGATAAACTGGTTTCAAACTGAGACTTCTGTATGTCTATGCCAAAACCATGCAACCTCTTTATCAGCCATTACATGACACCATATTACAGTAGCAGGTTTTCATCATTGGCCTTCGTGAACAATAACAATGTATTGTTTTTGAAAGACCAACATTTCCTGCAACGTTTGGTACTTGTGTTAAATATTTTTCAAATCTGTTTATTAAAACCTGTCATTTTCTTCCCATAAGATTTCATTGTGATTAACACACAGAAGCCAAGCAGCCAGTCATCTGCAGAAATTTGACACAGGGAGTCTTTTAGGTTTAACGGAGTGGTAATTTTTCTCTTTTAATGTTTGTTGCGGAACAAATATGGTTTCCACTTTTGAGTTTTAACATAAGAAGTCCAGATACGGTAAGGTGTGTGGAACCCCATGTGTTTTATTGGATATGTTACAAGCTATCCACTGCAACTTACTGACTGAGGAAGGTCTGACAGCTGTTGTTCTCTGAAAACCATCCCACTTCTCTGTTTCCTGTCCATTTTTTGTATTATTTTTCTGAATACCGATCTGCTTCAACAGGGAAAGGAATCAGTTCTGGGACAGCAGAACTCAAGGAGTGAGTTCTTTTGAAGTCATGCAGAAAAAAAGTTTTTCTCTTAACATATGTATGGATATTATGTTTTTCTATAAATATGTATTTGTTTTACAGGCAGAGATTTTTGCTGAGCTGGGAGAGGTAGTGAAGGGTACAAAACCAGCCCTGCCTGAGAAAACGACAGTGTTTAAATCACTGGGTAAGAACAACCCCTCCTGTGTACAAGTCTGACAGAAAACAATGCCTTGTTATTTACTAGGTCCCCCATGCGTGGGAAAGCTGCTGATCATCTTCAAAACTGCTGTGGCAATGCACTGTCCAGAAGAAACTGGAATGTGATTTGCATTTTCCCTTTTTATTTCCCTTTTTATTTATGTAGCAGGACTGATGTAATGAAAAGTGATAGGGAAGCAAACAAATAATAGGAAGAAATATATTTCCCATTTCACAATTGTTCAACACAAGACTGCAGCGTTTATTAATACAGCTCCAACCCAAATGCCCTGCTGTTATGCCCCTGGAGTCTGTCTGACCTGCAAACAGTGTGGCAATATACTGTGGGGTTGGAGTTGATGTTTTGGGGGAAAGAGGTCTGAAAGGGCCAAGTTGCAATAAGAACACCGAAAATTAGATTCATACTGTTACATTAACTTCACATAGCACACCTAACAGTTACATGATAGCTATAAACTTTGAATGCAACACTGTAGGTGTTTGGGATGGGGGAATGATTCCTGTTCCTGTCCAGTTAGGTAATTTCCTGAGTCTTTATATTCCCTTCTGAAGCTAAATTATTTTGTACAGCTGAAGATCTGTTTGAAGGTGACTTTTAATTCTTTTTCAGGGATGGCGGTTGAAGATACAGTAGCAGCAAAATTTGTTTATGACTCATGGTCAGCTGGTAACTAAAGAGAGAAGTCTACAATCACAACGAGGCCAAGAAAATTATTTGCGCTTAGCTTCTTTGGGTCTTTTGTTAACAAGAAAGGCACCAGTCCTATCTGAATGTGGCACTTCTAGAACATTCAAGAATGAAAAGTAAAATTTCAGCAATAGATTAATTTCTACAGTTTTCTAATGGCAAGTATTGGATACCTGCATTATTACTAATAAATCTGTCTCATCTAACAACAAGTATCAGAGGCTTGCAGTGATACTAACAAGGGTTTTTTTTACATATTCTGCTATAGTTGTGGAATCAATGCCTTTCCTCCCTAATTATTTATATAATGGAAGTCTGTGGGTAGACTTTTTTTTTTTGAGCGAGGTAATTCATACTGGTATACAATATATCAGTTTGGAGAATGGTCTCTGGCGTCATATTTACCTGTGATGGTACTTTAAATGCAACTGTGGGTTTCAGTGCTACACTGACAGTAACCTAGTCTTCAGTCTCCTGGGAACACAGCCCACCCGTGACTCCTGGACATCCCTTCCCTTCCAACTCAGACTGGGATCTGGAGGTCACCATCCTTACTTTCACCCCCCACAATCCCCCTTCCCTGCCGTCAGACCCAATGGTTTTTCATTTAAGAGCACACTCCTGAGTGGGAGTTTATATGAATAATGATGCCTCCCATACAATTAGATTTTTGTCTGTTTTTGTAGAAGACCTGGCTCAGGAAGACTTAAAGTGCAAAAAAAATCAAAGCTAATATTATATACATCTTAACTGGGAGGAAACTATACTCAGTGCCTTCTTTATTACATTCCTGGGTGGGATATTGCCACTTTTGTATTGCAAGGAGTCACCCAAAATGTGAACACTAAAATGTGTTTTGATTTAGTTTATCTATATTCTGTGGGGAGATTTCATTATTTATCTATGTGTTTGTAAGTCCCTTTTGTAAACTGCTTTGAAGGTTGCAACAGTGCAGACTGATTTCAGTAGGATAAACTTAAAGTATGCAGGCAAATATTTTCACCTTAGCTGTACTATGCATCAGTTGGTAATTGTTCTTTTATCCCAGTGGGTTTTTGTTGGGGCAGGAATTTCCATGATCCTTTCTTGGCAGAGGAACCCAGTGATGCTCTACATAAGGAAGAGTTCCAGTTTTGTGCTGTTATGCAACTGCCTTACAAAAGCTTGAGCATCTGCTGAAAAGTAGCTATTGCCCTGGAAACAAATTCCTGTCTCAGGCTGGAGTTGTGCCTTGTGAAATTTTATTTTTACTTACGTATTAATTCATGCAGGTTATTAAGTGTTTCTTCACTTGGAAGGATTAGATGACATGATCATTCTATATTGATGCCAGAAGAATACAGTAGAGCAACAGGAAGGAGGTTCAGAAGCAGTTAGTGTTAAAGCCCTTGATGGTGCATAAGTAAGTATAGAAGAGGTTAATGAGTACAGTGCAGGTATGGCGTAAATAATACTCCAAGTTATAAGCCTTGTGTAATCTAGTTGGAAAATGTAGTAAGTGGCAGAGTTTGTAATTTGCAGAGTTTTAGTATGGAAGACTACCAGACCAGTAAGTGAATAGGGCCAAAGGATGTGTTTGTGTGGGTAGACATCTAACTCCATTGACCTTGTTTGTATCAGCAGAAACAATAACAGAAATTTCACTGTAAGCTTTTGTGTTTTTTTTTAATTGTAGCAAAATCACCCTTCTATTTTTACTTGTTTTTTTCTTCTGTGTCACTTCTGAAGCATACAGAAATGTATGTGTTGACTTAGCCTGTTACTTCAGCAATGGAGAATTCCACTAGTGTGAGACAAAGGTGACAGCCATCTATGTTCCGTAATTCAAGAGCTATATGGAAACTTGCACTTACAATTTATGACAATATTATCCCAGTTCTGTGCCTGTGCAAAAGAAGGTTTGTAATTTGAAGTGAGACATAGTATTTGGGAAGAAGACAAATACAGTTTTTCACATGGTTCAAATACAATTTTCACATGTACTCTTCTACAGACTGTGCACTTTAAAAGTATATGGAACTAGTCCAAAAACCTGATTCTGAAAACCCACAGTGTTCTCAACTTTCACTGGCAATAGGAGGTTCTGGGAGCCTGTCCTCAGCATTGTACCTCTGAATTCATGAAGAGGATTCAATTCAATTACAATGAGAGTTGCTTGGGTGCCATCTTTTTTTTTTTTTTTTGAGGGGAAATAATAACCTTAATTTCCATGTTTCCTTCTTGTACAAATCAGTCTCAAGGAATTGTATAACTTGCATTTATTTTAAAATTAAATAGATACTGCTGTCTGTCTTTCACTTTGTTGTCCATTACTTTTGTTTTGGGTGGGGTTTTTCTTGAAGATGAGGAAGAAAGTATTCAAGTTGTTGCAGTGACTATCAGCAAATGTGACCACTGAACGTAAAGGGGAAAGTAAATTGGGACTGCTTTGCTCCACCGTGATACTCAGTTTTGCAGTCATTATCCCATACTGCACATCCCTTCCTCGTGATGTCTGTTCAGTGTATCAAATCCTTAAGGAAAGAGAATCTTGTACCTGGTAGGACTGTGATCGTGTGAGATCTCATGACTTTATGATTTGTGTTCAGATTGGGCTGTAAGATTGAAACTGCACTGTACAAACGTTACAAAGGAGTCAGATCTGGGATTCACTAATTTAAATACTTTGAATTATAAAAGAAACCGAAGAGGTTGGTGCAAAAATTTGGAAAACAGCAAAGCACATAAGTGGTGAGGAAAAAAAAAAGAAAAGAAATGTGAGTGTTCCTTTTTATTATTTTTTTTCTCCCAATTTTTCTACATGGCTACTTCATACCCAAGGCCCATTTCCAGGACCACCCTGCAAGAAAAAGACTATCACTATTGCACTGGTTTTTGGTTGTTTTTTTTTAATTTATTTAATTTAAAAGGGGGTGTGTATATATAATCTTTTTTTTTTTTTTTTTCGGTTAATTAAAAGTAAGTGGCATGTGCAGCCCTCTGGGGCTTCTTATTCAGTCTCAGGATGCAGTTCCCTTCCCCAAGGACAAGGAACTCCTTCCCATGGATCTTGTGCCGTATCTGCTGGCTCCATAGAGTTCCTGTGGATACTTTAGGACATGCCGGATGTTTGTGACAACCGAGTCAATCAGTTTATGTGCAGGTGGTCTGTGCCGTTACCTCTGGTTCTCAGAGGCTGCAGCAGTCAGGCAGGTTTACAGATGAGCATGTGAAGGTAGATTTTCAGTGTAACGCAGAGATAGTTGGGGCCTATCATGGGACTGCTGAAGCTGTTCTGTGATAGTGGCAGTTATTGGACAGGTCCTCTGTGGGTGACACCACTCGCTGATGTTTTGGTGGTGTGTTGTGGGCAGGTCACAAGCATTTGGACAGGTAAAGAACCAGCAAATACATCGGTTATGTGACTGGGAATGATAGGATTTGACCCTTCAAAATCCACTCATTGTATGCCTTCAAATATGTAAGATTCATCATTTCCTTCTTGCTTTGTTAGATGTGTGACTTTCTTAGCTAAAATGAAAACAACACAGCAGGCTAATAATATGGAGTTTGGGGGCATACTGTCTGATTTAATTACTGTGCTAAGCACAGCAGTCATTTAAGGTTGCACAGAACAGGACTCTGATGTGACTGCTTGATAGAAGAAAATATCAACCTGCTGAAGTACAAGAATCCAAGGAGGAAAGAATGCAGTATAAAGTCCAGGCAAGAAAAGGAATTATAATATGCAAATCAAAGTAATAAGAAGAAGATGTGGAAAGAAGGAAGCATGGAAAAATAGATTATTAACTAGGATTAGTGTCCACAAATGCAGTATACCCCTAAGGGAAAAATGAGAGCTGACTAATGGAAAGCTATAAAAAGAGATGTAAAGATAAAAGTCTTGCTGCTAATTGTACTTCTAAAATCTGAGATCTTAGGCAGAGCAAGACTGCTACAAGCACCTTATTAGATTCACAAAACTCAACAGGAGTGATTAATTCATATCAGATAGTGCTGTCTTCCCAAGGGAACAGGCCTGAGAGAGATGAAGGGAACCGTGCTGTGAATGCCTCCAGATAGACTGTGAAGAACAGGAGCTTCCACAGAAGCACAGTCTCATTTTCTTTCTCTTTTCATGAGCTGGGTGTGTGTGTTACATGCAATTTTCAGGCTGAGGCTGACAATGACCAACAGAAAACGCTGGGTGGTGAGAGTCCTGGTTTCTGGGACTTGACACGGCAAATGTGCACCCTATAGGAACCAAGCTGAGGATATATCAAGACAGACCAAAAATGCTGAAAATAATATCTCAGCTTCTTTTAGTTAAAAGTATTGCCGTCCTGATGCCATTTAGGACATGATGGGTGCTGGCAACTGGGTCCAGTCTAATGGGACAAGAGAAAAGAATATACAATACACCGAAATCTCGTGGCAAGATACTTCATATATTTTTAAATTAACATCAATACAGTAGCAAAACACTTTACTGACAAGAACAAGAAACTTGCTGTAAATTAGTCTTATTTGCACTCATTCGGAGGCTATCAGAGTCAAGCCATAGCTGAAATCAAGATTCAGATACTATTTCTAACGTATCATCAGTACTAGGAAGGGCAGTTTGTAGCAATCTAACAAAAGCAAAAGGAGAAAACTCAAAGCTCTCAAGTTTTGGGAATGCTCTTTGCATTGTGGTTTTGGAGAAGAAGGGAAGGGCTTTGTTAAGGAATGTAGTGTGGCTGGCCTTCACTAATATTTTAAGTTATTCCAACAAGAAGAAATTGGATCCCTATGAATCGTTGAGGGAGAAAGAGGTTTAAATCTATAGCTTTTGTTTTTTAACCATCACATTCTTTCTTTTTGGCAGAATATGCTTGAATTAATATCCTACGCACCACAGCCATCTATCCAGAGAGAAAAGGTTTTGTCCTTGCTGTACGTTCTAAAGTAATTGGTAGCCTCTTTGCCTTTTGCTTTAGCAGATGTCCAAAAAGAATTGCATGCTTTTTGGAAAGAGAAAGAGATAATGAACCAGCGTGCAGGTTACAGCAACAGGCGTATGTTAATTTATAAGCAAGTATCTACAGTCTTTCCAGGGTTCTTGAGTGCTTCTTTTCTTTTATTCACGGCATTCAGGACTTTCTTTCTTGGCCCAAGCTCCATCTGAATGCTCTGTAGATCTTCATCAGAACATAGCATCAGGGCATCTAAATCAATTTTTTCTCTCATGAAGACTGGAAGAAACTCATCCAGCATCTGTGATGCCAGAAATACCTCAAGGGGCGTGTTCTCTGCTTCCTCGTCATCCCAAATGACTTCTTCGTGCCAAGGGATATCAACACCATTTTCAGCATTATCTTCCCCGCCATTCTCAGCATTTTCATACTGAAAGAGCTCGCTAGACATTTTAAAGCTTATCCCTTCTGTCTCAGAAGACACAGTTCCAGGATTTACATCTGCAGCCAAATTCCTTCCAAATACAATCTTACCAAGACCTGGCCGCTTAAAAATGGAGAGCTGACTGTCATTATCAGAAAAGTTTTTCTCTCCAAGGTCATTCAGTAATTCATCCTCCTCTTTCTCATCAAACAAGTGCATCACAGTTGTCCTACCCCTACCATCCTCTTGGCCATTGCTTTGTGTTTCCTGGCTTCTTGCGCTGTCAGCTGTCTTTTTTGCCTTAAGTTTGAAGGTATCTTTCAGATTTTTCGAGAAAGAATTTGTTGTATTTGAAGCAAAGAGACCAGGCAACTTTACTCTGGAGTGTGTCCCTTGGGAAGAATTTACGGTGCCAACCTTTTCTTTCATATAATTCCGGTTCATTTCATGCTGGTGTTTCTCTTGGCGCTTCTCGCATTCCTTGATTTGTTTCTCCACGTTCCTCTGGGCCTGCGCTTTGAGTTTGGAGACCTTCTTTGGATTCAGTATGTTCTGCTCAGTGGCGGCTTTGTCCAGAATTCGGACACATTCATTGCGATCTCTGCTGGCAGCTGCCTCCAGGGGAGTGCGGAGGTCATTGTCCAGAGCAAAGATATTGGCACCGAAGTTGATCAAAAAAGAAACACAGTGGATGTGACCATTGCAAGCAGCGTGGTGGAGAGGCGTGTTCCCCCAAATGTCACATTTGTCTGGATCACCTCTGAGAAGGAAAATAGCATACTGTGAGCTGCACGTAGCCAAGCATAGAACTGCAGTGGCATTGAACAGGTATTAAACATTTAGTACAGCCCAGTGAAAATGAGTCGGCTTAGCTTCATCCTCTAGAACAGCGCTGCACCTGCTTACACCAGCACCGAGTTTGGCTGCGTGTGAATTAAGCAAGCTTGTTGGGGCTGACTGCGACTGCTTATGGGACTCCCCTAACGGAGCCAGGGTACATCCTATGTGCCATCCCAGGGTCTGGCTGTGCTTCCTTTGCTCCCTGCCGGTCTCACCTGCTTCCTGAAATAGGGCAGAAATAAGCAGCCACCCGTGCACAGGCAAGGGGCTGCAGCTCTGACTGCTTTGCTGCTGACAGCTAAAAGTGAGCTCAGGTTTCCACTTAAACCCATTGGAATTTGTGGCAAAACTGTTTCAATAGCTTTTGCATGGAATATTTTAAAGACTTTTTTGTGACCCTTCCCTTTTGCATGGCAATATTAGGAGGATTCTTCACTGGCCACAGTGATATGTATTTAATGAGCCCATGCAGTAACTTTTTTGGTATGCAATAGGTAAATTATTAAGAGTAAAGCCCTGATCACACATTTGTCTCCATTGCTATTAGATTAAGCTCAGATAGATGCCGTTGGTTTTCTTCAGCTCTTTTATTCTCCTTAAGCTGCTTTTGCTCATGGGGTTTGAAAAGCAGAAGCTCATTTGAAAATAAAATACCACATACTTTCAATTGAGTTTAAAGCCAGTGAAAAGTATTGCTTTCCTTTTAACTCTTGGACTGACTTCACACTGAACTGCTGCCTGCAGACGAGAATTGTCTTGAATCTTTTATTCCATAACTGGCAGGATCAACATTAGCAGTGGTTCAGAACAGAGCTTGAGTCGTCTGCCACCAATAACCAAGGCAGCCACAGTAGCCCAAAACCTTTAATAGCTTCAGAGCCAGGGACCAAATGTACAAGGAGAATTTATACTCTTGGGGGCTCAAGCATGTCAATGACTTGGAGATCTGTTCTGTGGCAGCTGTACTATGTACATCCTCTCACAAAATCTCCTTCAGGCATTGATCTCTGGCTTTGCGTATCTCTGAAGCAAAGCACAAACATATTTGCCAAATCTGAAAACGCCCTTCAGCCTGAAATGCCACAGGCAGGAGAGAGGTCAGGGGTCCCCACAGAGCTGCTCACAGTGAGAAACAATGGCAAGTCTGAGCGTGCCAGGCTACAAGAGCAGAGGCATTTCTACAAGGAGGCGGCAGCTGAGGATCAAAGTTTCTCCACTTAGACATATGGAAACCACGTGTACATATTTCTGGTTTTGTGGCTCTGCCCTGGGGAACTGCCTGACTGTGGCCGAGCGTGCCAGATTCCTTAATTCCCACATTAGCAAACAGGCTGCATTGTCCTGAGCCTCGGGAGTGCCGGGTCATCCGTCCTCCCCCATGTCCCTTCATAGCTGTTTGTGGTCTCTTTTTCCCCTGGAGCCTGCCAGCCTTTGAGCCTCAAACAATTCACAAACTGGAGAGTCTGTTCCAAGCCCAGTGGGACTTTGGATAAGATTTGACATCTACTTTGGGTTCTCATACAACTCTTTCCCTGCTTTCCCAAGAAAGAGGCTCACACAAAAAGAGCAGATCTACTACTTGGTCTTGCCTTTATTCATGTACCTGCAAAGCAAGCAGAGAAAAAGTCTCCTGATGCCTGGGAAGAGAAACTCTTTCAAGATGAAAGGGGTTTATTGTTAGTATTGCTACATTTTCCAAGGGCTGATTGTGTTGCAAGCCTCAGAGTCCTAAAATCTGCAGCCACTCTAAAGAAAACCGTCCTGTATCTCAGTGCCTTTGTCAGGAAACCTCTTCAAGGAAAGGATGAATTTCTTAAAAATAATTATAATACTTTCTCACAATGAAACTTTGACTGACTGCAGAACAGATTGAACATCTTCAAAAATTCAGCTTCTCCTGAGAAAAACAGTGAGACTACAGCCGTATCTCTGACAGCCCCAGCCTACTGATTGTGTCAAGAGATCTTGGATTAAAATAGAGGTGAATGCACATGTTTGAAGATTTGGCGGACAATGCTGTCCCAAAGCTGTCCTCTACCAAGAAAAAGAGTTAATAATATATTAAATACAGATACACAGAAATTCTGATCCTTGTGTCATCCGCTGTGCCTTCTGTCAGCTTATATGGTAGAAGCCATATTTTTCCCTCAAATTTTGAAGAAAAATTATATTGTTATTTATTCCTTCGTTAGTTGTTGTGTTTTGTAGGTGTTCAGGGACAAACCTTTATTGATTCTAGGTATTTCCTTGGAGCTGCCTTAATTATACAAGTTGAAAAACTGTCAATGTATTTTTGCTTCTCCTGAGGACACAGCAATAACCATGCAGTCCAAAGGTCTTTTTTATTGTGTTATTACTGCCACACCTAAGCTCAATGTGCTATAAAGCAAATCTATGAAAACCCTATTTTTATTCCATATTTTCAATTCTATTTTTAATAAAACTCAGATACATCCAAATAGAGTTATTCAACTTCTCCCTCCAATCTTCTTTAAACTATTATGATTGAAAATACGGTCAACATAATCTTCATCTCAGCCCAGAAAGAACATTTTATTAACTGTATCTCTACACAAGAGTGGATTTTCTTTTATTAGATCTTATTAAAGAATCACAGCTTAAAAGGCAGGCTCCAAGCAAGAGACTACAGAGGGTGGGGAGGTAATTACTGTTTCAATAATACATTTTAAGCACGTAGGACATGTAAGTGATACCAAACAGAAATTACTATTAGAAAATAAACGTGTAGAAAACTTATTTTTTTCCAGCTTGCAAATATCATACCCCAACTTGTGGAACAGTATTATCATTTTTAGCATGATGGTAGTTGCTAATACTATAAAAAGCAGAGGAATAACAATTTTAGACGTTACTGTCTTAAAACTATTGGTTGTGACACCTCTGGAAAGCATTAAATCTCCCCCGGTGTCTACTAGCTCTACTTTCAAAGCAAATGGGAGAGATTTTTTGCTAAAAATGTTTCAAACAGTGCATTTCTTTAGAGCCAGTATCAAAGATATGTTATCACCAAAGGCTGTTGGCCAACTTCTCCTCCATTACAGCAAGGCGAGGTCCCAGGGCCCTGCTCCCGCTAACTGCTCCCTGCAGATTCCATACACAAGACAATCTCACTGATGTCGATGTGGCTTCACCGACCGCACATACAGACCTGCTCACAGGTTCTGAGCCTAAACCATTGTGAATGAGGAGAAACAATTCTTGGCAATGCAGTGCAAGAAATGACTGTGATTTTCAGCCTTTTGGATCTGAGGTTATTGGGGCATAAGAAAAATGACACACTAATTATAGTTTTAAGCCACAAGCTTTAAGCAATGGAGGCTGATTGACTTACCCTCTCCGGCATATGACTTCCAGAGCTTCTAGATACCCGTGGTATGCTGCCAGGAGGGTGGGCGTCATCCCATCTTCATCTGAAGTATTGAGGTCTTTCCTAGTGGCTTCTTTCAAGAGGTCCAAATTGCCATCGGCAGCTGCTTTGTGATACCTACTTGACATTTTCAGTAACTTCTGGTTTCCCAAGGCAGCTCTGAACAATATTCACACTGTACAGTCACCTTTCCATTACAGGGATAGTTCATTAATGATTACAAGTTAAGACGTCCCCGTGAGGATGGAAATGAGGAGGCAAAGTCCATCCTAGCAGTCAACTTATCTGGAGCTCTGCATAGGTAATAAGGCAATGGTATGGTGAATGCTTTCATTTTCCGGAAGGTGGCTGTGCTGTTTACATTTGTTGAGTATTTGACTACTTAAACGTAGAGGCGATTCATTCATCTTCTCTGTGTTTTTGCCTAGCTGTTCTGGGAAAACTTCAAAAGGACCTTGAACTTCAAAAAAAACTTCAAAAAGCCATGAATGTCAGTAGGACCAGATTTCACCCTAAGTAATAAAGTATCGCTGAGTTTTGATAGGATGAAATGCGTAATCAGTTACCTTTACTGGTGAAGTCCTTTGTAACCTATTGCTTACTGGGTCACTGCATTTACAAACAGGACTCTCCCCTGCCAAACCAGACACATCCATGAAGCTGTTTTGTGCAGACAGATTGATGTGTGTATGGGAATGGGCCTGTTGGGACCAGGGTGGTATTCAGATAAAACTGCCAGCAGGTCCACACGTCACAGCAGGCAAAACCACAGCCTAGCATGTGATCCTTTTAACTGCAAATCACATTCCATCGGAGAATCTTAAGGCACTTGGTGAATATACTGTCATCTAACAGGTATTGTAATCTCTGTTTTAGATACAAAAATTGTGCAGGATTTCCACAGGATAGCACAGGGAACTCAAGAAATGGAAACATGATGGGCCTGCACCCACTGCCCCAGCTTGGGAACTGTCGTCCTTGCCTGGGAACAGGTGGGTCCAGTTCCCATCTTCACGTAACCACTTCTTGCTTTAGATGTTATTTCTCCTGATTTCAGTGTCATTAAGGGCTACCTCTACAAGTAGAAGCTTATAGAATTAGACCGTAATTCTGATTTTCAGGTTCAAAAGAGTTACTAAGAGAAAACCATGTAAAAGGTTAGTTTTAAAACAGTACCTGAGAAAAAATCAGTAAGAGACTATATGCTGCGTAATAAAATGTTGCAAGCTATCCGTTATTCTCATCACATTCACAACAGGTGCCAGATAAATGTTACTTTGTCAAGCTGTTTTCTATGACTAACTGAATTAATGTGTGTCTTAGAGAATCTGCCCTCAGCAATTAGCAGTGAGGTTTTGTTGCTTATTATGCCCATGTTACAGAAGCAGTAGCAATTGCAAACCAACTCATTGTCCAGAGCTGTTGCAATTACTGAATGGAGTGCCACCTCATTTACTTCCCATAATGCTACCCATGTAATACACCGGAGACCTCTCCAAATGGGCTTTCTCCCTTAATTATTTTCTGAGACGGGGATTGAAGATCTCTTCAGGAACAAACTTGTACCAATGTTTTCCTCCATGAGAACAAGGAGAGTCGGTCAGATCCTGTGACAGGTTTGAATTTTGAATAAACAAGTCTAGGTAGGAGTAAACTAAAGCCCCAGATTTCCTTCATGTCATCTACAGACACAGCCATCCCTGGTGCTATCCTGCCATCTCAGGGCAGTGAGGAAGGCTGTGCTTCACCGAGGCCACTTCCATCCCTGGTTTTTACCCTCAGCCCTTTTTCAAGTTCCTTGCAATTAATACTTATCTAATAGGAAATGCAGTCCTTTATTCCGTTTTCTATTTAACCGGGCTCAGCACCGAGTTAAATTTACAGCTACTAGAAGAAACTACCTGCTGCATAAGACAGGTAATACACATATGCTTTTTTATGTATCTATTAGATTAGCTGTTTCTTGATGCCATTGAATTTTATTTCCTTTACTGTAAGGAAGCGTAAGCTTTTTTACTCTCAAGAACACTAAGACACATACTGCATATACCACCAGTGCCTGGTAGAAGAGAGGAGACAGCTTTTTTCTTGTACATTGACATTCGCATTGTTAGCTACACCCATGAAAGTGAGTTGATGGCAAAAGAGACCTTTTCATTTTTCAAGATTATGGATTTCTGCCACAGAAGTACACTCATTTGCTTCTGCTAATTAATTCTGTAATTCAGCACACAAAGTGTTGATCTCAGAGTGATTTTTATCATCCAGCATCTGAAAATATTGATTTTAAAAGAAAGTTACTCTGTATGATGCTAAGTGGGAAACTATTATTCCAAGACTTAATTAGAGGTAAAGCAAAACCTACGTCAATTGGAGAGAAGCTCTGGGACTTTGCAAGCTTTAGTGTTATATCACAAAAGCGGGCATCACAAAAAAGAAAGAAAAAAGAAAAGACCAAACAAAATCTCCATCTGTTTCTAAACTCCTGGTATTTGTTCATCTTTGTCCCATCCAAAAAGCCCAACTTAAAATGCGATAAATGATTCAACATGAACTGAGCTAAATTTCTCAGCCTGAATGGAGATTTTTCTTTTGAGACTAAAGCTCAAAATTGTGAACTTTTTAAACTCCCTGAGTAGTTAGAATGAAGCTTTTCTTTTTGGGTTTGAAAAGAACTTCAAAACCATTCCACTTCCAATTGAAATGTCTTACCAGGCTCAGGAGAAACTCTGTTGTGATGGTACGTGGTGTTGTAAGCTAATTAATTATTTAACTAGCAGTTTTGATTTGTTACTGGATTTTGCTATGTTTCTGATTATGGCTCTATTTTTTTAAGAACTATCTTAACTAAAATATTACCAGTTATACAAACAATTTAGATTAAAAGACTACAGCACCATTAGTTGTGTTGTTCTAGATAACTCAGTGCCTGGTCCGAACAGCGATGTTGTTGTGCCATCTGTTTTGCATGAGGCATTATCCAGCACAACATTTCCTCATTGCAATTTTTATAAGCACCAGACGTGGTATGGTAAAGGCCATACAGGGGAGGCAAGTAAGTCTCTGCTTGTGTAATGAGATCCTTGGAACTAATGGGCTTAGAGAAGAATGAAATTAGTCACATGGAGTAATTGTGGCTACACAATTCAGAGATGATGACAACATTTAAACAACAATAAAAGCTTATTTCTTCACTACTTAGACATGCAAAACTGCTGTGCCCAAGGACACAATTGCTCGATGTCCCCTTCAGCAGCGAGTTCCCACAGTGAGGTTGAGTGTGACCCACACCGGTGCTGCCCAAGACCCATTCTGATATGATCTTTGTTCAGGTGTAACCATGCTCAAATCAGGGGTCCATGGCCAGCCCTCACAGTCTGCCTGCACACATCATTTCAAGAGCAAGGACCTAATCAATAGGGGAAGGTACTTAAGATTGAAAGGCAATAAAGCCAACTGTACCAAAGCCCTGTCTCTCCTCACATGCACACCTCGACGCCTGGCCATGCCGGGCATGTAAAAGCAGACCGGGGGACTTTTGTAGGGCTGTATTAGCTTTGTGTGTCATGGTTTTGGTAGTGGGGGTGCTACAGGGGTGGCTTCTGTGAGAAGCTGCTAGAAGCTTCACTCATGCCTGATAGAGCCAATGCCAGCCAGCTCCAAGACAGACCCGCCACTGGCCAATGCCGAGCCCATCAGTTATGGTGGTAGCACCTCTGGGATAACATAGTTAACAAGGGAAAAAAAGCAACCGGGTGGCAGCAGTCAGAAGAGCAGAGTGAGAATATGTGGGAGAAACAATCCTGCAGACACCAAGGCCAGAGGAGAAGGCAGGGGAAGAGACGGTCCAGGTGCTGGAGCAGAGATGCCCCTACAGCTCGTGGTGAAGACCATGGTGAGGCAGGCTGTAGCCCTGCAGCCCATGGAGGTCCATAGTGGAGCAGATACCCTTCTGCAGCCCGTAGAGGACCCCATGCCAGGGCAGGTGGATGCCCAAAGGAGGCTGTGACCCTATGGAAAGCCCATGCTGGAGCAGGCTCCTGGCAGGACCTGTGACTGTGAAGAGGGACCCACGCTGGAGCAGTCTGTTCTTGAAGGACTGCACCCCATGGAAGGGACCCACACTGGAGCAGTTTGTGGAGGACTGTCTCTGGTGGGAGGGACCCCAGGCTGGAGCAGGGAAAGAGCGTGAGGACTTGTCCACCTGAGGAGGAAGAAACGGCAGAGACAGCATGTGATGAACTGACTGCAACCCCCATTCCCTGTCCCCCTGCACTGCTCGGGGCAGGGAGGTAGAAAACTGGGAGTGAAGTTGAGCCCAGGAATAAGGGAGGGGTAGGGGAAAAGTGTTTTTAGATTTAACTTTTATTTCTCATTTCCCTACTCTGATTGGATTGGTAATAAATTAAATTAATTTTCCCTAAGTTGAATCTGTTTTGCCCATGACGGTAATTGCTGGGTGATCTCTCCCTGTCCTTATTTTGACCCATGAGCCTTTCATTGTATTTTCTCTCTCCTGTCCAGCCAAGGAGGGCCGTGATGGAGCGGCTTTGGTGGGCACCTGGCGTCCAGCCAGGGTCAACCCCCCACAAGGGCTAGAAGCAGTGACGTTATCTATTGTATGGTGTGTAATGCCCCAGTACTCAGGGATGCTCAGCGCTTCTCTCGGGCAGTGCCATTTTTCCCAGAAGGTGGAAAATCAAACAAGTAAAAGGGAAAAGCGCAGGACTGGAAGAGGAGACCTTGCAGGCTTTTTGCAGCAGAAAAAAGAAAAAAAAAAGCCATGGAGATAGTTTTGTGTTTCAGGGCATGAATTAGCTGTTTACCTGTAACTCAGGCCATAGTTATTGTTACAGGCTCAACAACTCAGACAGGTGCAACTGAATTTTTTGAAAGGAGAAATGGCTGTGCTTTCTCTGTGGCTGGGACAAACTGTTAGTTAAAACCAAGGTAAATAATAATAGATACATAATACGATAAACTTGTGTATGGCTTCAGAATTTGTTTCATTAGTTTTCTGTATAATCATTGCTTTTGAAAACAATTAACCTGATTATAAAAAAAAGAGAGAGAGAGAAAAAAAGGTACATGACGTATGTTTGTGAATTCAGGAGTCTCTGGGAAGTTAATTTCTTGACAAAGGTTGTCCGCATGCTAATCCTATTCATGGCAAAAGCAAAAGTGCAATTGCTTTTTATGCTACTAACATCAGCTGCTATTTACTCTGGTGTGGTTATGGATCCGAGTTAATGCCTGCTTATTGCTATGAGTGGCGTCGTGCACACTTGGTATCCCCACTTCCATAATAGCTTTAACTCTGCATTTGCCGTGTTCTCACAAGGATGAGTTGAAGAGATGTTTCTCAAGAATGCCCATTTTTAAATTACACTCGTCATCTGCTCTGCCTGTATGGATCATACTACTTTGCTACACAGCGCGCTGATGGCAATCACATGCTCCGCAGCTACCTGCCTCCACCCATGCAGTTGTCCCATCCGAGTTCCCGGCGATTTGGTACCTACCAGCAATTGATAGACAAGCTCTTTCTCACAACTCTAAATCTTTAAGGGAAATAAGGCTGCTGTCACTTGGGCTGGGAAGCTCTAAAATCTGCTCTAGGCACAGGTCTATAACTGTAAAAAGAAATAAAAATGAATATATTTTACATGAATACATGGTACATTAATATAAAATTTATTATTTCCTGAAGCCCAATTTAACATCCCATTCCTAAATTACTATTCCATAATATTAAATTTCCTTTCTTCCTATGATCTATCTTTTTGCTTTCTCACATCTCAAGAATTCAATTACTTTTAAAAATATGAGTCTTTGGGTCTTTTACAAGTCTGTCTCAATTCAAAAGCATTGGCGAAGCTGAAAGATAACACAAATCAGAGATTTTTTCTTCCCGTGCCTCTTTCCCACAGCTTTGAGCAATGTCAGTCCGACCAAAGCCTCCAGAGCACTTCCAGTCTGAAGATCTGATCTAGGACTTCTCTTCCTTAACCTGCCACTTATGTTTTCCTCCTAATTAGATCTATATCACTTCAGTACTATGTACAGCATTGCAGATTTGCCCATACATGGGAATAAAATATTCTCAGTTATGTACAAATCTACCAGTGGATTTTAAACTATTAGAAAACCAAAGGGTCACAGAAATCTTTTTAAAAAATGACTGCCAAAAGATGTGCATTTTTCTGTGCAACATCTGACAAGGGAATAAAGGGAGTAAACTACCACAGCAAGAAAAAAATGCCTTAAAAATAGAAGAAAACAACAACCCGTGCCAAAGACTTGGTAACAACTTAAGGTCTCCTGTGAGCCATTCAATTCACAGCAAGGAGAGGGCATCTCAATGAGAAGCAGGTGCAAGCTCTCGGTCCCCCAGGCAGCAGAAAGGCTGCACCTGTGTGGAGCCTGCATCAGGTCCTATATAATCCTCCCCAGGCAGGCAGAGAGCAAGCTTGTGGTGGCAGTGAGGAGATGGGACTTCTTGTGGAGCAGTGGTGTTTGTGCACCTCAAAGATGTGGTGAGTGGACTTGGAGGTGGCGTGGGGAGCTGTGTCCTTTCCTTGCTGATCTCTTATTTAGTCCTGTTCTTCTTGCAGGTTGCTGCTCCTGTTTGGCTTTTTGCTGCCCTTGGTGCCTTGTGCTGATGGCCTGGAGGATCAGGATCTCTTGGGTAATGAGAGTGGTGTGGACTTTATGTTTGCTTGGAGCTGCTTCCCCTCTGAGTTGGTGTGGAAGGGGTCTCTGGAGCAGGGCTGGCTACCTGCAGTGATCACAGGGGTGTGTGCCTCCAGGAGGGTGATGGTGGAGCTGACTTTGTTTTTTAACTCTGCAGAGAGCGTGACCTGTCATAGGGACAGGATGGAAGTTGAGTTTTCTGGAGAGCTTGGCAACTACTCCTGGCATGTGTGTGTTGTGGGTAGGTATTGCTACTGCCTTGGCCTCTTCAACTGTAGCTTGAAAGCAGCTGCCTGCCTGCAGGGCTAATCTTCCATCTTCTCCCTAGATGTGAGTGGTGAGGAGATGGTGTCCTGCAACTACACTGTGGATTATGAGAGGTTGTTGCTCAGTGTCCTGTTTGTGAACTGTACTAGCCTGGAGGTAAAGGGGTCTCCGTTCTGGGATGGTACTGTGGTGGAGTGTTGGTGTTCTGGGTTTTTTTTTTTCCCTCTGGTCAGGGCTGGGTTTAATAGTGTTTCTAGTTCTAATTTTCATCAAGACTAGAAATGCTTAAACTATTCTATAAGAGCAGTTCCTACCAGAAGTAGTAAAATAAAACAAACCAACAAAAAAACCAACCACCAGACTGTTTACTGTGGATTAACCTCCCTCAGATACAGCCATAAATATTGTGCTTTTCTGTAAAGCAATTGAGAGTACTTTAAATAACATCTTGTAGGGAAGTGGATCAGGTCCAAGAGTTCCATAGCAGCACTTCATTTACACATGTACATTGATAGAACAATTAACAATGCGTGCTATTTATTGGGGTGGACTAGTAAGTGGGAGACCAACACAAACTAGCCTCAAAAATAGAGGCTTTACTGGTATCTGTTGCTTTTGAGCATTTGAAATGCCACAAGACTTTTGGTTTTGATACTAACTTGCTTCTTGAACTGCTGACTATCTGGCACTACAGTCTGCAAGTCCTTGAAGGCTTTCTTCTTGACTTCTGCAGTTCTCTTAGTACCTTCTGCTCTTCAGCCTAGCCTTGTGTCCCTCCTGTGCACCCCATGCTTTCTTAGAGAACTCATCCTTTTCCATAGAGTGTTTAAAATAACAACTCATTTTGTCCTTGCACCGGTACAAAAAACTAAAACAACTCTGAAGTTAGAGATTAGTCTCAATGGCTTTTAGTTTTCTTCATGCTGCACTGACTACTGCTGCCTTTTTCTAATTAATGTCTCTTTCTGTAGCATGATCAGCATCTACTAAGATTGAGGCTGATGGCAAATGACACGATGGGAGAGGAGAAGAATGTAACCTACAGCACTCACTGCAATACTGCTCATGCAGATGAAATAATTACTCCTTTCTTTGCTGGTGTAACAAACTGTACAAAAGACTTCATGGCAGTAAGTAGAGGAACTGGAATGCTATAGATCCTGCTTAGAGGTTTTCAAGGCAGGATGGCTGTCTCCTAGAACTGCATGGCTAGGATCTGCAGGAAGACAGGGAAAGGTCAAGCCAGCTTCAGGGAGGTCTGTTGTCTGCATGTCCATCTTGGCATGACCACAAGCTCTTTGAAGAGCTAGTTTGAAAGTGGTCATTAATGATGCACATGGTCTGGCTCTAGCCCTATTATGGGGGAAACTGGGATGTTGGTAACAGCTGTCTGCTTTGGAAAAAACTATTGTGAGATTTCTTCTTAGAAAGCTGTAGAGTTGTGACTGTGGTCTGTTCCTGTGGTCTAACTTTTGTGCTGTGTTCCAGGTTACTTTCCCAAGACTCCTTCTGGGCTTCAATGATGAGCATATGGTATGTGCCTGCTGCCTTGCAAAGGGAGGGTGTGGGAATGCATGACTTCTGGGTCTAAAACGAGTTTGATGTCTCCAAGCTGCAGTAGTTACCTCTTCTGGGGTAATTGCATGTTGTTGGGAAGCTTAATTCTATACTATCCATATAGGGAGCTTGAATGTAAAACCTGCAAGGTGGCAGCCCTACAGGGTGAAGAACTGTAATGCCTTGCTGTTTCTGAGAGGCTATGACTTCCCTTCCTTAGGAAGGATCTCCTGCTTTGCAGGTTCCAGCAACTCCAATGGCCTGGACTCTGTCAATTGATGATGGAACCAGAATACATCAGATGAGCCTTGGGCAAGCCATGCAGCAAGGCTATAACTTTATAGATGACGGCCACAACCTGGTCTTGCAAGTGGCCTTTACTGCTACTGGAGTTGTTTCCTACGAGGTAGGTGAACAAAGAATTGGCACTGAGATGGTGCTACTTTAGCAGAGGCTAGGTAACTCCCTCCTATAGACCTGTGGAAACCTGTGAACTGCCCAGCACTATAAAATGGGGAAGCAGACTGCACCTCAGCAGCACAGCTGACAGGCATCTATGCAAGAGGGATCCCACCTACAGTGTGTCCTGTGAATGTCTGACTGGCAGTCTCATGAGCAGATCCTTCTTGAAAGAGTGTTGAGATGGAAGAAATTGCTGTTGCAAACATGAATAGCAGCAGTCCTGAACTATACGTAGTATATGGCCCTGCAGGTTGGTCTTACAATGTATCATGAGCTGAGTACTGTCTAATAGACCTCTGTCATCTTTGTCAGCACAATGATGAGGCACTCTACACTGTGGCACTCAAGCTCACGTATGGCCCTCCTGAACAGAGACTGACTGTGGAGTCAAGAATGCTTTGTGCACCAGGTAATGCATGGAGAAAGTCAGAGCCTGGTCTGCCTCTGCCTTGAGGAAACTGGTGTTATATTTAACAAAGATGTTGTTGCAGGTCCAGCAATCTGTAATGCAACACACATGACTGTAGCCATCCCAGCCTTCCCAGGGACCCTTATGACTGTGGGTGTAGAGAATAAGACCATCCCCATGGACCGGCTTCAGGAAAATGGGATTGCTCTGGACACAAAGAGCGGGGTCAAGCTGCATATTAGCAGGGGAGTCCTGCAGTCCAGGGTGAGTTCTGATCCTCAAGTCACAGGAGCTGGTGTGATCGCAGCTCCTTGGTGCTTAGTGAGAACCAGAGCACAGTAGCTTTGACCTTGGCGAAGCACTTGTCAAGTCAGCCATGTGCCCTGTGGCTGTCTGAGGGCAGTTGTGATTAGGATGAATGTAAACTGACTTTATAATAGATAGGCATCACCCAAAGGTAACTTGGGTTTCATGAAGTCTCTTGGCAAAAACACTGGGAGGTGAAAATATTCCTCTTGGAGTGGGCTGGTATCTGGCATGCCTGGAGCAATGCAAATTAACAAACTAGCTATGGGTGAAGAGCACCATGACCACAGGGCAAGTGAAACACTCTAACGCGTGTGTGTGTTGAAACAAGCTCTTGTAGTTACACACCAGGAGAGTAACTCTTGTCTTCCAGCTACGTGGGGAGAGCTGCTCAGGACTTCAGTCCTACGTGTCTTCTTTGAAACTGTCTTTTCACTTCCATGGGGATACTGTGGCAATGGTGATGCACCCAGAGTGCCCCTGTGACCAGCATGCACCAATAGGTAAGTGACTGACTGACGTGGACTCAGCCCATGTGCTGCTCAGATGATAATTGTTTATCATGGCTTGTTCCTGAGCTAGTCCTTCACAGAAACTGTATCTCTAGCCAGAATAAAACACAACAGCTCTTGCCAGACTGAGCTGTCAATGACTGGCATGACAACTTATGTGAATTTCTGTTACAGCTGCTGTATGCACCCAAGATGGGTACATGGATTTTGAAATACTTGCTGACAGCACTACACCACCGATAGACTTGGATGCACTTAGGCTCAGAGATCCTGCATGCCAGCCAGCCTTTAAGTCTTCTTTGAATGACAGGGTTTGGTTTCATGTCCCACTGAATGGATGTGGGACCAGGTATTGGGTAAGTGTGTAGCCAGGATTGACGGGGAGGGTTTCATGCATTGGGAATGTCCTCATAATGCTGTTATTTCTCTGCAGTTTGATGGGGAGAAGATTGTTTATGAGAATGAGGTGAGGGCATTATGGACAGACTTTCCACTGCACAGGATCTCAAGGGACAGTGAACTCAGGTGCACCTGGAAACCTCTTTGGGTATTACTTAGTCCTGGATAACCTATATATGTTCATAAGACTTACCTGCTCCTTCCTTATTACAGACTAACAGTCCTGTGCTCCTTCAGCAATGGTGATGCCTCCCTCTCTATAAGGGTGGACAACCTCCCTCCATTAGCTTCTTCAATGAACCAAGGTCCTCTCTCCTTAGTTCTTCTAAGCTACCCAGGTAAAGCTGACTCTGGGCTCAGGGAAGCAACTGAGCTTGGAGGGTAGAGAATGTATGAGTGAACTGTTCTTGTGCATGGGCTGCTGGTGACCTGATGTGCTTCCTTCCCTCCCACCCATGCTACTTGAGGCAGATGCCTTAAATCTGTGACTCTAGGGCAAACTGCAGCTGGTGGACTGGCTGCTGTTGAAGAGCTCTAGACCAGAGTTTCCTCAGGACTCTTTGTATACTGATTCATCTAATGGGGCTTTGGTTTTTGCAGAGGGCTCATATAGGCATCCGTACCGTGAAGATCAGTTCCCAATAGTAAGGTACCTACGGCAGCCTATCTTCCTGGAAGTTCAGGTCCTGAACCGCAATGATCCCAACCTCCATCTGGTATTGGATGACTGCTGGGCAACAGCTTCACAAGATCCAAGCTCACTTCCCCAGTGGAATATTGTTGTTGATGGGTGAGTGCCCTGCCACAGAAATGAAAGCAATTTTGGCAGCGGGTGGGAGGATTCCCTAATTCTTCCCTCCTCCTCCTTCACGAAAAGAGCCCCATAATACAAGGGCTTCATTTGAGGTGGCCTTCTGGGTATGCTGGAACTTCTAGGAGGATGGCAGCACCTCTCTCTAGAGTTCACCTTGAACTCTAGCGTGCTGTTGGTCTGGTTTTTTTTTTTTTTTTAAAAAAGGCAAAAAAAAAAAAAACAAAAACAACCCCGCAACCAAACCAACCCCCAAACCTTCTCCACCCTGCTGTTCAGACTTCCTTCTTATCTATTGACAGGTGTGAGTACAAACTGGACAGCTACAGGACTGTGTTTCATCCTGTGGGGCATGGTGTCAGCTATGCTAACTATCGCCAAAGGCTGGAAGTGAAGACTTTTGCCTTTGTCTCTGGTGACAAAGCCCTCCCTGGCCTAGTAGGTGACATACTCCTTCTATTTAGAGCAGTAAGTAGGAGCAGTTATTGTCTCAAAGTGAATGGACCTCTCATTCTCTGTCCCAGGTATACTTCCATTGCAGTGTTCTGATTTGTGACCGTTTCCAGCCAGACTCTCCTCTGTGTATGACAAGATGCCCTAGGCCATCTAGAAGCAAGCGAGGTAATGTCTAAACAAATATTAGGTTGTAGTGATCCAAGATATCCCACTGTACTATGGGGTTCACCTTTACTACGCTACTGTTGTAGAGAGCGGGGTGCCAGGTGTGAACTCTGCAGTGGCGAGCTTGTGGGGTCCTGTCCTCCTTGTGCCAGAAAGATGGTCTGCAACCCAAGGTACTAAGACAGTGTGGTGCTAATGTATGTTGCTGAACCTTAGTGAAGAGCTGTCTCTCTAACTACCTTTCTGCTTGCTTTGTAGGGAGCACTCCCTTGAGCAAGGAGGTATGGGCTGGTATTACGATGACTGCTGCTGGTATTCTCTCTCTGGTGGCCACAATGCTACTATTTTTGGCTCTTCTTAAATGCCTAAAGAGAAGAGCATCCATGGTAAACATGGTATGCTAGTGTATCTTTTACAAATAAACTTGGAGTAGAAATGTGACTGCAAAAGTCTCTTGGATGAGTTGTGTGGCTCTGGAGTTGTTGCTGTATAGCATTCAAGGAACTAGACTGGACACAGATGGATGTCCACCTTGCTGAGCAGTGGCAGTGTTCTCAATGTCTTTGGTCAGAGTGCTCCAGCTGAAACTAGAACTGAAACTTTTAAAAGCTTCTTCTTTTTGAGTAAGACTCAAGTGACAATGGCAGCTTCCCCTATGCTGGATAGTTTCTTTCCTCCTTAGTCCCTATTATGGGGTGACTGAGAGGGTACTAATTTCTTATTATAAGTCAGTTCCCACAGTATTAGAAGATTCCATAGAACTCTTCTGCCCTTTCGTAGGATTGCAGAAGAGGCTTTAACTGAAGAAAAATATTAGTTCACACTAAAGCAGTGCTCCTTAACAAGAGTGCGGTTAACTTGTGGTGTTTAGGCCTGATGTTGGTAACTCAGCATCTAGACTCTTTACAGCAGTAACCAAATACTCAGTATGATTTTACTGCTAGTTTAGCTGAGGTTGTATAGAAACAAGCAGTGTTTCATTACACCTGCCCTGCAGAACCAAAGCCCAGCTGTGAATTGTACTTCATGCTAGTTGTTGAGATGACAAACTCTAGATTCAATCTTGGGTGAACCTAAGGCTCTAATGGGGGTGCACAGTAGCTGTTCAGTGAATGCTGTGTGACTTAAGTAAAAGTATGCTGAGATACATGTCCCAGGTAGTAGCTTTGTGCTCTAATGGCTAGAGATCTGTCTGTAGCAGTACTCAATGCCCCACTGCTCTTCAAGGTAGAAGTCAAGTCAGTCATAATTTCACTTGGTTCTGGCTTGTCATAATGAAGCCTCCGCATTGCAGGAGTGGGGAGTGCGAGGTGTAGGCTATAGCCTGTAACCAGCCTTAAGCTCACCAATAGTGAAAGTGGAATTGAATCAACTAACTATAAGACAAGTAAGAGTCTCTCTTGCTGAGACTCTTCAAGACCAAGACAGCTGCCACATCAGTGAGTGATTTCAGTCTGTTAAGGTGCATGGCTCTGCTGTTGCTTTTCTGCTTAAAACGTGTTCAGGAAGTGTCCTTTGGCACAGGCTGATGTGCTTTAGCCTATGGAGGCTTGGAAACGTTTAGTTGCCTGAAACTCAAGCTCAGTTTCAATGTATAAAATGAACTTCCGCATAAGGGAAACTTGAGGACAACACTGAGGTGATTACAGAGGACTTGGCCGATAGAGATGGGAAATGTCCTGTTATCTGTATAGCTTTAGGTATGCTGTTTCTAACAATAGCAAAACCCTTTGGAGTAGTGTGTGACTTATTTTTAACTTAGTTTCATGCCTCACTCCTACAGGGAGGACTAAATGTGGTAGAACAAACTGTCCTAGAATAATTTTATCTCTAATAAACTTATCTCTAGGACTAGAAAGTGACCATGTAAAAGTAGCTTCTTAATCTGCTTGTTTTGTGCCTTCAAACTGGCTTCAGTGCCCTAGCTTTGTGTTCCTGAGGAGCTGAAGACTGTAATATGGCTTTAAGTTCACTGGCTGATTTTTAACTATGCTTAAGTCAAAGATCACAAGCTGCCTGAGCCTGAATAAAGCTCAGCAGTGGTATGTTAAACCCCTGTCTGTTCAGCTGTGGTCTGGGGCTGCCCTTCTGTAGTTTAGGATTAAAAGCCCTGTTCTCCTTTGCTCTGGTGCCGCTGTTGAGCACAGCGGCCCTCCCTCCCCAGTGGCCATGCTTGCCTTGTGTTGGACTGCTGTGGCTGCACCAGTTACCCCTTAGACAGTCAACAGCCCACCTGGGGAATGGGCGCCCAAAGGAGATGGACCTGTAGCTAGTGATAGCCTAGTCTAGTCCTCTCATACTGAATGGCAGCTTCAGGATCTCTAGTCATCTCACTAACCAGCAGGTGCTTGGTATCTGCTTCTCTCTAATCGGTACTAAGCTCTTGAAATAAACTATGTCGTGCTGCGAATGTGCCAGCTGACTGCTACCTTCTATTCTGTTGCAGTTAGCAGTGGTTTCTGTTGTTTGGCCATCTCTACCTTTGTAGGTCTGGTCCTTGTTTTGAGATATACTGCTGTTAGTAATGTATCTTACAAGGCCTTTTTTTAACGCCTTTATCTTCTTGTTCTGTTTCCCATAGACCAATTAGTGGCTTATTTTTGGAGATTCCAGCAGTTGATAACAAAACCAAGAACACCTCTCTGAAGTAGGAAAATCTCACCTTTACCAGAACAGATCTTGTATTCTGCCGTTGCTTCAGCAGTTTATAAATGAGGTGTCTGGGTAAAAGCTAAGTTCTCCCAGCTGGCTCAGTTTAAAGGGAGGTACAACAGTCCCCAGTATCACCTTGCTCTCTACCTGTAAGCCTCAAAACTTCCCTACAAGAAAGGCAATATAGTTACTAGTGTTTGTAGGGGAACAGGGAGCCTCATCTTGATTATAGATAAGCAAATGCATTTTTAGGCTTGGAGTTTGGAGGTTGAAGCTCAGGCTTCTTGAGCCCTTACCTAATGCTTTTTATTCTGCTAGATCATACTGTATTGCAGTAGTGGTCAGCCAGGGATAATGGGGTGCTTCTGAAAAACAACCGAGGCCCTGTCTAAGAGGATCATGAATTGGTTTGTTGGTCATTACTAACAAATTGTTTCTGGTTCTACTACTCTCTTAGTCTCTCTATCATCTTTCATGATAAATACTTAAGGCCAATCATAGATTGTAGAGAAATAACGCATCTCTGTTTGCTGAATCCATTTCAGGTTTGTTGTTTTTACTTGTGGCTTTCCACTACCTGTCAGGGTAGAGAGCATTCCGTACAGCATTCCTACTGTTAATTATTTATGTCTATCATGTATTCCCTCTCCTGCATCTATTTGTGAAGCTGAATACTGCTGGTTCTCTTAATATCTCCTCACTGGAGATTTGCCTTTAATGATGACTACAATACTGAATTTCCTGAGTCTTTGTTCTGAAATCTTCCATTGTTGTGTTACATCCTTGTTGGATTTTGCAGTCAATTTACTTTAAGAAATGCTTATCAAATGCTTTTGTTCACAATTTTTACTCAATCCAATTCTTTTTTTTTAAAAAAAAACTTATGTTGTGCCAGCATCTGCAGTATGTACAGCTATTCCAGCTAGCTGTTCTTGTAAATGTGAGCCCTGAGCTGCAGCTGGGGATTAAAACCTGGCTTTATTTAAATCTGTTAGTAACACCTGGCATTTGTTTTAAAACACTGTAAAACAAACAAACTTTTTTCCTTACTAAGTGGTTCAGAAAGTTACAAAAGGTCTTTGGAGGAGTATTTACAGTGAAGCTGGAGCCTGCCTTTTCTGAACACAGCAGGCCAGAAGGGTTTTGGGAAAACTCCCACAAAGTGGAACAGACTCTTCCTGCTCCCAGAGCTGCTGATCTAGTGGACAGAAGTTCCATGGCTGTTTAATAGGAGCACCAGGAGTATGTAGTTTTGGGATCTTTGAAAACCGAGGGAGGAAAAAGGGGTGTTTCTTGAAAAGAATAAAAGGGTTGTGAGTAACAGAAAGTATCTTGCTATATTGCTTGTACTATGTACTGAAGTATGCAGAGTTTGGGTTTGATATGTTGCCCTTCCTAAAGGAATGTCTTCAAAATTCAAGTAAGTTTAAAGGAAATTGACATGTAACAACACAAACTATGTTTTATAAACAATAATAAATAAACAACTATTACTAGGTTGTAGGCAGCCAAACAGGGTTTCACAGTACGCTTAGCCTATAGGCAGAGGGACTGGAGACTATTAACGCTGCCTCTATATTAATGCAACCTCTCTTGAAGACTGGTCGTACCACGCTAACTTCACTAGATTGCATTTGACCTGTTGGCTTCCTTATGTTCTACTGGGTTACAACAACTGATTGCCACTCCTCTAGGACTTGATAATTGGGACACTCTGTAAACTGGACACTAACTTGCTACACCATTGCCTACCCCTGCTGTCATCACCAGTGTCAGAGTTTCTGTGCTTGGTGCCTTCACTTGTATAGTATAGTTTCCTTTGCCTTTTTTAAGTACCAAAATACTAATTTTTGGGGGAACAGATGTGAACAATGTGACTTGTATTGGTAGTTACTCTTCTGCACTACACCAAATAGTGACAGAGTCCTAAAATGCTGGTATTAGCAAGGTTCAGCTGTACTTCCCCTTGAAACACTAAGTGTTTGGAACTGCTTCCAAAGCAAATACATTAGAAACCCTCTGTCCTAGAGCTAGTGGCAAAGCAAAAGCACTGAGTCGCTAAAGACTTGCTGCACACAAACATATTCAGTCTTTAGTTTTACTGTCCCCTAAATGGAGCCTAATACTTTGTCATTTAACCCTAGCTGGCAGCTAGGACTGTGCAGCCACTTGTGCAGGTCTCCCCTTCCCCACAGAATGGTAGGGAGAAGAGAGAGAAAAGGGAAAGGAAAAAATAGCTTGTGGACTGAGATAAAGACAGCTTGATAGAACTGAAAAGGAAAATAGCAATACCATAAGTCACTCGCCACCTGCTAAATTGGTAAATTCTCACCCCCCTAGCAGTGATTGTGGATTCCTGCCCCTTGGCCAACCCCCATTTATATATTGAGGATGACATCTATGATAGGAAGTATTATGTTGGCCATCCCATTGTTCTGTTTATGTTTCTTCTCAGCTTCTATGGGGGGCTGAAAAGAGTCCTTGAAAAGTATAAGCATTGCTTAGCAACAAGTAAAACAATATGTATCACTGACACTCCTTTCATAGCAATCACTAAGAGAAAATTAACTCTTTCCCAGTTGAAACTGGGCCATTCATGTAACCTGGCATGAAAGGTGGTTACGCTTAGAACTTCAGTGAGGCAAGAAGTATAGTAATGAGTGTTTTGTTAAAAGGTCAGTGCATGTTTTTAAAATGTTACTGTAGTTCACTGCAGCTTTTGGTATAGACAAGGACAGCACTATCTGTAGATGTAGCAGAGTCCATTTGAAGCAAGGCAGTCTGTCATGCAATTATGCTTTTTATTTTGTATTCTGTACACATTGCCTTACAGAGTCAAGGAAATGAGGCATAAAAATAGAATTGCACGTGACAGAATGAAAAGGGATGAAAGCGTTCCGTTGAACTATGGGTGCACCAGCCTTGGGTTAAACATTGTCTGGCAAGTTTGTGTAAACAGTGATCATCAGAAGTCCAACTCTGTATTCTCTGGGCATGCAGAACTTAAATGAAGTCAGTAGACAGAGTCTGCTAATGCTAATTGTCAAGCATGCTGTGCATAAGTAGCATATGGCAGAGGCTTCACCTGCCACAGGACATACTTCACTTAATAAACATTATTAATCAGCTAACTTTCATACAACAGTTTTCAAGGTACATTTTCTAAATACTAATGTAGATTTCTCCTGCTAGGAGAGCATTTCACCCTGGACCCGTTTATTTGCAAGTCCCTTTTGCCACCTAATATCAGCCTGATGGGGTTGAAATGATTACTTAGGCTATTGTCCAGCTAACCACCTACTAGACTGAAGCCCTGTTGACTTAGCACTTGGATGGAATATGAAGTATTTCTGCAAACGCTAGAAAAGTGGTGCTTGATGGAGAGAGTTTATGTACTTGACAGTGTGTTGTACTTAACTGTATGGGCTTCTAGCTCTTCTGAGGCAAACAAGGCAGATATTCTTAATATTCCCCCCCTCCATCTTTTTCCTACACTTTGGAGCAAGGACAAAGATTGGTGCATGTTCAGGCAGAGAAGAGTTTCCTTGTTTCTCATTGTAAATAATTCACCTTGGAGTGAACACAAATTCCTTCCCTCTTCCTGTACAAATGCTGGTGTTTTTGGAAATTTTAAGCTTAGTTTACAAATACAAAGGATTCCTTTACTGTATTCAGGCCTGATGTCCCTCTCTTGTGAAACACATGGGAGGGAAAAGCATGAATGACAGTGCAGCAAGAGGAGGTATAGGAAAAGAGTCAATGAACCATGTGGAGTCAGCACAGGGGTCTCTGCAGCTTGAGCTCAAGCAGCTGCTTCAGAAACCACAGCAGAGTTGGTTGCTCCAAATCTTCTTGAAAGGTCTCAGGTTGTTTGGGGGTCACCCAGGCTGTGGGGATTAGGGCCACAGGAGTGGTTGCCTTTTGAAGCTTGTTGATTTCTGAAGTAGGGCCAGTGAACCACGTCCTTGTGGTTAGACAGGCTGAGGACCCAGTTGGGAATGCTGCCGCCAGGGTGGGAAAGGCTCCTGCTGTTTCCTGGCTGGTGGTGTTCCGCAGGAAGCCAAGACTTTCTGAGAAAACAGGGCCTTGGCACCATCTCCCCAGCCTCTCTTGCTAAGGACTTCTCGGCTCTACTGCAATGTTTAATAATTTAAAAACAAAAAAACACCAACCTACGTGCTCATTTGAGGGATGGCTTTACTGTCTCTAGTATAAACACCTGGGCTGACCTAGTTTTACCTCTTCAGGATATCCCTGTCAAAAACCATGTGAATGTGGTGATGGCACAGCACTGGAAGCGGCTCATATTAAAAGGACATGGGGAGAAGCTCTGAAATGACAGGGACTGATAAACATGCAAAGGTCAGGGCAGTGGGAGTGAAACTGCTCTGAGTTTACCTGCTGGTAACTGAAAATTCACAGCTTTAGCTCCTGGTAAGTGCTGATGACAGAATGAATTACATAATGAAAAATCAATTTAAAATACAGAAGGAAAGGGTTCATGTGAGGCCAGACACTGAGCTGGAATAAATTCGCTTGCTTTAGTGTCTGCTGAGTTTATTAAGCAATGCCTGCTCCCTTCAGCAAAAGATGAGGGTATAAAGGAAATCCAGGGAAAGGATGAGATCCCTTCAGCAGCCTATCTGCATATCAGCTGTGGTCTAAAGCTTTGAGTGTTGTCACTTGAGAGAGGTGTAAGGGTTTTATTGCTCTGTCTTTAGAAGTGCCTCCTAAAGCTATTGGAGACAGCCTTGCCTCAGGGATTGCTGGCTATGTGGTTTTGGAGTAGTTGTTTGCTGAATTAATGTCCCAGTAAAATAAAATAAAGAGCTCCTGAAAATCTAAGGAGTTGGAGATAAGGATCCTCCAGGCTACAGAGCGCATATAAATAACTATGGGTACACTTCTTCATTTACAGTGCTGGTGTTTGGTTACCTTACAGGAGCGGGAATAAATCAAGGTAGTGATGAAATTTGTAAGTTTTAATTTATTAGAAGTAAGTCTGTTGTATATTCTAGCAACTGGTCACTCCTGATAAAGAATTCAATCTGGTCTTCATGATCTTTTGAAATACAATAGCACTTTTTAAGCAGCTTTAACTGATCTACCATGAAGAGACAAGCGTTCCTTTAAAACTGAAGTGTGTAGAACCTTTACTTTTGTCTGTTTTTCTGGATGTAGGTACCTGCTATTAGTAGAATAACAGATTTTAAAACTAAAGCCCAGTGATTTTCGGTTGGTACATGCAGCAAAGTTGTTTGATTGTCAGAGAATGGATGCTCTGTGGTTTTTACTGTTCAAGTCCTTTCAAAATGGCTGGAGATGGGTACATCAAAGCTGAGCCACATACAACCATGTCGAAAACCTGGGCAATATGCTTTAAGATGCGTATTTACTGAAGTCTTGCTGCCAGCTGAGGACATACCAAATAATATGCGTGTACATGGTACACTGCCAATGGTAAGAAACTATTCTGTTGAGTTTTTTTTTTAGTGTAGATAGAATCTAATCATTACTTTCTACTGCAAAACAACTTGGTGACTTAGTGACAGCTGCTGTTTAACTTGGGTGGTTGTTGTCCTCTAACAAGCTAGTACAAAACTGTCTCTCAGAGTGATTGCGAATAAATCAATCCGGTTAGTTTTACATATATTGGAGAATATTTATTGGAGTTTGTGACAAATGCTGATTCTAGGAAATAGGTAGTTTTGCTGACTTTAAAGTGACAGAAAATGATTGATGTCTTGCTGTTGTGGTTTAACCCTAGCTGGCAACTGGGACTACACAGCCATTCACTCACTTCTCCCCCTCTCCCCCGAGTAGGAGAGGGAGAAGAGGGGGGAAAAAACATGGGGGGCTGGGCGGGGGGAATTGTGTGTTGAGATAAAGGCAGTTTAATAGAATGGTAATGAAAGAGAAGATAATAATAATAGAATACACAAAATAAATGATGTAATACAATTGCTCACCACCCAAGAACTGCCCATCCTGAGCAGTGATCAGGGATTCCTGCCCCCACGGCCAACCCCCATTTCTATACTGAGCAGCTTTTGCCCAGCTTGTCCTGTCCGTGCTCCCTCAGCTTCCATGGGAAGCTGAAAAAAGTCCTTGACTAATGTAAACATTACTTAGCAGCAACTAAACCAATACGTGTTATCAACACTATTCTCATACCAAATCCAAAACACAGCAGCTACTAGGAAGAAAATTAAGTCTATTCCAGCTGAAACCAGGATACTCGCCCACTGTTAAAGGTGTCATGGAGCTGGTGTGTTAAAAGGAGTTGAAAACACGATTGGTTTATTGTTTAAAATCTTCATGTGTTCATGATTTGGGGGTGGGGGGAATGATCCAGAACAATCCAAATCCCTTCTCTCCCGCTTAAAGCAAGAAATAAACTTGAAACTCAACAAGTTTCAAGTGGTGGTAGTGCCTCAGCCCTGGGTTGCGCGTTACTGCTTCTGTGGGGTTTTGCAGCAAAGTATTTTTAGTGTGTGGGTGAATCTCACAAAATGTCTGGAAGCTTTTCATCTTTGGGGGAGAATGTAATTCATAGCCATCAGGGAAGTTGTAAACAAGAACACAAAGCTTTTGCCCAAATGCTGCCACTACTTTGTCTCTGGGCCAGGTAAAGATCCACCCTGAAGGAGATGTGGTGCATTGGGACTTGCTACCTACCCGAGACGGACACCAAATGCAGCAGTGGCTGCCCTAACTCAATTGCGTCCTCCCAAATGCTTTTGCTCCTGTGTGGGGAAGCCTGCCCTGCAGCTGCTGGCCCTACAGGAACCCCAAACCGCCTCTGGAAATTTTGGCCCAGCAAGATGTAGATGAAGTGGTTCAGACAACTGTTGGCATAACCCAGACTGATAGCCACATTGTAGGTGTAGTAGAAAGGTAGGGTGGGGTGAGTCAGGGCAAGCTGGGCCAGTTGCAGGATGTGGAAAGGTGCCCAGCAAATGAAGAAGGCCATACAAATAGCAATTGCTGTATGGGTCAGGTTTTTTTGTTCGTGTCCTGGTGCTTCTTTGGCTCATCAGTGCTTCTGAGGACCTGGCCATCTTGAGCAGGATCCTCTTGTAGGCCACTGTGATGAGGGCAAAAGGGATGGCAAAGACCAGGAAGAAATGGTAGAGAATGTACCAATAAATGTCCCTCTGGGGTCTGGCAGCAGAGGGCTGAGTCGAGCATACATCCACACAGGTGTAATGCTGAGGAAGTAAAGGGCCCAGAGCACGCAGATGACAAGGATCGCCACAGGGGGCTTCCTGAAGTGAGTGGAGGTGAAGGGGTAGACAGTGTCCAGGTGGTGGTCGATGGACATAGCGGTGAGGATGTAGGTGCTGGTGAACTGGCTGTTGGCATCCAGGGCAGTGATGATTGTGCACATTGTCTCCCTAAAGCGCCAGGTTCCACTTCCCAGCAGCTGGTGGATGAGGAAGGGCATGCCCAGGAGGAAGAGCAGGTCCACCATGGAGAGGCTGATGATGAAGATAGCTGGGACTCTACTGCTAGGGCCAAACTTCTTTAAGACTGTACACATAACCAGGCTGTTACCGATAATGCCCAACAGGGTGGGCACGATGAAGCTGCCATAGCTCATCCTGCTGGGGTCACCTGCAGAGACAAGTGTAGGCAGGAAGAAGTCAGCTGTGCCAGGACCACTGGTGAGGACATGCCTTATGGGTATTCTGGCTTCTAACAGACCGAGTGCTCTGAATGCAATCAATAGCGGATTTCTTAGGCACATGTAAGATAAGGAAGTGCCACGTGTGCATGATTGTGTCTAACTACACACAGGCACTTTCTCAGCAGCTTTCACAAATGTGTACGTTAAAACATGTCTCTGATCAGATGTGCATATGTCCACTCTTCCCTTCATATGTATGAACACATATTAACAACAGAATGAAAGAGCATCTGTCTGTTTATCATTCCACGGATGTGCATTTAGACCCTTTCAAATGAATACATAAATAATAAATATGTTTCAATATATATATTCATATCTGACACAGATGTTGCTCAAATGTATGGATGTTAATATACATATTCAGGCTTTCTTCAAAACCATTTCACGTAAGTGATTTTTTTTTATCCCCCCAGCCTACACCTATTATATTTTATATACTAATATGTATTTTCACTTATCTGTTTATTGCACTTACCAGGCACAGAAAAGCTTTAAACAGCCTTGGAGCTGTTGGGGATGCAGCTGTTCAAGCTCTCAGTGCGCTTTGTTTTGAAATCCATCCTTCAGGAAAAATTGGTCTCCATCAGCAGGTTGAAGTTGTTAGTGTTTTGTGTTGAAAGAATAAAGGTTGTCCATTCCTTGGAGATCTGTAAGGGTGCTCAGAAAGCCACTGCTCTAACATCAGCAGAGGCTGTTAATGCGGGTTAAAAAGCAGCTCCTCTGCTCCCTGCACCACCACCAGGCACAGTGACACCAGGATATAAGGAGGCAGCACCTGTCACCAGGTTGGCTGCACAGTGCTGGAAATACGCTTGCAGGGAGAGCAGAATTTCATTTTAGCGTTGAAGGCAGTGATCAGGATCCATCGATGGGCTAAGCAATCAACTTGTACTCTGCCTGGAAATAAATAAAATCCTCTAAATAAAATGGTGGGTAGGCAGCACTGAGAGCACGCTTTGCATTTAGGGTCTAATTGAGTATAAATATCTCAATGTAATTCTGCAAAGAACCATGTTAACCTACAGTCAAGTTTGCAGCAAGATTTGCAAGCATAGACTGGGATTAATGTCTTTAGATTCTGAAGCAAGATCATCCTAGAAGTGAAAAGGTACAAGCTGTGCTGAAAGCTGGGGTTTTCTGGCTGTGCCTGGGAAGTTGCAGCACAGATGAAAAACAGCATCAACGCTTCCCTCCTGTGAAGTGCGTTCTCCATTTCAATTCATTTTGAGGTTTCAAGCACAGTAATAAAGAGTTACATGCATGTTTCATTTTAAGCAGACTGATCGAGGAGATAAACAGATTTATAGTTAAGGTGCATTTGAAATTACAGCAGTTTGGCATGTAACAAAGGCAGAACACTGGAAATGTTAAACAAATGAGGTGGTAACTGTGTTATAATCAAGTCACACTAATCTCTGCCTTATTTCCCTTATAACCATTAGTCTGCTCTTTGCAGCCAGTAAACTCCTAGATTTAAGGCATTATTGCCTAGAAAAAGTCAGATTTGGAAAGTAAGATTACATCAAACTGTATCCTGATGATGAGGACCAGTAGTTTGGTGAAAGGCAGGAAGGATTCTGTAGTGACAGGAATGGTATTTCAAGGCTTGCTTTTTGGTAGGCTAGCAAGGACTTCTAACACGTACGAGTAGTTCTTATTTCTGTACTTCACAGCTCTTAAAAGCAGGCACCAGTCCATTTGCACAAGGGATAATGTATTCCATTTACCAGCCAGTGCAAAACGCCTCCTTCACCTCACTAGAGCCCTTTATGAAGTAGCGTGAGCTCCCGTCTGCCTCCTGCAGACAGTAGCACAGAGTAGGGCTAAGGATAATTTCTTTTGACTGCTGAGGTGTGGGGCCAGCTTGTCCCACAGCTGAAAACATTACCACCACCACAGTGTGGAACACGTTACGGCTCAGATGATAAGCTTTGACTCCACACTGGTTCACGTGAAACTGGAGTATTACACTAATTTAGTCCTTAGGATTCTGCATTCTCTTTGTAGGCATGAGAATGGGAGTAATCTGCAGTTTGTGGCTCAGCAATATTGGCCAGCCAAAATACTTTAACTGAGGAGAAAAATTCATCTCCAAATGTAGCCTTCCTAGAAGCAGATCTGAAAAAGTTGCTTTTACTGTAGAATAAACAGAATAACAAGACAACCTGGTTAAACAAACAGCACTTTATTAAACTAATATAGTTAGATACTTTCTTAATGCTTAAAAATAGTATAGCATTTGCAAAAATGAAAAAAGAGTTTAAATAACATACAAGTTACAACTGAGAAGCAAAACAGGCAATTTAAATACCTAAACAAACATGACAAAATGCAAGATGTAACTGCATACCATTGATGTGATGAGGCAATGAGAACAAAAATATCCCTTCAGAATAATGCAACATCTAAAGGTATATAAAAGCTTATACCATGACTTAACATATGATAAACCCCAATTTTCCTCGTACAATAAATATAAAGCATTAGCATGGTGTGCTCATACTATTTTAAACAAAGGCTACTAAGGCTTCAAAAATTTTTTTAACATTCAAAACACATTTCTGGTGTTCTGAGCTTTGACACTTGTGTATCAAAATGACCAACTGCTGCATACAAATTTCAAAAGACAGTATATCCAGAACTCCAGTAACAAATGGGAAGTCAAATGCCTACCTGCTCTTTCTTTCGCACAGAATCACAGAATCGTAGGGTTGGAAGGGACCTCTGGAGATCATCTAGTCCAACCCCCTGACCTTCAGTAGCTGTTATTATTACATCCCTTTACCAAATTCAGTGGAACATTCCATCACGCACATAGACTTAATATCGCAGTGCACTGCTGCTTAATGGTTATTCTTAATGCATATTGATTTTTTTCAGTTCCCATAAGGAGTGCAAAAAGTCTGAATGCTCAATGAGTAAACAAATACATTGCAAAGGTCAGAATAGTACAGTTAAGTGCCTATGAAGGACGTGAGGAAAAACCCACTTATTCATTTTTTCCATCATTGTCAGAAAGATCCAGGACAGGAGGACTCTTCTGTGGCAAACTTCCATTAACTTCTTGCTTCCGTATCTGATCCCTGTGTGCGTAAGGAAAGAATGGTTTTACAGTCTGTTCTTCAGAGATTATTGTCTTCTAACTTTTTGCTCAAAAAAGCTGAACAATGTGAGATTGTTCCATCTACTGCCGGTCTACCAGAGCTTCTCTCAGAACACATAGAACATAAGAACAGATGTTACCCAGTTTAACATCAAGATATAAGTCAATATGACTGGTCTGTAGCTTGGGTTGTGTATTCGGTTACGCTATGGAAAAAAAAGAAGTCTTTTCTGGAATTGGTGGGCAATTATGGACCTGGCAGCATGCCCTAGAGGAGTGATATGGAGCCCTGGAACAAAAACAAGCACACTGGGCCTTCCACCATGGTCTTCGTCACCTGTTGGTATCATGGGCTCCACAGGCTGTTTTTTGTGCACAGCTGTGACGAGGGAGCACAGTGAGAAAGTCTAGGAGGGAGCAGTTTTAATTTTTCTTCTTGCTCTTCCCTATGCTTAAGAAATGATTATAATTATTCATTCCCCGGTAGATACTTAAGCGGGCAATAGGTGGCACTCCAGCACAACCTGCTACTGCCTCTTACTCCTGGCCGGACGCTTGGCAAAAGCAGGGCTAAGGCAATGCTGACTGAAACAGGCCCCCAGGCCTGAACTACTGGGAGACACGACTAGCAAGCAAGCACGCGTACGGTATCCAGCAAAACCTGTAATTTCTATTTTGGCCACGCTGCCCCTTTTAAGTGCCCCTCTGCCTATCCCAAATCTGTAACTATTTGGTCCCTTACTCTACAAACACAGGTAAGCAGAGATAGCTGGGTCATCATGCAGAAAGAACTGCAAATGGTTCATCCTCTAGGGAAAGTCCAATTTGGAAGTGTGTTTTAATGACACTTAAAGCAACATATAGTCTTGAGTGAGACAAAGTTGTATTTTACTGCTTGATGTCGTGTTTTGTTAGCACATGCACATTTAAAGACTCTTTATACTTCCTCTTTCCTAAGTAGGAAAGGGGACATGTATTAACTTTCATTAAAATATATATCGATGACTAAACGTTTATATGCTACACATTAAGCCACCGCAGTAGCCAAAGATGCTCTAGCATTCAAGCAACATTTGTTAAACTAAGCAACAGTGGCTCACTTAGATTAAATGAGGTAATCAATGCAATAATACAGTTGCAGAGTTTCAAAAATCCATGCATGAAGACAATAATACTCACCTTGAAGCATACCAGTAGTTGACCACAGTTGAAAGAACAACATAACAAATACTCAGTACTCCAGAAACTCCCAGTGAAAGTGCACCTAGGCCACACAGCACACAAAGGAGGGCTATGCCACCCATGGTTATCACAACACCTAATAAAAGAGAATCAGTTTGTTATTTACGCGAGTTTATAAATTAGAAGAGCTGACACTCTACCACAACCCCAAATTCAAACCATTTGGGAAAACAGTTGTCTGCCATCAACTAGCTAGCCACTATAAAAGCTCTGTATGGTCAAGATAACTGGTTTAGCCATATCCTGGTGGCTGAGATTAGAAAGGGAAATAGGATTTCCCCCGTATAGACTACAGTTAATCAGATTACTATTCTTGTATTAAGAGTTTCACTACTGCTAAGAGCCGAGGATTACATACAGAAATCCTTAATTGCTTGAACTGGGAACTCCAGGAGGAAGAAGAAAAAAAGATATCATGCCTTAAAAGGGAATAAGTAAATACATACATGCATGCACACAGTACCTTCCATGACTATCACACCGATACAGGCCATTATGGCTGTTGTAACAACAAAAATCAGGAAAAATGCAACAGGAATAGCAGACACTGCAATGAACATCAGGAGTGATAAGGCGATGAAAGGGTGGTCATCTAAATATTGGCCAACACGAGAGTTCATAAATGCAACAACCTGTGGATGAAAGAAAAACATTTCAGATTTTATTTTTCTCTCTTGTCACAGATAACATTTAAAGGTCAAGTCTGCAGCTTGAACACAGGGCAGCTGTTGCCTCTGTATTTCAAAAGCACGAGGACTTATTGCAAATTTAGATAACTGCATAGCAGAAATAATTCTACTGACAACAGACATGCTTCTCTTGGGACTTCCCAGTTCCATTCTTGTACAAATTAAAAAAAAAACAACAAAACAACACACCATCCCTGAAAACAAGTGAAAAAACCAAATCACAGTTTAGCTGCTCAGATTTCAGTGGGGTCTCAACAGCTATGATTTTGGTCTAGAGAACTCTATTTGTTAAGAAAAAAAATACTGTAACATTTAAAAATAATGATGATTTTTCCTTTTTACATGCATCAGTGATATCTGCCACCTGCTCATTTATTGAGCATAAGTACGGTGCAGCCATGTCTGTATCACAGAGTTGTTATGAATTTAATTATAGTGTTACTGGTAGAAAAAAAAAATACTTTTTACAGAGGCAGTGATACCTATACACTGGAATTTTACTGTAGTAGAGACATTTCCCTTCCCTTAAGGAAATGTATATTGTAATTTTAGTTATTTTTTTAGAGGCCCAACCATTTCACTAAAACACCACACTACTATCTCAAATGGTTATACCAGCAAGACACAGAAAGCAGAACAGGCCTCCCTTTTTCCTGATTGCTGAGGGTGTGGGAGGACAGTCCTCCCTCTACAGTCCTCAGTGTTGACTTAAGAAAGGGAGTGCCAATTTTCTCAAAAAATAAAAAGTTTCAAAATTGCATTTAAAGAAATTGGGGTGTGATATTCCAAGAGTTATGAAAGGAGTATCTCTATAAATATATTATATAAAATTATAATCCAGACACACATTTGAGTTGCTGTGGATGGACTGCACTATGGAGTGCCATTGCTTCTGCAGCTCTTGCATTTCTTTAGGCATGTTGGAATCCTCAGCAATGATCACGGATCTTCATAACAGCCATTCAATTTCCCTGAAAATTAAGGTACAATTAGTAGCAGCCTCATGCACACGTTTTGTGAAAATGAAATATTTATTTTGCAAAAACAGAGGACATAGACTTTGTGGATCACATTAACATCTGAAATCTATAACGCTATTTTTACCAAAAGCAAATCAAGTGCAGGGTGCTCATCCCTGAAAGCTCCTCCTAAACTCCCAAGTATCAAGATACAAGGTGACACTCACCTTCTTCCTTTTTAACATTAACCCCGTATTGAACTGTGAGGGCATTGAATTACCAGTAAAAAGGTCAATTCTAACTATCCGCACGGAGAATTTATCGCCGCTAGTGCTGGAAACTTGTAACACATTAATGAGATTTGGTTTTTTGAGTAGCCTCGTGTTCAGAATTGAAACCACACCCTGCATTGCTTCAAAACTGCATATAAAGGCAAAATGCTTTCAAACGCCCTGAACATCCTGACAGTTTAAAGGCAAGATCAGCCCAAAAATCTCCCTCCCTCCACGAAAATTTGATCTGTTGTTGCTACGGAGACCCTCACCAGGGGAAGATTAAAAGATGCAGCTTCCCGCTTGTGAATGTAAACACTCGCCGTGTCAGTATTACTGTTTTATGCTCCGCCAACACATACGGCCTCCCCTGTGTTTATTTTCACCCAGCAGCGCTGGGCCCCCCGCCGGGGCCGCCACCCTCCGAACGGGCCGGGCAGCGCCCCAGCCCCCGGCGTTACCTTCCCCGCCGACGCACCTCCGCCCGCGGCCTCCACCAGACACTTAACACCGACGTCAGGACCCGATTAACGACAGCCCGCCGGGGCGCGATGCCCGCAGCCGTTGCCCGCACAGCGGCTCCGCGGGCGGCAGCCGCTCAAAGGCAACGGTCGGGCCGCGGCCTCCCCGACCTGAAGCGCCGGGGTACATCGCGGGCCTCCCCGCCAGCCTCCCGAGCAAGCCGCGGGGCGGAGACGAGACGAGGCGGGGCGGGCGGAGGCCTCGCAGGGCTGAGGGGGCCGCGCTGCCCCGCCGTGGCGGGCTGGGGGACGCTGCCCGCCCGAGCTGAGGGAGGTAAGGGGAGGCACGGCTCCCGCTCGCGCAGGGGCTGAGCCACGCTGCTGCTGCCGGCCCTCCCGCTGCGATCGAGCGGCGGCCAGGGCTGACAGGCCGCCCCGCAGTCCCCGCCCGCCCTCCGCCCAGCCGGGGCCGTCCCTGTCCCTCTCACCTCCTGCGGCTGCTGCCCGCCGGGCCGCAGCCCCCCTCGCCGGCTCGCCCTTCGGTTGCGACGCCCGGCACGGCCCGGACTGGGTCTGAGGAAGACGACGCCGCCCGCCCGCCGTTGTCTCCTCCCCGCGGGGGCCGGCGCCGCGGCGGGCAGGGCCGGGGAGGGTGAAGGAGGGGAGAAGGCCGGGGCAGGGCCGCCCGTGGGATGGCAGAGGTACCGCGGGGGGGGGTTTAGAGAGGAAGGGGGTAGGAAAGTCTCCACAAACCGCCCAGAGTTTTAGAGGCTTTTATTTATTTCCTTTTTCTGACCTTCCATGTCCTCCTTCCTGTCCTGCCTTTCACACCGCGGGCCCAGCCTCAGCTGCTCAGGGCTGGGCCCCCTCAGGGAGGGACCCAGGGTTTTGCGTGGCTTGAGGACACATAGCCTTGAGCTTTTTCGAATTAAGGGTAGAAAAAATAAAAATATTTGCGACAGCTATGCGGGAAGGACCAGGGACTCTGGTCACTGGTTCCCACACGTTCCCAGCCTGTCCTGCTGCCTCCACAGGTGGGGGCAAACTTGTTTGGGGAGATGCTCCACGTGAGGAGTAATTGCTTTGAAAATTCATCTGGCTTTTCGGCATGATCAGTCCCAGCCTTTGGATAGGGCTGTCTGTCTGGGAAATGATGCTGGGTGAGGTGTGCTGCACCGTGGTTTTGGCCTGGCTGCTTTCATGAGCCATCATGATGGTGTTACATGTGAGTGTGAAACTTCAGTGAATTCCCAGCTTTTGCTCTGGTTTTCATGCTGTAAATCACAGACAGAAATTACTAAAATATTCATGTTTCTCAGGACTGTTTTAATCGCTCCTTTTGATCGGTGCCACCCACGAGAGTGTTGCAAAACTAAACATTAATGGTTTCGTGATTATTTTTTAAAGGCAACAAAATAAATGGCGTGTTTAACTTGGAACGTGCTGGTCTTACAATGCAAAGAGAGGTTTTATAAAATATGAGGTTTTTAACCTATCGGAGTGTCAGAGCTGTGTGTCTTTGAGATGCTGATTTCAATAAGCTCTGCAATATGAGAATCCGTGTAGATAGAGGAAGTAAAAGAGAGATTTGCATATTAATGCAAGTTTGGGCTCTAAGAGCCCAACACAAGATACCTGCAAGAAGATGGTGAGGGCAAGTTTATTTTGCTCGAGCTGTTAAAGTGTTTATATCTCATATTACTAAAGTGCATAGTGTATTGATATTCCCAGTAGACTAGTGTATATGAAATTAAATTTGTTGATTTTGCATGTTTTTTTTTAAAGTGAGCATAGGGAAAAACTAACTGGTAGAATTATAGTGTGACATAATCCAGTGATAATGGCACTATAAAGTTTAATGGCTCCACTGAGTTTAGAGGTGTATTGGAGATTTCAAACTTCTGGCTGTTTTCAAACATGCCATAGCTGCAGTTTTGGAGATAGTCTTGTGCATCTTAGTAAATTATTTTCCTGCTATGCATAATTATTTCTTCTGCTAAAAATTCACATATAATCTCTTTCTATATAAAATAACTGTTTTTCATGTTTCCCAAGCAGTGCTAGTCATTCACTTAACTTCAAAGGGCATGCATATGTAAGCATCTGAGTTCTTGCGCACAGAGGAACAGTAGTTACTATAACTGTTACTTAATTAAGCTTGTCTTCATGCCAGTGTCAGCTCAAATTATCACGAAAATACTCATGTTGCAAACAAGTTACCCCACACAGTAGCCGAGCAGTTGCCAGCTCCAGCGTTAGCAGCGCTCATTCTGTACCCCGCACTGCTGGCTTGTGTTTAAAGAGCAGCTTAGTTTATGGTAGGAACTTTTCACGTGTGGCCAGGCAGGAACAATGTTCCACTTGTGGTCGGTATTAGGTCAAGATATAAGGAAAACAGTGCTGTTAACTTGGGAATGTCAGCCATTCTTACAGTTTACAGAAAATAGGATGGAAAAATAGCATCCAAAGATGTTGGGAAAGAGTTTAAGTTAAAAGGAAAGTCTTGCTGTGTTGGCAGAACATGTACAAGGTTTCTCTTGACGGTTGGTATAGGGAGACTGCACTAGATTCCGTAATAATTCCCATTTGTGAAGAAATGTGGTGGATGACTCTTTCAGGACATAGTGAGTGGGAGGCAAATACATACAAGCAGACTTAGAGGAACTGGGAGTACAAGTATCCCGCCTGCTGTCTTCAGATCTTCAGGGAGTTTGATTCTGAATGGTGGAAAAGTGGTGGAGATGTTTGGGTTCAAGATTTTGAATCTTTAATATTATTTTTTTTCCTAGTTCTTCCTAAGAAAATCTGGGGTTATGTAGCTTTTATAGCTGTGGGAGCCCCCTTCCTGTGTGCAGTGTTCTCATACAAATGTCAGAGTATCTCAGATGTCTCAGGACTTCATTTTTAGTCGCTTTCAGAGGTAAAAGGAACCTGCACAGTTGCTCATTGGTTCCACAGCTGAATCTCCCTGACCACAGCTTGGCTAACACTGTGCTGAAAGGGGCTGCTTTCTCTCTGCTGCAGGAAGAGAGGGAGGAGGGAATTCCTGTCTCCAAGCACCAGCTATGCTGTAACGGGGGCAACAAAGCTGAGGACTGAAAGGCGGAGTGTCAGAGAAGTTCACTGCATTGGAACAGGCAGAGGGACTGGTAACAGGGGTGCCTGCAGGTAGTACCTGCTCTTACCCTGCTTGCTTATGCACTCTGTGGACGTGTAAGGCATGCAGGGCATCTCTGTCTTTTCCCGTTCCTTTTGATGGGTGCTTTTTTCTCATGGCAGTGTGTGGCTCCGTCTGCTATAAACAACAGTTAGGGGCCCAGAGTCCCTGGGACATTAGAGGAGAACAGGCAGCGAGGAGGAAACTGGTTTTGGAGAAAGTGGAAAGAGCAGGGTGGAAAAAATCTTGCTTGAAAGACATCTGGAGAGAGTTAGAAAGATTAAGGTGAAAAGTGAGCTTGAAGAGGAATGGAGAAAAAGAGAGCATGTGGTTTGGAGGGGAAGAGAGCTTAGTGTTGTAAACACGGAAGGGGAGAGCTGGGATTTTTCTTCTTCCTGGTGGTTGGCATAGGAGGCCGATTGTTTTGACACCTTGTGTGGTACCTGAAATGAGTCTCTGATATTTTTTTCCAGTGCATGTAACAAAAAGGATGCTTATATTGAGGGGAAGGACCAAAAACTTCTAAGCAAACAAAAAACCAAAGCAAAATGAAGCCAACACAGAGCCCAAGGCTCCTGAGGGTAAGTTCTTTCTGCAGTGACTGTGAAAGATCAATAATTTTTTGAAAACCTCAGATGAAATTGTCCGTTACTGGTGGCTAGTGGTTTGATGTTGGAAAAACTCTTATTTGAAGACACTCGTTCTTGGTGAATACTCTTTGTATCTAAGCCTTATTAAGAATTCCTTTGCTTATGTATTTAACTTGCAAGGTTAGATGGCATATAAATCAGCAGTTGCTTTAGAATGAACAATGGCTTTCCTAATAACTCTTGTACCTTTAAGAATGAACAAATCTCCTAATAAACTGCGTGGTTTGTTAATTTTTAAAGTACCCTAAGGCCCAATCCTTTAGTCATTAATCAAGAGCAATTCATGCTGTCTTTAGTGAAATATATCTGGTAGTGATAATGTCTTGATTTCTGTGTCTCTGTGCAGGCATGCTGGGGAATACCAAGAAGGCAAATCAGATTGGTCTTTTCTCAAATTTTATTTCTAAATCGGTTCTACTTTGGTATTGAGGAAGGCACAGTTTTGTCTGCTGGAAAACTAGGTTCGAGCAGTCTAGTTTTCCAGTCATACATCAGAAAGCAATAAAGATGTGCTAAAAATGTATTAAATATAACGTAAAAAATGATTATGTGTTGCATTGGGTAATAACGTCCTCTTTCACGGTGATTTAATTCAGTGCTGTTCAGATACCACGTACTTCCACCTCCTTTTTCTGATAGCGTCACTAGGTATTTGGGAATTTATTCCTCGTGAATCTCCTAAACAAATTTGATTTAGGAAAAGCAGAGCAGACAAGAGGTGAGGTTTTGGCCTCACTAAGGAAAGTTGCCATTCAGAAACACCTTAAAGCGCTTTAAGGCTAAATAATTCTCAGAAAATACCCTTAGAAAACTTTGTATGGAGTCCTGGAAGGCCACTGCAAAGCCATGTCACCTTGAGGAGGTGGAACATAGTCCTAAGACATATTACGTATTCTGGCATTTGTATTAAAACACTTTGCAAAGTCTTTGTGAGCAATCTGTTTCTCCAGTGGCATCCTGGCAATATAGATTCTTCTGGAACTCGGTGGTTTTTTTTCTCCCCAGTAACACAGTTCACACAACTTGGACTGTTTCACTGTCAATTTGTCAGTCTGGTAGGCTTTAATATTTTAGTATCCAGTGTTTATACCATTATAAACTGCACGCAACATGTGGAGTTTTTTAGTATACCTAAAAATATTTAAAACAATTTGAATTGTTTTCAGTGATATAAAAATAGTGAAAATGGTGTGTGTTTTTTTGTTTGTTTTTTCTTTTTTTTTAATCTGACATTTATTGGTGATTAGAAGCTTTATCAAATGACTACAAAGAATAGGGCAATCGGAAAACCTGTTTTGCTCTGTTTCCTTAAAATTAGAAAAGTTGCAGTATGTCATTTTCAATGAAAACTGAAAGTCTCTGTTCTTTCTGAATGAATCTTTTTCAAAACACTGTATTTCGCAAATGTCTTTGAAGTTGTTTTTCATTTCTCTCTAGCCACAAAATGATTCTGTGGATAATATGAGTCACGCAGAACCGTTACCGGAGCATCCTTCTGCTTCAGCTGCACCTTCAGAACTGTATCAGGTGTGTGCTCCCTCCTGTTCTGTCAGGCTATACATTAAATTACATGTGCTAGCATGATTTTAGGCATCATATATTACCAGGCCTTAGGCAGATGAAGTAAAGATAGGAAAAAGTGTTTAAATTGTTAAGTTAAATACTAAGCAGATTGTCAGGCACTTCATTAGAGTTGCTCTGATTTAGAAAAGTGTTGTTACAACTTCTGTTATGATTTGGATATTAAACCTTGGTATTTTAAATCTGTTATTTAAATTTATAGTTAATTATTCGCTGTTAAATTTTGGATTAAATATTTTGAGTTTAAGTTTCTGGAGAAGGGAGCAAATAGTATAAGTATTTTTCTACCAAGCAAATTGTGATTCTTCCCCCCAATACTTGACGGTAGAGCACAAACCCCCCTGAGTTAGCCTGTTGTTCCAAAACCAGCTGAGAGCTTGACAGGTGCAGCATTGATCAGAATGGATGGCTTGTACAGCTGTACGGCTACAGCCTCTGCTGTGCGACACAAATCAAAATCATGTATGACAACGCTTAAGAGGAGAAAGAAGAGAGCGCTGGCTTTCCCCACCGTAAGTGCCTCACAGTTGCTCATTTGGCTCATTTGTGTCAGCACTCCAGTTCATCTAAGATGTCTTTCTTTAGAAAGATATTGTTTGTGAAGAAATTAAGGTAGTTTCTGATGGAAAATGGGTTATTTTGGACTTTCTCTGAAAATAGGAATTTTTAAGTGAAACATATACTCTAAAATAATGGTTAAAAAGTGAAAATTATTCAATGAAGATTTACATTAAAAATTTTTATTTTAATCAAAAAATCAATTAGACTTCTGGGGATGTGTTACGGGTTTATATAAGACATGGGAGCTGATTTAGCCAGTCCTGAAATTTTTGTGTTGCATAAGCAGTAGATATTTGCCAAGTGACTTGCTTTCTTCTTTGCCAGAAACAGCTGTTACCCTCTGACGGACTTTTTACCCAAGGGTTCCCATGGGTATCATGATTAGCAAAGCACCTGCCGTGCACCCAGAAAGTTACTCTACCTAGTGGGGAAGAAAGAGCATATTTTACAAAGCAGACCTAATTAAGAGAGGAGATGAGAATTCAGAGTTTATGCTCACTTCAGCAGTTCCTAAAGATACACAGTGACTTTGTGGGGAAAATCTCCAAATCTCTGAATTTTTTTAAATTGTATCAGTTTATCCCCCAAAACTAATTCAGGGGCCTACCCACTTGTCTAGTGCGTGCAGTGGAATAAATCAAACTGAAAAGATTTTATGAACTTTCAGAAGCTAATTTCATGATTGCAGCAGTAGTGTGAGTCCTTTTTTCTTTGCTGGTAAGATTAGCCCTAATTAGGTCATAACTAAAATACAAGGCAGAGGTAATAATCTTGCCTTAGCTTGTATTTCAGATTGACTAACTGTATTGTTCTTCTCACTAAAGCTCATGACAGACTAAAAAAAATAATAATTCATAGCTGCATCTGTAGGTTAAATGAAAAGAAGCTGGTTTATGCTTTAGTATGCTGTCCTCTCAGTGATCATAAAAAGCTGAGAAGATGAGGTTAACTGCAGCTCCTATGGGAAAGGCAAGAGAAATGAGGGAAGCAAAGATGGGATGTCATGAATGTATTTAGAAGCTTTTTTAAAGAATGATCTGGAGCTGAGGGTGGTAATGCTGCATTGTAAAGAGGATGAAATGGGTAATAGGGATATGGTTGTGTTACTCCAATGAAGTAAAAAATCATTAAACAAGTTGTAATACAGAAACAAGCTAAATATGACTTTAGACTAAGAGCGCTAGGAACCATGGTATGAAGTACATTCATGATTCTATCTTATGTACGTTTTCTCTCTGAGGGTATCTTGATAAGAAACATACTTCTCGATCCCACAGCCATTATGCCTGTGAGCTATCTCATAAAGTTTAGACATCAGGACTGATGACAAGCTAATCAATAGATACCAAGTCACCTGAGAGAACCTGGAATGAACAGACAAAAGAAATCTATTAGAAATCCTGTATTGATGCGGAAGAGAGAGAAAGATGAGAGCTGAATTTGTTAACCTGTATTATTGTTAAACTATTACAAGGAGTGAGTGTTAAAAGTGGACAGGCCATTAACAAAGGCTTGAGGAATAAGGATTTTCTAAATTTAAACAAAGGTAAGGAGAAGAAGAAAAGAAGCAAGATGGAGATGTGGGGGAGTAGAGAGTACTAGATAATGTACTAATGCCTTCTCTTATTTATAAAAAAGACCTTGATTATGCAAAGAAATGCACAAGTACCACTGAAACACTGTGTAAAATTATTCTTATCCATGTGTAGAACATCAGGATCTAAAAATAGATTGGTGGTCAAATGACTCTAAGTCAGACTTATGTATTTGCTCTTTATACTAATTGGTTTTTAACCCTGTTCTAGCTCTAAGAGGACTCTTTCAATTAATGTGCTATGTAAAACTATTTTTTTTTCCAATTTCAGCATTTCCTTAAAAGCAACTATTATCCTCCTTTGATGCAACAAGCATCATGGACTTTGGCAGCTCCTTTCAAAGAACAGAGTTACTACCGAAGCCCAAGTGACTCCATAGCTAATAACTATACTCCTACCGCACGGGATTTAAAATTGAAAAATGTGCACAAATTAAAGCTCTCTTCAATGACAGCGCCATCACTGGGTTCAGCAGAGCAGAGAACATCCTCACAGCGTATCCATTTTTGAGTGTGTTTATAAGTTTAGCCTTGCTTGTTCTATACATTTTTATCTCTAATTGCTTACTTATTAAAGCATCATCCCTGGAAAAATCACCCGGAAAAATCAATGGAAAAAAAAAATGCACCTCTGTTATGCTCATATTCATCAGTCTTGCATAGCAAAACAAGATGGGGACAGGCATTAAAATGTTTACGTGAGGATCAAATCCAAGAAACGTTGCTTAATACACTGTTTAACGTTTCAACCACGTAATTGATGTATTTGTTAGCAAACTGTGCATACATATGTAAAACCTACAAGATGAGCTATTGTATGCTGTTGATTCAACATGACATTGTGATATAAAGCAAATAAGGTTAAGAGTTGTAATAGTCTTGCTATTTAAGTTTAACAATATATATATATCAAACATTTTACGAAAACAAGTTGTTTAGGCTTTAAGTATCTTACTAGTTGCAGGTGTCAAATTAACTCCATTGCTTAGTCTGAAAATTCCAAAGTAAGTTACTAATGAGCTTTATTTCCTCATTAGCTATATAAATGTCCTCTGTACCAATGGTAAGACACTCATAAAATATAGTTTTCTACATACTGTCAGTCTGTCTGTGAATATACTCATCCTGCATTGTTGTTTTGCTTCCCTGAAGTGTTAGAAATTGCTTCATTTCCCTGGGATAGATGAGACATAATAGCTTCAATATCTGCTTCGTCCCATTGTATGCTCTTTTAAGAAGGGTTTGGTTTTGTTCGTTGGGTCTCTCTAACAGTTTCTTTATCATACGCCAGATTCTTCTACTTGGTGTACTTCTCCAGTACACGGGTGGGATGTGGGAAGAAGGTCATGGTACCTTTCTTGCTGAAAAGGCATGATGTATTAATTTTGTTAAAAGACCTGTTTATTTGTACTCTGAAAAGCACATGGTAATACTTTGTAGTTCTCAGGTTTTTCATGTGTAGTATATTTTGTGTAACTTCTTATAGAAGTGCTTTTATATTCAAAATAGCAAGTCCCAGTGCAGAAAATACGGTTTGTGCAGGGAGGTAAGTAACCACTGAAGTCTTAAGCATGAGCTGAATGCTTTCCTGAAGCTAGTTTATAGTCCCAGAGTCAGCAAGATTATTTAACACATGATTTTAATGTCTTGCTGAATGCTAAGTCAAAACTAAAGGCTTCTTTGTGACATTGTTTTCTGTTATTTCATTATCTGATTAACAGACTTGTCTCTGTTTTTCGCCAATCTGAAATAATATCTTATTTCAAAAATACTCTTATATGTGATTTTCTTAACTGGTGCTTAAAGCTTCAAAAGAATGTGATCCTTCTAGGAAAAAGCTTAAACTTACACAAAGAAGTCAAGGGAATTCTGATAGGTAACGTACTGTAATGTTATAAAGATACAGATTATTACAATCAGACTAGATACCTGAGTTGTGATTTAATATTTCTTTTTACTTGGATGCTATGTTAAGCATCCAAGCATGAAATGTTAAGTGTCTACAAAAAAATGTATGTGCATCAAAACTGAAAATCCATGGTGTGCTCAGTGAGCACCTTTAACTGTTTCTTTGTGGCAAGACTAATTTCAGTCTTAGGCATGCTAAAGGAAAGGTCTTTTATGATTACTGACTTGACAACCCAGAATTTAGTTAATAGAGATGCAGATTGTGGAAATGAAGTCTCAGTTTTGCTGTGAGCATTTAAATGCTCTGTAATGCTCATAGAGTTGTGTCAAATTGGGTGCTCTGCTGTAGTGAAAATTTCTTTTTATCTTCGTGTGCTTGTGTTCTTCATCTGTAAAACAAGGAAATAGTCCTCTTTGGAAGTGCTATGACAGTAACTCCTTGTTACAATAACATGGAGATGAGTACCATAAAAAAGACAAAAGGCATACTTAAATTCTCTTCAGGCAAGGTCTTGATCATGTAAAGTAAATCAAGTGTGGAGAGACAGCTTGTTGGCTGAGTATCCTGAGCATCCTGAACAGTGTGGACAAAGGCCCTACAGAAACCAGCATATAATCATGAAAAAAGATGTCTGTAGCGTAACATTTATGCGAATGAGCCAATTTGAACTTTTGGCTCAGATTGTTAAGATTTTGTGAGATAATCACCTGAGAAGAGGCGATCTTGGACAACCTCCGTAACAGTGCTTAGTAGTTCTGGTTCAGACAGTATCTTATAAGCAATTCTATGAATCCGAGTGACACTGTGCAGCTGTAAGGTTTACATGATTGTGTTCTTTCTGTTAAAGTAGCATGCTATGGTATGCAATTTTACTGATTTTTTTTTTTGCTATGCGTAATTGAAATACGTCATAGGTCATACTTGTCCTTAGTGCAGCGTACATGGTTTATATAATGCTTGTCATTTGTCCATATTGATTTAAGAATCCATTACTGCTTCTTTATTCACTAAACTTGTATTCTTTTTTTTCAGAAGTATGCCAACTTTGTTAAACAGTTTGGATCCCATTTCGTTGTGTGCACCTGCTCATATGCAAGAATTACATGTCATACGTTATACAGACAACCAGCCATTGACCCCAGAAGAACAATTTGTTCTCATGGATTTACATGAGAGGGAGATAAGTAAGCAAGAAAAGCCACCTTCAAGAAATGATATAGAGGTATTTATATAATTGTTCTTCTAAAGATAAAAGTTGCAGCAGTAATAATCTGCAATGTATGTCTATAAAATGTTTATTTAAAAGTACTTGAGAAAAGAAGACAGTACCTGAGGTTTAGAAGATGTAAATGTTCAGTATAGCCAACTGCTGTTAAATATTGTCAGCTCCTTTCCCATTTGTTCCTCTTTTTAGCTACTCAGTCTGATTTTTTTGTCTAATGGGCTTGCAAGTAGAAGTATCTTCCCAAATTCTTAACCTCTCACATTGTTGGCTAGTACTTCAGAGATCACTAATTTAATATGCTGTACTCCATTCTATTGGTATATGTGCTTACATCAAAACAGATGGAAGTATTGTAAAAACGTCAGGCATTGGCAGTGCTTTAAAAAGAACCAAGAGGTAGATAGCAAAAATCCATTATATTCAAACACCTTTAAATTGTGGAAAAGGTTCAAGTGATAGAAAAGGTGAAAATATTTTGTAGTAATTCATTATCTGTCAGAAAATTCATATAATAAGCATAATATTTTTAACATTTTTTAGCGGTACTGTTACTACATATATAATGGAGTGCATGAGGACATGCTGGCACCTCAGGATAAGGAAGTGGTGAATGCAATTTTAAAGCGTATTCCAACTCATATTCTTGCTAACACAGACCTGGAGAATTCACTTGCAAGTTTAAAAGAAGAGATTAAGGCTGACTATTGTATCAGCCTCAGGAAAGCCATTGGTAAGACTGAAAATCTCTTAGCAATTCAAGAGGATGTAGACATCTATTGCACTTTGAAAGCAAGTCTGCATTCTATTCTTAGCACCCATGGAGAATTCCTTTGGGGTCATCAGTAGAACTGCAGTAGATATCTGAGAGAGTATAATCTGTGATCATGCTACCTAACATTCCAGTTTCAATAAATACCTATTTACTAAACCCGACATCCCATCACTTAAATATAGTTGGTCCTGTTGGAGTGGGTCCAGAGGAGGCCACGAAGATGCTCAGAGGGCTGGAGCCCCTCTGCTGTGAGGACACGCTGAGAGAGTTGAGGGTGTTCAGCCTGGGGAAGAGAAGGCTTCAGGGAGCCTTAAAATCCAAATCACATTCAAAATGCATAATTCTGCATCATCTCATCAGATGTATAAAGACGGGGTCGATCAAATGATGGTGACCTACTAAGTAGGTGTGGCCTCACACAGCATAAAAAGAAGAGATTGCACAGTTTTCACTCTGCCTTCTATGGTCTCTGATATCTTTCTAAGTACCCTTTAGTTTGCCTTTTATCTATGTCACAATTTTAGTGTTTGTGGTCCCCTTTTGTGATAATACTAACGTCAACAAGGGGTAGTGAGTCTGCATCCCAGTTTTTGTTAATCTCATATGTAATGGGCCACTGGTCGGCCCATGAGTTTTGGCGTTTAGCAGATCATAGACCAGTCCTTTGATTGTCATATCCTTCCTAGATGCAACACATGATTCATAACATTCCTGTGTTTCACAAACATTTAAGAGGCCTACTAAAAATTGTCCTTGAAAGAGATATTTCCACCCCTGGTTTATGGAAGAGGAATTGAAGCACAAAATAAATACACTTCAAGTGGAAAGGCAGAATGAAAAGCCATTTCTCCTGCCTCCCATTTTAGAACCACAACCAGGTCTTGTTTTCTTTTTCTGAAATAATTTTATAGTCAAATTGGTAATTTGATTATTGTGCTGTATTTCATCCTAAAAATGTACAAGTAGCTATGTGACAGTGTATGAGTTTTAAATGTGCAGAATTCTACCACTTCCTGAACTATGGAGATACTGTGTTTTCATGTGTAGGTTTTGACCATGCATGCAATCTCACCATGACATTTATGATTTGTTGTAGTTGATTACATCTTGATGGATCCAGCTGAGAGAGAGAGACTGTGTATTGGAAGTACCCCACGCCCTTTTCCCCAGAGAGTTGTCCGTGCACCAGTCCCATGGCACAGCTCTTACGAAGAAGTGAAAAGATGGAATGAAATGAATCTATTCATAGTGAATCCATTGATGCCCACTTTGCAACAGCTCTGGCTTTCTGAGTAAGAGGTCTTGTTCATAGGATCTTAGTTAAATTCAGAGTGTTTTTGATTTTATGGCTTGGTTAGAGAGTGCCTCTGCTGCCTTCTCTACATATGCTACAGAGGTCCTGGGGGAGCCAGTAGAGAGAAAAATCTGTTCTGTTTTCTAAAGATTTTTTTTTTTTTTTCTGAGCCTGTAAGAATTTCAACATGAAATGATTGTTTTCTGCAGACTCTGAATGCAAGCAGAAGCATGTTTTTACATGTCCACAGTGAAGAATGGATAACTTTCTGATATGAAAAGATCATCCCTTTTGTTAAAAGATGTTATCCCTAAATTAAGATTCAATGCTCAAGTAAATAGTGATTTGGAATTCTCATCTTGATTCCTGAAACTAACAAAATTAACTCTTAAAATTGAGTTTCTTTCAAATGTCTGTAGTTGGAAGTTGTTCTGGGGACTTTTGAAAATTGAGTGTTTTCTTACGAATTTAAATATGGTAGTGAATAATCCCGAGAACTGTTTTTGCATTTAAGTATCATTTACAGGAATTTAAGCTCTTGTATGTATGTATGTATGTATGTGATATATGCCATACAGATGAAACTTTATTTTTTTGCCCCTCAGGGTAGCCAGGATAGGTACTTATTACTATTAATATGGAATAGAACCAGTAGGTGTCATTCTGTGTGTTCTTTAATGCCTGGATACACTAATGAATCTAGGAAAAGGACAAGAAATTATTCTGATGATTTTAGCAAAAAATTAACAAAATTTTAAATACAACAGGTATAAAATGAAGTTTGTGAAGCCTTTTATGTTTGCTGATAGCAAAAAAAGCCATTAGAAGTGCATTTGTCAGACAGCTTATCAATGAAGTGATATGCATCAATTAAACTATATTATTAGTATTTATAAATACATGTGAGACCTTTCTGGCTATATTTCATGGGGTTTTTTAAACAGAATTCTCTAAAATATTTACTATTTGTTTTACTTCCATAGGTATAGTCATCTAAGGTTTGTTCGCACTGAAGAAGTGCTTTCTGGAGACCTGCCACTGTTGCCCACTGAATTTGAGGAGGTCATTCGAAGACACTGTGTGGAAGCTCACAATATTCTTCAGAACAAGTCAGTGCCAAATGTAGTAATAGTAGATGAGTAGAGTATCTTAGGATGTGATTTATGTGAAGCTCCCCTTTTAAAACAGATCTTAGAGTAAGATGACACTAGTCCCAACCACAGGACTGCCAAAACAAAGGGGAAAATAGGGGAAAGGGATAAGCATCTGGATGCTAAAAGAGCTATTGAAACTGCAGGAGTGCTTGCACAAGAGCAAATGGGAATAAACTGGCTATGAATAAACGTAGATTGGAAATTAGAAAGTTTCTAGCCTTGAGAAGAGTGGAGTCTAAATCTATAAAAATGGTGACAGAAAACCTAACTTTTTTAATTATGGAAATCAATCAATGTAAGAAAGAGATTATAAGAGGTAATAGCCCATGATATTAGGTGGCTGCATTCTGCCACCTGAGATCTCTTCCAGACTCAAGGTTCCCATTTAATGCTAATAATTTAATATTGTCATTAGTGTTCTGTCTATTCATATTAATTTAAAGTAATAGTAGGGGCCCATTGTAACAAGAATCCTTAGCTTAAAAACTCAGGTTTCCTCTAAGTCCTGGTAGGTACGGTTTTGTTTGACATGTAATTAAAAATTCTCTGCTAGCACTTTGAATTTTGCTTATTCTTTGGGTAATTTCTGAGCTTAGATTTCATTGCAAGGAGCAAAGTAAGACTAATATGCTTTTAAAACCTTTCTCTCCATATCATTTCGTTGTAGATGGATTCCAACTTGTGCATCCATTTTCCGTGACCAAAAAAGGAAATGGCTTCACTTTGCTCCTCAAAAGGACACTGATTCCTCTCAGCAAGTTGAAAGTTATTTTTGTTCAGTGGCAACTCTAATGTCATTACAATTACGCGAGATGGTTGTTAACTCCTTAGAAGATCTTCTTGCATTTTTTATGATCCACAAGGTATATGCTGTGCAGTATATCTATAGTTTTCAGTGTTACATAGAGATAATAATTCATATAGCCATAAAATGTAATGCTCTTTGAAGGCCAAAATATCCCAGATAGCTCGTGCCTCCATGAAAAATGGCTGGATCCTTTAAACAGTTGTGCATACTCAGTGGAATTTTCTTTGCATGGTCGAGAACTGCTCACTTGAATAATCATTTTGCAGGCCTAGGGTTATGACTAGCAGTTTATAAGAGTTTTCAACTCTGTCTTGAGTGAGTGGGTGTGGGTTTTTTTGTTTGGTTGGGATTTTTTTAGTTTTATTTTTCTTGGCCTTAATCAGGCAATACACTTAAACGTGTGTTTCTGAAAGCACGTGAATAATTCCCTTTGAAGTCAAAAGTGTGCATACTCATGCATGTCATCCTTTGCAGAGGTAGTTTATGTATGTGGTGTCCCTGTGTATAACAAATGAGTGCCCTGTATTATTTCAAGTAATGCACATAATAATAATAAACATTACATTGCAAGATTTTTTACCACTTTTGGCTATGATAAAGTTGCCTCTTAGTGGAAATGAGTTCTTTAAATATCAGATCACCCATATATCAGATTTTGTGTTTGTTTCTAGATTTTATTTCTGATAGGCATTGTGGATATTTTTTTTAGAGTTTTTGTTCTGTACGGTAATTAGCGCTTTACTTCTGTTACTTAAGGAAAAATCAAGGCAATTAGGCTTAAATCCAGTTTCCTAATTCCAACTCTTACAGATTCATTTGGAGTTGGCATCTTAAAATCTTGTGTATTGGGGCATCAGTGTTTTGAATAAAAATCATGGATGAAGTTCCCATTGGTGCTGTGTAGTTTAGAGATTTGGAGGAGTTGACGCATCTGAGGGACAGGATGCCATCCAGAGGGACCTGGACAGGCTCAAGTGGGCCCATGTGAACCTCATGAAATTCAACAAGACCAAGTGCAAGGTCCTGCACCTGGGTCGGGGCAACCCCCGGTATCAGTGCAGGCTGGGGGATGAAAGGATGGAGAGCAGCCCTGCCGAGAAGGACTTGGGGGTGTTGGTGTATGAATAGCTGGACGTGAGCCTACAATGTGTGCTTGCAGCCCAGAAAGCCAGTCGTATCCTGGGCTGCATCAAAAGATGTGTGGCCAGCAGGTCGAGGGAGGTGGTTCCGCCCCTCTCTGGTGAGTACTGCATCCAGCTCTGGAGCCCTCAGCACAAGAAGGACATGGACCTGTTGGAGTGGGTCCAGAGGAAGCCACAAAAATGGTCAGAGGACTGGAACACCTCTCATATGAGGACAGGCTGAGAGCGTTGGGGTTGTTCAGCCTGGAGAAAAGAAGGCTCCAGGGAGACCTTACTGCAGGCTTTCAGTACTTAAAGGGGTCCTACAGGAAAGATGTGGCAAACTTTTTAGCAGGGCCTGTTGCAATAGGACAAGGGGTAATGGCTTTAAAGTAAAAGAGGGAAGATTTAGGCTAGATACAAGGTAAAATTTTTTTACAATAAGGGTGGTGAAACACTGGCACGGGTTGACGAGAGAGGTGGTAGATGCCCCATCCCTGGAAATATTCAAGGTCAGCTTGGACAGGGCTCTGAGCAACCTCATCCAGTTGAAGATGTGCCTGCTTGTTGCAGGGGAGGTTGGACTAGATGGCCTTTAAAGGTCCTTTCTAACCCAAACTATTCTATGATTCTATAAGTCTTTTAAAAATTATTATAGTGATAATTGATTTCTTTGTCATGTAGAACTTTCATTCTTTTCCCTAAGGATGGAAGTGATTTTACAGAACCGTATCAAGAAATGCAGTTCTTTGTACCTCAGATACTAACAGTCAAACTCAGCATGGAAGAACCCAGGATTGTCTTTGAGCCACCTTTGAAAGCATGTTGGGATTTAATCAGTCATTGCTTCAGGGAGGTCCTGCACAGTGCTGAGGAACTTCCAAAGGTACTGGATAAGCTATAGCTGCATACAAAGTACAATATGAATAAAAACTACCTATGATATAAAAAGTTATAAATGAGGCAGAAAACTGACAAATAGAAGATAAAGATGAAGGTTGTGTATCACGAACTGTATGAACTTTTGTGATTATAGAAGATAGCACAGAAATTGTTCCTTTTCAGATTCAAGTTATGTTAAAGCCCTGGTTTGATTTTCATATAGTTTTCGCAAGCAAACTATGTAACTAAGCGTTAATTATGAATCAGAGTCTTTTCACACTGCAAAATAGTACATTTTTTTATACAAATAGTTTTTACCAAATAGTAAATTTTTTTTGAAGTGGTGGTTGAGTGGGTAATAGGATACCTTGTTTCCTCTATTGTGTGTGTTATTACAGTATTTTCAATGGTTCCCTTTAGGTAGAAAGACTTCTATTTCCAGAATTAAAAAGAGATGATCTCACTCTCAGAACAGTCAAACCAGATGAATCCTTGTTTTCAGAGTATGTGAACAAACTTGAAAAGATCTTTGAGAGCAACGTACTTGGTCCACAGAAGTAAGTTTTGGCTGTTAACTCCGTTGCTCATCCAGACCCTCAGATTAATAATACTATCCATTTGACTCAAACAAACAGTTTGAGTCAATTCGTTTCTTATTGTAGAGAATCTTCACATTGGAATCTTACGGGTTTTTTTCATGATCTTCTGTGTTTAAGGTATTTAAACGTGTACAGGAAATACAGCAATCTTTTGAACAACAATGCACAGCAAGATGTCACAGATTTCTTGAAAGAAGGCCATTCTTTAGAAGCTTTAAAAGAGGTAGTATGTAACTGACAACTGCTATGTGTTCATACAGCAGCTGACATATCACGCTTGAACTCCTATCGAAATAACTTGTTTTACCCTTGGGAATACTAGGGAAGCCATCTCAATTTATGTAGCCCCTTAGGGCTGTGCAAATGTGGAGGGAGGCTTCTTCATGGCCTTCTTCTGTGGGTTTTGTTGGGTCTTAGCAGACGTCCAGTGGAAGGCTGCCCAGAGTATTTGGTAACTGCAGCTTGTTGCTCTTTTGACTGTCTTGTGCTTAGTCAGCCCTGTCTACTTTTCTCTGCATTCCTGAGTTAGCCTATGGATAAATACTTCTCCAGGCAACTTGCGGTGTTCCTTAATATGGCATGTTACTGTGCAAAGCTTTCAGCCCTGGAATCTGTGGATAGGAGCTGAACTCTGGAAAGATAAAAAATAGTTGTTCCTTGTTCTGTTTGGAATATATTATCCATTTTCCAGATGGCAGCTAATTAGCATTGTTGTTTAGTATTTTTCATCTATGGATTAAGGAAAAATAACAAATTTATTATTTTCCATTTGTAGAAGATTGACAGCTTAACAAAACTGAAAAGAGAGATTGCTTCCATGCATGTCACTGTCCCTTTGGCCATGTTCTGTCTGGATGCTGTACAACTGAATGAGGAACTCTGCAGTCGGACCCAAAATCTTAAAGATAGATTGATTGAATTTGAAGTGATGGAAAACAGAGAGTTAAATGAAAGGTACATGTTGTTAGCGTGCATGATTCTTGCTGTCTGCATGGACTGATGCTGTATAACTGTGGATGAGATATCTTTATTCATCTACTGGGTTTTCTACTGCTGACAAGACATGTGCAAGGACACCAAAGTGGGCATTTAAAATTAACAGGAATGGAAATACTTGTAAATAAATTTCTACCTTAGTCTGTATAGGGTGTACACAGAGATTAGACTGGAAATACACCAGTGTTCTTACCTCCTTTACTAACCTTCTAGGATTAGGGTTGAGGTCCTTGCTTCCCCTGCGGCTGTCAAGCTAAAGCAACGTGAAGACTGTACTATGCAGCACTGCATTTGTCTCGCCCCTGAATTTTGGTCCCAAAATAATGGTCCTGTTTTCATATCTTGCAAGTTTAAAGAAAAAACAAAACAACAACAACAACAAAAAAAGAAAGGACCTTTAAAATATAATTTGACTCCAGTGTAATGACTCCAGCGATAATGCTGGTTCTGTGAATTAAAAACAGCCCCACACCCCTCAAACACCAAAAATCCCCAACAAAAACCCCCGACACTCTGGCAATTAAAGAATACTTCCGCAGTGAATGGAGAGAGACAATAGCCTTAAAGAAATTATTTAACCCATTTAATTAAAAAGCATCTGCAGGTGGAGAAGAACCATAGTCGAGAGGGGCCTCTGCTCACAGTGGAGGGGATCTAGACAATCAATTAGTTTATGACAGCAATCTTATGCTGAGCGCCTAACATTTGTAAGGCTTGAGTTGGTTTAAATAAACCTATCCTTTGTGTGTGGTTGCTCTTTGCATGCCTACTGTCTGTTTAGCTACTGGTAGTACTGAACTGGAATCTGGAACAAGAAAATGTATCACTATGAAGAAAGAAAATAACAGAACCTTTTCTGTTCTGTATTTTCTGTTCCCACATAAAATATAAAAAAAAATCTGATTGTTTAATAATTTTTCTCTTTATAACTTTGTTTCATACCATGCACTTGATTTTATTTTTTGTGGGGTGATTAAGTGAGCTCTTGCTTATTGCATTCAGACATTTCTTTCTGGAGCAGATTTGGCCTTGAAAGGAAATTCTAAACCTATAGGAAGGACACTGTTAATATGGCATTAACTGTAATTTGGAACCAATTTAGCAATCATTCTATTATGTATCAATTCTTGTAAACATAGTAGGACAATAGAACTGATTGTACAGAGTAAAATGGCATCCTTAATAAACGCCTATCTGCTGTCTGTATTCAATCTGAATACTTAATTTATGAAGAAATTTAATATTCTTGTTTAAAAGACAAACTTCATTAACAAGATCTTGCATCTCTGTTCACTTACAGTTGCAGTGATATATCTCTTTTCTTTTTGTTATAGAATTTGCAATGAATATAACTTAATTGCAAATAGACTAAGTGAGGTGCCTCTGAGCACTGAAGAGATAGTGGAATTCGATGCATACTTAAAGAAATCCAGCGAAGTTACTGTTCGTAAACTGAGGCAGGAGGTCGCTGAAGCAGCACACAGACTGGAATTCCTCATGGACTATGCTGATCTTTCTTGTATGTCTCAGTTACAGAATATGAAAGTCTCATATGAAAATACTTATATAGAGATACTGGGGCCTGCATGGGTGAATGTTGCATCTTCTAGAATGCTAATGGAAAGCTTCAAAACAGACCAAAAAGAAATAAAAAGAATTTAGTAGAGGCCAAAATGTACTGGTGCAGGAAGGAATGGTTAGACAAATGGCATATAGCACAGACAGTGCTTTTTTGTGTGTTTTAGAGAATGTCTTAGGCATTATCAGATTAATTGCATATAGTCTGGTCAAATGGTGTTACACTTCTATGTTATCCCATAAAAAGTCTACAGTGAAAAACCATCTAAAAAGCAATGTCTCCAAGGCTCTATGACAGCTTTTGGAAAGTGTGGGAACTTGCGTCTCTGCAGCTGAACATTAGATCGGGGGGGCTTTTTGTCGTTTTGCTGTTCTTAGTTAATATAAAGGCTGTTGTCCAAGGTGGAGGAAACATCTGTAGAAGATGCTTTTAGTTTGCACTTCTGTTTAAAGCAAAAACTATGGTGTACACAGGTGCTATGTGTTATTTGCTGTACATAAAAATGAAGAGCAGTTACATGACTGCATCCCCATTACAGTGGCAGATGATCCTTTCTCCTTAGAGCAGAATACACTGAGATCAGACAGTAATAGAAATAACTAGGATATGCCACGTTTATTAGAATTTATTTCTGATAAAAATTAGGATGCATATGGAAGCCAGGCCGTTTTTGGGTTACATTTTGGACTGGAATGTTTGCATGTGCAGTATTTCATAATTACCTATTCTTTGTAGCTAGGTTTGTAAGCATGTGTCCTGCAGTTACTTATAATGTGCTAAGTGCACTGAAAAAATAGACATATACAAAGATAGAGGTATCTGCTCATTGTAGTTATTATGCTCTAGCTTTTGTAAATAATTCAGTATTTACGAATTGTGGACTAAAAATGGTTTAAACTTTACTTTTATCCACCTTACGTAGGTATGTTATATACATCTGGTTAGGAGTGGTCTTTGTGTAGTTTAATGGAGTTTATATTCTGGAATAGCTGTTCTTACTAATTTTCTCTGTCTAACTAAGGTCGTCTTCAGAGAATTTCACGTTCTTAACCTGATTTTAGAGTTTTGCTATCAATCTAACTTGTTTTAGAGAACAGTTCTCTTTGCAGTGAAGATAATTCATCCAGCAGCTTGAAATATGGAGCTTCTTAGACAGCTTATTCCTAATTGTAGTTTTAGCTATTCTGCTTACTTTTCACAACAGCCATTCTATTAGATTATTCGTTGAAAGGTATTTTCTTAAAGATGTCTATATATTTTTTATTTTAGACGATGACATAAACTTGAACAGCAGAGTTTTCCATTGGCCTGATCAGATTGAGATAGTCTTTGAAAACAGTAGAGATCAGTTGTATAACAGGAGGAATCACGCAGAGATGGTTTTACTTGAAAGGTATGATGTTAAGACATTTTCTTTCACTGGGTATTTTTTAAAAAATTAAAATCTCATTATCATTAAGAGGGAGATCAAAGAAGGAAAGCTTGGAAGGGAGCTGAGAAAGTAAGGAAGAAAACCTGGTTTACAGTGTTGTGGAGATTTCAGAAAAATACTGTTGATGAGGGTGGATTAGAATATTCCTGTGCTTAAACAGGTCTGAAGGGAGGAATGAAGGATGTTGCTAGAATATTCATAACTTTATCTTGTTATATTGGTTAGTACAGCATTACACATAGGTTTGTTACATTGTGTTCGCTCTTCCTTTATTTCTTCCAGGTAGTAAAGGTGGCAAATGTAAGTGAACTAAATTAATTGGGAGGTGTGAAAATGAACCTTGAATTCTACTCTTGTGAACTATGTAGTATTGATGTAACTGATTAATGGGTTTTCACTGACATCTATATTTACAGTAGTATTGAGATCAGATTTTTTTTGACAGTGCCTGTTAATAAAATGATTGAACTCTGAAAAGGAATGAAACAGAACATCGTATTATCTTAGCTGTCTTTATCTCAGGTGTTCTCAGTTTGAGGAAACTCTTGAAGGTTATAACAGAGAAGTAGAAAGCTACAAAAAGCGGGATGTCATGACCATAGAAGAAATGAAGAACAACGCTGAGAAATTTAAGGAGTTAAATAAGAACCTAGATAATGCACTAACAGAATTTGAGGTTAGTATTTATTAGTCAAGTATGGAGTGGGTTGCAATGTGCTGGATGAGCAAAAGTTTCATTCCTGTCCCTGTTTTTGTCAGGGTTCTGGCCATATATTGTCCAGATGGCTTTAAAATTTCCAAATTCACAAACGTGGCCAATGTCTTCTTGTCCCTGTATGCTGAGTTGTCCCTACTGCTGAGCTGAAGAGCATATTTTTTGGGGAAAAAAAAGTTTATGGAGTTTTAAAAATTGAAATACTGAATTTCAGTGTTTCCAAGCGGTCAGTAGTAGCTGGATGCTATCCACAGAAAAGAGAATTCTTCTGGCAACATTGTCAGGAGCAGAATGTTAAGGAGGTAGCATTTTCCCTGAATCATGGTTTGTGCTGCTGGAGCTGTGTTTTCAGCCCCTCTGCTTGTCCTCTAATTAAAACCAAATGTTTTTCAGCTCTTTGTGGCATTTCCAGAAATTGCCTATCGGCATTAAAAATGTGTTGTATCACAGAAAGGGAAGTTTCAGATGCTAGAAGGAAACCGAAGACCAAGAGTCCTAGATTCTACTCGGGGCTCTCCATCCAGTGTACTGTGTAGTTCTAGGTTCAATAGTTTGTCTTCACTATGCCGCTGCTGGGAAAGGAGAAGGGTTACCTTCAAGATAATCACAGGCATTGTGAGGCTTAATTAATCTTCTAAATCACAGCGAGACAATGATATTTCTGCATCTATGGAGCCTTAAGGATCAAGATTTTAATTAAGTCCCACTCAAAAGAGAAAATTGAACCAATTAAATGAGTTTAGGATTTAGATAAATTGCTAGTCCTACATATCAACACTCTTAATCTGATTTAAAGGCATCTGGTATATTTAATTAGTGTGAGTTAACAGTACTGATGTTATTATAGGTAGATCAGAATAAGCAATTAAGTTTCAATTCAATTCCATTTCAAATTCAATTCAATTTCAAAGCAATTAGGTTTCAAAGTGGGTTGGTTACTTGTGAGCCTTGGTTTCACTGAATGCCACGGTGCATTATTTGTTTCTAAAAGGGATGTAGAATTTTAAAATTATTTGAGTAGTAAATGCTACCAACAAACAGCTAGGGGAATTTTCAAGAACACAGTCGCCTAATTTAACTAGAATCCACAGGCCTAAATCTACAAATCTAGCTGTCTTTATGACATGTAAAAAAAATTGTATTCAATATTACCTGTTTAAAAGCTTAAACAACAGAAGGAATTTTTGATGGAAATAAGATTTTATTTTTTTTCCCCTTATTAAAGGCTATTAATAAAGAAGAGGAGTTACTTGAGCGGGAGAGGAGTCAATTTCCTCTACTGCAAACTATAATTGCAAACAAACAACCCTTTGAGCAACTTTGGATAACAGCGTATAATTTCCATACCAAATCTGAGGAATGGATGAATGGTAAGGCTTTGTGTTCATTTGATGAAACGTGTCATTTTCAGTTAGTTAAGTAGAAGCTGAAGGGTTTGATTAGTTGTGCGAAAATAGTGTTGAAGAAATAAATGCTGCTACGCAAGCAGTGTGAAATAAAGTTGTTGACTTGGATTTTGCATTACGATAATCTTTTTTGTAACACAATTGATTTCCAGTTAAAGGAGAGTGATTATAAATCCCTGTAAATAAACCACCCTGGCAATCTCCTTGTGCTGATGTGCCTGCTGTGCTTTTTTCTACACTGTTGTATTCAGGATGTCTCCAGAAGTTAAATGCTGATGAAATTACTGAAGAAGTTGGAAATATGTGGAGGACTATGTACAAGCTGAGTAAGAGTTTTCCAGATTTGGCTGGGCCTAGACGCTTAGCAGAAACTATGAAATATAAGCTTGATAGATTTAAACAGCATCTTCCTGTCCTGTCAATTGCCTGCAATCGTGGAATGAAGGAGAGACATTGGGAGCAGGTACTTTAAACTGCTTTCACTGTGGGAGTATTCTACCACAGAAGCTGACAGTTTGGTATACTACTCCATATATTCCATACTGTGAAATACAGCAATAGTTCTGTATTTCACAATAAGAAGATTCTTTAACCTGTCATATGGTAGACACAGTTTTATAATTTGTAATGGTACAACTAGGGGCTTCTTTGAATTAATAATTTATGGTGGAAAATCAAATTAGGGGGTTGCATTAATACTTCTTTAGCATTTATTTCTTGCTGTTTTAAAAGTCTGTTACAAACATGCATCTAGATAATAGTTTTTATTTCTTACTTTATTTTCAGATTAGTAAACTTGTAGGATGTGAGATCAGACCTGATGAAACTACTACTCTTGAAAACATATTGGAATTTGGACTCTCAAAACATATCGATCAGTAAGAAGCTTACTTTATTCTCTGTTTTTAGACAATCACTGTATTTCATATGTCAGATACCAAGTATTAGTTTGTTTGGGTATTTTTGTGTGCTGTTAGACCCTGCTGTAAAATCAAATGTATTTTATCAAGCTACAGATGGAACTGTCAGTTCTTATTATAACACAGAGGCACCAAAAACCAGAGTCATATTCCTAAACCACTTGATCTGCATGTTCAGAATTTTCTGTCTGTATTTACCTCCAAATTAATATTAATATCTCTAACTTGGTGAGCCTGAAATTGCAAAAATAATCCCTGAAATAAGAGTCTACGATATTATGAACACATCCACATGCAAGGCAGCCTGATATGCAGCTCTACCTAAAACTTCTTTTTTTTTTTACTCTTCAGCTATGTTGCAAAAACATTTCAAAGCTATGTTTCATTTTAATTTAGGCTGGAACCTATTGGAGCAGCTGCAAGTAAGGAGTATTCCTTAGAGAAATCAATAGAGAAAATGAAATCAGAGTGGGTCAACATGCAGTTCAGTCTGGTGAAATACCAGGATACTGTGAGTAAACACCAAATCAATATATATATTATTGAAAAGAATTGCTTTGATTCCGAATACCAGTTGAGAAATATTAGAGGGAAGTTACTGCTGATTCATTGTGGCATGATGGAAAGTGGTATGATATCCCAGAGTCTGGACAAATGTCTCCATTACTATATATCCTTATATTTGGACCTTAGTATCTGGATAACTTGTGATCTCAACATATTAATCCTAACAAATCTGTAAACCTGAGAGCTTTTGCAGTGTTCTATGGAAAGCTGGAGAGTAGTGCAATTTTAACTGGCCCAAAAGAGACAAGAAATCACATGCAGTCCAAAAGATTGAGCTAGAAGTCACTAGCATCCCTGTCTAGCTTCCCATTCACACCCAGTCTGTCTCTTGACCTTTGGAACAGAGATGTACAGTGGAGAGTATCTTCAAACACGTCGTAGGCTTTCTCAATGCCTTGCTACTTTCTTACCTTCAACCATTATAGAGAAGGGGGAAACTCAAATCTGAATGAGGGTGAGGTTGAAGAGCAGTGAAATAAAGCAACTTCCATTTTCCTTATTAAAAGATGATGTATTTACAGAACACCAGCATCCTGTCAGCAGTTGATGACATCCAGCTTTTGCTGGATGATCACGTTGTTAAAACCCAGACAATGTGTGGCTCTCCCTTCATCAAACCAATAGAAGCTGAATGCCGGGTAAGGAAAAGCTGGTTTGACTGAGCTTGTGTCTCTCATAATATGCTTTCCCTAAGTGCTTTAAAGTATTTTGGCACGATATGAAGTTAAATAGTTTTAACTGTTTCTAAGAACACACATTCATATTTTTCTTCAAGAGCTTTGAACTAACGGTTTCCAGGCAAAGGTATGCAAAGCTTGCTTTACAGCTAAAGAAATTGTAATTGCATTGCTAATCTAGTCATTAAGCACGGGGTTTCAGTTGAATGTCTTGGGAATGGGTCAGTTGATTTAAACCAATCCTACTGCACTGTGTAAAAAGACATGGGTGTGTCCGTTATGAGAGATAATTTATTTGTTATCTTCTGGTATTGGCATGATCCACAAGGGTTTCAAAGTCTTTATTGTTAGCTGTCTTACTATTTTGTAAAGATAATGAATTTCTAATAGGAAGAGTATGCAGAACACAGAAACTTCTTTCCCATCAGTATTTAATATCACTTTTTCTGGCCTAATAGTGCTGATTTGTAAGCAATGCTAAGACCTGAATTCTGTCCATTCCTGCGGACTTTAGCCAAGTTGTAGGTAAAGCTGATTTCTGCTTTCCAGTAGAGCTGGTGAAATGAAAGGGAGCAATTAATATAGAGCTATCTTAACAATCTCCATGTACCTCCTGCAGAGTGATGAACAATACAGGCTGACTGTGTTTTCTCCCTGCAATACGTTCCCTTGCATATCCCTTGTACTGTACACTGTCAAAGTTGCAAAATTAATGCTGTCTGGAATTCTTTATTCAAAAAGAATCTCTGCCTGGTTTTAAAACCGATTTGTACTGCTGGAGTTACATGAAATAGCTTTTTTTTGGGGAGGCCAAAGGTTGAACACACTGTATGTAGGGCCTGTGAACTGACATTTATTCAGTCTGCTGCATAGCTTGTTAGGCTTTTATCTTTTCATTGATTAGACGATAGAAAGGACACAAGTTGAATTAAAAAAGGAGATTTTTGGATTGCCATGCCAGTCATCTCTGCACTTCTTGGGCAGTTCTCACAAATTGCTGTAAAAAGTGCTAGTGAAAGAATACATCTATTGTTTATAAGAAAAATTCAGGTGTTTACTAGTGTTTGTTTTTTAAAAATAAAGTTTCTCCTTCTTTTAAAATTGTTCAATTTATTGTGGTTTTCTCTTTTTTTTTTTTTTCTTTGCAGATAAGTAACTCATGCTCTTTGATTCCTCAGTGTAGATTAATTCTTGATAAAATTTTGCTTAAATATGAAATGTTTTTATTACAGGCTTGGGAAGATAAGCTGTGTTTGATGCAAGATATTCTAGACAGCTGGTTAAAATGTCAGGCAACATGGTTGTATCTGGAACCAATTTTTAGTTCAGAAGACATTATAGCTCAAATGCCTGAAGAGGGCAGAAAGTTTGGTATTGTGGATACATACTGGAAGGACATTATGGCACAAGTGGTAAGTGCTTGCATTTAATAAATCATGTATTTTTATGCACATCTGGTAACATGATTATTACTATCATTAAGATATACTAGCTTTTCTGGAGTCAGATATGTGTGTTTAAGTCACAAGAAGGTAGAATACGGAGTGGAAGATCCTTTACTAAAAGGATTTCAGTCTTGCAGTAAAAGTGGTAGATTATATCATTGCTTAGAGAGTTCTGTTAAGGCTGGATATTGCAGGGTGAATTAGAGGTCAATTAACATTTTTATTCTAGATTTTTCTGGCTTTTGTATGGTTAAATGATCAGAATTAGAAAGATGAAGGATTTGTGCTTTCAGGATCTGCTTCAGAGTTCACTGACAATCTGTACAAAGTATTTTCTGGATACAGTTAGATTTTGTATTATGCTTTTAAGGCATACACATTATTAGAGCAACTAAATGGATATTTTTGCATATTATTGTTCTCTAGTATGTGGTGGCATGGTTACTTAAAACTTTGGTGAATACGTACTGAGATGGTAGCGTGCCAGGATGAGATAATGTGGATAGTAAGTGCAATTGGGTATCCAGTTCACTATAACTAAGAAGTTGGGTAAGAGGCCAGATGCTTAGTGGTAGTGTGAACTGAGATGTTTGCCAAAAACATTGGGAGTGTGTGATTGTGTGATAAAGATGTTGAAATAATCAGTATAACAAAATAGAAGTTGAGACCTGTCTAACAGCTCAGACTCTGTGAATGAGGGAGCCTGTTCTGAAATAGGTGTATCCGTTCAAGTTAAGAGGAGTTTTATCAGAGAGAAAAATGTGACCTAGATGGCAAGAACAGAGAATAATTGCATGTACTGTGGCTCTGTTTGGCAGAACTTATTTGTGAATGGAAAAAAATGTAGCAAGCTCCAGACACAGAAGCAAGTGCCAAAGATTTTCATTCCTGGGGATGTTTCCTTGTTGCATTATTGTCTGTAAAGTTCAAATTGGTAAAAATGACAGTCTGAAAAGAAAAACTATCAAATAACGCATACATATTCAATAACATGAAGGCACACTACACTACAGAATATATAGCTATTTACCTTCCTGCAGTACGTGTGACTGATAACAATTTTAATGTACAAACCTATTGCAACTTTTGCAGTTTCTGCTGTGTATTTGTTTTTACAAAGGTGAAAGACACAAAAGTACTTGTAGCAACTGAACAACCCATGATGTTAGACAGACTTCAGGAAGCAAATACTCTCTTAGAAGACATTCAAAAAGGGTTGAATACTTACTTGGAGAAGAAAAGATTATTTTTCCCAAGGTAAATTTATTAAACAGGCCTAAGTTAGAGACAAAAAGCCATAAGCTCTTTCAAACTGTTTCTACTGAACTGAAAAGTTTAATTTTATAAACACACATGGGACACAGTCCCATGCAACAAAAAATGAAAACCTGTTGTTTTCTCCAGACATCATTCGTTTTCCTTGGCTTCAGTTAAATTTGCAATGCCAGGGACAGGCAGAGATGGGGAGGCAAAATCTGTCTAGCACAGTGTAAACTTATGATTAGCAAAACGTTATCACTTACAGGGAATTTTTGAAGGAACTTGCTACCTTCCCGTGGCTGATTTGCAGTTATGTCTCTGCCCTGCCCTCTTTAGTTGTGCAGGGGTGTGCAATTCATAGGAGTTATATATGATTATGGGGAATAGGATTCTATGTTTTTACAAGGTACTTAGTGGCTGCGTAGATATATCTGGTCTTCCCTGTGTGAGTTTGAAAACCCTTCTTTCTTCCTCTGTGTAAAAGGATGGTCATATTGACATGCTGAAAAAACAAGTGCAATGAGTTTTATAATGCTAAAAATTGCTTAAGAAAAGGGAATTGATATTATTCTCTGTTTATACTACTGTCCTAAGCAACAATAGAACCAATTCCATCTATCTTGCATTAATAGTTTATTAACGACAATTTTCATAATTGGGAAATGCATGTTCATTAACTGTATTTTTCTAACAGATTCTTTTTCCTGTCTAATGATGAGCTGCTCGAAATACTGTCCGAAACAAAGGATCCCCTTAGAGTACAACCACATTTAAAGAAGTGTTTTGAAGGAATTTCTAAACTGGAGTTCACAGAAGATCTGGAGATTGTGGGCATGATCAGTTCAGAGGAAGAAATTGTTCCTTTCATAGATAAAATCTATCCAGCGAATGCAAAAGTAATTTATTTTTTTTAACTATATGAGATTACATTAATACTTTGCCTACAGCGTATGTTTTTGGGGATGTGAAGTGTAAAACGTTTAGGATCAGATCACGAAAGATGTTCAGGAAGTGAGAGTGTAGACTGGTACTCTAGGACAAAAAGGATTTCCTACAAAAAGGAGTAAGACATACCACTTTGAGGGTAAATTCCTCTAGGCACTTTTCTGCAGCTTTACGCACCTACTATTTTTAAGATGTAGATAGATAGATATATACCAAGCTCTCTATATACCTATGTATGTAACATTGCACAGCATGGAAACAGAGAGGAATGAGGGAAATAATGAATGGCTGGGAGTGAAGAATCACAGCGTTAGTTCAAAAGGGAACTGAGTAGAAATAGTACCATTATAAGTTTGGAAAAGTATCTCAGTTCCAGCTTTTTCTGCTTTTCTCAAAGTGAAGGTATGGAGCTGAATTGCTGTATGGTAACCAAAAAGAGCCACAGATACCCTTTTTCCCTTAATCCTGCAAGGAGAAAACATGCCCTGGGTTAAAACGACTAAGCTTAACTGACCATGCAAACTGTGATCTGCGTTTTTTGTTTATGCTTATATGAAGCATATCCAGGTGTTTCTTCGGCTGGATTGTCTTTAGAGGTAACCAGATCTACCTGTCTTCAGACAGTGTTAAGCTGCAGTATTGCCTGTCAGAATCTGGGAAATCCTCCTGTATACCACACCCAGATCAGCAGAAAGCATACTGAAGCCTAATACATTTCAAAGAATTTGTCCTTTAAGAAGAATATAATCAGGAAATGTTTATTGACTCTTAACTGTTTTTTTCTTTTTGAAGGGCATGGTAGAAAAATGGCTTTTGCAAGTAGAGGAAATGATGCTGGCCAGCATAAGACAAGTTCTTCAAGATGGCATAAGAGGATATATCAAGGTAATTGTTCCTGAATTATAGTATAGAATAGATTTCACAAGCAATTGTACGTGAGCAGATTGCTCAAATTCTTAACCAGAGAAACATGTTTGAAGCTAAGTGGAATCCAGCTCTCCTTGTTCAGTAGCACTAGTTTGAAGTTTTAACTCTGAATTTCTTGAAGAGAAATTATCAAAGCTTTCCATGCTGATTCTTATTTATTTATAGCATGAGACAAAAGAAATTTGGGGAAAGTAATTGTTATGAGTGCCATAATCTAATCTGTTTTTATGACCTTACGTGTCTAGAATGGATCTTTTTGTTTAAGGTTCCTCGAAAAACGTGGGTACTTCAGTGGCCTGGACAGGTGGTTATTTGCGTTTCATCCATTTACTGGACAGAAGAAGTGTCTGAGGCTATAAGGAAAGGAACTTTAATGGTAAGATTTTCTTCTACCTTTCTATTTCTAAGCACTAAACGCTGATTTATTAATAAAAAGCTCCTTCTAGCAAAGATCTTCAGTCAACAGCATGTTACAATTTACTCATGCCATTATGCTTTGTTTTCTATTTCATTTTTTCTTGTATCTTAGCAGGGGCTTGCTCTCATTTACTTTGTGTATCAGGAGAAATCCCACTGAAGGAAATTGTATTACTTTTTTTTACAAGTGATATTGGTGGAAATAAAAGTACCAAACAAAAAGTTTGCTTGGTTGTTAGACACTATGTATTTTTATTTCTAACTCCTGTCTTTACATGTGAAGCCCCAGGGAAATGTGCAGGCAGAAATCTCTCCTTACAGAATGGTGCAGCTATTTGTCTGGTTATTGCTAAATTCTCTTGGTGATAAAGGTGCAGCAGCCAAGTTTGTTTTTTCATACAAGAAACTTTTCTTACGCATTTGTAGTGCCTCTGTCATCACAATACTAAGTGTCCCTTCACTGAGGCTAATCGAATGCATGCTCAAGTAATGGAAATAATTTCTGGTTGAGTGTGCTTTTGTCTGATTCTAATTGAGCTAGGTGGATGAGGGTGTATTTGGGGAATAATTCTGTCAGCAGAGTGTTTGAGCTGCTTTTTTAAACGTGGAAATAGTACCGTTTTAATAAACTTTACACCAAATGCTACATTATAATATTATAATATTAGCTCTTTGTTTCTGTATCCTGAATATCTTAGGTTTAACTTACCTGTGTTGTTTAATACCAGTTGAAGATCTGAAAATGTTTATTGCTTTCAAAGTAAATATCCTGAACAATCCATAGGTTAAGAAAAATGAGAAAGAATCACAGGACAGTGAATCATAGAATATAAGTGACCTCTGGACATCATATAGTCCAACCTCTGTTTAAAGCAGGGCCAAACCAGGTTGCTAATAGACTTGCTTCAGTATGCCCATGCCTGTCTTCTATGGGGGAGCCGGAAACTGACACAACACTCCAGATGTGGCGTTAGCAGTGCTGACTAGAGGGGAAGGATCACCTCCTTTGACCTGCTGGTGATGTTCTGCCTAGTGCAGCCGAGGATGCTGTTGCCATCTTTGCCTCAAGAGCACATTGATGGCTCACATTTGATGTGGTGGTCCACCAGCATCCAGGTCCTGTTCTGTAGAGCTGCTTTCCAGCTGGTTGGTCACCAGCATGTACGGGCACGTGGGGTTATTCTTTCCCAGATGCAGGACCTTCCCCTTTGTTAAACTTCACGAGGTTCCTGTCTGCCTATTTCTCCAGTCTGGTGAGGTCCCTCTCAATGGCAGCACACCATGGAGTGGTCTGTCAACCACGCCTCCCAGTTTCGTATCATCTGCAGACTTGCTGAGGGTACACTCTGTCCTGTTGCCTAGATCATTAGTGAAAATTTCATGAATCTTTCATTTCATTAAACTTTCACATTTAATCATGAGAAAATAATTTAAAATGTTTATAGTAAAGTTAGGAGAATCTTAAATTTCTAGTAGTTTTATTAATTTACAATTTACTAGTAATTCAAAGTAGAAATCTAATCCAAATTTACCCAACAGAGACAATCTGCTCATCTCCTAGCGTAGAATTTTGTCATTTCTGTTAGGAAGAAGGGTAAGTGGACTTCTGCTTACACTATTTTCAGGCCATAAAGCTTTTTGAAGTGTTCATAGCAAAATAAAATGCCAGTATACGAAAGAGAACTTTAAATGTTTGTGTAGTGCCAGGACTTCCATTATTATGTTTTGTTGGAAGGGCTCTCTCCAATGACTGCACCCATGGAAACTTAGGAACTGCTAGCTACAGCATTACGTTAATGCCTGTGTTCTGTTTTTGTGACAGGATTTCTTGGAGAAGAGTAATCTACAAATTGGGGACATTGTTGAGTTAGTGAGAGGAAAGCTGTCCACTGGAGCCCGACTCACCCTTGGAGCTCTTACTGTCATTGATGTACACGGTAAATGTGCAGCTGCTGGTACTCTTGTTACATCTGGGTCAGTGCCGCGGTCATCAGTTGCGTGAACTATTTTAAACAGGCAGTTAAAATGCTTTCTCTAACTTTAAACAACCTTTGCAGAGTTATTGCAAAGTGTCTTTGGGCAAATGGAGATTGCCGAGTCCTGCACAACTATCTCCCATTTACTCAGAACAGACAATGGAATCTAGATCAAATTAAACTCATTCCCTATGCAAATCATTCCCTTTCTAACATGAAAGCCAGCCTACTACTCTAAATGTTGATTTACTCTTATATAGCTCTAAGTAAGTGCTAGTTTACTTACACATTGTTTTAAGTAAACTAGTGTAGAAGTGGTTAGATTTTTCAAATAATCTGTTTTACTCTGCAGCTCGTGATGTGGTTGCAAAATTGGTTGAAGACAAAGTCACTGATCTGAATGACTTCCAGTGGATTTCTCAGCTGAGATACTACTGGGAAGAGAAGGAAGTAATAGTGCGAATGATTACAACAGAAGCTAAATATGGTTATGAGTATCTGGGCAATTCTCTACGTCTGGTTATAACCCCACTAACAGATCGATGTTATAGGTAAAGCCATGTTGTCTCTGAATAACGTTTTCATTTTCTCGATTGATCTATATTTACTTTCATTTGTTATAGTTAATAATAACAGGAACCTCAGCAGCTAAGATTTTCCTGTAGATTTTAGGTTCTGGAGGCAAATCTTATATATCTTCTTTTCCCAAATATGGTAAAATATTTACAGCGTATAGGTTTCTACACCAGTAGAGTAATGGTCTTTGTTGTATCCAAGAACGTGCTTCTGAAAAAAGTTGGCAGCTCAGGGTACTGGAACTGTAAAGAATTTTACAGTAGCACTGGTCAATTAATTTCTTTGTAATAAGACATGTAGGCAGGGTATGCCTGCCTGTAAAATAAATGAGGTAATTATAGAGCCCTTCACGGATGTTTGAATGCAGTTAGCTTCCTGTTCCTCTGCTTGCTTGCAAGCGGTGAAAATGGAAATACTTTATCCCCCAAGGCTGAAGTATTCAAGGGCATTTGGTATTTCACTTCTGGTGAGCCCTGAAGACACAGGTTATCTCAGCAGGTAATTTTAGGTCTAAGGTTTAAAGAGCTTTCTCTATAGTATCTCCAGGATACATGGAGAGGCTGTAAAGATCTTACTTCAGCACTGAGCTGTGAAGTCACCGTTACGTACAAGGCACTTGTAGTTAAGTGCCTATGTTAATGCTTATGCTGGCAAATGTTTAATCTTCTGGCATTCACAGTGGTGTTGAAAGAGCCATGTGGCTGGTGCATTAGCTGTAAACTGGAGTTGTTGTCATTGGCATTAGCTCAGTCTAAACTAAGACTATGCAGGCAGCTGTGCCAGGTGTAGTTTCAGTGCAAGCACAGAGCAAGCAGACTCTACTCACACAACTTAACAACTGCTTTTGGTGGCAAAGCCTTTGAATGAGGATTTTGTGAAATAATCAGGTAACTCCAGTCTTAACAGGGATCTCCTTTTTAGTATGAAAATCACTTGGAGAGCAATGTGATTCCCACGTTTATGAAACAACCTTTATGCTTTCTCAACCATTTCTAAAGATTGACTTTATAAGCATTTATAAAGCCAGCTTCAAGCTCTTACCATGAGGAGTGCCACTTGATGAAAATACGTGTTTTTGCAAACTCTGACATTTTGCTTATGGCACTGTGCATTTTCTTGTGTAGTTGAAGATATACAGGGTGGATGCATGTAATAAAAAGCCTTGACATTCCTTGTAGGCCAAGTGCATGAGTGTGAGCTTCTGCAATTGGGGATCAGTTATGAGACAATACTGGTTTTTTTAGGGCAAGCTGCAAAGTCAGTAGGGAACAAGGAAATTGTTTTCAGGGGAACCTGTGTAGGAAAATACTTATCCATCTGTTCAGAAACTGTCTGCCATTAAATATTACTATTTCTAATATCTCTGATCTTGTTTATGTAGGACATTAATGGGTGCCTTGAAATTAAATCTTGGTGGTGCTCCAGAAGGACCTGCTGGGACTGGCAAAACAGAAACAACAAAAGATCTAGCAAAAGCACTAGCTAAGCAGGTACCAAAATAAAACTTTTTTTCTTTCATTGTTTGTGTTTGGATATGTAGCTATTTCTTGAAACGCCATTCTTAAGCAGGTACTGCTTGTTCTGTACCTGTTCTTTATTCACAGAAATAATTTGTAAGATGCACACACCTGGGACTGTGCCTATATGGCATCCTAGTGTTGTAATCCAAAATTAGCAATAATAATCCCTTTCCATTTTAGATGCTAAGAATTTTAAAGTGGAATTTTTGTTAATACTGAGAGATGTTCTCTGTGTGTTTTTTTGTTGTAGTGTGTGGTCTTTAATTGCTCCGATGGTCTCGATTACAAGGCAATGGGCAAGTTCTTTAAGGGGCTGGCACAATCTGGTGCATGGTCCTGCTTTGACGAGTTCAATAGAATTGAGGTAAGGTCTTAACTCAAGCAAATAAAATGATAAAACTTTATTTTAAGATGAAAGAAGTTTTAGATTTAGACATGACAGCCTTATTGCCAATTTTCTACGTTTATTTGTGGTGTAGCCTCTTTGTTTGGATAATCACTGACACAGCAATAGGTACCCGGCTGCCTACTGTAGGAGCATGTGCCTACCCGTGCTGTGTTGCAGAAGTCTTGTGTTCTGGGTTATTTTAGCTGAAAAAATTGTTCCTGTGCAATTTCCTCTTTTTGTATGTGACACTCCTTTGTTAGGAAAGAACTGTCCCTCTCTTCTCCTTGAGAAAGCAAACTACAGCTGTGGGGCTGTGTTCATCTATGTTCAGCACAAGACAGACAAATCCCAGTGCAGGGATTCCTGTGATGACTAGCTGAGTGTCTCTGAGTGACCTGGTTAACTAGCTATGCAACCAGACGTATCTAATCCCCTCCTTGGTCTTACTCTGATTTTATTTTTTTTTAATTTGGTTACTAATGACTTTGGGTAAGTTTTATTGTTATTTTGATGGAGATAGATTTAGGTACATACTAGTAAATGTGGAAATTCCATGAAGTTCTGTTTTGTATGTTTTAGTATCCTTAACACCTTAATTTCTCCATTTGTCTGCTGTAACTTGTTTTTTAAGGAATTTAAGTGTTAGCATTCTCATCTTCCAATATCCTGTTACCTTGACACTTTAAAGCACTGAGGATTGGCGCAAGGCAGCCTTACCCATTTATACATTTATCTTCAATGTGGAGCATTGAGTGAATCAGTCTTTCTGCAGAGCCTAAATTCTTTATGTTGTCTGAGGTGAAAGGAAAATGCTTTTGGAGGCCTCTAGAGGGAGTTCCTGTCCACCTAACTTAGATATCTACCTTCAGGCACATGGTATTTCCCTGGGGATGCTTTTAGAAGCCTCTGTTCATCTGTCTACATCGGTTGAGTAGGGAATGGTGGCACTAACTTTCAGAGGATCGCTTCAATAGGCAGATAACATTCAGGCTCAGCTGTCAGACACAGGGTGGTTTTCACCTGTAGGAATGCAAATACAGCTGTCAAAATATATAAACAAAAACATTTTATATTGTCTCCAAGTGTCTTATGTTTTCCAATCTCTTTTGTCTGTATTAGGTTGAAGTATTATCTGTCGTTGCCCAACAAATACTTAGCATCCAGCAAGCTATTATTCGCAAACTCAAAACATTCATCTTTGAAGGGACAGAGATTTCTCTTAATCCTACATGTGCTGTGTTTATCACGATGAATCCTGGGTATGCTGGACGGGCAGAGCTGCCTGATAATTTGAAGGTAAACCTGTAATCCTGATTTCTTGTAGAAATCAAATGGAATTTGCGACTTCTGATCTATTGTACTAAGAAAAGGAAGGCAGCAACCAAGTAATACACTGATAATCCATTCAAGTGTATTCTGCTGTGCTTTTCACTAAGCTTTAGTAAGTGTTGAGGATTGTGCAAAATACACAGATGAAAGATTGCAGCCTAATCATACTGATACCAGTTCACAGCTTTAACTGTGCTCTAAGTGGAAATTCTCCTGGTTTACAATGGCTTGGTGATCCAAATCCCAATTTAAATTTATTGTAACTTTGCAAGTTGCTGAGACACTGCAGAGAGACTGATACGGTCCTAGTTCTAGCTTTACCACAATTTTTTGCGTGACCTTCTACAAAACATTAATCACACCACGAGCTAGTTTGTATATTATGAAAGTGAGATGAATGACACCTCCCTTTTTCTCTATTAATAGTTCTTTAGATTGTGACACTCTAAACATGTTCCTGTAGTGTTCAGCACAGACCTCTTGAACCTCTTGATAAGATCATAATAGAATAGAATTCTAATGCAATCTCATAGATTTCAGATGATTCCTGAATTCTGAAAGTTTGTGAATTTATGGATAGATGTTATGCTTGCAAAACAGGCACTTTATTACCATAGTCCATAGTCTAAGCTTATATCTTACTTTTTTTCTTACAGGCACTGTTCCGAACAGTTGCCATGATGGTTCCAGATTATGCTTTGATTGGAGAAATTTCACTTTATTCAATGGGATTTCTGGACTCTCGGAGGTAAGACATGCTGAATTTTCCACCTCAGTTGAGTCTGATATACCTCGTTCCTCTACAAGGCATATGTGTGTGTTTGAGGCATATAATTCTGGAAGGCTGTCAATGTTCTGTTTCTCCAAAAAGTATTTTTTAATATTCTTCTTTATCATCAATTCTCATGAAACATCTCATGTTGATGGATATGCACCTCTACCCAGGATCATTTGGAAAATGGATCATAATATCAAACAAAATTCGTAAATGGCGCACACATTCTCTGGTGTGGCATATATCTGCAGTTTTACTTCCTAGGAGTTTTGGGTCATCTTGTCAGCTGATATGTCTGATAATCACTGCAGTTACTTTGTGTATATAGGTACTTAAATTCTTTTCCTTGCATGGTGAGATATTTTCATTCTATATGTGATATTTTACTATCCACAGTCTTGCCCAGAAGATTGTGGCCACTTACCGTTTGTGCTCTGAGCAGCTGTCATCTCAGCATCACTATGATTATGGAATGCGTGCTGTTAAATCTGTCCTGACAGCAGCAGGAAACTTAAAACTGAAGTACCCAACTGAAAATGAAAGCGTATTGTTACTTCGGGCTTTGCTGGATGTTAACTTGGCCAAATTCTTGGCACAGGATGTGCCGTTGTTTCAGGTAAGCTATCAGGCCTGCGTGCTTAAGTTTTGAGATGATGAGGTCCTTTATAAGAACCTACAGAAACAGGTCATTATCTTAATTTAGAACAGTTTGATCTAGATGCTGTTATATTAGCATAGAGATATTTCAGTCCAATGATCTGGATGCACTCTTTGGTTCCGTTAGGGTTATTTTGAAAAACAAACTTTCAGTGGTGCCTTCTAAGTTATTCTATAAAATGTTTTATAAGATATTTTGCTAAAAGTCAATTTGTTCTGTGTCATTTGTGGAAACCATTCTTTGAAGTTTGTGTTCTGGCTTTGTGCTGCAAAAGAGATGTGGACAACTAAATTAAGGTCAATTAGAAATTTGAAGGCAGAATGAAAACGATGAAGTTTCTGTTTGCATGCTGCTTGAATATAAAATAAAGACCATGTTAAGCTACAAAGTAATCAATATTAAAAACCTAAAAGCTAGGGTACAAGCACACACAGAGGCATTGCTCTGAAATTTCAGAACACACACCGTTCTATTTAGTCACTGAAATTCTTTCAACCTGTTTCACATCCTTTCCTGGAATACTTTTTGGGGCAAACTTGCAGCAGGTTAAGCTTGCTTTTACCATGCCAGTGTGTGTATGAAAAGTGCAGGCACTCATTTCTGTCTCATGCAGACAGAATACTTTCATGGCTACAGTTTGCCTAGAAGTTAGTTTTGTCCAGCTGAGGACACTTCCTCTTAAGCTCCTGTTATCTGTATGAATATTGTTTTAATTGTATATTTTTATGCTCTGGGAATTTTCCCTTTTTGTAATCTGTCCTGGTTTGCCCAAACCATGCCAAATTTGTATTTAAATAGTGTTCTATTCTGTCTTTCCTTAACAGGGCATCATATCTGACCTGTTTCCTGGGGTGGTTCTTCCTACACCAGACTATGACCTGTTTGTCAAGGCACTAACTGAAAACATAAACAAAATGGATCTTCAACCAGTTCCGTGGTTCATTGGAAAAATTATTCAGGTTTATTTTCACATAATTCTGGTGAAGAAAAGTGCGAGAGCAGAAACACTCTTCATTCACTGTCTGTGCCGTGAATGAATAGCTGATAGTTTCCATGATCAATTAATAGAATATTACAAACAGCGTATTTTTACTGAGAAAAAAATCATGGAGTAAAAGCCTGCTTTGCTTATAGTAATTTTTTAATTCAGCCAGCCTGTGAAGGAGGTAATGTCTGCAGCCGCATTGTAGGTCTTACGGTTCAGGACAGAATCTGTTACTAGCTGGGGCAGTGTATCCTAGTTAACAGAACTCTGGACTGGGAGCCAGGCCCCGTTCCCAGTCCTGCTCTTAGTCTTTTTGAGAAGTCTTGAAAGAGGTGACGTTTCTCACTCTTGCTTATGCTTCACCTCCAGCTCTGTCCTCCCGTCGTCTCCCATTTACTAGTATTAGTGACCTTTTTAAGAATGCTTAACTTTTCTTCTTGTGAGTAGTGCACCCTAGTGACAATGGCAAGGGCAAGAATGAGTGTCCTGGGGCAGGATCACGAGGGACCTCTCCAACAGCAGTTTAGCCTTGATGGCTTATATTCAGACTTGGTTTATGCTGCTTTGCAAACCATGCTTTATCTTGTATTTAAATAGGAGTAGTATTAACTGGTTAGAAATCTAAGCTAAACCAGAAAATATCAGCCTTAACCTGATTCAAAAAACTAATCTTTTGGGGCATTCTTCTTACAGGTGTGTTTGAACGTGTTCTGTTTGAAGGCTTTGACTTGAGTTCTGACAAGATCTTGGGGGGTGACTGAAGAAGTTACCACTCTTGCAGTCCACAGTCAGCCTCTGTGGCTGATCTGTCATATGACAGATCCTCAGAACTGTAGTTTCAATACCTTTGTGTTAGCTTCATTGGTAACGATTGATTTCAATTTAGGCTTTTACACTGGGCCGTGATCTGCAGTGTCTGGTTAGTGTCCTCACACCCTGCACAATGATGCTGTTACAGCTGAGGGATTACATTTAGCAAGGAGAAGGGGAGAATGTCTAGGGGGCAATGACTTCTTAAAATTATATCACTGAGAATTGCCATAATAGTATGACTGCCTTCTGATTTAGGTAAATGCTTTGGTTAGCCTTAACAGAGTGCAGATATTTGGCTGATATTTTGTCCTGTCGCGTCTGAGTCCAGGAGAGATACCTTGAGTTCCATACACGTAACTCTTACTTTTGTGCTATGTTAGAGTCAATCTCTTGTCACTGATGCAGATATATGAAATGATGCTGGTACGCCATGGCTTCATGATCGTTGGAGATCCTTTGAGTGGGAAGACCTGTGCGTACAAAGTGCTAGCCGGAGCCCTTGGTGATTTGTGCGCAGGTAACATTGTTCTGACACAACCTTCTCATTAAACGAAGTTAATTCTATGACTGATGTTTTCCCTTTGCAGGGATATGCCCAGGTTAATTATCCTATATTCTGGTTTCTCGACTGGAAAGCTTCTATTCATTGACCTATTTTTGTCTGGTGTATTTGTCTGGAAGTATTTTTGTTTGCATTTACTGGAATAGTAAAACATATTAATGTGTTTATGCTTTTTTGAGTTTTTTTAAGCATTGTATTTGTGCATAATAATCCTGAAAAAACTAGCTCTGATAGGGCAATTGTAAGTAGCTCCCATAAACATATAAAATCTATTCTGCTCTGCTTTTTCATTTTTTTCATGTGCTTTTGCACATAGGACTTTGTACTTCCCTTGTACAAGTAACGGAATTTCTTATTTGCTGCTGCCTAGCTGCCAAATGTCTGGGGTTTTTTGCCTTGGGCAGCTAAAGTAGAATTGTCAGGAATCTTCATATTCTGTACTTAAGTTGTTGAATGAAACTAACCTATTAAATTTTCAAGCTCATCTATTTGTCTTTTTACGCAGCAAAATCCATGGATGAATTTGCTGTTGAATACAAAGTTATTAATCCCAAAGCAATTACTATGGGACAGTTGTATGGCTGTTTTGATCCTGTAAGCCATGAGTGGACAGATGGAGTTCTTGCAAATGCCTTCAGGGAACAAGCATCTTCTACCACAGATGATCGGAAGTGGATTATTTTTGATGGCCCAGTGGATGCAGTTTGGATAGAGAACATGAACACTGTTCTGGATGATAATAAAAAGGTAGCCTAATTTTTGCCAGTAAGCTCGTCCTTCAATATGCATACTTTATTTTAGTAGTAGCTGTATTGTTACCATGTTAGTCAAAGGAGGTATGAAACTCAGGAAAGGCTGATGTGCTTAAAAGCATTGCTTTTTTCCCAGTTACATGAGTGGGTTTAGTAGATGACATTAAGCTGTTACTTCTTCCTAGAAGCCTTGGTTTGCTCCTGCTTTATTGAAATGAGGTTGCTCACTGAGGTGTTTTTATTGACCCTTTTAGGAAACTGAAATACATAAACTCGGTTGTGTAGCTGAAAGCTGAACTTGCTTAAATTACTTAGAGAATAAATTAATTTAAAAAAAAGCTGCAGGTCATAACTTTTTTCTTGCAGAGTTATTTAAAGATAGAGCGTTGTTCTCTGTGTCTCTGCAAGTCATTACAGTAATACGTGGAAAAGTTGAGACAAGGTCAAAAAACATGTTGTGAGAATACTAATGAGTGAATGAGGAGTGACACTAAGGAGAATGTTCAGTGATTTTATGACAGGCATTGCTTTGACTGAATGATCAGCACTGAAATGACTAGATCATGTTTATGTGATGCTCTTCTTCTAGCTATGCTTAATGAGTGGTGAAATAATTCAGATGAATTCAAAAATGAGTTTAATTTTCGAGCCAGCAGACTTAGAGGAGGCATCTCCAGCAACTGTCAGCAGGTAATGTGAAAGCATTCAAACTTGAACTGTCCCACCTTGTGCATCCGCTCCTGTACTATAGTTGTTTGTTCTTCCCAGGTGTGGTATGATCTATATGGACTCGCAGCAGTTAGGTTGGAAGCCACTGAAAGATTCCTACATGAAAACACTGCCTCCAAACCTGCAGGAAGAACACCGAAAGCTGGTGCGACACTTCATTTTTTTTACATAGGTCTAATTTAGAAGATTAACTTTAAGGTGATGTTCACAGTTTGCTCACATGAAGGCAGGCACGCAGAATCAAAACTCTTTGAAGTACTTCCGTGATTTAGAGGGTCCCAGATCTCTTAGAGGCTGTTGTAAATTATTTTGTAGTGATGCATGTCAAATGTTGTTGCAAGGAAAGTACCTGAGAGCTTGAGATGCCATGAGTATTAGAAATGTGATGTGGGAAAAACTGGAAGACTCAAAACGTTTTGAACACGTCCTTCTTCTGTCTAAGACGTCTAGAGTTTAGCTTGAGAAATGCTAATAATAATATTATTATTAGCAGCTTGATCTTCAAAGCTTTAGTCACATCATGAATCCTTGCTAAATAGCCTTTTGTGTACTGGATTGCTTGCATTAATGAGAGCTCTTTGTGTTGTGTATTGTAGTCTATTTTTAGCGTAGATGCAAATAAAAGTAGGTGTTGGTGGGAATCAGCTTTTAATCTTACCAAAATTAAAATTCCCTTTTTCCCCAATAGGGCATTAAAATCTAGTAAGAGAATCAGAATAAGATCTATCCATAATAAGATTGGAGCTGTAAAAAACTTTGATTTCTGTGATTTGTCAAATCCAAGGCCCCCTTTGAGTTTTTGCAGGAAATGGGGACCAAATTCAAAAGTAGTACCAAGACTAGAAGAGCCCTTTATTGACAGTTTTCTTAGTTGGTCAAAGAAAAATAATTATTCCTTAACCAGCAGATAGCTTGACCCTTTAGTGCGTCTTCTTGAGTACTAGTCCCTGGGAAAAGGCTAGGTCATGATTCCTCCTCTGTTTTCCTGCTTGAGGTCATGGAGATAGCACCAGCCATGGTCACTATCTACCTACATGCTGTGGCACTCCCTCAGGTACTAGTCAGTTCCAGCTTTCTGGAATTTCTGCTGTGGCACAGTATCTGTGCTGGGCCCTCAGTAGGGGCCTGTCCTTTTCAAGGGAGGATGAAGCCCTTATCTTTGTTTCTGTCGGAATAATTTTGTTGTTGCCTAAGCAAAGCAGCGGTCTCCCTAGGCTGCGCTACTGCTCTGCTGTCTGGATTAGTAACTGGATAACAAATTCCTGCTGAAAGTGGTAGAAGCAACTCATTTTCACCATCAGATAATGACGGCGTGACTTTGTGATCTGTACTGCCTCACACAGGTCCTTTCCTAATCTTCCCTCTGCCAACTTGGAGAATTTCTGATGCCATATGTTTTATTGAGAGAGAATTGAGGGACAGTGGGAAATGTGGCAACTCCTGCATTGTTTTAAAGCAATTTCATTTTCTTCTGGTAGGTCAATGACTTGTTTATGTGGCTAGTCCAGCCCTGTTTAGAGTTTATTCACCTTCATTGCAAAGCGACTGTAAAAACATCTTCTAGTCATCTGAGTTATAGCTTGATGAAACTCTATACTTGTCTGCTTGGTAAGTACCCTAAGCCTTATTATTTTTATTTCAATTTTTTTTTCCTGCTGTGTCCTATGACAAGGTGCAGGTTATCAAATGCAAGGAAATACCAAAGGAATTTCTTACAGTTGAGATCACACAACACGAGTCCTTTCTTCTCACTCAGTATTAATAATAGTTCTTTAACATACAGAACTTTCACATTTAGATGCTGGTGTAATTACAAAACTGAACATGGTCACGTGAGTGTATTCCATATGTTTTGCTTGCTGTTTGCTAGCATCCAAAGAAAAGAATTAGAACCCTTTGTAAATGTTTTTTCTTCTAATTTGTTTTTATTTGTAAATAGTATTTTACACCGACAAGATCCTCGCTCTGTAGATTGGCTTTGTTCCATGGAAGACAATGCTTTAAGTTTGTCTCAGAATACTTTTGCAAAAATGCGTGTTGAATTGGGATTTATGATTGTTACCGGCATTTAACTAAAATTCAAAATGTGTTTTAGATGAAATAAAGCAATCTGAGGAAGAAGAGAAGGAAAGCGTGTCTAGTCAGCAGATCGCCGTGTGGCTGCAGGGGCTTTTCCTTTTTGCTTTGGTTTGGACGGTTGGTGGGATCATCGATGCAGATAGCAGAAAGAAATTTGACTTGTTTTACCGGAACTTGCTAATGGGAATGAATGATGAAAACCCACGCCCTAAGAGTGTGACGCTTACCAGGAGCAGTATCTTCCCAGAAAAAGGTGCTTCTTCATAACTGTACTTGCCTGGCCTTTTATAAAGCAATAAGAACTCGGCACTTTAAGGGAGAATAGAGTGCCTGGCAGATGTTAAGTGTGCAGCAGAGCCACCATCTGCCAAGCCTTGGGCTGAACAGTTGGGTGCTCTTTCCTGGCTCTTTTAAGCAGGAGTAGCATATGCCTCATGTTGTACTCAAACCATGTAGCTGAATCTGACCTAAAATAATTTGGTGATGATAATGGCGGGGGGTGGGTGGGTGGGTGGGTGTATCTCGTGTTCTAGAAAGTCTTCGTTATCTCATAGTGTTGGATGCGTCACACTAAAATGATTGAAGTTTATTTTTATTCTTTAATCAGTGGGTTTTCCTATGTTGTGTTTTTCAATTAACAGGGAGTGTTTATGACTTCTATTTTTACAAGCATGGTAGCAGGCAATGGAACACGTGGACGGAGTACATCACAAAAGAAGAGCAAGTTATCTCCCCAGGGGCTAAGGTTCACATTGATATCTTTCATTATAGAATATAATTATTTGACTAAATGAGTTAGCAGTATGAATCAACTACCTTAGCTAGCTCTGATTCTACTATATTAGGCTGTGTACTGTTTGATCTGCAACATTTCATTAATCTCTGTGGGCTCCTTTTCATGCTTATGTCTTAATTCTGGTACCATCAATATTGAAAGTTGAGCGCCGCAGGTGAACCCGGAGCCCTGAGGTTGGCTGCTGGTTAAAATTTTTGGTTCTGCTTTAATCTCTGTAATAGCATCTGATGTTGGGGAAATCATGGTAGGAAAAAGCCAAAGTATGAATTTCCGTTCTTTCATTTTTGTTTTGTATGTTTGATATCATGATATTACAGTATGAGTTAATCACAGAGGGCAAGCAAAGAGACTTACTACTTCTTTGGGATATGGAGAGCAGTACTGAGAGTCCTGGATCCCCTTCATTTCCAAATAGGAGCACTCACATTTTGATGGCAGCTGTGAACTCAAGGGAGGTGTAGCACAGCAGAGATCTGCAAAAAGTACCTGTTCTGCAAATGAAATTTCAAGATAACTTAAGTGATGGTTGTTCACCTTTTCATTCCATTGTAGTTGCAACTGTCTTGTCTGTTAAGTACATGAGAGATGTAAGATTACATTTCATTCTGCTGTCTAAAATATTTTCTTGATACCTAGTGCAGAGTTGCTAATGGTAAGTGGAAGATGAGGAAGAGAAAAAAATTTCTATAGCACTGTTCCTTTCCCTTTGTACAGTAGGGGAACAGAATTAAGCCATGCCCAACTCTGCAGATCTCCTTCTGGGCTTTATATAGTGTCTATGAACCGTAATATAGATAATGCTATTTGTGCTATTTACTGTCTAAACACTGAACAAGAAGTGGGGCCATACTCTCTACCAGAATCTTGTTATAGCCCAGGTTTTCAGAGAAAAGAATTTTTAAAAAATGCATTTGTGCTACAGGCTTCCTGTAGTTGCTTGCAAATATTCATGTTGATTAAGGTATTAGATGTTTGACTTTAGTTTTTCATTTTACTTTCCTGTGTAACAGGTATCTGAGCTGATCATTCCAACAACGGAAACAGCCAGACAAATGTTTTTTCTTAAAACATATGTGGAGCATAATGTCCCTTTGCTTTTTGTGGGTCCCACTGGCACTGGAAAATCAGCTATAACAAACAATTTTCTACTACAACTTCCAAAGCAAAAATACATCCCAAGCTTCATCAACTTCTCTGCAAGAACCTCTGCTAACCAAACCCAGGATATTATTATGTCCAAGCTGGACAGAAGAAGAAAGGGATTATTTGGACCTCCTTCGGGGAAAAAAGCTATAATATTTGTCGGTAAGACAGTTTTTTTTCAGAGTTTTTACATCATTTTAATTCTGGCTTTAGGCAAAGGAAGAGATTTACTGAGGCTAGTAATTTTGGATTGCTTCAGTGTGTTTTGGCTTTTTTCAGGCATCCAAAGAAGGATTAGCACTGCCCCCTGCTGAAAAGTTTCTAACTGTTTAAGTGGTGGCTGTCTTCAGAATAGTTCATAGTGTTGCAGTGTTACAGGAAATAAAATAAAAGAAAATCACCAACCACACCAAATTCACCCCTAAGCATGCCTGTGAAATACAATGCCATTTGATTCTGGATAGTTTAATGGGAAAGAAGAATAACAAGACACAACTTTTTTCTATCTCTAGTTCAGTTATTTTTTTCTTCTTAGCTTTGAAAGAAAACCATGATTCCTGAACACTGAGGTGTTTTTTTTATTTGATGTCTGTGTTCTCCATAGATGACCTAAACATGCCTGCAAAGGAAGTGTATGGAGCCCAGCCACCTATTGAGCTTCTCAGACAATGGATTGATCACGGTCACTGGTACGACAAGAAAGATACATCCAAGATTAATATCATAGATGTGCTGCTTGTTTCAGCTATGGGTCCACCTGGGGGAGGCAGGAATGATATTACAGGTAGGAAATGTATTACTGTGGCAAGTAGTTATCTAATTGACTGAAGTGAAGAGGCACATTCAGTTTTGCTGATGACATTCTACGTTTCTGGATTACTTGTTAACCTACAGATACATTCACTGGCTGGGTCATTCCAAATAGAAGTCTGTATGCTCAAGGTCAAATCTTTGTCTGTTCCAAGGGGAGTTCAATCAACATTAGAAACAATGTTTTTAATGTTGATTAAACTGCAAATGATGAAAATAATACTAAAATTAGGGAATTGGACACTTTTTCCGTTTTCTATTCTTTGGAAAAGGGAGGGAATACATCTTCTCGCCAAGTCTTTCTGGCAGTTCTCTTCTGAAATTGTATCTCCTGCTGCTAACATAGGCTGCCTGCATTTACTTACAAGCACGTTGCCTGCAAATCCATGATTCCTGTCATATCTCCATAAGGGAGGCTATATTTTCTAATGAAAAAGTTATGTCAGTAAAAGACCTAATGTAGCTACAGCTACACCATTATAAGGCACTTTATGCCACTTTGCCTCATTTAGACACTCTAATACAGGTATGTGCTCTGAGAAGGCTTTAGTAAAATAACTATTTCGATACAGATAAACTTGTAATATGTACTAATGTATAGACTGAATTTTTTTAGATCAAACCTAATGATAACAAGATACTTGATTTGGTAAAGTTTTACTGTGTCATATCACAATCAACAGGGGTAACACGAGCTGAAATTTAAATTTGGGTAATAGTGGCCTTGTTGTAATGGAGATTCATGTTTTTCATATTAAAAACCATTATGCTAAGTGAAATACTGATGTAAAATATAAACCAGTTTATAATTCTTTTGCATCACTACTGGGTCAGAAATTTGCCAGAAACAAAATCATGGAGCTGGAGCCAGATTCAAATATTGTTGTTTGAGTGACAGTCAATCCTCGAATATGCTAGCTGAAAGGTGGAAAAATGTTTGGACATTCCTAAATCTTTCTACATCTTTTTGTGTGTATTACAGGACGCTTCACACGGCACTTGAATATTGTATCTATCTCTTCTTTTGATGATGACATATTAACCAAGATTTTTACTGCAGTTGCTGATTGGCACTTCAGCAAAGGCTTTGAGCCTGTGTTTCTAAGGTAATGTGATATATTTCCTGTAACATCGTTGTCATTTTTTCTTCTGTGATTTATCTGCAGAAGTTAAAATTGTATCTGTTTTACTTCTTAAGGCTGGGTAAGATGATGGTCCAAGCGACAATGGTGATTTATAAAATGGCAGTTGACAATTTTCTCCCAACTCCTTCAAAATCACACTATGTCTTTAATCTACGGGATTTTTCCAGGGTTATTAAAGGAGTGCTGCTCTGTCCACACACTCATTTGCAAGTAAGTTGTAGTTTAATTATGTTGCGGTAAGAAAGAGCAATGGAAAAAGTAAATTCTTTTGATAATATCAGTAAGTAAATGTCATGGTTTGGGCATAAGAAGTTCCAGTTTGTATTGGCAGGAAGGACAAGATAATAACTAGGTGGGGAAGCCAGTTAAGTTAGCAGATGCTGAGCCATGTGCTGAATGGCTTGGAACTGAAAGATTCCCACTGAGTTTAGTACAAGATACAGCAGGGTCCAGATGGACATTTCTGTCCTTTTGTTTTTAAAGAAATTCTGCCTGAGCTACATTTACCTGTTTTCTTGTATTTACATTTTTCAGGATGGAGATAAACTGATCAGACTTTGGATTCATGAGGTGTACAGAGTTTTCTATGATCGCCTAGTTGATGAGGAGGACAAGAAGGTATTCTTTCAGATGGTACAAGAGGCAACATCAAATGGCTTCAAGCAGAGCTTTGATAAGGTATTTTTGGGTAATGTGCTGGGACCAAAAACGAGACTGATGCCTTCTCAGAAATACTTAGACATTGAGATTACATTAATATTGGACACATTTTTAATTATTTCAATCAGTGTATTTGAAAAGTATGGATGGTCTTCTATTCAATATTGAGTATTATACCTATTCTTAGTCAAGTTAATACAAATTGCTTCATACCAGAATGATTCATAACTTCAAAAGGATTCTGTGTTGGTACAGAGGACTATCTCGAATAAATGTCTTACACAATATTTATCTGTGCTTTTGCTTAAGTTAATATTTGTACGAGCCAATGGGAGTAGTGGGTACTTTTCTGAGAAGCCTTTTGGGAACTTGTCCTATATTTGACAGCAAAATCTCTCTGTGAAGTATGCATATGTAGAAACTTGTATGCCAACCTACAACATATTCCCCATTTAGGCGTTTTTTGTGTTTGGTTTTTTTTTTCCAGACTGAGGTAATAACTAGAATAGCTGGAAAACAGTACTTCCCACAGTGTTATTACTATGTAGATAAAAATGAGTATGACTTTAAGGAAAATGGTTTCCTAATAGTTTGAATTACCTGTTGATTCTTGTCTTTTCCGTAGGTACTGAGTCATCTCTCACCTACTGGAAAAATCTCCGATGATGATATCCGCAGCCTGTTCTTTGGAGACTATTTGATGCCGGACAGTAATGTAAAAGTGTATGATGAAATCACAGACTTAAAGCAACTGACAACCGTGATGGAATACTACCTTGAGGAATACAACAATGTCAGCAAAGCGCCGATGTCCTTAGTCATGTTCAAGTTTGCTATTGAGCATATCTCAAGGATATGCAGGGTATTGAAACAGGATAATGGACATCTGTTGTTGGTGGGGGTTGGTGGCAGTGGTCGACAAAGTGCTACCAAGCTAGCCACCTACATGAACAGCTTTGAACTCTTTCAAATTGAAATTACAAAGTCCTATGGCATTCATGAATGGAAAGAAGATGTTAAACGAGTCATGCTGAAAGCAGGTGTTGGTAACAATAATGTGTCCTTTTTGTTCTGTGATAATCAGATAAAGGATGAAGCATTTGTAGAAGATATCAACATGCTTTTAAATACCGGTGATGTGCCTAATATCTTTGCAACAGATGAGAAAGCTGAAATTGTTGAGAAAATGCAAGGGGCAGCAAGGATGGAGAACAGGAAAATTGAAGCCACTCCCCTTGCTATGTACAATTTCTTTATTGAAAGGGTGAAGAAAAATTTGCATATTGTCTTAGGTCGGTATACAATGTGTTATTTCTTAGAATGTTTTTCTTAGGCTTTTTTGTTTCTGCTTCCTAACGGCAAACAAACTTAAGTAACAATCATGATTTATTTTTTTTTCTAGCCATGAGTCCTATTGGAGATGCATTTCGGAATCGATTACGGATGTTCCCTTCACTGATAAACTGCTGTACCATTGATTGGTTCCAAACCTGGCCCACAGATGCTTTGGAAATGGTTGCTAACAAGTTTTTAGAGGATGTTGAACTTGAAGATGACATTAGAAAAGCGTATGAGTTTATCTGTCAAGAAACATATGAAGCAAATGTTTGTTCCCCTCCCCCTCTGGGGAAACTCTGGGATTTCAGTGCAAGTCAAAGACACCTAGATATTTCTAATCTGATATTTCTGAAAATCAGGCCACTCTTTTAAGAAGTCTAAAATATTTCTTATAATGGGCAAAAACCAATTCTGCCTTCTCTAACACTAATATAATGTCATAGGCTTAGAGTTATTTCCTCGTAATTAACATAAAGACAGATTGTATTTTCATAGTAATGTGGAAAAATTTTCTCTAGGGTTGTGTCAATGTGCAAATATTTCCAAGAAAGTGTGAGAGAGCTCTCCATCAGCTACTACGCTACACTGCGAAGACACAACTATGTGACACCAGCTTCATACCTAGAATTGATTCTTACCTTTAAGACTCTGCTGAATAGCAAAAGGGAAGAAGTTGACATGATGAGAGCTCGTTATCTTATGGGACTTCAAAAACTTGATTTTGCATCTTCACAAGTAAGTTTCAGATGAAAACACTGAATAGGTACCATATGCATCCTTTAGTATGGGGTCTGTATAAGCTGATTAAAACTTACAAAACCCCAACATATTAAATACTCTCTTCACTATATTCGTGATGCTATTGATAATTTTCTATAGAAAGCTAGCAGGAAAAGTTAGATTACTGCTTAGCCATTTTAGGTAATTGTGGTATGTAAATTCAGATTATAGCACTTAATAGAAAGCTAAATGAAATTGATGGTACTCATTAAATGTTGAAGGAATAAACCTTGCAAATTTCATTATTTTCTCAAAACCTTAGTACCTAGTTCCTATTACCCTTTTCAAAATAGGGGAGAAGTTGAAGAATGTTGTAAGACAATAATAAATTTTAATTCCTGAGTAGATTCCCAGTAGAAAATTGATCAGGTTCCAGGTAAATAACCCCATTTTTTTAATCCATGTGATCCAGGGATTGATCTTTCCAAGAAGCAAAGTAAAGAGGTTTTCAGATACTTGCTGGATGAAGAAGAGCATCCAATTTGCAGCCGTTGCTGTCACTAATTCTGTGTTTCCTTCCAAGTTTCTCTTGGATTTTGTTTTCCACCTGTGCAATGAAGGATTACTTTGGGTTCCATAAACTGAAACTGACTGTAAGGAAAGAAATTACAGTTAATCAATTTATTTCTCCTTATTGAAATTAAGTGGATGATAAAAAAGCAAGCGTATTGCATGGAGGATAAAAAAGAAATCCTTTTTAAAAATCTATTCAGTTAAATAAAACAGCTCTTGGTAAAAATAGGCTAGAGGACTATTTTAATAATTATTTAGATCAAATGTCCCTTTTTAGATTGTATTAATGTGGTGTCTTCTGATCTTTCTTCCTAAGACATCAAGATGTGAAATGCGTGCAATGTTTACAGAAATTTTTTCTTGATTTTTCCCGTTACGTTCATCAGGTCGCAGAGATGCAGAAAGAACTGACTGCTCTTCAGCCTGAACTCATTCAAACTTCTGCAGAAACAGAAAAAATGATGATCAAGATTGAAAAGGAAACCACTGAAGTAGACGCAAAGAAGGAACTAGTGTCAGCCGATGAAAAAGAGGCTAATGAAGCAGCAGCTGTTGCTAAAGCTATTAAGGTAGTGTACAAGGGCTTGAGACAGGAGCATGATGGGTTCCAAGTCTTTCCAAGTAAATGGGAGTTGTGATGATGTGTTAATGGTATGAGCTAAGCTCTTGAAGTAACAAAATTGCAAGAGATGATGAATGAAATGTTCCTAATACAAACAAGGTAAATTTTGGCTGTTTGGAGTATGACTGTATCTCACAGTACTGCATAGCTTCCCTTTCTAGTTCACATCCCAAAAGCTGTGTAGCTCTTATTTCTGTACTAATATATTCTCCTTCTCAACAGATTGAGTCATGAGGTTATACTGTTTCCAGGCCCAAAGACAGTTCATTTAGAGTTAGCTGAGGTAATCTGGCATAGTGCTGCATGAAGCCTGATTAGGCATAACCTCAGAGATATTGTCACAGCCGCATGTCTGTAGCACAGAATTTCCCATGGGAAGCTGCAGGATTCCTCAATATTTTTTTTTTTTGTAACTAGTTGGAAATGTCAGTAATAGATAAGGTAGATAATTAGACAGATAGGTAGATCTGAGTACATGATAAAGAATTAAAGCTACACAGTATATATTTTTACCTGATCAGCACTGTAAGGTTTAACTAAGAACAACTATACCTAGCCTGTATTTTAATTCTCCTTGTCAGAGCACAGAGATTTTGATCTTGAAAGCTTGCCTGGCTTTTTCAGCTATCAGTTCATCTTATGGAAGTTATTAATTTATCTACAAACCTTCCCTCTTTAAACTGCTCAGACAAATTGTGGGACTGGTTTTCTCTACAAGAAACACAATGTTGTGAAGAGTCTTTTTATTAGGTACTTATAAGCGCAGAAGGTTCTCGGAGGCTGTGGTGGAGTTGGGTAATGAGTTTGCAGACCTGGGATTTTATGAAGGTTTACAGGCTTCTGCCCAATTTCTTAACAGGATGAATGTGAAGGAGACCTTGCTGAGGCCATGCCAGCTTTGCAGGCAGCACTTGCAGCTCTTGATACCCTGAATCCTTCAGACATCTCTCTAGTGAAATCCATGCAGAATCCACCTGGTCCTGTTAAGCTCGTCATGGAGAGTATCTGTGTCATGAAGGGAACTAAACCAGAGAGAAAACCTGATCCAAGTGGCAGTGGTAATGATGCGGTATTTGTTATCCGTGCCCTAGGAATGCTTGGGGTACTGCTGTGTTATACTAGTTAAGTGCTTCTAGCGTGAATGCAGCCACGTCCACTAAAAGTGCATTTTGCTATCAGTGACTTACAACTACACTGAATAGCTGAGTTGCTTTTGCCATTGTAACATATTGCACTTGCTTGACACTGCTGTACGAGCTCTGTAAATATGATTCCAGTCACCAGCACAAAGTCATCTCTTCAACTTCCTTTGACCCAATTTTGATTTTTGCATTGCCTTGAGGAACTCTGGGAGCTGGAGATCTGCTGTTCACCTGTATTTTCCCCTCTAATGCCTGCTACCAAAATCTTTCAGTTATACTGGGAGACAGAATTCTAGTTATACCCCTGTCACAGGTGATTACTCTAAAAGGCTCCTTCTGCGTGGGTTCTGTTGTTGTTGTGGGATTGCACAGGATTGGTGAGGTAGGAAAGGAAAGAGACCTTTTTCTTTCACTTTTCTTCTACCTTATGCCCCCACAGTTCAACCCTTCATAATTGAAAATAAGAATTCTTTAAATGTCTTTCATCCAAAGCTGTTACCTAGATTAGGAAGGAATGCTTGGTTACTGATTTATCTAATAAATTATGCTAAGAAAGACTGTATAGTAATTTGTTGCTTGCTGTGCGTGGTTGATTTAGAATTAATATGTAATTAATAGATATGGCATAGGTTAGTGATGCTGAAGTTCCTGTCGGAATTTCTTTAGGTAATGACTTTCCCAAATGAGTCAACAGTGGTTGCGTAATAAAATTTTGTTGCAAAATCAGTGATGTTAATTCTTCATATTATGTTTCAAGTATTTTTTCAGTTTGAACATGCATGTTTTAAGCCTGATCTTCGTATTATTTGCAATATAGGTAAAATGATAGAAGACTACTGGGGGCCATCTAGAAAAATTCTTGGAGATCTGAAATTCCTTGAGAGCTTAAAGACGTATAATAAGGATAATATTCCTCCCGCTATAATGAAGAGAATTAGAGAGAGGTTTATTGATCATCCAGATTTTCAGCCAGCTGTCATAAAAAATGTCTCATCTGCTTGTGAAGGACTATGCAAGTGGGTGCGAGCCATGGAAGTCTATGACCGTGTTGCAAAAGTGGTTGCCCCAAAGCGTGAACGATTGAGAGAAGCAGAAGCATTACTGGACGTTCAAATGCAGAAGCTAAAAACAAAACAAGCAGAACTTAAGGAGGTAGTTGATCGCCTCCAAGCTTTGAATGATGAGTTTGACAACATGAATGACCGGAAGAGAGAGTTAGAAAATAATATTGAACTGTGTTCACAAAAGCTTGTGAGAGCTGAACAGCTAATTAGTGGTCTTGGTGGAGAGAAAGATAGGTGGAGAGAAGCTGCACGATTATTAGGAATACGGTACATAGACCTTATAGGAGATGTGTTATTATCATCAGGAACTGTGGCTTATTTGGGAGCCTTTACTGTAGATTACCGCCTAAAATGTCAAAAGCAATGGCAGGTCCTCTGCAATGAAAAGAACATACCATGCTCCAGTGATTTTAGCTTAAGTAATACATTAGGGGATCCAGTCAAAATCCGTGCATGGCAGATTGCTGGATTGCCAATTGATACTTTTTCCATTGACAACGGCATAATTGTTTCTAACTCAAGAAGATGGGCTTTAATGATAGACCCTCAAAGGCAAGCTAACAAGTGGGTAAAAAATATGGAGAAAACTAACAGGCTGTCAGTTATCAAATTATCTGACGCACATTACATGAGGACGTTAGAAAATGCTATTCAGCTTGGAACACCAGTCTTGCTAGAAAATATTGGTGAAGAACTAGATGCTTTCATAGAGCCCATTTTGTTAAAGTTAACATTCAAACAACAAGGAGTAGAATACATGAAATTAGGGGAAAATGTAATTGAATATTCAAAAGATTTCAGGTTTTACATCACAACCCGCTTAAGAAATCCTCATTATCTTCCTGAAGTGGCTGTGAAAGTTTGTCTACTCAACTTTATGATTACGCCTTTGGGTCTTCAGGACCAACTTCTTGGAATTGTAGCTGCAGAGGAAAAGCCTGAGCTAGAAGAAAAGAAAAATAAACTGATTATAGAAAGCGCAGCCAACAAGAAACAACTAAAGGAAATAGAAGATAAAATCCTGGAGATCCTTTCTCATTCTGAAGGAAACATCTTAGAAGATGAAACAGCAATTAATATTTTGTCTTCATCCAAAGAGTTATCCGAAGAAATCTCTGAAAAGCAAAAAATTGCCTCTGTAACTGAGATGCAAATAGATTCTACTCGAATGGGGTATAAGCCAGTTGCTGTTCATTCAGCCATTGTCTTTTTCTGCATCTCTGATCTGGAAAACATTGAACCTATGTACCAGTATTCGTTGATTTGGTTCATTAACTTGTATGTTCAATCTATTGCTAAAAGCAAAAAGAGTGAAGATCTAGAAGAGAGAATTAAAAACATAACCAAGCATTTCACAATGAGCATCTATAATAATGTCTGTCGTTCACTGTTTGAAAAGGATAAGCTGTTATTCTCCTTCCTTCTGACAGTAGGCATTATGAAGGGAAAAGACCAAATAGATGATGATGTTTGGCGTTTCCTACTGACAGGAGGTGTTGCTCTTGATAATCCTCACCCCAATCCAGCTCCAGATTGGCTATCTGACAAATCATGGGCTGAGCTCGTACGTGCATCTAGTCTGACAAACCTCCACGGACTAATGGAACACGTAAAAGAGAATTTTTCAAAATGGAAGCTAATATATGACTCTGTAAGACCCCATGAAGAAGCCTTCCCAGATGCGTGGAGCACGCTGATGGGGTTAGATCGCATGGTTATTCTCAGATGTTTGAGACCTGACAAAATTATTCCGGCAGTGCAGGAGTTCATTGTGGAAAATATGGGAAGAACATTTATTGAACCACCTACTTTTGATCTTGGAAGAAGTTACAGTGATTCAAATTGTTGTGCCCCTTTGATTTTTGTATTATCACCAGGTGCTGATCCTATGGCAGGTGAGACTGGTATTAAGAAATCATTTTTTATCTGGTTAAATGTCACTGAGTGTGACTAAACTGATAATAGTGTAGGCCCCTTCATTTGATCTTTAAAGTGTCTTTAAAATACAATACAGCAGTGATGGAATATCAAACATATGCATCTGCGCATATATGTACAAGGATAGTAAAATTGCTAGAGGGTGGAATGAATGTGGTGGTGATGGAATGTCTAGGTCTCTGAGCAGCAATTTAGGGATCTAACGGCTTGTAAGAGCCAGACCAGTTTGTAATTTGTGCTTGCATTACAATTCTTTCAGTGGGTGTTTGGGACTTGCCCCAGTCTTTATTACAACCCCTCCTCCAGAAAGTTTCCTCCCTCTCAGTTACTAATTAAATGGTGTATATGACCACATTAAAAAACACATCTGTTAAATGTCCTTTTAAAAATAACCACCCAGATTATTTTTAAACCTGGTTTTCTGCCAAAAGAATTGTAATGTGGAGCCATACTGAAAGGATATATTTCCAGGAGGTAGTGGTTTTGATGGCAAAGCTGGAGGGTTATTTTTAACCAGATCTAAAGATTCAGTTTACAGCTCAACCCCCATAAACAATTGTACCCATGGAACAGAGAGAGGAGAGAACTGTAGTGCAGGCTGGAACTGAGCACTCAGGGCTAAAGGAGAGGACAGACATTTAACCTGGCTAGGGTTTTTGGTGATGTGGTTTTGGGTGTTTTTTTAGTATTACTTTACACAGCTAAATTTTAGCATATGCGTCAGAAACACAGTGAATGATACAGCATTTGATGCTGCTTCAGGGTTGTTGAGGTGGTTTTTTTTTTTTCAATTGAGTAAAATATTTGTTGACTTTTGCCCCTTTAATTACTTTTTACATTATAAAGATGATAAATATAACGTAGATCTACTTTCTAATAGACTTTGTCTTTGCTTGCATGTGTGAAACTTGCTATCATAGGTTTGCTAAAATTTGCCGATGATGTTGGCATGGGAGGTACAAGCATTCAAACTATTTCGCTTGGACAGGGCCAGGGCCCAATAGCAGCAAAAATGATTTATCAGGCTATTACTGATGGAACCTGGGTAGTGTTACAAAACTGCCATCTTGCAACTAGCTGGATGCCTGCTTTGGAAAAAATCTGCGAGGAAGTTATAGTGCCTGAGAATACCAATGATAAATTCAGGTAGGAGTTTTAATATTTTGCTGGTTGTAATGGGAGTGTTTCTTGTTTGCTGAAGACACTAGTAAAAAGGAAGGAAACTTTGAACAACTAAGTGTAACATTCATATCGCTTATGTGCAGTGATAAAATAACAATACCTAATTAGGATGCCATCTTTTCTACCTGTCCAATATAATCTACTTTATGCCTGCTTTTTAGAACAAATTTAGATGTTATCATTATAGTTAAGCAAGTAATAAAACTTAGTCTTCTGCACATCAATACTGAGGATTTATAAATACTGATGATTTTTTGATAATATGCTTTTAAAAATTCTTTTCAGGTTGTGGTTAACTAGTTATCCATCAGAAAAGTTTCCTGTTAGTATCCTCCAGAATGGCATCAAAATGACGAATGAACCTCCAAAAGGAGTTAGAGCGAACCTTCTTCGATCATACCTTAATGACCCCATCTCCGACCCTGTGTTCTTTAGCAGTTGCCAAAAGCCAGAAATATGGCAAAAACTGCTGTTTGGCCTTTGCTTTTTTCATGCCATTGTGCAGGAAAGGAGAAACTTTGGCCCACTGGGTAAGGTTTAGATTACTTTGCAGGTTGTGTCAAAAAGATTAGTAGTTTTGAAATGCATTATTGGAGCCCCTTTGTAAAAAGGCGGTATTGTTGTTAGCAATATTACAAGAGTGCAATCTGTATTGCACAGAACATAATAAAGTTTAAAAGCTGTTAGTTGCAGGGACTCTCATTCAGACAAAGCTTCTTTTGAAGCTACTAAAAGTATTACCCTGGGGGAGACTAAAGAGTACCAGTTTTCCAAGTAAATATATTCTACGGTAGTTATATTAAATTATAGCTTACTAAATTATTAATTTATTACTGTCATTCTTACTAGCTAACCATCAAATCCAGTTCCATTTTAAATTTTCATAATTAAAGATGTGTCCTATTCAATACTGCTTTTGTTATTTATGTGTATAATTCATTTTATGAAAGCTAGTGCATATCTGTACTTGGTGCGAAACAAATTTACGTAGCTGTAGTGTGTTGTTCATAACACAGCAATGAAAAGATATGTATTAGTAAGATTCGTGCTTCAGTTTTTTCCATACTCTCGAAATATTTAGAAAACTATATAGAATTTCTACATAGAATGTAGAAATGTATGGAATCATAGATTCCATTTTTATAACTAGATAAAGCTTATACTCACCGCTGGTGTACGTGAAATTCTCAGCCTTCCATTCTGTCTGAGTCTGTCTTCGTCCTAACAGGCTACTGTTATAAAATGTTGTAATTTGACTGAAAGCTGTGGTCCTTATTTTAATAGGCAGCTATAAATAAACACTAGATTGTCAGGATGAAGATACTAGTTTTTTGCTTTAAAGTGAAAATATAATTTTTGTAAGTGGCAAAGAGATCATTTTCAAAAGCAACATCTACTGCTTATTGTGACCAGCTGTCTGGGGGAAGAAGGGTAGTTGCAGCAATAGTCCTATTTTTTGGTTTGCACTAGGGGTATAGGTTTTCTGCAGGATTCTCTTATCTGGAGTATGCTCCTGTGCAGTTTTTTGGTTTTGGGTTTTTTTTGTACTGTTACTCTGAATGTCATATACAAACAGCATTAATAGATGGGCAGACTGATTAAAAATTAAAATCAATCAATGAATTAAAACTCCTGTTCTCATTGTTTCCAGATAGTAACAGATTAGCTGAAAGTACGGAGCAGGTCTGTGTTCTACTTCAGATAAAACACAATTTTTCAGGAATGTGTGATACCGAAATGCCAGTGCGTATGTTTTAATTATACAGAACGATGTTTATAGTGCCTTAGGATACAATATTGTTATGGAGTCATATTCTCCCTTGTGCAATAAGCAGCCTGGTAAATTCCAGGGATGCTTCTAGGCACTGTCTGGCAGCTGTTATCTTCAGCTCTGTACTAAGGGTATAGTACCAATAACATAATTTCCTGAGCATGGTTATCAGTATTCATTCCCCATATCGGCATCATTCCCCATTATATCTTTTCTGAATTGAACAGGTTGGAATATTCCATATGAATTCAACGAATCTGACCTCCGAATCAGCATGCAACAGATCCAGATGTTTCTGAATGCATATGAAGAAATACCATTTGAAGCTCTGACATACCTAACAGGTACCAGCATTGCACCCTCTACCATGTGTTGACTTTGCTAGGCACTTTCAGCTGGTACAGTGATAAACTGATGAGTTCTTGACAAATTGAGTGGATTCCATTCAGGTTTACTTTCTTGGCCTTCCACATACAGACAAGTCGGATCCTAAACCCTCAGATGTCATTGCTCTCTTGGCTCATAAATAGCTAGAAGAATTATTTATGGTCCAGCAAACCTCCTGATCTTTGTTTCATATATGCCAAATAAAAACGTCAATGGCCTTGGTTTCACTTTAGCTGATCAATATGATCTTGACACAGCAAGCATTGGCAGTTTACCAGAGGATGCGATAATACTCAACAATTTAAAGCAGGAGGTGCTGACCTGCATAAACAACCCGGTTGCTGTGGCTATTCAGTTCACCTTCTCAGGTAGCTGCTTCTTGGCACTTCCTTTGTCGACCTTATAAAGATAGTTCCTGATTTTTGCTAATATTATGAAATATTTGTGAAAAAGAATCTCAGGAGTCAGGATTAAAGTAATAACTGTGAGCTTTTAGCTGTTTTCTGTACTTTATATCAGTGTAAACCTCCCCTTGTTGCCTACCTATTAGTTAAATCTCTCCAAATCCTTCTGCACATGGGTATTGCATATTTGAGATCCCTTGTTTTCTACTGTATACATACATAATCGGGTTAAGTTTGCATGAAAGGAACAAGACAAAGATCAGCTATATAGCACTGTTCAGATTTTGACAGTTCTAAATATTCTTACTAATGAGAATTTCAAGCAAAAGAGCTGTCATTTAAAACCTGAGTTTGTTTACTGCGGCATGAGTAGCAGTCTCTCAGACCAACTCGTAGTGTTCCTTAAACCTTTCATCATCAAGACGCACAAATTTGGCCCATAGCTCCAAAGGTGTTAAAGTGCCTCATTTCCATTCAATCAATTGAAGTGTAGGGCCTAAACCCTTTGGAAGATCTGGAGCTTCAGAACTTTAGTTTACTGGAGCTATACATTATTGCAAAACAATTTTTATTTATTCATTAACTTTCAGTTTTTCATCATGGTTTTCTGTGTCCTTTCCCAGGGGAATGTAACTACGGAGGCAGAGTAACAGATGATAAAGACAGGCGTCTTCTCCTGTCCCTTCTTTCCATAGTCTATAGCAAGGATATAGAGCAGGACAAGTATATTCTTGCACCTGGAGATGACTACTACGTACCACCACATGGTCCATATGAGGTGAGAAGATAACAGATGTAAATTCTCTGTGAGTTATTGGGAAAAACCTTATCTACCCTGTACTTTGATATGCTGAATACAACAAATAGAAAATAAACCCCATAAGATCACAAAGCCATGCCAGAATATATCTTATGTATGAAGAATTAATCTGGTACTTAATATCTAACACACCCCAATGGATGTGTAGATCATCCAATATTCTGGTGTTTGTTGATGCAAAGAGCCACCCCTGTGCAGGTTTCCAGTACAGTTCTAGAAAGCCAATAGGAGTCAGGCTTCAGGAATTTACAAGGCACTTCTGCACCCTCTTGCAACAACTATTGCCTTGAAAGCAATGACCAGGATGAGGAGGTGGAATGGCAGGTACATACTCAATTTTCATCCCTTTTTTCCCTTCTACCAGCTGCATAGAGATAACGAATGTGCTCAAATCCCACCTATTTGTGTAGCCTGCAGTTGTAGGGGTGAAACACAGAGCATCCCACCCTCTTTTGTGACTCCTAGTGTATCATCAGTAAGTTTGCAGATGACACCAAGTTAAGTGGGAGTGTTGATCTGCATGAGGATAGGGAGGCTCTACAGAGAGACTTGGATAGATTGGATCGATGGGCCAACGCTAATGGAATGAGCTGCAACAAGGCCAAGTGCCAGGTCCTGCACTTGGGCCACAACAACCCCATGCATCGCTACAGGTTTGGGGAAATGTGGCTGGAGAGCTGCCTGGCAGAAAAGGACCTGGGGGTTCTAATGGACAAGTGGCTGAACATGAGCCAGCAGTGTGCCCAGGTGGCCAAGAAAGCCAATGGCATCCTGGCTTGTATTAGAAATAGTGTGACCAGCAGAAGGAGGGAGGTGATTGTCCCCCTGTACTCAGCACTGGTGAGGCCACACCTTGAGTATTGTGTCCAGTTTTGGGCACCTCAATACGAGAGAGATATCGAGGTGCTGGAGCGAGTGCAGAGGAGGGCAACGAAGCTGGTGAAGGGCCTGGAGAATAAATCTTATGAAGAGCGGTTGAAGGAGCTGGGACTGTTTAGTTTGAGGAAGAGGAGGCTGAGGGGAGACCTCATCACTCTCTACAACTACATTGTAGAGAGGTTGGTGCTGGTCTCTTCTCACAGGTAATTAGCGATAGAACAAGCGGGAATGGGTTCAAGCTGCAGCAGGGTAGGTTTAGGCTGGACATTAGGAAAAAACTCTTCACAGAAAGAGTGGTCAGACACTGGAATAGGCTGCCCAGGGAGGTGGTGGAGTCACCATCCCTGAATGTGTTTAAGAGTCGTTTAGATGTGGTGTTAGGGGATATGGTGTAGGGGAGAACTTTGTAGAGTGGGGTTGATGGTTGGACTCGATGATCCCAAGGGTCTTTTCCAACCTAAATGATTCTATGATTCCTACCAGCGTTCCTTGTATATTTCTAATGTACATTCCTTTCTCCTGCTTTCTTCTGCTACTTACCTGAGGGTGGTAAGAACAACTCCTCAGTGAGTCTTTGAACCATTCAAAACTTTTATATTTACCTCTGTGGACTAAGTCAATTCCTGGATGCATTTAACTGGGAACTTACGTATTTGATTGTAAATGGGAATGTTCGGTCCAAGTTGGATTTACTGATCATTTATCTAAATGTTTCTTTTACAGTCTTACATTGAATACCTACGAAGTTTACCAATTACAACACATCCTGAAGTGTTTGGACTTCATGAAAATGCAGACATCACCAAGGATAACCAGGAGACTATCCAGCTTTTCAGTGGAGTGCTTCTGACTTTGCCTAGAGAAGCAGGGGGAGGTGGGAAGTCCCCTCAGGTAACTAAGGAAGAAAGACCAACTTACGCTCTGGAAAGGTGCCCTTTCCTGTCATGCCCTAGGTCTCAGACTAATCCAACACCTCTTACAACGTGACTCTGGTGCTGGGAGTAGATCTGAATGTCACTGTAGATAAGCAGACAGATTTGGCATAGAAGAACCTTTAAAGTGGCAAGTTGAGCCTGATTTACTGGGGGGTTGTCTAGTGACCGTATTCACTGATGTCTGATATGCTGTAAGTAAAGCTTCTCTGGTGGCTGGGATATTCATGTGGTTTTCCCATCATTTTCCCCATGCTGCATACTTTGTCTTTTACTTCATTGTGGCAGTAGTAGGATTATGCTTGTCTGCTCTGCTGCCTGTTTCTTTAGAAGTTGCCTTAAAACCTTTTTGTAAGTTAAATAAAAATTACTAACAAATTTAAAACTATTGAGAAGGGAAAAGGAGCACGCAGGCACATGCAGACGCAGACAGACAGGATGATGCACAAAGAGTAAGAGCACGTAAGCGTTATTTCTTTAGGAAAATGGACTGAAATACCTATGTGGTTATACAGAAAAAAATGTAACATCTATAGTGTTTTGTGCAATTTATTGAATAAAAAGAGGTGAAAAAAAGGGAAATTCCTCATTCACTGCAAACTTGTGATTTCAGGAAACTGTTGAAGATCTGGCGCAGGACATCCTATCCAAATTACCAAGTGGCTTTGATATTGAAGAGGTTATGAAGGCATACCCAGTACTTTATGAAGAGTCCATGAATACAGTTCTGAGGCAAGAACTAATTCGATTTAACAGGTATGGCTCAGTGTTTTGTGTAGCACTACTAATAATGAAATATGCTTGTGTTCATCAGTGCTAGCCATGCACAAGCCTTAACCAGTTATAAGCCTTTTACAATACGTTGTTCTTGACATGATAGATTCTGCTTTGGGTGAACCTTTTAAAGAGACTTGAAAGCTGCAGCTGGCTACCTGAATATGGAAATAGTATCTACGTTCTTGGAGTATGAACTTAAATCAGATTTGAGTTTGTTGTGCTGACATAGAGCAGCCTACTTTATTCTTTTTAAGTCATACCCAGGCCCCAGTATTCACAGCACACTACGTTAATTAGTGTTACAATCTTTAAAGCTCTTGTCACTTGATTTCTCTTGTCTAGAATGGGAATTTTCTCTATCTTTCATTTCTCTGTGTGTGTTTTTTCTTTGTTTGCTTTTCTGAAGTTAAGTAAAAGTTTTGATAACTACAGGTGAGGTAAGGAATTTCTGACAGGACATTTACCAGCGTTGATCAGCACTTCATTCAATTTGGACTCAGGTCTGTGGCCAGATAGTAAGTAGTAAATAATGAGATGGCGATTTCTTTGTTTTATCTGAAGGCTTACTGAAGTTGTTCGGAGCAGCCTCATTAATTTAGGCAAAGCCATTAAAGGCCAAGTGTTGATGTCATCTGAACTTGAAGATGTTTTCAACAGCATGCTAATGGGAAAAGTACCGTCAATGTGGGCTGCCAAATCCTATCCATCACTGAAGCCACTGGGAAGTTACGTGTCCGATCTCCTCTCTCGTTTGATCTTCTTCCAGGTATGCTGAACTGAGACTGACAGGTCTAAGGACTGGTGGTTGAAAGCTGAATGGGTAAAATGTGTATCAGTACTGTCCTCACTCAGCAGTGCCCTTATAGCCCAAGATTGTGGACTACTTGTACATACTCGTGACAAAATATATACTGCATTAACAGCATTGGAATTAGCTGGGCAATTGCTCAGCCGGGTGAGTTGGGAGTATAATCCTTTAGTACTAATCCAGTGCTGCGTTTGGTAGTTTCCATTTTTCTGTTTCTAGAAGATGCATTTTACTTTGCATTGATGCCTTAATGATTTCCCTGCTCAAAGGACACTGAACCAGGTGTGAGAATGCTTTAGAAACGGTGCATAACAGGCACTATTAAATTTTGTATATGTGACTGTAAATCTCTTTCAAGTTTAATAAAAAGTGACAACACTTCCACACACTTTTTGAACAAGCTATTTTATTCTTTATTCACCCTTCTATTACTTCCCTTGTATTCTTAGCGCACTCTTTAAATTACTTAAAATTTCAGGTGTACCTTAAATAGCTGAGGTACCGAGATGTAGTGGAATTCTGTACAAGTCAAGGGAGGAGAAAGCTAGGAAGAAGTGTCTGAAAGATTTGTATAAGCAGCAAAGTTTCCTGTTTGCTGGATCAGAGTACCTTCTGAGCTTCTTTTGACTCCAAATGGCTTAGAGTAATATAGGGACATTCTGCCCTTGCCTTGTTTTTCCTACTGCCTTTGTGATAGCCAACAAAGATACTGGCCCAAGATCTCCTTGTCTGGCATCTTTGTACTTGAATGATTTCCTTTAGGATCTGATGTGTTGGCTGTAGTGAGTGCCCTCGCAGTCATCGGTGAAGATACTATGTAAGAAACTTTGGCCTTTTTTCGTGTTAGGAGATTGGTGTTTACAAGACTGTACAAGAGGGTATATTGATAAAAGTGTCCAAATTCAATCATTTTTCTTTTTTTTGCTGGCTAGTATCTAGACAGCAAAATATGCTTATGCTACTTTCTGAAATTTCTTTCTCAGTAGCAGCAAGTTCTGGTTGTTTTAGAAGGAGTGATTATTTTTGTTGTCATCATAAATAACTGACTTCTGTGATTTGTTGTCTCTGAAAAATACAGAACTAATGGTAGTATCCAGAGGGTCCCATCAAGGTTGAAGCAGTCATTGTGCTGTTTGAGCATATCTGAAAAGACATACCATTTCTGGTGAATGGGCACAGTGAAGCCACAGAATGTATTTTTTCTTAAGGTTGTTTTTTCTTTTCGTGTTCAGGATTGGGTCATCAATGGACTGCCCACAGTCTTTTGGCTCTCAGGATTTTTCTTCACTCAGTCTTTTTTGACTGGTGTTTTACAAAACTATGCCAGAAAATACACCATCCCGATTGACCACATCGGATTTGAATTTGAGGTAAGAAAATACAGAGGAATTTTGTTTTTCTTGAACAGTTTGAAACATGTTAAGGGGCAGCAAGGAATAGAGTTTTGAAATGAAAAGAAATTTTATTTAAAGGAGTAATTTCAGACTGTCACTTACAGGATTTAATACACTTCAGATAAAAATAAAATCAAGCAATGGTTTAATCATTCTAGGTGATGAAAGAGGAGCACACCATGGAGAAAATGCCAGAAGATGGGGCTTATGTGAGAGGCCTTTTTTTGGAAGGCGCACGATGGGATAGAGAATCCTTGGTAATTGGAGAATCGCTTCCAAAAATCCTTTATGATCCTTTGCCCATAATTTGGCTGAAACCTGGAGAAAGTTCCAAGTTTCTTCATATGAACATCTATTCATGCCCTGTATACAAGACGAGCGCAAGAAGAGGCGTCCTATCCACTACTGGCCACTCAACCAACTATGTTCTCTCAATTGAACTCCCTTCAGACAAGCCCCAGAAACACTGGATAAATCGAGGTGTAGCAGCACTATGCCAGTTAGATGACTGAGAGTATGCAAGTCAAAACACTCGCATTTTGTTATTAAAAGATATACTTTACTCCCCAATGGCTACATTTATTTTTTTTATATCGGGATTTCCTGCTGACTTCAAAGCAGCTCTCAATTTCCTTTGGTTTTTAGCCATTATCAGCCACTGAGCAAGAGTGAGTGAAAATAGAACACTACAAACAGAAACTTATTTCAAAGGCCTGGGCTTTATCTTGAAATAGATCAGAATGAACACAACTCCCATCAAATCCTAATATTACCACCTAGCTGCTATCATAGGGCGCTTTTTTTTTTATTCTTAATGAAATTGGGCCCAAAGAGTTTTGCTGCTGATTTTAATGGGGATCTAATCCACAACTCCTGCAAATAAGACTCTGTGGATTTGCCTACCACTTCATGTCCCAGTATGTAGGGCAAGGAGGGAGGAGATGAGAATAGTCTGTTGTCAACATGTGAAACCAATCCTCAACTAGACTGAACTGTCAGAGCGGTATTATAAAACTATAGTAACTGACATTCCTTGAAGCTGTGCCTCAGAATTTCCATGGAAAACTTCTAAACAGCACATGCATTGGGAGCCTGCCATTTCTCAGAGCGGTAAGCTTGTCTCATAATTTTTAAACTTTTTTTTTTATTTCAGTATTATTTACCTACATATCCCAAGTGCCTAATAAATGGAGCTGTTTCCTTTCTCCCGTAGTCTCATTTTACTTCCACATCTTGCCCTCTTGCGTGTTGGACTAATAACCATCTGAAATTTTGTACTTGTTTAAGCCCTTTCATCAGAGAAGCTCAAAGTAGCTTGCAAATATTAATTAAAAATAAAATAGCCTGAACACCTTCAAAGAGCTGTGCAGTCGTTAACTAATCCCCACAGCATGCCAAGAAGGTACTAAAGATGGATCATTAGACTTGTGTACACAGTACAAGAGAAGCACAAAGATCAAGGCAAACATTTAAAAAAACCCCACTGCATAAACATCCACTAATTTGGGGTCTTGTGTTTTTTCTCATTGCCCAAATTGCAGCATTTTAATGTTTTGCTTGAGGCCTCACAAAGTCAGAGATGCAGCTGTAATCCAGCAATTCCCAGTATCCTGCTACAATCATTAAGGGATGCTGCTACAACTCATTAAAACATAAGGTTCTTGTGACAGGATTTATCTGTTGTGTTGTGCTTAGCTGTTATAGGTGAAAACAGTGCTCGTTTTTGTTTTATTAACCCCTGGTTTGGTTTAGATAGATATTCATAAAATAGTAACTTTTAAGAACGGTAGTGTGCAGGTAAGCAAGAAGTGTTACAGGTATGTTGTACAGTGCTGCTCTGCACAAAGATCTACAGAGGCAATTCGTACAGTATCTTCATATACCATGTTCGATGACTCATAAACAGTAAGTACAGTGTGCAAGCATTTGGTGCATCATTATTGGTACGTGGTGACTAGGGCAAAGATGCCAGGACACTTAATGGATATTTGTTTTAATGAAGGGGACAGAGGTGTGCAGGTGGTTTAACTTACTGATGGGGAGAACCTACTCTTAACAAATTAGACTAAATGATATTTGGCATCTGTAGCAAAAATAAAACTTATCTATGAGTGTTACAGCACAGTCACCCAAATTGACTACAATTTTTGAGCATAGAATCATGTTTCAGAAGTTCTATAAATAAATGAAGATTAATTAAAATTGGTCCTTTAAATACATAGTCTTTTCTTAGGCTTCATAAGAATAACACAGATACTTTCTACTTTTCATATCATTAAATTTAACTGAAATTTAGTACATATTTAAAAAGCCATTGTGGTAATTACCATATTTTTGAGTGGCTGCATCTAATTGTTGTGGCTATCACACCAACAATTCAGATCACTAATTAGGTCACCGTGGCATCAGAGATAACAAACCAGTCACGAGACTCCTCTTAGAGGGGCTTTGCTGGACCAGGGCAGAGGCTGGACTTCGTCAGTCGCTGCTCTCAAAAGGATCTTTCTATTTAGATTTGAGCTTGTGCGTGTAAGTGACAGCTTACCTGTCGCTGCTGAGGCACTGCTGAAAGGCAAGCTGAGGCAACCATAGAGTAATCATTCATAAAACACTAAAATGAAGAGAAGTTGAAATCTGAGGACTGAGTTTTTCCATCCTTCTTCAGATAACGCCAGTCTTGCAAACACAGTCATCTAAATTAAGCCATTTTAAATTAAAAGCCAGATTCGCTAGTATATGCTAACTAAATTATGTTTTATGGAGATAAATTACTTTTAAACTGTTGGACAATACTGTCACATGGGTTTCTTGTTAATGCCTTTTTGTGAACAAGCACTAGTGGATATTTTATTAAATGACACAGTTGTGGTTCTCGTGAATATAGAGTGGCTTTGCTACTGCATTGTGTGCAATGTCCTTGTTACTGCGCTGATTTTCTAAATGCTTCTTCTGTGTTAATGTTTAGATTTGAGATTAAGGCATCTCTTAGAATGTAATTAAAGACATATTTCAAGCTTTTATAGATGTCACAAAAATACATGGATAAGAAAGAAGTCTATAAAAGAGAAGTCATGCATCTGCCGGTTGCTGTGTCCCCCTTTGCCAGGGATCGGGCATGGCTGAGTTGCTTTAGTTGACGATTATTGAAGTCCGTGATTTCCTGGGCTGCCCTTCCTATTAGAGAAAAAGTAATGGACTGTTGAGGAATATCTGTCTTAGAGATATTTTTCTGTGGCTCTCTGAAATGAGCTTCCCAGCCTTATTTCCTGAGCATTGTCTAGACCTTCCTGAAGAATGATAAGCTGGCTAAACATTAGAATTCACAACTTTTCTTGGCTGAAATGCATTAAAAAATAAAAAAAGCAACTCAGCTGTTAGTCGGATGTGATAAAAATGTGATAAATTTTTGGACAAATAAGTACCTTGTAACGGTAATATTAGAATTCTTGGCTTTAAAGGTTTAGTATTTCCATTTCTTAATTAGAAGCTCTCATTAAACAAACCACAAAACCCACCTGTAATTACTGCAAATCATAGATTCAGCCGTGCTAATAACTCAAAGCAGATGGAAAAAAAATGCAGTATACAGACATTACAGAGCAAGAGACACTTTTTCCTTAGAAATAGCAGAGACATTTTCAGTTAGGGATGCTGTAAGACAGATATGGTTCATACATTTTCTTAGGAGATGGAAACCTTTCTCTTATCTCATCTGTACAAAAATCCATTTCAGAAACAGAAAGTACTGTCTCTGTTGATTTTAACGCTGTTGGTTTGTTAAAGGGAAAATTATACTACGAAAAAGCAAAAGACAATACAAAGGCCCCGAATTCTTCCGAGTTCCTGTAAGCTACAATGTTTTGCCTAATAGGATTAGAAAAATCAGTGAAAAGTGCAGGTCTCTCCTGTGATTAGCATTCTTGAAAATTAATTTATAGGTGTGATCAAATAAGTGACCTTTCTGTCTGTGGATAAAAGATGGATGTAACTGATACAAATTCTGATTCTGATATATATATAGAATATATATCAGATACTATATTCTGATATATAGTAGGACCCCAAAAGAGCGCCTTATTTTCTCCAGATCTAAAAAGTATTACAAGAACAAGCTCATAAGTATTAGTTGGGAAGATAGATCAGATAACCTAATCCCTCTTAACGCGTCTCTCAGTTCTGTGATACTTCCCTTGGAACAGATTGGGTCGCTGCTGCAACTTAATGAGTGTTTCCTTGCCCCTAGACAACACTGAGGGGGTACATTCAGTAAGCAGGTGCTGAGTTCATCTTCTTAAATGATCGTGTGCTTCCTAATGATGGTGTTAAATTTGGTTTCATAAGTGCATGGCTTCATAAATTACAACTTTACTAATGATGGAGTTAGGGATAGAATTTCCAGAGAGGAGGTGTTATTTAGATATTCAAGGCCAAATATTGTGTCAACAAATTACTACTGCATTGCCTACCGGTTGGTTTGCAAGAGAGTTCGTGCAACTGTCTCAGGATTTTTATTTCTAAAGAATATAAAATTAATGTTATCTTTTTATTCTAAATTATTCTAAAGCATCTCCTGACTAGTGTGATAAATCGGAAAGAGACAGTATTTACTGGAGGGGGAGTAAAAGAAAGTTAGGGAAGTACAGGACAGAGTGTACACTGCCTGATTGAATCCAGTGCATTACAAATGCTCAAGAACTCAGAGGCATTTTAGGATAACATCTTTTTGCAAGTAAAATTAATGTGTAGGAATGACACATTGAACCATCGCTGGGATACTTCTTGACAGAAGTTACACAGTCCTTGGAATTTAATACAATGAGTACCAGTTGAGACGTCTGCCTACCCATTAACACTGAGCTGCAGATGAAATTTTTTTATGGAACTCTCTCAAAATGGTAGTTTGACCTCCAAAAACAAAGGACTCTCTTTTAAGGCAGATTCTCTTTTTCATATAGAGTTTAACTTAAGCTGTAAGGAAGGATTTTGCTCTCTAGACTTGACAAAAGAGCCAATCTAATCCTTCCTTTCGCTGAACAGCCTCAAGTTTTAACAAATTTCAGTTATTGCCTTCTGGTGCTGGAAAGTAATGAGGGTCAGGCACTAGTTAATAATTTCTCGAACACTTACTTTGAAAAATCAATGGGCATTTAAAGCATCTCAAACAATGTGATGCTGTTACTACAGTTCAACTTTTCAGTTAAGCAAGTGGATACTCATTTGAGTTACTTAGGGCTACTTGAGCCTTTTTAAAATTGCATATTTATATTTCCCTTTAGAAATAATCTCAAACTCATATTGTTATTTCAATTTGATATAAATTTTCTGTAGTTTTAGAGATGTTCTTTTGAAATAATTACAACTTAATGGTGTGTGCTCATGAAAGAGTTGTGACTATAACACAGAGAGTAAATTTAGACTGCTCATTTACATAGCTGTTTATTCACCAGATGAGTCACAGCATCAGTACCTTCATTAGCCACATGAATTTTAAGAATTAAAAAGCTTCAAATGATAGTTAAATGACAAAGAATGAGCCTAAGCTTCCATTCAAAATCCTTGTCTCTACACATTTTGGTTTGGCTCAGTTGAGCCATCCCTACGCCGGTGCATCAGAATGAGGATAGGAAAAGACTGTATTTGGACTTCTCTCAATGAAGGATTAAGCAGTATCTATAATCACGTTATTTTTACTGTCTTTATTCCATCTCCTTTTAACTAGGCTAAAGTAGTTTTGTTTTGTGTCTTCCTGGCAGCAGTAAATTTGCAAAGCTCCCACTGACAGGCAGAACAATGGCATTTTACATGTTACTTCCCACATGAGGCATTCCCGGGAAATAATTATAAGGGAATAGATACCTTTGGGGACTGGAGCCATAAAGGGTAGTGAGAAATTGGGCTAGCCAGTACCTGTCATGCTGACTCGGGCTTTTCATTGTTTCCTTGTACTTTCTCATCCGCTTGTATTTTTTTCACTCTTACAAGTACATTCTTGGGGGAGGAACTGTCGTTCTGTTCTGCACAAGACCAGTTTTATCATATTTAAGACAAGAATATTTCTTTGCCATTGCCTATTGGGGCTTGGAGAGCTCAGAAAATAAGATATCATTGGTTTTGCTGACTTTAATAGGAAATAATATACACTGCATTTTTCAAATTTGCTTTTGTGCCACCATTAACTTCTGGCTGGAATAGGTCGCTGCTTATACCCTCTGTCTTTAAAGCAGTTGGCACATGAGGCATTCCCAGGAAATAATTATATGGGAATAGATACCTTTGGGTATCTATCATGGGCTGTGCTTGGGTAGTCTCCCCGTACAGCGTGGCTCTTGTCCACAGCTTGGTCTCATTGGTACTTCTAGCCTGAAGGACAGAAGGCTCCACTAACTTTCCTGAAGAAAATCTGTAAACAGCCAGTGAGGGGGAAATTAATTTCATTTCACTTCCATTCGTGAGGCATCTGCGAAACAGAAATACTCCTCGAACTTAAGAGTCTGAAGAGATAGCTGTAGATACTTTCTTTTAATAAAGTTGGCGTTCTGTCCATAATGTAAGAGTTAAACCCTAACACTGAAAGAATTGTTGAGAAAGCCTGTGTGCTGATTTTGTGAAAAGCTAACCATGTAAAAATGCACAGTGAAGACACACAGAGCATCTTAAACTTGCTCCCATAGTGATACCCTGAAGGGAGAGTTTTCAGGCAGTCCATACATGGGAACCTGAGGAACCCAACAGCGAAATGTTCTATTCTGAGTTGTGTAATGAAATTCCAAACTTTGCATTTCATATCCACACCCTCTCCAAAGGAAGGCGGGGAAAAAAGCTGACATAGAGGCTCTAGGCTACTCCTCTGCAGTTTGCGAAAAGGAAAAAGAAGGAGTGGTGGCATTTCTGATGTCTCTTTGCTACTGTCCGTTTAGAAACAATACTTCACCATAAGGATACCACAAAACTGGAACGTTTCTCCAGGGACAACAGGCAGAGCAGGGACAGGAGAGAAAGGAGCGCAGTTGCATGATGCAGTCACCATATTCCCACTTGCATTCAGAAGCTCTGGAAGCACTGTGTCTGCTCGATTCTCCTGGACTTTCTTGATTTTTGCTAACCCTTACACAAAGCACTGCCTTGAATCACAATTGAGCTTATATAATCCTCAAACCACCCGAGAACCCTGCTGTAGATTGAGTTTGAAAACCTGCTGTAATTTGTCCTGATGTCAAAGTAATCTTTGTATCACACCTCACTCCTTGAAAAGTGTTACTTTTATTGATGAGTCAGTGGTTGAAATGTAATAAGCATTAGACGACCTTATCCATCATATGCAATGTATCACTTAGCTTTTTGGCCTCAGGAAATTTGTGAGCAAGTGACCAAAACAGCTTCATTCACAGTTGTGCACACAGATCACCTGGATTACAGTCCACAGCTTAAATGATGTGACTACCCATCACAGCTTAAATGATGGGTTATGAAACTTCATCATGGGATTTCAGGTATATTGGTTTAGAAATCTTCCTTAACTTTTCTTGGTGACGCAATGTTCGGCCTTGTTTATGGGCAAGACCCATAGGAGGCAGATGGATCTGGAAAAGAAAATCCCACCAGTTAGGTGCGCACTGAGAAGCTACAAGGAAAAGGAGGCATATATACAGACTAGATTTCACTGACTTTTAAATAATTTCTTCATGTTCTGGAGAGGGCAACTGTGCCGTCTCAAACCAGGTTATTAGATTTCTAGGAGGAGCGCTCTCTGAGGAGTGATTGGTGGTGTAACTTTCAGCCCCTGAATATTGTGTTTATTAAAATCCTGTATATTTTAGGCTTTGGTAACCTTGTTTTGTAGCTTGATATCAGACTGTAATGATAAAATACTTGTTGAAATAAGACTACTGACAATGTTCCAGAACAGTAAGACCTAGAAAACCCTAAAAATTCCTGAGTAGGTGTGTGCTTTATTCATACCTATCTAATAAGTCACAAAATAGTCCCAAACTGTATGTATGGAAAGACTGCCTTCTTATTGTCATGATTATATATACCATATTAAAATGATCGATCAGTGTCATTGACTCCATAAGCAGAAGGAGCAATAGGTGACAGGCTCTTCCTTTGATTGACAAAGTCTTTATATTTCATAAGACTGTTAGTGGGAGTCATGCAGCTGTATCCCCCCTAAGTGACTGAAAAATGTAGGTGTTAGCAGTCAGATGTTATTGTTGCTGAAGCCGTCATCCTGTAAGATAGCTGTTTAGGTGCAAATAGTAGTAAAAGCACTGACTAAACCAGCAATAGAGATTTCTAGAATCTGAAAAATAACGATCGTCCAGTTTGTCTGAGAGAGCTGATCTAGGACTGATCCTTCAGGATTTTGAAGCCACTGCAGAGCACCCATTTTAAGGCCATTTCTAGGAGTGCTGCTTGCCAGATGTGCATTATTGTTCTGTATACTGGAGAAAAAGAAAAAGCTATATGTAAAACATATGCTAACAGTGACCGTATTCTAGGCAAGCATCTGATGAAGATACAATTTCATTTTGACCGTGACCACCTTGATAAGGTGAAACTGTAAATTAGAGGAAGTTCCTATGGGAGGCAGCATAAAGTATTCCAGACAGAAGTGACTAGGCAGTGAGGAAACTATATTGAATGGTGCAATAGAAGACATTGCTGCAACTTCCAGAATTTTGGTAATCTTGGACATGTTTTTCTCTAGGAACAGGGGAAAAGAAGCAGCAACATAGGCAGCTGCTTTCCAAGACCTGATCTATGACCGAGAGAACAGTTACCAACTATGAAAATTATTGTATCTATGGCAGATTGTCTGGTTTGAGTATTTTTATTCTCTCATTTGATTTCCATTACGATCTTTTTCTACAAAGTATGATTCATTGGTCCGTCAAGACCACCTAAATATTTACAGGCTTTGGGAGTTTAGCTCATGCAACTCCATTTAGGCTTTGACTCCTTATTTTGAGAAGAAATTAGCCATTTTACATTGAAATAAGATAGGTGAAGAACTTTTCAATATACATTTGGCTTATTTGGCTCTGATTTAGCATAGTATTTAAATACCGGCTTATCTAAAAATGCAGTGCAGTGGACGTGGTGTGAACTTACAGTTTTATTATCCAGTGAGAGCTAAGTGGGTATAGTTGAAGACTTTGTGACTAGATTTATACTCACAGGTCTTGGGTAGGGGATGTTATAGTGAAGTCCAATTTCTATTCTTGCCTCACATTCTTCTATACACTGCTTAATCAACTTTGGATCCGTTACCTAAGATCATACAAACAGTTGCTTTGTAGAAGCATAGCAATTAGCAATTGGAAGCTCAAGCATAAATGATGCACAGCCACATGACTTTCCTTAGCTTTTTAGCTTTTTTTGGCAATCCCAAGGATACAATGATTGTTATTTTTCACATCCATAAAAGGTAACATTCGTATTTGCCTTGACTCAACAATTCTGGCCTTGATGGCGCTGGATATTAAGGCCCAGAGACTGTCATGACTGAGACTATAAAAGGAGGTTTTTACCCAAACATGGTATTTTCTCTGTAAAAAGACAATACATATGTAAACTACTAATACATCCGTGAAAAAAACCACACTCACCCATTCATCAGTCTGAAAGGTAGCTAGAGGAGAAAGAGAAGAGACTCCTTGGTCTACATTCTGTTATCATCCTACCCAGAAACTTCCTTTGAAGTCAGAAATGTGGTGTCAATTGTGACTTAAATTAATTTCTTGATTTTTGCATTACCTGAATTTAGTCCCAGACCAAAATGGGAAATAAATAAGTATTGTGATCTTGAATTACAAGGACCTTTGATTACCATGGAGTGTGTATCGCCCCTCCCAAAAGGGGTTTAAAATTTCTTCCTTAAAAAAAAAAAAAAAAAGAAAGTGCTTCTTTTAAAAGAAGTGCCAATAGTTGTTGCTTTGAAAAGAAAAAAAGAAGTGTAAAAGCTACTGAGCTCTGTTTGCCATTGCATGGGTAATGATACACTTAGCTAGCTTTCTAAAAGATCAAAAGCTGCTTCAATTACATAGGCGGTGTCTTTGGAATTTAATTTTTTATTGGCATTTTTTCAGTGAAAGCTCTAGACCTTTTAGACTTCTACAGTAGTTAAGGAAGAGCTGAAATGGTTTGTGTTTTCTTATTACTATTTCAGGGGTGAAATTCAAACTATAACCCAAATACACCAGCATTAAAGGTGAATGAAATTTTGGGAAAACAACTCTTATATTCATATCATAGCATCCAATCACTGAGACAGTGCAAAGAGGACAATCATTCAGAAATTCAGAACTATAAGGACACTCACATTTTTGTTTTTTCGGAATAATGTTTTGGCTTCGCTTTTAATGTACTCTTTCTCTTTAATAGTTTCTTCTATCTGTCCTGATGCCGATTGCCATTTTTTGGCTATTCGGAATATCTTGCGGTAAAGGCCAAGAACTTCTAGTCGAGTAACTGGTGTCATCTAAAAAAACAACACAAACCCCCAAACATATGCATGAACATTTGAGTTGCTAAAAAGCCAGCAAGCAGTATAGTTTTTTACACAACTGAATTAATTTAAAAGGATTTCCACCATCTAAAGATAAGCCGAGCTATATGAAAACAAACAAACAAACAAACAAAAAGAAATAGCTGTGAGCAATAATTAGTTGTTGAAAGCTGAGTCCAGCAAAGTATTTAAACTGATGCTTAAATCTGTCTCCATCCAAACAGCCTGAGCTCTTGCTTGAAGTTAAGCACTTGCTTTAGTGCTTTGCTGAATCACAGCCTGGTACAAGAATGCCTGGATTGTGTTTCACTGCTGTTTTGCAACCGACATTGGGCAAGTCACCGAAACTCGGAGCGTCCCCCGTCCTGTGAAATTGTCGTACCAATACTGACCCTATCTTTGCAAAGCATCTTGAAATCTGTGAATAAAATACATGATAAAACCACCACGATATTGCTGAAAACCGGTATAGGTTTCAGAGGCTGGGAAGCTTATTTGTGATACCACTACAGTATGTAGTAATGATTCAGCTGGAGTTTGATGTGATGAAAAGGTGATGAAAGCTATTTCATCAAAGCAGTGCAGGAGAGGCAAACTAACCGTGGATTTAGGGAAGTCCTGAATGTCTTGATTTTCAGAGAGCTGTGTACCTGTTGAGCCCACTGAATCAGCCTCTAGGTGCGATAAGAATCTTTGTCAGAAATTGAGAATGAAATTCTATTCTTACTCTATGTAAATGAGTATTTTATCATGTCAGTGGTGCCACTATTTCATGTCAGACCACAACTATCCCTGAGACAAATATGCGACTGGAATAACAGTTCTGACAAGGATTTGATTTGCAGAAACAATGACTTCTGCTTTAGGGACATGGCAACTGTCGAAAGTACCCTACTGTCCAAAAGGAAGATGCAGCAGCAGTGCAAAGTAAGGATATGGATGCAATGAGGAACAAGTGTCAGGGATAGGACGTAAGCTGACTGTTTCAAGAGCCAGTTGCCAACCTGGAGCTGTAGTTGCTGTGTCTGAATCTGAACCTGTGCGCCGGGAATAGCTCCTCCGGAGGACAGCGTGAAGCAGGGCAGTTCAGACCGCCCGAACTGCCCTCTGGAGGGAGCACTCTCTCCCTCGGTGACAGAGGAAAAGCTGCTTCTAATGCATGCACCCAAATTACTGCGGAACGTTTGGCGATGTGGGTATCGCTCACCTCCTTGCAGTCTGTGGCAATTCCTATTATTGTGGAAAGCAGAAGAGGGGTTTGCACCAGTGTCTTCCCAGGCCATACAGTTCTCGAGCGGCTGCCTCCGCCACAGCAGCTGACCTCCACTAATATTTCAGTACGGCCCCTACTGTGGGCTTCAGACAGTTGCATCCTCTTTTCCTCACCAAAGTCAGAGTTACAGATGCTAACCCGAAGACAGCATGTGTCCCATAGTTCCTTTTGCTAAAAAAATCCCAAACTGTTAAATACTAGCCTTTTTTGTCTTAACTGTTGCTATGATCTAAAGACTTCTTGTTTCATGAACTCTGTTAGGCATCTTAAGTACAGACATAAAACTGATTTTCTCTGATTCTTAAGACAGAACATTTTTATTTTGCTATTTGTATTTTAAAATGTTTAACGAATCATATATTTGCCCCCTAGATAAAAAAATGATTTTTCCTACCCAGCAGAAAGTATTTCTATAAATGTTTATGGTACTTCCAGGAAACAAATAGCCACAATAAAACAGCTAGGCAGTCCCAACTCGTCAGACACTTTGGAATAAATGCTTCACTTTATCCCCTCTACAGCTCCATTTCAGGCAATAAAATTAGTCATACACAAAGCTACGCATGTACGTGTATCTAAAAAATCATTGCTTCCCTCTGATGAGTGCATATTTTGTACAGAAAATAAACAGTTCAATTACAAGGTCTGACGTAGCATAAGCCGAGTCCCACATCATGTCCTCACCTAGAGCCCCTCCTGGCCTCACCCCTCTTGCTTTTATTTGAAGGTGTCACCTCTGGTGGAGCTGGTGATACTCTTTGTTCCCTGATGACAGCTAATAAATGGTAGTACTGCATGAGAAACTTTCAGCTTAGGTTTTCATGTAATCCATAAAGAAAATAAAAGGAATAATGTCAGAGGGAAAAATGTTTAAAATACAGGTTTGAATTCTGATCTACGCATCGGACAATTTCCGAAGCCACAACTTGGGACACTGCCCTTTGCTCAGAGCTGCAATCACACCTGTTGCTTTTGGATTTTAAACATACCAAGAATCTGTTTATAAAGAGTTTAAAAGTTTAGAACAAACAATTTCCCCCCCCCACTAGTTGCTTCCCCTCCCCCACTTAGAACTTATTTTTTCTTTCTTTAATTTCTTGGTGTTGGAGTTGATACAGAACTGTGTAGCCCCTCATCTAGGTATGGGCGGCACTTTTGCATTATTGCTCTCCTTCCCACATATGCTACATGATGTAAAAGGCATTAAGCAGCTTTTCATATCTACTCAGCAACCAGCTGCTCCCATGGCTCATCTGAGTCAACAATTTCTAACATTACAGACCTGCTCATAAACCATTTCTGTGAAGATACATAAATGAAGGTGTGAGGAGTCCTTCAATGATAGAGGACCCCTGTATATCACGGAAAAGGAGGAGAACAAATAGGACAAAATTCAAAGCCTGGGTTAGATTCTGATCTGAGTGGGAGTGTAAATAGGGAATAATTCCACCGAGAGCAAAATTACTTCCAACTTAAAATGTAAATGAGACTGGAGTTTTTTCCTTTGGTATAAACAGAGCCCACACCGACAGAAATGTAAGTGACGGTACAAGTCATGTATTAGGTGTAATTTCATCAAGTGACACTACTTGTATTAGTTTTGTGGGTGTGCAAAATGATTCTGAGTGGGACAGAAAGGAAGATAAGGGAGGCTTTCATGTCCTTGTAGTTACTCATCTTGCAACTTACATCTTTGGCATTTAAATCATAATTATATTTCACATCTTTGGAATGCTAAGTGGATGTTACACCACTTTCCCACTAACACTCATCTTGTGGTAGTCACACCCATTGTTTAACTTCTACCACCCTTCATTTCATTGCAGAACGCAGCCCACAGAGGTTAACCGCAGGCGTTTTTGTCAAAAAGTACAGGGCTATTGTATTAGCTGAGCAAATTTCAGGTGTTTACTGCAACAAAACAAACCGGGAGAGGTCAAAGGTAGGTCTGTAGGCACAAACGCATCAATGGGAAAAGTGGTAGGTTGCAGGCTGGTTTTGAGCTGATTGTTAGAATTAAGCCTTTGGAGGGAAGCCAAGCGTTGCCTTCCAAATAAGCATTTGCTGGATGCTGTGGCAGAGTTCTGACAATGCAGGGGTGTATCGTTCTTTTGATCTACGTGCAAGCCCCAGTTATCAACATGCAGATCAAGCACATGAAATATCCCATTGTATCCAGACTTGCAAAGGAGGCCTAAGCAGTTAATGAGTTACTGCATGATGAAGACCCAAACTTTTTTCATTGTTAATTAAAACAAAAAATCCTTTACACTATAAAATGTAATAACAAGTTTTTCTTTCAGGAAACAAATACACATTCCTTTGGATTTTTAGATGGTTGACACACAAGTTCAATAATCTGAATAATCAGTGAAACACCAGTCGTCTTTTGCTATTTGTAGGTTTGTCTAGAATTTAAAGTTTATATAAAAATAAGGAAAGAAATCTGTCAACTGCACTGTAAAGTGATCACAATAGTGCAGTCAAAGCAAAGTTAGGATGGAGGGCAAGCTGCACGGAGACTGACTACTTATATACGAGCAGCTAAATTACGGCTGCTTCCCAGTGAGGGATGCTTGGCTAAGAATGCGTGTCCAGCGCTCTCCTATCTGCACAGCTCCTTTGCTGAAGTTGTAAGTCTATTTTATTTCATCCTTTCTTTTCAAGTCAAGCATTAGCTACTCACTTTAAGCATAAAATCTACCAGTTGCGAATACATAGAGGACTTTAGGAAACAAAGGCTGAAAGTAATAGCCCATAGGGAAAAAAAGGATATTTTAAAACAATAGATCTCTTCTTTTACATCCCAGCTAACTGGGGCACGCATTAGTAACACACACTTAGTACTGATGCTGAAACCATATTTGCTCAGGGGAGGAGGTGGTGGGGAACAGAACTCTGCATGAAATAATTTGAAAAAGCGGCTTTGAACTTCTCAGATGTAAAATGTTTTATTTAGGAGTAACACAACTTGTGTTTGACAGCTCGTTTGCTACTGGTAAGGAGTCCTAAAGACACAATGACAAACTGCTGGGCTGATCGCCTTCTGAATCAAGCTATGATCACATTTCTGTCACAGAAATAAAATGACAATTCAGAAGCATAGCATGTCAACATTATAGTATGGAACATCATCAGCTTCAGCCTGTATGACAGTCTATATCTCATATTTTCAAACACATTAACGCTTATTTAAAGAGATGCCAAAACCTGTGCATATCTGGCTTTTTTTTTAAGAGCTAAATGATACCACTTAGCTAGAGTGACCCGCAGTCTCTCTCCTGCTGCTAATGCAACAGATAATCAATCATTCCTTTCACAGCTATCCACAGCAACTAGAGGTCAGTAATCTATATTCATCTTTCGTGCAAGTCTGCCAAAATGAGTCTGCGGTTCTTAAGGCAGCAATGAATTTGGTCTATCATTTCCTTTAGGGACAACAACTGAAAGAATGAGTTCCTGTGGCAGAGGGAGAAGAGAAGGGGTCACAGATTCCTGTGATAGCTGGGCAAATCGCATGCCTTACAGTGATACCAAATTTCAGAATCTAGTTTCCACAAAAGTCACTTTATCTTCTTTTACTCAAATCAATGACTTAGTGGCCTGCGACAGCTAATACATTGCAAACACCGGTCACATGTGGCTGCAGTATGTACCTAGCAAAGCGAAAACTTCACTTGATTTTCATTCTTGATTGAACATTCATACCTATTTTTTTAAGATTCAGCCAAAACCAAATCATAGCAAAACTTCGATCACTCAGTCTCCACATGGTGAAAAACAAACTAAAATCAAAGATCATATTCTTCCATGATGGTGTTGCATCCTTATTTCTACCAGTGACTTAAGCCATTAAATTTCAAGACATTTCCAGCAAGCGTTAATTTGCAAGTGTTTCTGTTTCCATCTACAAGCTGCAATCATAAATCTATGCAGATTTGGTGGAAAAGAAACAAGTTACTGAACCAAGTTATTCAATAATGACATGTGAAAGCAAGGTGACTTTCATATGGTTTAGGATTTTGTCATGCCAGTGTCTTCCTGCTGGCAAACTGAAGTGATCTGAAACATGGATCAACACCTCTGAACCAGCCTCTCTAAGTCTTTGTACTTGCACTGTTCATCAGCTGGGATGAGTACTCTGCCATTCTATTCATGCCTCGGATTTCTGACTGAACTTGGGTCTCTTTTAAGCTTTGATTTACATATGGAGTGGTCTTTTGACCAGAAAAAGGACACTTCATGCAAAGAGAACATAATTAAATAGTAAGAGCAAGGACTTGGATTTTATCACTGGTTTTCCTATGTAATTTCACATAAGTGAAATTGCAGAAAATTAGGATTCTACAACATTCTCTTCATTTGAATAAATGAAAGTGGAAACCCTTAACTAGTCCCTTTTGATCAGAGAGTTTTCATTTTCTGAGGTGGTCGAGGCATTATCTAGTTTTAGTAGGACATACTCTTGCCCTGGGAGTGCCTCCTGTGCCGGGGTAGCCTCAGGAAGAACAGAAACGCCGTCTTAGACAGCATAGAGGGGGAGGAGGAAAGGAAACAAAAAAATCGCTTTACATATTTCTTAGCTTTCTCCTGAAAAGCATGCAGTGTCCAGGTAGACTCAAAAGCAATATGGACTTGTGTCTAGTCTTGTGCAACCCTGTTGCTCTTGCTTTCATACATTTAGAAACATTTTCTCCTCCTTTGTATTTAGTTGTCTATTAGTCACGAGCAGAGAAAGAGGTTTCAATGCAGCGCAACAAATTTAGTAGGGAAAATGAAGTCTCAGCTATCCTTGGATGGCGTTACTTATATAATATAGCATACAGAAATATAACAACATGGACACAGACCCTAGTATGGATTTATGCACCTTATTCATACCTTGGCTTTGAGCCAAATGCAACTGAATGCATGAATAGAAATATTTCCCAGCATTGGAACCACCCCCAAACTGGAGAACAGGTATAAATATTAATGCTAGCAGAGAAACAATCCTCCCTACCCCCCTTCTTACTTTGTTCTGTGGGTCATTTAATAAAACTCCTTTCGTGAACCCTCTGCTTCAGTTTCCAAATGCTTCAGTCCCGGGACATTGATAGATGTGACTTTTAGTCACAATTTGAGAACTATAGCAGGGCGTAGTTTGAAAGAAAGGTTAGTTTTTCTGGAAATCAAGTGTATGAATCCCATTCAAATTCAGGAGTTTTGCCAGCAAAGCCTCACATGGCACTTGCACTAGACTCTCCTGAATGGCATTTGGATCAGCCTCTGGGGCCTCGCCGACAGCACAAGGGCAGCGGAACGCGGGGCTGGGGGAAGTGTCGCTCTATCAGTCCCAGAGTCGACTCTCGGTTTCTGTGGGGAGAGGGCCCTCGGGCCTGGCAGTGACAGGGTGGAAGGTCACCCCCTGGCACAAGCTCCAGGTCAGCACAGGCCCAGGTGAGAGGCTCAGGACTCCTTACACACAGGACTCTCTCCACACCACCTGGACCATCCCACAGCCATTCCTGCAGCCAGTGCTGTCATCAGGCAGGCAGGGGCACTGGCTGGGCAGCCCTGCGGGTGGACGTAGTGGTGGCTGTGGCAGGCAGTGACCCTGTGGGTGGACACGGGGTGGCTGTGGGGCTTGGCCGACCTCCGCACCCCGCGCACCATACACGGCCGGGGACGGCGCTAAGATGGCGCTCGCCGCTCCCCCACCCTTGCCCGGAGCCGCCCGGCCGCAGGGGGGCGCTGCAGGCGCGGGCGCACTTCTGCCCCCTGGCGGCCGGGGTGGCACTGGCCCCGCAGCCGGGCGGAACCAACGCGTGAAGCCGGGGGGGGTTGGCCACCGTCCCAAACCTCCCTCCCCTCTGCCTTCCCCGCAGGTCGGTTTGTCCGCCCTCCACGCCCTCGCTTTACCTCCGGTAAGGAGCGCGCCGGGACCCCGGTCCCCGCCTTCGCGCCGCGGTTCCGCCCCGCTAAGCCCCGTCCCCCCGCTCCGGTGGGCGGAGGAGGTGGCGGCTCTTTGCCTTCCCCTGCCCTCACCGTGCGTGCGGCGTCGGGCACGTCGCTCTACGTCACGCCGCAGCGCCACGCCGCCGCCAGCTGACTGCTCACCCCCGGAAGTGATGCAGGGAGGGGGAGGCAGTCTCGCAGGGAGCCGCTGAGGTGAGTGAATTGGACCGTGTCTCTTCCCGTCCGCGCCGGGCTGCGGGCGGGGGGGACGGCGGCGGCGGGGCTCGGCTCGCCTCGCCTCGGCCGGCGGGGCGGGCGGGCGGCGGGGCTGGGCCAGCAGCCTCGGCGGTGGCGGGGGCCGCCGCTCGCCCCTCAGCCCCGCCAGGGCCGGTTGGGCGCTGGGGGCCCCGCGCCGCCGCCGCCCCCTCACGGCGGGGTGTCGCCCCCCACCCTAGAGTCGCAGCCCGCCCGGCCTCCGGGGCTGGCTGCCGGGACGGTCCCACGGTACCGGCGTGCCGGACCGGGAGCCGGAGCCGCCGCCTCCCCCGGCGGCGCGACGCGGGGCGGTCCCGTCCGGGGCGCTTCTCCGGTGGGTGTCTGCGGGGTCTCCTCCGGGCAGGCCGGGGCAGCGGCGGGCAGACGCCGAGCCCAGCCCGCCCGTCTCGGACCCGTGTGCCCCAGGTAGCGGTGCTGGCTCACTTCAGGGTGGTTTTATTATTTTTTTTTTTTTTTTTTTTATTTTGGTGTGTGCCATCAGTAGGACTCTAAAACGTTTCTTGACAAGCCGCCTCCCTGCGTGCGGCACCGCGTCCCGCCGGAGCTGAGGGGATCGGCCGCTTTGTTCGGGTACTCTTGGTGCCCAGCCTTTACACGCGTAACGCTGGAAGGTGTATATTCATCGTGTTTTTAGGAGGCAGGCAGAGAGATAAGACGTAGAGCAATTTATTTCCAGGAGAGTTCTCATAATCTGAACATACCACCTTTGCACGGCCACTTTTCTTACTTTTAGCTTCCACTCCCTCTCCTGAACGTGTTCCCCCTTCCTGTGAAAGCTGCAGGCTGCGTTAATCGCTCTTACTCTTTGGGGCTATGGTGGTACTAACAAACCGCCCATAACAACTTAAGTTGTAACTTGCATAATCAGTGTTTCAAGCAAATATTGGTTGATAGAATACGTCTTTCGTATTAGTGCTGTGGTTACTGGAAAGAATCATTGATTATCTTTTAAATAGTTAACACTGCTGATATGCTGTCCTTCAAAATGTTACATTGATAACTGGAGGGTCTGATGCCAAGTATTGGAATACAGCATTGATCTGCAACTGGTAACTTTTTGTAAATGGTAATGTCTGCCGCATAATTTAAAGGGGTAATAGGTTAAGTGCTCTGAAAAAAGGGGTATAGCTGTGCAAACACAAACCACAGAACCTTTCTGAAAATTACAGACAGGCTTCACTGGCACTTAACAGTTTTGCTGCACGCTCTGTCTTTTTTCAGTGAACAAAAGGCATCTCTTCTAAGTGCATTCTTATTATCTGTTTAAGAGCCTCTTTGTTAAACAGTTAATGTATAACTATGGTATTAGTGTTTTATTTGGGCTAGCAATGGGAAGAGAGAGTGTCTGTACTGGTGTTTCTCAAGCACATATGAATGGTGCTGCATGTTTCCCTGGTAAAAGATAATCCTCAGAAAAGGGAACGTAGTCCTTTGGTTACGGCTGCATGTGAAAGTAAAGGGATCTGACTTTTAATGTTCTTGTCAGTTCTGTAGTTTGTCTTTAAAATCTTATACTTTCCCCCGCACAGGTGTGTGTGAGTGTTCTGTGGAAAACCTTCATAGCCCTTTATGTGAAAGGCAGCACGCAGTCTAAAGCAAAGATTTTCTGCACATCAGCAGAAAAAGGAGAGCTTGTGATCTGTGTTGAATTAGTTTGGATTCACAAAGTACAACTGGCTTTACAAACTTACTGCAAATATCAGCTCTTGTAGTGATTTCTAAAATTCTGATTATTTCCTAATAGTAAGTTCTATGCAGGAACGAATGTTTATAATCCTTAAACAATTTTACAAAACTGTTAATGGGGGAACTTACTGTTTTGATACTATTTGGCTGCTCTACGTGATGCTTTTGAAATTGCTTTCATCTTGAGACTGACAGCCTGCAATATGTTCTGTAATCTGTGCGTGGATGTTTAAGGCTGGGTTAGGTGCTTTCTCTGCATGGTTTCTTGCTTTGTTTTGGAGTTGAACATTGTTGTGTTTATAGCAAATTCTGACTGATTTGCATCATTAATTCTTATAATTTTTTATCTTGGAAATTCATTCATAATTATATATTGCTTCCATTTAGCGTGGACTGTGTTCAACAAAGGTGACTGGACGAACTGAAGGGGTGGCTTTGAGAGAAGACTGTGAACAACTCCTTTTGGAAGACTGTAATTGAAATTAGTTAAAGAAATACATATTGAGCAAGAGGGACTGCCAGGCGGTTTGACAGACTTGTAAGACAAAGGGGCTTGTTCTGACAAATTCGTGTGTGGATGAGGAAGAGGCTTGGTTCTGTTGCTTACTTTGATTCAGCTTAAGGAACAGGAAAAAATCCTGTATATTGTGTGTATGTGTATTGGGGCAGGGAAGTACGAAGTAAATGGAAAGGAGGTGGAAGAATGGGGGATAGACATGACTTGTGCATTTCTACATGGCAGAAAACGATGTAAAGGTGGTTTGGATATGAAGAGATGCACAGCTGCAAGTCGGTAGAAGTGCGAGTCCCTCAGTACTGCTCAGAACTGTCCCACACCATAGCAGTCTGTTTTCTTTATGGGTGCTGAGGAATTCTTGATAAATTAAATTTAAAGTCTTGGAGTGCTATAAAACCCATCATCATGGGGTTTTGGCAGATTGTAAGAACTTGCAAAGTGCAGAAACAATGTCATTGTTCCATTAGGCACATGGGTCTGTAGTAGTGAATGTAACAGGAAAAACTCTGCTCTGAGTAAGAAGAGACTGTAAAAATAAAGGCATAGGATGTTAGAAAAACAGTCCCTTTTTTCATCCTCATTCTTAAAAATAAAGAAGGAGCTGAAGACTGGTAGCCGGAATTCTTGGGGACTGAAAGAACAATCTGTAAACACTTGAGGGACTTGGTAGTCACAAGAAGGTAAGAGGGAACCCCCTTAACAGCCTTCGTCAGAATTCCCTGACTGGGCTCCTTCTCTCTGGCTGCTTCTCCCTAGGGGTCTGCATCTTATCTCGCTGGCTTCCTTTCCTTTATTTGCCTCTGACTAATGGGCTTTGTCTTCTGGTTACTGGAAGTCTAATAACTTCTTTGTCTCTTCCCCCTTCCTCCTTTTAAAAATACTAGATTAAATGGCTGTAATGTTTTGCAGATTATCTGCATTGGTGACATGGATTAATTGTATGCTTGACTCTAAGTTATTCAGCAGTAATGACATAGTAACTTGACTTGAAACAATGGTAATTTCATGGCAAATGTTCAAGGCAAATGTTGCCTTCTGGTAAAGAGCCACCTGCAATTTACCCCCTGCAAACATATGACACAAGTAAACTGCGAGTTTGCTTGGTATCTTCTACGCAGTAAACTGTCTCAAGTGTGTCTTTTGAAACAGTCAGCTATCTCTCTCCTTCCCGCAACCCACCCACCCCTCCTTCTTTTTACTCTAGTTTGAGTCAGGTAATTACAGATCTGGGTTGAAGCCTTCCCAAGCCAAGCCTTGCAGACGTGCTCCCATCGTTCACTCGTACGGTGACTTCACCCTTTCATGAAAAGGTTTTGTGGAACTGCTCAGCTGTCGGTAACTGGCTGTGGGTGAGCAAGTCTGAGAGTCCCAGGGGTGGCTGGCAAACCGGAGGGGAGCTCTGCTTTCCCTCAAATGCCAGTACTCTTTAAAGGTGACATAAGGAGGCTCTCCCTATCACATGTGGCTTTGGTGTGAGAGTTCGGTGATGTTTTTACATTCTGATCTCAGTTTTAACCAGAATAGAGCAAACAGGGGAAGAGAAAGTGATTCAAAGCTGCTTGCTTGAAAGATAATCTGAGAACTAACTCATTATATCTCCATTTTATCCATTTGTCATGGGGGACAGCTCTCCAATCCAATGATCTGCAGCTTGAAGGAAGTAGAAAGTCTGGATTTTAGGTAAAGGTTATTTAATTGCAGTAATTTGCTACTAGAAGAGTGATGGTTAAGTTGTAAGTATTAAGGATTTCTTTCATAGAAGTAGGAACACTGTAGAGAAACCAACGGAAGCATAGGTGGTGGGACAGGATTTTGGTAAAGAGAATGAGCTAGTATAATCTTCTGGTGTCTCAGAAAGAATAGTTATAAATGCTCTTCTGTCTGTGACATCTGTTTTGTGAAAGACAAAACTTACTTAGTAAAATGTGAGAATGCTGTTACTGACCTCCTGTCACAGTTTCTTATTCCCAGAAAGTCAGACTGCCAAAGACAGTCATAGTTATTTGTCGTCTTGCTGTTCCTATTTAGTGAACATAAGTGTGTTTTTTTTTAAAAAAAAAAAAAAGAAAACAAAAGGATTGTGTGCTCTTGAAAAATACCAGTCTTTTTTTTTTTTTGCATATACATACTAGCAGAAAGTAACAGTTTTTAGTTCTTACTCTGAAATTTTTGGTGTAATGCAACTTTTCCTTCTGCAGCTTTGAAACATCTAATGCAGTCAGTCTTATCCTTTTGTTTTAAAATTGAAATGGAGGGAGAAAAATAATCTTAATGCCTATGATTATGGGAGGTGTGTGTAGTTTAGTAATAGACTCACAAACACAAATGTCCTAGAAGTTGGTTTTGGTCATATGCTGACTGTTCAATATTTTCTTTACAGATGAGTCTGTACAGAAAGCCTCGAGTACTCTGGATCAGCATGTAAATGGGCAGTCTGGAAATGCTAAAGGTCTGATACATACCAGCTTCAAGCACAGTTACCTGTGCTTGGAGTTAGTGATTATGTCTCATGAGGCACAGGATAGGTACCTACATACCTTACTTCTCTTGGGAGATGCAGGACATCAAGTGAAATCAAGGATATATGAAAACTTATTAACAAAATGTGTGTGTTGGTTGAAGCTGCCACTGGATTTCTCAAGGAGAGCTGAGAGTCTTTGTTATAACTGATGACTTAAGTTCAAGTATACTTGAAGGAGCGCCTTTGAAGCTGTCGATGCAGTTAACATCTAAATACTGCAGCACCCTTCGTATGATGTAGTGTTAGTGTCATTCACTGTCATAGGGAAGTCAGGACTCGAATCAGTAGAGAGAACTAGGGTCTCTGTACGTGGCTTTGTGCATTTTCTGCTTTAAAAACTACAGTCAGTTTAAAAATCCAAGCACATGCTCTTAAAGCCCTTTCAGATGTCAGTCCTTTCACTTAGAACAATTCTTTGTACATAACTTAAATATGATTCCAGTATTTACGTGGTCAGCTGGTAATGAAGTTCCTACACAACTGCATGAAATGAGTGATTCTTCTGGCTGGCAGCCTGTAAACTGTGTTACACTTACTGCGATGGCCAGCAGGCCTTCTGTAAACTCCTTATGAGCATCTGCTGCCAGAAGTGATCTTATGAGGTGGTCTGGCTCTTGTCTTTAGACTTGTCCCTTCACTGCCTTGTTAGATGACTCTATGGGTCATGGTTCTCACAGCTGCTTTGAAACATGCTGGAGGTGGGGGACACTGTTAACCAGAGCTGCTGCGAGGGCTTTCTTCTTTTGTGTGATTAGTGTCGTTTTCTTCAGTGTTGAGAGCAGTAAGAAATATGAAGTTATTCACTTATTACAATTAGTTTAAAGCATATCTTATTACAGAAATCACTTGATATCTACCTGAATTATATTCAGCTGAACATTAAGTATGCAGCTGCCTCGGACACTTCAGGGTGAAGTCTGCTAGCTGAACTCAGTGCAAAAAAGAATGTGTGCACATTTATCTCAGTTTAAAAGTAAATGTTTTTTTTCCATTGCAGAGCGGATTGTAGACCGAGGTGGTTTTTCAAAGTTATTCTGGTTTGGCTACAGAATAGTTGCAGTTTTCCATAGATTAATTTACGGAACTGACTGAGAGTAAGGTAAATATTTGTGGCACAGCTACATTCAGGTGCTTACAGCAGGATGCATCTGTGTCAAAGATCTGGGGGTCTTGGTTTCTGTTGGTCCCATAATCTGCAGTTTCACTGTGGAGATGTGAACTGGTTGTGTCTGAGCAGAGACTAGCTCTTCCCCTGGCATGTGCTGCTTTAATTATTCATAATACGTACTGAGGTGCTAAAGGTCTATCACGCTGTGCAAAAGTTACAGTGTACCCTGGAAAAATACTGAAGGATTATTCTTTTACAACTCTTTGCATATTAAAGGGAAAAAAAATCACAAACCCTCATTAGGTGATGATTTGCTTTTTTGTAAGTGCTGGACCTTGAGAGTTGTATGGCCTTTGACAAGGATCTCAGGGGAGAGAGGGAAGACTGATAGTTTTTTAAATGGATGGAGATGAATTGCTCAGTGACCAAATCTTTGTTTTTTCAAGGTGGTAGCTTCAAACTCATCCAGGGTTTGAATCACACGCAGTGAAATGAACGAGTTTGTTCATGTCGAAGTATGTATAAGGTGGGGATCTGGTCAGGGTTCTGGTTTCAGCTTTAGTGAAAACTAATGGTGTGTTCTTGAGCAGCCATGTTGTCTGGCTGTCTTGACTTCCCTTCTGCCCATTGTCTTGCTCATAGCCTAAATAGATTTCTCAAAACAAGTACTGCTGCTGCATGAAGTAGTTCATTAATTTATTTACATTACAGAAGCACCTGAAGGCACCCTTCTAAGATTATATGCTATTTAGCTAACTGGACTTGGGTTTGCTCTGTGAAAATACAATAATCCAAACAAATCAATCCACCCACCTAATAAAGTAGGATAAAGTGCATAATAGGAAAGGATTTAAAACTTTTTAATGGGGCCAAGTGGAAAAGACAATGAGAAGTAATCATAAGTAAGGTATTGTGTGGTTAGAGAGTGTAAAAGAAAGGGAGGGATTCGAGGATGATGCATGTCTGTCGTCTGAAAAAGCTGCTTAAGGAATATGTCTTCCATGAGAAAAAGTACTAAGGTGCCTTTACTCTCTCCTTCCCTATCATTTTTCACATTATTTATTTATTTATTTCTTAAGCTAACCTTGTATAGTTAGCTGCACACAGTGAACTGCAGATCTGAAACACCTATTCCATTTTTTTAAAGACTACTTGTTGCAGGTTGAACATGAAGTGTGTTATCATGCCCTGTGTCTTAATAGGGTGTGCTCTTCAAGAGTGCAGAAAGCAGGTTTCTTCTGCCCAGAGTCTTGGATGGAAAGATGCCCCTTGATGTCCCAGCCCTGGACTTGAAGTGACGGCACATGCCAAGGTGCAATTGTTTAAAAGACTTTTGCCTGCTTTTTGGCGACTGTGGGATAGCTTCTGGGAAGAGCTCTGGTGATAGCTCTGGTTCTTGGCACTGATTGCTGGCCCAGCATTACGGACTGTAGACATGGTGAAGCTGTTTCTGAATCTCTTGTTACTTGGATTATTTTTTTAGATACCTGCCCCTCTCTTCCCTTCCAAACAAGTTAAGCCTTTCCAGAATGGTCCTTCTCAAAGAAGTCCACATCTTTTTTGAGACAAAGTATTCAGGTTCCAACATATGTGTTGTCGGGGTAGTAACTGCTTAGTTTTCCCATCATCTGCCATTTACCTTCCTGCCAAGTGGCAGCCAAAACTCTACACGTTCCCTTTTCATGTGCCCATAAAACTAGCTTCTACTCTGATACAGGTGTGTTCTGTAGAGACAAACTTTACCCAGTTTGATCAGATTTCTAAATACTCCACTGTGATTCCAAAGCTCAAAGTGAGGTTAGTAAGAAATAGCTTGTTACCCTGACGTGGAACAGATCGACGAAGTTCCCATCTGTTTGTCTCCAAAATCATAACCTGGCTCTAGTTCATTGAAAGGTGCTTGAACCGCAGGGAGCCTGACAAACTAAAAATTCATTTTAACTAATTACAGCAGGACTTTCCTGCTTTTAGACTTCCTCTTAAGTAACTTTGCATAAATGTGTTTCTGTAGTAGAGGTGCAGAGCAGATCTGTGTGACATAGTGGTGCTAGCACAGCTCTTGGTTAGGGATGCAGTGAGGTGTCTTCTGGGCTAATGAAAGCCCATAATGTGCCCATTGTGCTGGAGTCATAGTGCTTTTGCTGAGAAAGTTTCGTTGCAGGTTATGACTTGAAATAAGCAGTTTCCATAATGTGGTGGCTTTGCTGACTGAAGCTTCGTTTGTGCTTTAACACTTGGGCACCAAGTGCTTTGGTGCAGTAGTATAAAACTGAACTGCACAGTAAAATTTCCCACATGGAGAGCTGATCCTCTCAATTTCTGCCTGCTGAAGATGGGAATTATATTACTAATTCTTCACTGATTCCCCACAGAAAAGCAAAGAAAGTTGCCTTTTGTGAGAACTCTGTCAGGTGTTATCGCTGGTGAAGCTGCCAAGGAGGAACGTGGAGGGCGGTGGCAGCTTTGGTGCTGCAAGGTTCTGCAGTGGGATCCTCCGTGCTTCAGTGCTCAGGAGAGCCTGAGTCACAGGGGGAAGTCAGACACAGGTGCAGAAAGAGGCAGGTGAGCAAAACAAAGGTCTCCATAATCCTGAGGGTGCATACCATTTACTTATTTTCCCAATGGACTGCTCAGTGGGATTGCTAACAAACCACGCAGGCTGCTTTCTGTTGCGTGACGCTCCTCCCACACCAGCAAGAGGGGATGCTTGGTGACGGTAGCATATGGCTGTACCTTACAATCCTGACCCAAGGACTGAATTAAAACCTGTGCCACAAAAGTGTGGATGCTGCTTTCCACCCCCATCACAGTCATCGTGGTTTAGGATGAAGTTGGCCACAACGCATTGCTGTGCTATGATAGCCTTTAAATACATGCTTGAAGAGCTTGGGTTTTTAACTGCTAGCTCATACTAATTTTTTATTCCACATCCCATAATTCTGTTGTCACAGAAGTTTAGACTTGCTACTACGTTAGAAATTAAAAAAAGGTGAAATGGGCAACTGGGTAGAATAAAAGTAGTAAGAATGGGAGAAGAATTGTAGCTGGCCGTTCTAATAAATGTTAAAATTTCTGTCTCCTGGCTCCAGGCAGTGTGTGCGTACATGTCAGCCAATGTAGAAACTACTTCAAACAAGCAGAAAAAGTTTGGCTATTGCTGGGTAGGGCTGAACTCTGTCAGATTCAACTTCTTTTGAGCTTGAAATAAGTGTTTGCTTCCCATATGCTCAGTAGTCCACTGGAAATATAGATTTGGTGGGTCTTAGGTTTCTTCCAAAGAAATACAAATCTGTTTGAAAAGTAGTTTGTTGCATAAAGTTGCCATGACGATGGTTTTCAAAATGTGAAGTGTAAGATGTTGCCTCTCCTCTATTTAATCAGACCCCTGGGGGAATGGGGCTGCACAGTGCCCTGTCCCTCCAGTCTCTTCTTTCCTCTCACAATGATTTATAAAAGGAATTATTTAGTTGCAGAGCGCCAAAAGAAATTAACATAGAAGCGCCAGATGTTACATTTGCTTAAATTCTTGAAATTCATGGGATGCTACCGTCAAATAGAAAGAAATCCAAGCTAGTACTTCCATGGCAAGAGAGGCAGGAACTGCCCTGTTCCCGTACGCGTTAAGCTGGCTGGTGGCTGTGCAGGAGCGTGCGCTAAAAGAGCCATGGGACTGTCGAGGAGGCAAAAGGGTTGGTGTTTGTGGGGAAGATGAGCTTTGGAAGCGGAGGATGTAAATACAGAATGAAGCAGGCTTTTTGGAGTATCCATCTCAAAAGTAAATGCCTAAAAATGGTTGAGCAAAGATATGGTTTTGCTCCATGTGTGTATTGCAGGCAAAAGCACCACACCATGGTTTCTAGGGGTTTTGAAGCATTTTGGATGCCTGTTTCCCTGGGCTTTTGAAAGGTTTTTAAAAAGCTTTTATCTGAACTAGGTTTTATTTGTTGGTCAAACTTGTGCTAATCTGCATACAGGACTAAAGTTTGGGGAAAACTTAACATGCGGAAACCGGCATGTGTGATAAGAACTTGTTTCACGGTTGTCTTTCTACATCTATTCCCTACTTTATGCTGAAGAAAGCACTGAACAAGCTAATGTTGCCACTTGTTTCCTAAGAAGTAGGTCTCATATAAAAAGTAAGTGTACTAACAACCATAAAAACAAGACGTTTTAGTGTTTCTGTTAGCATGGTAGAGCAGAGGAGCTGTGCCAGAGCTTTCTTGTTTGTTTGCTTGTTTGTTTTCTAGATCAGGTACAAACAGAGGTGTTGACTAGGTGCTGTGGTTGTAGCTCTTGCTACACAAACCAGACAGACCTTTGTCATCTTCTCTTCAGAGCTTTCTAGTTATATAGCAGAGCTGGGAATTTAAGAGAGGTGAAGTTGAGCCAGCTCAACTGAACATGGGAAAACAAACATGGAAAAGAATGTGCTAGAGAGTGAAAAAAGAGAATTACTTTCTAGACCCAAATTATGCTTTGCTAGGTAGCAGCTGTCTGGCATTCACAGATGAAACAGCCGCTTAGCTAACATGCATTGACAATGCGAGCATGTCCTCTGTTTTGCTTTGAGTGCATGAAATGAGGAATTAACTCTCCCGTGCCGAAAGCCGTAAAAGTATCCGGAAGGGTGTGTTTACTCCTAACAAACATTTGAACTTGTCTGTTGTATTCAGTACCTGATCTATGCTTTATATGACAATGCAGAGTTAGTGGTGTTAATGCTACTTAATAAGTAAAATCTGAAGTAGTTTTATAAAATGACTCTTTCAATAAGTGGATTTTGGCTGTGAAGGGTTTTAATAAATGCATATCCGCTTCTGAGCGATTTGGTGCATTTTATGTTTTTCATAGCCTCTTCTAATAGTAAAGATTTGTGTGGTCTTTTGTCTTACAGCATTCCATGTGGAACCCAGGGAGCCTGAAAGAGGCTGTGAAAGCTAGTGGAATGATTCCCTGTGTAGCTGAAACTATGTAAGTATCAGATGTTTGCTTACAAGATCACTTGCCTAGCATCAACCGTTAGAGCAGCGATTGCTTCGGGTTCAGCAGTTGCAATGATCCTCTCGTGCCTCCCCAATGGAAAGCGGTGCGTATCTGTTCAGAGCTGGCGAAAGACGGGGCACCCATGATACTGTTCCCTACTCTCAGCTATTTTAGAAGTCATGTATCCCTGTCCACTAAAAGGTAGATAATGCATAGTGCAATTCTGTAAAGTTCTTACAGACTATGCTCAAGTATTTGCCAGAAGTTGAGGCTGGGTTGAGGCTTAGTTAAGCTCTAGCAATGTTGTCTTTGCCTTAGCTAGTGAATTGCTACTTGGGAAGGGATTTTATGGCTGGCTGAGCTGTGTCTCCTTTTGTTATGAGATTTTCTAAATTTGTCTTTGAGGTGTTCTTGAATGTACAGAGGTTTTTTTCCTCTTCTCTCTTGATGCTTTCTGCATTTTGAAACTTGTTGTAAATACCTTCTGATGCAACACTTTATTAAAGAGCATAATGCTTGTCTGTGTTTTGTTATTCTCTGGATGTATCCAATAATTTCTGTTACTACAGTAATGTTGGTCATTAAAGAAAAATACAGGGTTACTTAAATATCTCCTTTGCATCTTCTCTCCTGCTGCCAGCTCTCCCCCACTTCAGTGTTGCTGTTTTCAATTGTGCCAGGTGTGCTTGTGTGACAGAGAACTATTACTGAGTCACTTTGTTTTGGTTCTTTCAGATCTTGGGTTACGTGTGATCTGGTCACTTGAAAATGGAGAAAAACTAATTTCCTTACAGTACTTAAAAAAACCAAAAAACCTTCATCCACAACAACAAAAAAACCCAAAACAAAAGGTCCCACCAAGCATTAGTGAGGTCTTTCCAGTCTTCTCTAGGTTTTCCATTTAATGTATTGGGCAATACGGTTTTACACACCCTTTGTTTTTAGTGGATGGCTTTCCTTTTACTGTCTGCATTCACCGGCTCTAGTCTTCCTGTGTTTCCAGTTGCTTATTCCCTTCTAGAAAGGAGCAGAGGACATCGTTGTCGATCTCTGCTTTGCAGTTCCTGTTATGTGGAAGACGGCCTCATGGGCAACTCGGTGATTCATATTTACTGTAGGTTATTGCTCAATATGTGTCTGAGTAATCAAACTTCTTTGGGAGTACCATGTCCTGTAGCACCGAGTACGTTCTAACCTTAGCCCTGAATTTTGATCTTTTTTAGTAGAATGGCAAAAGTAGTGATCAGCACTGCCTTTTGTGTCTCACTATGAAGTTGTACAAGCCTGTTACAGTAAACTTGCTCTTGGGAACTGATCCTTTTGGGAACTGGTGCTTTGCCACCAATCTGGTGTAACCTTTGGGTACGTGAGAACTTCATACTTGTAGTTCCTGATCCAGCTGGGAGAAGTATCTCCGCACGTCCTTGTGCTCATTGAACTGTAATCAGCATGACCTAGACGTGACATTTGCTTTGCTCGACGGTTAAATGAGTGTTCGCTTTCCTGAGAGTGCTTTTTCATACTCCTCGAACACTGAGTTCAGTGCAGCTCCTGATGCTGCAACGGGATCCTCTTTCCAGCCTTCCTTAACAAAAAGGCCGAGTTCTCCCACTTATTTCGATCTCCTTCCGAGGCTCTGGTTCCTTTCATGCCTTGAAATCTGAGTCATGTAGGAAGCGGAGGTGACTAGTAAGTGAAGTGAATCCAGCTCAGTGAAGGCATTTTATAACAGAGTAACTGATGGAGCGCCAAAAGATTTGTCTCTTACAAAACCAGATACATGCGCAAACTGCCAGCGGAGGCAGTCTGACTTTTTTTTTCAAGCTGGTTTTGCTATTTTTGGGGTAGAATGCTTTAAAGTATCTGGCACGTGGCATCAAGTTTCATGTAGTAGAAAAGTGAGGAATTGCAGCAACTGTACTTCAGTATCTTTTAGTGTTTCTTCATAACGAGTAGGATTGTGCTCTGAAAAGCTTCTCAGGAGGGAGGAGGAACTCAGTTGTGGCAGGGAAGAGCAGTGCTAGAAGAGCCCTGGCAGTGGCTGGTCGAGAGCAGCCGTCAGCTCCTTGGAGGGCAAGGAGCTGGAGAACAGAAAACAGGTTTGTTAGAGGGGCGTGCTGCGGGGGACGGGGTTAACTTGCACTCTGTGTTAATGTTCCTGTGCTCTCCAGTGGTTTTTGGAAACAGCTGTCAGGGTACTTCCTCACATACAGGTGTTTAATAATGCTGGCTGACCTTCCCTCTGTATTGTAGTGCTGTCTGACCATGACAGCAAATGACAATAAACCCAGTCTGTTTCATCATACTGGTGATGTCGCTTTGTAGACTTGAATATTAGATTATCATCATTAATACAAGCTGTTGCTTAGGAAGTGTGACAGCATGAATCACTTGAGTTAGGAAGATTTATGGACAGAGTATGTAAGTTAGTCTTGCAAACTTTTTCTTTTTTTAACTTTAAATTGGGATTCCTAAAGTGAAATGGATTCATCTCTGTGCATTATGCTGTGTGTGATTTCACTGCTACCAGCTGCTTTAGGGGAAAATACCATTCACTAATGGGCAGCTATTCTTTAACCTGTCCATAGGAACAAGCTGTTCTGAATCCCCAACAGCTAGTAATTGCTGTTATGTGTTTGAGCAGAAAGTTTTATAAACTAGCTAAACTCTACTTTGAACTCGAATACTAGTTTTTACTCAGGATTTTTTTATTCTGTTCCTTTATTTGCATGCTTTTTTCTAAAGAAAAATGTAGCCAAAGTAGTAGTAGCTGCCTTTGAGGAACTGATGGGAGAACAAGAATTAGTGTAGATTGAGCATATGAATTCTGATGAATTTAAAGGGCGGGGGAGGGGGTGAAGGAAGGCTGATATCTGGGAGTTAATCACTAAGCAGTAATTTACGCTGCCTAATAATATCCTGTTTGTTTTGGTGTAATGAAAAAATGAGTAGTGTACACTAGAGAAGATGATATTGCCCAGACTCATGGCCGCACAGGAACCAGCGCCAGGCTGTCATCTGCAATTCAAAGAGCTGTGGAGTACTAAGGACCAGTGACACTGTCTTTCGGGTTGTTTATGTGGAAATGCATATTTTAATTAATTCTTTAAAATACAAATGAATACGAAATTATTCTTGAAAACATTAATTGAACTTTACTTGCCCATACAAAGTTCATCTTTAAAGCAGTTTGGCGAAAGGATGTACTGGATGCTTGTTCCTTTTGCCGCTTAAAAATAGGGTTTTGTTAGTTTTGTTTGTGGGTTATGGGTTTAAGAAAAGGAATTGAGGAGGGGAAGGGGAGCCAGGTAGTTGAAACCAGCATCCTGGCTCTTGCAGTTTTACTGGCAAAAAGATAATTTTTTTTTTTTTTGCTCATGAAACTGCATACGTGCTGTTTTGCCAAAATGGGTATAATGTCTGAGAGAAGATTTGTGTTTGTAATCCTAATTTCTGGAGAATTCATCTGCACTTGATGTTTCTGTTCCAAGTTGGTTTACAGTTTAAACCAGGGATTTGGTCTCAGAAGAGCTTTACCCAAGAAAAAACACAGAAAAACTGACGTGACATCCGTTTTATTTCTTAATCTTTAATTTTTATCTCTTTTTCTTTCTTGTTCTAATTCTGTAACCTGGAAGCAGTAAACAGAGACAGGGCAAACCCAGTTTTTATGTTTGAGGCTTTTGCCTAACTGTCAGTGGGGATGAAATGCAAATAAGTGGGTAAACGAGGAATACGATAAGCAGTTGCTTTCTTAGAGTTGAGGTTTCTGAGAAAAGGACTGTCCGTGGCGTGGCTGCATGCTGATAGGATAGTGTCAGAGTGTTACTTTGGTTTTAATAGGGACAATTTAAGAACCCTTTTCTGTGGGTAAAATATCTTTTCCCAATATGCAAGGCTTTAACATTGTGATTTGTGAAAACAGAGTATGATGAAATCATTTTGGCATTTTTAATTTTGATTTAAAAAAAAAAAAAACAAACTGAACTGGAATTACTATTACTTATCTGCATGTGTGTCTGAAAAAGTTTCATTAAAAAGGCCCCCTCCCCCTGTCTGTCTTGTTACCTGCAGGGAGGTGCCTGCTTGAAACAATAATTCCTAAACACCGTCTTGCATGAGAAGTGAGTGTTGCCTCCTTTCTGCAGACACGCTCTCTGTATGTTTTAAGGACAAAAAATCTAGATTCCGAACTCTGTTTAAAAAAAAAACAAAAACAAAAAAACCAAAAACAAACCAAAAAAAACCAAACCCACAATTCTCTTGCCCGCCCCCCCCCCCCGAACCCCTTTTGCCCATTTGCTGAAGGTACAGCCTAAATCTACTGCTTAAGTCTCTGCCAGGTTCTCCCATCAGTGTGTCGTGTGTGTCCCGCCCCCCCCACCCCCGGTTTTGTTTCAGTGTTTTATATTCTATATATAAAATGTGGGTATACTTTTAAAAACCATTTCCTTTAAAATATTTCTGGGTTAGAGTAGTCTGTCTTGATGAAGCCTGTACATGAATCAACCTCTTTGTAACCTGTGTTACAGTAAGAATTTTAGGAATTTCCTTTATTAGGACCCGTTACTATACTGCAGCCACTGAGTGAGCTGCATTGATTTCTAGGTAAAACAGCCTGAAATTGCCTGAAATTTATGGCACATGCCAACCTTCTCTACACTACTCCTTTTCAGTCCGCAAAACTTAAATATCCTGAAGTTGGTCTCTTACTGGCAACTGTTATTCCACATGTAATATTTACAATATTCTTTGTGGAGAAACAGCAATTTGACTCTGAAACTGTTTTTCAGGTTAGCTGACTGCCGCTAATGGCATGGTGAGATGTGTTGAAGAGCAGCTGCGAGGCTGTCCGACGGCAAGGGGACTGCTCTAGAAGCTGGGCTTGCAACATCATGGGCCAGTGTGTCACGAAGTGCAAGAATCCTTCTTCTACCCTCGGCAGCAAAAATGGGGAAAGGGAATCCAGCAGCAAGTCGCATAGTAAGAGAAGTGCAGTCCACAAAGACGACCATGGCTCAGCTTGCGGGAAGTCTTCAGGAGATATTCTTGTGAATGGGACAAAGAAAACGGATGCTGCTGTGGAGTCTAGTCAGCCTCCAACGTTTTCTGGAGATACAAAGAAAGACACTGTTTCCAGCGCAGAAGAATCTTCGCTCCAAAGGATCGGGGAGTTATTTAGGAGGTATAAGGATGAACGGGAAGATGCCATACTGGAAGAAGGAATGGAACGATTTTGCAATGACCTCTGTGTTGATCCCACTGAATTTAAAGTGCTAGTTTTGGCTTGGAAATTCCAGGCTGCTACCATGTGCAAATTTACAAGGTTAGTTCTTGTAGAACTTGTAATCATTTTCATATGTTAAAGTTTATTCTGTCATCTTTATGTTGGAGAGACAGCCTCATTAGCTTCACTTATTTCTTCTAACACTTGCATTTTGATCACATTAATTCCTACCGCTGCAGAAGGTAAGCTTTGCATTGTCCTCTTTTCCCCTTCCCCTCACAGTGGGTTTCGGAACTGAAAATGTGGTTTTGGACATACTGCTGCTAATGATGAACAGTGCAGTGACATTCTGTAGACATTCATTTATTCTTGATTTACCAAAAGCAGTTTTAGTGTATCCATCTTGGTGATGAGATCGGATGCTGAATTTAATCTTCGCTTTAAAGTAATGTGAGATTCCTTAGTAATTGCTACCAGCGCTGTTACCGTTCTGTGAAAGGATGGCAGACTGCTTCCTAAGAGTTGCCCCTGCCCAAACAGTGTTACACTTAATGTCTTTTTCCAAGAGTAATCCTATTAAAGCATGGAGAGGGAAAGAAATGCAAGGTTTTTGACACTGTCAGCTCTTTCATACTGGCTGACAAGGGATTGGTATTTAAAGTGCTCTCTGTCCTTCTGGACAAGGGGGTCACTCAGCAGGCTTTTAGAGCACATGTGAGGCTACAGGAAACGCCAGAACAGCTAAAACTTACCAGAAAAAAAGAAATCAACCCAAAATTACAACAGCCCCCCCCAGCTTGATTATCAATGTTCCAGGTAAGGGCAAGGAAAGACTTCGACATGGACTGGCTGAGAGAGAATTAATTTTCTTTATTTTTTTGGTCTATCTCAATTGGTTTGAGGAATGCTACCTATTTTTACTCAGCTAATAACTTTCAAAATTACTTTAGTGTTCTGAGCCTTGAACCAAGGCTCTGCTGTGCACTGAGCACAGAGCTTTTCCAGCATCTTGAGAGTCTTTGTGGATGTGGGTGTGTGTCAAATGGATGAGTTATTCCGGAATGCAAATGTGGATTTACTAGAAACTGACAGCACAGGTATTTGCTAGCGTGGCAAAGGAATTGCAAGTAGTGTCTGTGATTCTGCACAACCACATGAGTTTTATTACCATTGTTTTTGATTTTCTTGGAAAGACGGCAAATCTAGCAGTGAGAGGTTGCTTTTGTTTAACAGCACACTCCATGATATGAGAGCTGATCGGCTTCTTCCATGAAGGAAAGCAATGTGGTCTTCTGTTGTGAGCGCTGCCCCGTCTCCTGTCTCCTCGCCAGCCCATCCTGTGTCGGAGTCTGCTGGCTCTGGTTAATTCTGGCTGGTTATAACACTTGCTCGTGAGCATTAGAGAAATCAGAGCTAACCATCTACCCGCTTGGCCAGATTATTAGTCGGCTAATTAGTATAGGACTGGTGCTTCGAGCAGTGTTTATACATTGCGTTGTAGCCTGTGTTGTGTGATGCCGTGCTCTCTTCCGCTCTCTCGGCAGGTGCCTTCTCTGACCGTTGCCATTGGCACCCTTTTTATTTTGCAGGCTGGAAGAGCAACCAAAAACCGCAGGAAAGCCACCAGTGAACTGCTCTGTCCCTTGAGAACAGCTCACCCAGAGCATGGGCATTTAGACATGTGCAGTATTGAATCAAGCTGGTTAAATATGGCACTTCAGTGCATAAATGTCGTGTTTTCAGACATTTGGCATTTCTTCTGCGGTAAATTTTATTCACTTCTTAATGTGAAAGGCACTGGATGTGGTATTACCGAGTTGTCGGAAAGCCAGACAGCAAAATCTCTTTTGAATGCTAACAGTGTCCCAGCAGATCTGAGTGGTGTCTGTGGTTCCCCAAGCCATGAGAAATTTCTTGGAAACGTCTCCCCTTCCAGTAGGTCCCGCTGCCAAGATCTTTGTGCCACCCGGGCGGAGAGCACACCTTGTCTTGTCCAGATAACCCTCTCCTGATTTGGCATAGCTGAACAGAGACGGGACGTGTTCAGCACGTGAGGTCGGTGGGAAGTGCTCGCACTAATTTCTCTTTCTTGCTTAATAGGAAGGAGTTTTTTGAAGGCTGCAAAGCAATAAATGCGGACAGCATTGACGGCATTTGTGCAAGGTTCCCCAGCCTCTTAAATGAAGCCAAGCAGGAAGATAAATTCAAGGATCTCTATCGTTTCACCTTCCAGTTCGGCCTGGACTCTGAAGAAGGACAGAGGTCGCTACATCGGGAAATAGCCATTGCCCTTTGGAAATTAGTCTTCACTCAAAACAAGCCCCCCATTTTGGACCAGTGGTTACACTTCCTAATCGAGAACCCCTCAGGAATCAAGGGAATCTCCCGGGACACGTGGAACATGTTTCTAAATTTTACTCAGGTGATTGGACCGGACCTTAGCAACTACAGCGAGGACGAGGCCTGGCCGAGTCTCTTCGATACCTTTGTGGAGTGGGAAATGGAGCGAAGGAAAAAGGAAGAGGAAACCAAATGTATTACGTCTTCGGACACAGAGGGCCTGTGTGCGGAGGAACAGACTTAGCGGCATCGAAGCAGTAGTGACGGAAGGAACCTGTTGCCCTTCATGAAATGTAAACTCTGGATGTTTCTGGAAATTACCGAGGCTCCAGACTTTTCTACTTTACACCTTTTTCTGCCTTGTCTTTGAAAGGGCTCTAAAATGCTGTATCATGTTTTAGGCACTTTCTTCATTTTGGTTATTCCTTTTACTCTTGCCCTGAAATATTTGACCCTGGCTACAAGTTAAGCGTTTTGGGGGGTTTTTTTTAAGACTTCAGATTAGTATAAGTAAGTCTGAGATTTCTTGCACAATGTAGATCTTTTTAGTTAGGTTAAATTAACATTGCTAAATTATACAGTGCCAGATTAAGTTTTTCATACTACATCTGTCAGGGCGGGTCTGTACTGTGTGTAGTGCTGTTTACATTGTTGGAATTTTAGGCTGTAATAATTTTAAGGTTTTATACCAAGATGAACAGCAGTGTTAACTGTTAACTATAAATGCATTAATCCCCCCTGGTAATAAGGCCCTAAAAACCAACGTAAGCAACAGCTTTTTTTGTAATATGGCTAATTCCCATTTTAAAGCTAACTCTTAGTGAATGAGTCCAGGTCATTCCTTTTTTTGGAGTTTCAAACTAAATGTTGGGATTGTTTTATAAAATTACTGTACCTGTCAGTCAACTGAGTGGTAGATGACGATTTGTATCTAAATCTCTTACACATCATGTAATAAAAGAGCAGTACTACCTCAGTTTTATTGAAAGTGGACTTCTTGATGGACTTCCATTTTCTCTGGAAGTTGTATTTTTGTGGTTTCTTGAGAATATTTTTACTTGACTAAAAGAACCAAAGGTTCTGCTTCTTAAGTTTGCTAAACATTGACAGAAGCAACACACAAACCCTAAGTCTTCAAGGAAAACTGTGGTATAATTCTGCTTTAATTTGTTTGATTTATACCTAAAGTATTATCTTACTTGTCTGGCAAGCACAGTACTTCTATGTAAGGAATTATCTTTTGCATTAATATTGACGAACCAATTTTTTAAAACCTATGTTTAATTGCTAAATCGCAGTTAATACTCCACACTTTCTGGAGCAACAATATCGGCATCTGATGACAAAGTGAATTCTTAATGTGTTCTTAATGACAACAGTGTAGATGAGTCGTTTTTAGACTGATTTGATAATATTTGGATAGGAGTCAATTTATTATTTTACAATGCCTGTATTGGGACTATTTGCCTGTTGAAACTGTTGTGACTTAAAGGGAGTTTTATTAACACTGGTTGAAACTTTTTTTGGTTATTGATGCTACCTTTTTTAATTTTAGTATGTCAACTTTTTTACACCTTTTGGTAAAAGGGATGATTGCCAAGGCTTTCTATAGAGCTAAATACTGGCTTAATGAATTTGATACACTTCCATTACACACCTTTTCTTTTCAGAGCTGCGTTTCGGGATCATAAAACGGCTTCAATTAAAAAACAAACCGAAACAAAAAAACGCAACCTAGGCAGTCATCCGCAGCATCTAATGGTTTTTGTGATCTAAGGGTTTTAAAGCTAAAGGGAAACAGATTTTAAGTGGCGAGCTTCTCGCTGGATCCAGGATGGCACCTGCTTTGCACGTCTGCTGTGCCCCAGGGGTGTTGGCAGGGAGAGGAGGAGGAGGAGGAGGAGCTGCCTGAATTCTGGCACTGGCTTTGCTGGTGCGCAGCCTATGCAATAGCTTGGGTCTGAGACGATAAATCACTAACAAAATGTGGGTATTGAAAACTGTTTAAAAACAAACCCACAAGCCACAGATAGCATCTCTTTCATTTAATAAAAGGAGAGTTTGGTCCATGCTGCTTCTGCAAGCTCTTGCTGGGAGACGTGTTGAGCTGTGGAGAACAAATGTGGTTGTTCCAGATGCAGCTGAGTCTGGCGCTTTGCAGGAGCAGAGCCCTGAACTTGCTGGATTATAGGGAAATATCCCCAAAGCTTTGTCCTTGCTAGTATAACCTTCCAAGCTCCCGTGGCATGAGTACTGTTCAGCGGCAAAATGTTATTCTGATTTGGTGAGCAGAGCAGGCCAAAGCACTTGTGCTGGTATGATTGAATTTATGGTGAGGCTTTCGCTGGTGCTGTTATTTTTAAAAAAGAAAAAAAAATATTCCCCAACAGAGGCTGCTTTGTTAGCAACAGTTCCAAATGGAAACTGATTTGGTAGTAAATGAAGACTGTATTTATAAGTTTGAGACTACTCATTCATTCAGCCGTTAAATGCTTTGTTCATCACTTCAGTATTTTTTTTTTTTCCTAAAGGGAATTTAAAATGTCCAGAGTGTGAGAACTAACTATTCAAATGGATAGCCAGTGCACGCACATGCACACCCAGTTGCGGCGGTGGCTGCAGCTGGTTTGTACGCTGAACTGCAGCAGCTCCAAAGGGTGAGGGATAGAGCTCTTCAAGGTGGGTGTTTTTCTTGTGGTCTGAATGTGGATTTGCAGTAAGGAAAGCCATTTGTAGCACATCAAGGCTTAGCCTGTTTTAGCGCATCAAATGTAATACAGCTTTTTTTTTGAAGATGGTGATGGTGAATATATAGGAAGGGAACAATCTTGTTTCCTGTTGGGGAAAGGACATACGATTCTCAGTGGCTCAAGTCACAAGCTTTCAGTACGAGAGGAAAACCTTGTTCTTGTTCTGCTGCTTTCTGCCCAGCAGGAGCAACTCCACTCGTTGGGTAGAATACTTGCAAAAATAGCCAAATGATCTGTCTAGCAAAGAGCCATTTGTTTTTAGCCTAACTTCATTTTTTTAATTACCATTTACAGAATGCATGCCAGACCTGTATCAGTTTTATAAACTCCTGAACCAGGAGCTGAAGGCGTGACTCTTTGGCGGTGCTGGAAGTGAGAGAGGGCTCAGACCTGCCCTTGCATTCCCTGGGGATTTGATGATCCTAAACGATAATAGCCCATGCTCTGTAATGCCGGTGTACCTGTGTGGGACTGGGGTTTTGTACATGTTTTTGAGAAGTTTTTGACAATATTGGAGCCTCTGAAAATATGCTTGTTTAATGGTTAAACTGTGAATATCTGTGGAACAGGCCAAATACATTCACTCTTCATTTTTATATAATTTAAATCTTTATTGTGTAGGGCACAGGACTGTAGTGAATAGTGATGCTGATGGAATCCTTGAAACCATTGCAACTATTTAATTTTTTTTTTTAAATTAGAGTATGCAGTAGAAAACTTGATGCATGTAGTGAATATGCTGCAACTTGGGATAAATAATAGGTAACTATATAGATAGTTTTAGTAATATACTGGAAAACTGGTCTGACATCCACACTCTGGCATTTTATTGCCTTCCCTTATATGCAAAGAAATACAACTCCTGTAAACTTTAGTCCTGAGTAATAAAACATTGACCCACCTGCACCATATTATAGTTTGCAACACCTTTAAAATTTGGCTCCCAGATAACTGGAGGTTCAGTTGTGCTAATTTTCACTTGTGTGGGTGCGTTTCTAAGGTCAAAGACTATTTATTGATTCAAGTAAGGACTTGAAAGATTCCGCCTGTGGCTGGCCATAAAACATGACCGAGGAAATTAGTTGAAATTGAATGCTGGATTGTGAGTTTACTTGCTGCTGGTGCTATTCTATATGGAGAATTATAGCTTTTGTTTTTTTTTTTTAATGTTGTGCAATCATAGTGAAAGAACCATGGCAAAAATAAATGATGGTGTGGCAGGTGCCATCAAATCGGATAGCTGCAGCCGGGGGCAGCTGGGTCCGCCCCGGGAGGAGCGCTGGCGTCCCCGGGCTGGCGGGGCAGATCTGCCCATGAATCAGCCTCCCAACCACTAGAGCTTTTCGGGTGAGCACGTTTAAGAGCGTGACAGGAGTTCCCCCTGCTCTGCTGACCAGGGAGTGACTCGGGCTCGGCTGCGGATAGATGGAGCCCCTCTTCCTGAGGGCAGGGTGGCTGTCGGGTGCGGGGGTCAGAGTGCTGGGGGCGGGGGCAGCTTTGCCTGTGTGACTTCTGTTTCACTCCTCGCATGTCCCTCAGAACCCGAATAACCCGGGGATCCCAGGGTTCTACTAGCCTGTCACCCGTGGTTCCCAGACATGGCTATGCACTGACCAGTGACCTTAGTATTTTCACGACACTGACAACATAAGTATCTTCCTTACGGTTCTAAGCCTTGTTTCCAAAAAAAAAAACCCCAGCAAAGAAACACCACGTAGTTAATAGCCACCTCAGTTGTGGTGTAATCTGTTGGCTGAGGTTACATCATTCCCATTCATCGGAAAATAATAGTCATTGTGAGTTTCTGGGTCTCGCAGCCTTGTGTTCTGCAGTGTGATCCTTTTTTAGAAGATCCTCGTTAAACTGGGCACCCAGTTCTTCCGTTGAGCTCACTCTGCTCAGAATGTGTGCGTGTGAATTTAGCCTCTCGTATTAAAAAGGAAGATGCTTAACCTGAATCTTAAAGTTCTTCGGGGTAGTGTTTCATTAACATGAATACTTTTTTCAAATAAGTATTGAAAGCTAAGCGTTTGCTTAAATTTTGTTATGTGCAAACAAAACCGCCAGTGTTAAAACTTTCTCTCTGGGCTATTGAAGATTGAATCTTTGGTTTTCTGTTGTCAATTGAAGTGAAATACATGCGCTTGTTGGAAAGAAGGCTGTAACTCCTTCACCATGAAGTACATAGGTGTCTCTACCTCTTGTTCTTAGACTTGAATAGTTTAAGGTTACCATCCTTTGCTCCCAGGATTTTAAACCTGGATGAGTAATCTTTTTTTTTTTTTTTTAATTGACCCAAGTTAAGTATTATCTATTTGCCGTACTTTTTGGTATACCGCTTTTAATCTGCATGCAGTCGACCCTGTGAAAGGGAGCCAAGTCAAGCTGCAAACAGAGTGTCGGTCCTCCTGGGTGCTAGTTTTGGAGTGCAATGGAGTGTCCGACTGGAGCTGCATCCCGTGTGGCTCAGGGCCTTTTATCATCACACGTCCTCTTCCCCGGTCCAGCTCCCTGCACTGACAATATTGACAAATTGAAGATGGAGCAGCTGCTCCCCAGGAGGGAGCCACCAGCCTTTTCATTTGCCCTTGAAAAACTTTAGGAACCCACCTGATGCAGTGCCATGAGTGTGTTTTTCTTTTGAGGAAAAATACTGTGTTCCGTTCCATCGGGCTGGACCTGTAACAACCAGCGAAGATGGGAGCTGCAGAAGTGTAACAGCTGTACCCGTCCTTTTCCTCCCTGAGGTCAGAATCTTGCTCAGGATAAAACCCTTACGCTTGAGCAAAACTGGAGAGTTCTGGAGTGTTTTGGAGATGCCGGAGTGGCGTCTGCGCTCATTGATGCGTGTAGGTGGTGTCTCTTTTTCATGCGACACATCCGTATCCCTTGCTTTCCTCCCACAAAGAAAACTACAACACAATTACCGTCATGGCAAGTCCCGAACAGATGCTGCAGCAAAAGTCTTCTTCCAGTTTGAGGGCCGCTTTCGGAGTGCAACCTCTTGCACTGTCTGTTCGGGCACGTATTTCAAGGGAGCGCAGGGGCCTGAGAGACGATTAGTAAAAGGAGCGTCAATGTACTAGTCCTGCTAACAGCTTGCCTTAAATCACTGAAATTACAGCGGTTCCTCGCTACTATTGCAATCCTCAGTCAAGATCTGTAATTAGATCTTAAAATCCAACAGGTTCTGGAGGTTATACAACACTTTTTTTAATTTTAAAAAAGCTTCTATCTTTGCGTACTTGCACTCTTTGGATAAGCCCTTTCTGGATAACATGTCATTTCACACACACACAGAAAAAACCCCATCCATCCCTGATGTTCTTGCTGTAAAATGTTTTGGGGTTGTTTGGTTTTGGTTTTTTTCCCCCTGTAAATTATATTTGGACTAAAGTTTGCCTATTGTTGAATCAATGCATTTACTTGAATGTTGCCATTTTATGCAGTTACAGCTGCTGACTCCTGCTCTTCTCTGGGCCCGTGAGAGGGGAGATGGTGTGACCAGAGGTGACAAACCCGCACAGGGATCAGCGGAGCTGAAGGCTGGCTGCTGGTTTTATACTCCCATATGTATTACGTATTAGAGGACGTAACAGAATAGTGCTTAATATTTTGAAGTTGTGACTTTTTAAGTCACGCTAAACAGTTATCTTAAAAATATGCTCGCTTTCTTGTCTATAAGTTTAAAACAGTCTTTAAACAAGGCGATGGGCTGGTGCTGTTGGTGGTTGAGTAACTCGAGTTCCGAGAGATGCGGGTGCAACTAGCGGGGTCAGGTCCCAACCCGGCGCTGCTGGGGTCTGCGCTGGCTGGTCTTGGGGGCGTGAAGGGACTGGAAGGCCTTGAGAGGCTGCGTGGAGGAGAAGGGTCAGCCCGGGAGAGCTGGTTGACGCAGCTGTATTTCTTGGAGGACTTGCTTGTGGATCTTGGCCCCAGTTTAGCCTCAAGTCACCCTTTACAGAAGGAATGCATTTTGATAGTGTTTGCTCCCAGAGAAGTAACTAATTCTAACTAAGGAAATGACGAGAGCGCGCCTCCGTGCAACTTTCATGGAATCACATGTGAATACAACTGGCTGGTCAGTCTCTCAGCTCCTCAGTGAACCAGCAAGGGTAGATAGGGTCACACCTGCCGGTCTTTGTGTGGGGAGTGGTTTTTGCCTTTTCAGACTTACCCAGGAGATAACTGTGGATGGTCCAATGTTCTCGCCCTGGGAAACGATGAATGTATTGCGTGTCGTGGGGCAGACCCGTGCTTCCTCTTTTAGACAGCAGTATCAGAAGTGCTGTGTAAATGTAATGCTTGAAAATGGCTGGAGTAAATTCTGTTTCATGTGGGATCTGTTTTTTAAAAGGATGTGGCCAAATTTGAAATGATGATCCAGAGGCAAAGTGGGAGTAGTTCAAGATGATGCATCCACTGTGTCCCATTTGGTTTGTAATTTTACAGTTACTTTTCTTATATCAAATTTTGCTCACCGTTGTCTGGAACAGAATGGAAACAGCATCTTACAGAATGTGCAATCTAAGGCACAATGCAAATAGGTTGTGATGAGAAGGTTGTCTTTACTTGATAGCAATCCTGAGTGCAATGTTTTTGTCGTGTCCCTTTTGGAAGAAGAGCATTAAGTGCAGTCTGAGGTTTTTCTTTTCTTATAAGCAAAGCATTGGTTTGTCCATTACTGACTTCTTGTGGAATTTGTGCCAGATGTATATTAAATATTTTGGTGCTTTTTCTAATCCAAGCTGCCATTCATTTGCCTGTGAGATTATTGTACTTCTGTATATTTAAATGACCAATCCTTAAAGAAAAAAAAATAATCCTTTAGTCACAATGTATCCTGACTACTGTAGCTTTGTAAATGTTCCAAAGCTTCTGGGTTTCCTGTATTCCAGTAAGGTCTGAGGGGAGGGAGGGGAACGGCTAGAGAAACCTAACCCACTGGAAAGGGAACTTGCACGCTGTTCTGTGCATTACTGAACAAATGAGTAACATTTGTGGTGTTTACATGACACGTTGGTGTTCACTTTTTTGTGCTCAAGCTTTGTACAAAATGTCTTATTTAAAGCTGAAGTCCTTTTTACATTTTCAATTAAAAGGGGACAAATTAATTATTTTTTCATGCCTATAAATAGGACTCTTGATAGTTTTATTTGCCATCTCCAGAGTTTCTCAAGCAGGAATCCTGGATGTTCACTAAATCCTGCCTGGTCCTTGCAGGGAGGTGACCACATCATTGTTAAGTGAATGGAATGAAAAACTAGCTGCTTTTTCTTTTTTCCGCCTTTGCAGTGCAAGTGTCTACAACAAGGAGATGCCGGATGGGAACAGTCTTAAGAGGAGCACGTTCTTGCAGAGGGATGAGTGCTGCGGCCCTGCCGTTCCCCCCCTTCCGCTGAGCTGCCCGACCCCGGTCGCTGTGGGGCTGGGGACGGGCAGTGCTGGGCCAGGGGACCCACTCCCTTCTTTCACACGTTGTAGTAGCACCGACGTCGATGCTTCTCCCAGTTTGGGAGAGCTACAGCCAAAGGATGCTGGGCTCATTGCTTCTTTTTAGAAGAAAAAAAACCAATTTGGCTGCATTCATCTTGCTTAATAATACATGTCATTTCAGGAGTTTTCGAGGCTTAAAATTTAGGTATGAAAGACACAGACGTGAGCATCCACTGCCTGCTCAGTACTGCTGCCTCTGGGCCAGTGCCGTGTTTGCCTTTCTTTCCCTTGCCTTTCTTTTTGCCGGCTCCTCCACGCAGCAGCTCCCAAATTCTACTCCAGAAGCTGCTCTTTGCTCAGGAGCCCGACACAGTGAACTTGAGGTTGGAAAGTAGGAGGGTGTAAATATTCTATCAGCTGTATTTAATAATTGCTGGAATAATAACTATTTCAACTTTCAACAGCTCATTCTAATTCATCTAAAGAAATCCTCCATCTCACATTCAAACCTTAACAAGCATTTCCTTTTATTTTTTTTTTTTTTTACAGGAGGTGGTCAAGCAGCCTTTATTTTAGATGGCAATGGCTGCAAAGCACAGGTCTGAAGCTGTCGGGTTGCACCCGCTGCTGGTAGAGCAGAGCCTTACTGCAGCTCTGCGCCTCCAGCGCCCTGCTGTCAGTGATGCGTGACGTTCGCACAGACATGTCCTTGCCTTAAAACGGCCCTTGCCCCTCCCACAGCAGCACTGGGACTTCTCTTTTTTCCTCCTTTTTTTTGTGTGTGAGGGGTGTGGGGGGCGGTCAGGGAGGGAGGAGAAAGTGAAGATTGTCCAAGAAGTATGAATCACCAATTCCTCCTTTCCATGGACTAAGTACGGTGCTTTCCCGGAAAGGAGGCAGCGACTCCGCTGCAGAGCTGGCACAGCACATTTCCAGAAATCCACACAATTCCTGAGAAGGCCGTTAACCACTGAGCAGCTGCTGCAGGTTCTACATTAACTTGGCTTGCTGGTTTGAGGGCCCGACAGGTTTCAGTGAAGACAGCCCAGCTGGTACGTCAGTCGCCGGCAGTCACCGACTGGCTGAGGTACATCTTGTGGGCCAATACTGACGGGCTGTCGCACCAACACCCCCCGCCCCACCCCGGTTTGCGCCTGACTCTGCCTCAGCACTTGCCCAGTTCACCCACTGCTGAGGAAAACTGCCACAACAAGAAGGGTTAATGGAAAAGGTTTTGCGCTTTAAGATGTTTTGAATAGCTTTTATTTTTAGGCTTTGTAAAAGATACAGAGTGAAAGCCTATTGTTCTTATGGCAAGAGATCTTTACAAAGACATCAATATTTAAAGTAATTAAAAATATCTTAACAAAAGACTTTGCTTAAAAACTTGGCAGTTAACAAGCACTCCTCCCTCTGTCACCTTTTATTCCCATCAGACCAAGGCCAGATTGTGATCCATACGTGCTGCAACACAAACAAGAGGAGTGTTATTTCTGGTCAGGGTGCCCTTGATGCACACAGACTTGCTGGTCTAGTAGTGAGACCCCTGCAGCCCTCAGGGTCAGCAAATTGGAAAAAAAAACCTGCATTTTTTTATTATTTTTTTTTCCCCCACCCGTCATTTTTTTGGCATTCTTTTTAATCAAGATGCCTCCTCTGGATGATCAGTAATACAGGACCCTCACTTGGCAAGAAACCTCTTCCAAGCCTGGGATGGAGCTCCTTTCCAACCCACCCCACAGCCTGAGAGGAACACGAGCCCGGGCTCTGTGGGCATCTACAGGCTCTTTGTGGATGTGAACTCCCGACTCCACCTGGTCTGCTGGTGGGTTTCATACCCCTCCGTGATGCCACACAACAGGCAACCTTGTGCCACATGAAGCTGGTTTGAGATGGCCCTTGAAAAGTGACTTTGGACCAGCTGAGACCAGCAAATCTGCTACAAAAGACACAGAGTGTGGACTCTAACTCCACAGCCACCCTGGCCTCAAACCTTCCCCGTCGGGCGGACAGGCTGGTGTGCAAAGCGGCTGAGGTGACAGTGCTGTAGAGACGAGGCAAATGATTGCTGAGAAATGTAAAAACTGACTCAGCTGTAGCCCAGAAGGCCGCAGCAGGTGATGAAAGGCCCATGTGCACTACTAAACTGCCCGCAGAGGTCAGCCCTCCGTCCAGGCCTCCTCCATGGCCGAGTTAAACTGAGGCAGTATTTGATACCGACCTTGTGCAAGAGACCATTTATACACAGCAACATGAAACCGGCACTTCTCTAATAAGGTAGGAATTGCTGCTGTCTCATTTTGTGTGCTATTATTTCTTGGTGTAGGGGGAAAACGGCTTAATGATCAAACTATTAAAAAAATATTTTTTAAAAACCAGTTATTAAAAACTGAACAATTAGAGCAAATCATACAAGAGCAGCCCTCGGCATGCAACCTTGCTGAAATGGTTTGTCATTTAGGCATTATGCCTAAATATACTCCTGGCTTGGGATGCGTCTTCCTTCTAGGGCCACTGTTTGGTGCAGCGCATAATACAGCATCATGAGCCTTCTCAGGAAGCCTTTCAAGTAGGAGAGGAGAAGCTGGGCAGCCAGGCTGAGCAGCTCTGTCTCCCTGCTTCTATTTCAGGGCACGTCTTCTGTCCCCGCAAGGAATGGTACCCCTGCTGTCGAAGGGACACTGAAGAAAAGCGAGGGTAGATGTGACCTTTATTTGACTGTCTGACCAGTGACACAGTGAGAGACCAGAAAGAGGAATGCTGAACTAAGTATGCACTCAGTACCTAGGGCCTTTCCTGGGAAAGATTTAACCTTTCTGGTTAATAACTGAGCCGTGAATGACTGTGGCACTTCAGGCTGCAGGGTCGGAAATGCGGGAAGCCCACTCCTCTGGAAGCATCCCTGATAGTAGGGCTGAAGCCCAACGCAACTCTCAGAGTTGCCCCTTCCTATGAAAGCTTACGGACTTGGTGAAAGTGTTCTTTTTCCCCAGTTGTGTCCCTCACATAAGAATGAGGGCATGAACCACCTCCTTGATCAGCTAAGACTGAAGCACGTACCTCAGGGTACCACAAGACAACAGCTGGTAGACGGTGCCTTGGCTGCAGCGTTAGGTGGTTTTAAAAAAACCCAATCAAACAAAAACCACACCAAAACCACTTAACAAAACTGGCTGCTGTGGAAACTCTGCTTGATTCTCTCATGAGCTCATAAACCTTACCTTGCTGTCAATAAGGCTGAAACTTTCACCCAGAGGAAGACAGATGAACTGAGAAGACCTGTATAATTAATCAAGACTGTGTGCTTCAGCCTTGCTAATCTGGACCATCAGCTACATAAGTGGTTTCAGCACTTGTGCTTCTTCTGGATCAGGCATGGCTTATGGGCAGAACTTACTGTTCAGGTTTTATTGGCCTAACATGAAAGTCAGACTGAATAAGTACAACAGCTTCTTCAGGTCTTCTCTCAGGCTTTCACTTCCTTGTGCAGCGTTTTATTTTTTAATAGATTAAGATAAAAATATTTGGCTATGTAGTTTCCTTGGGTCTTTGCAAAATAGGTGGCAAGTTACCTGTTCACTCCAGGAAAGAGGACAACGCACAAGGTGTTATTCTGCAGACTTCTATAAAGCTTTTGGATATGGTTGTCTAACTTCTTCACCTTTTTCTTTAGATCCTGCTCCTGCATAACAGAATATAAGCATTAGAATCCCCAACTCATCCGCAGAGCTGTAGCAATCACACCTCACGCTCATGTGGTGAGACTGACCCTCGGGCAGTGTCAGGGATCGAACAGGTGAGGCCAGCAGTGCTTCTGTTACTGGTGGGCAGTTGGCAGCGCAGGGGCTCCAGCAGCAGCAAGAACCACACGCCCTACTCAAATGGCACTGCAGCTTCCTCCAGGAAAAATGAGAGCTGCAACTAGAGCTATTCCTTCCTGCACACCCACACAACAGTCACCTCTCCGACTCCCAAACAACTTGCTACACCTGTACATGCCCTCCGACAGAGGGTGGTAGGCTTCAGTTCCTGTGGAGCATCACTCACTGCCCTGCCAGCTGCGCTGGTTTTAAGGTTATACAGTACCCTGCAACCATCACATTGGCTCACGTGATAACACCTCTCCAAACTGCCTTGTGGGAACTGATCCTCGGCAGCCTCTCTGCTCCAGCACAAGGAGACCCTTCGGTTACAAGCAGCTCTGCGCCTAAGTCACAAAGTCATCACTCCTGGTTCCCAGGGCAGTAACCCCTTCACTAACTGCAACAAACATCAGCATAGTCTTACACTCACAGAGTCAGGCAGTTGCTGCATTTTCTTATAAAAGATGTTTCCTCTTTGCTTCCCGTTGCTGTGATTCATTTGCCGAATCCATCTCCAGAGGTGACCTGAAGCAAGAGCATTCCTACTTCTTAGTTTGCTGCCCTTCAAGGTCCAGCCATTTATAACTTCAAGGGCATCCACAGCACTCTGCGATTTCTGGAATTCTGAAACACAAAGAGAAGGAGACCGTGCTTTGGCAGGGATGTTGCTGCCCTGTTCCTTGGCATCTGTAGGGCAGAGCTAAAGGTGTGGAGCAGGAGGGAGACGAGAAACAAACCACTGCTGCAAGCTTGCTAAAGGTAAACATCAGACTATAGAAATGCCAGTGAACTGCAACAGCACTCATCCAGTTGTTCTCCTCACCTTTGTAGAGGTGATTACTTGTCTGTGTGAAGCTGCACAGTAGCCAGCCCTCACGCTGAGGTACTGGAGCTAATGAACTATCCTGGAACTTTTCTAAGTAAAGATAATCTTTTTTCTTATTTAAGCAAGTTTTTTTGCTTTTAAATATTTAGCTGTAAACTACGCCTCCAAACAATATATGCTTTCACTGAAGTATTTTAAATACCATCACTTAGAGCATACGTGAGTTTCAGTAGCTCTTGCTGTGTCTGTGCAAAGTCCCAAAGGCTGCTGAATGAGCTTATGTGAAGGAAATAAGCAGGCGTACGTGAAGCTACTTACTGAGGAAACAGCAGTTCCTGTGCTTTGCACTCTGGAGATCCTTTGGCAGGAACAGCATTTCCAGGTCTTTCAACTGGCTAAATTCTTCTTGCAAGTCCTTCTCTGTTACTGACTGCTTTAGACCCGCCACATAAATCACACCTTCGTTTTCTACATCCAGTTCTAATTCCTTTATCAAAACATCACAGTCCAGCATTGCTGCAGTGACAGGCCTCTGGACCTGGGGTGGATTCAGCAGGAACAAACACGGCACGTCAGCACAAGCAGCTCTGTGTTCTGAGCCTCTATTTTAAATTATTTTCTCCCATTACTAGAAGTTGACAAGCTATTTTCCCTCCCTTGAAAAAAATACAACTAATGAAGGCTAACTTAATTAGTCATGAAAAAGGAAGAGAGATCATGTTTGTAATGCAGAAGCACTATAAAACTAAGAACCCCATACTTTGTATATGGCGTTTTAACACCCTGTTACTTGGCTCTTCCTTTTAAAGCTGCAGTTGGAAGTCAGAATGCTTTCTAACGCCTTCTGCCAACAGGCACAATGGAAAAAAAAGAGGGCTATAACTATTTCTTTTCAGCCAGTGGCTCTAAATTGTCCAGGGACAGGGAGATGGTAACAGCCCAACCAGCCAGCATTTGCCCAGACGCTACGCTTGAGCAGATGTTAAAAGAGACATAGTGGCTGCTGTTCCTATGCTCAACAGCACTCGGGCTTTTGCTGTTTGCATTGCTTACCTTAATGCAGGATCCTGCTACCTCAGCTCCATTTAGGCTTTCCACAGCAAGCTGGGCAGCTTCCAGCACTTCGTATTGGATACAGACATAGGGCTTGAAACAGAACGGTAAGATACTTCAGACTTATCAATAACACACATTAGCCCTCCCCTTTTTAAAAGTCAGCTGTCAATAAAGTTATGTTTTCTTTTAAAAATAAAATATAAAAACGTTTGGGGGTAATATACGTAACACTCTATATACCGTAGCAGTTAAAAACAACCTTCAGTTACCTCATCAATGAGTAACAACCTTTTTGTCATTAAAGGCCTTAGCATATCAGTTCTCTCAAAAGGGACAAAAAGCATCTCAGCTTCTCCAGTGCTCAAAGTCCTCTAGCTTGAACAGCACAGTTAAGCCACGTGAGCTGTGTTTATTCTTGTCATTGTGTGTAGCAGCTTTTAGATACCCCGAATTGTTGCAGTTCATGACTAAACCACCAGAAAAAAACCCACACCGAGTAACTGGAATTTCAGTGGTTCTAATCTATATCTTTCCAAGAGATTATTCGGGCCTTCCATGTCTGTCAGCAAGCTTAGTGCTTTGAGTGCGCCTCACCTGGTACGTTTCAGTTACCACTGTAAGACACTGGATTGGTCCACACTTCCCAAACTTCTTTTTCACAGACTTCAGGCGAAAGTTTTCTTCAAACGGACCAGCGTAAATTGTGAGCATGTCCGTCAGCTTGCTTCCCACCTGTAGGAACACAGATCAGAGAAGGAACGTCACAAAGCAAAGGAACTTGGTGCCTCCAGATAACTAACGTCTCTTTCCAAGCTCAGCAATGAAGACTATTCTCAAAAAAATAGTACCTTTTCACAAAGTTCAGCAAGAAGGCGAGAGGAAATATTTTCTGGACCCAAACTGAACTGAATGATACTGAATGTGGACAGGGGAACATCTTCTAAGGCTTTCTGAAGAATCTGGAGGGAAAAGAGTGTAAGAGCCCTAAGACGTACAAAACAATTGTACTGCAAAGGATCAGAAACAAAGCTATTGAACTTAATTCCCAACTTTAATTTTCATTATTGTCCAAGGAAGTCCTCAGGCAGAAATTCTTCTTTAGTGAGTCATAAGAGGATGTAGAGGATCAAAGCTTATTTCCGAAATGTTAAAATGGATTTAGCTAACCTGGTATTAACACTATTACTAACAGTATTGTCAGGCAGCTTTTTTAAAACAGGACTCATCTACCCACCCCCAGAACAAGAACTCTGAACTACTTTGATGCTTGGTTAGACAAACCCACTCTAAGTCCATTCACCTGTTTGTTTGAAGTGCTCAGGTTACTCTGACACAGGCCAGAAGAGTCTAGTTCCTGTCTGCCCAAAAGGAGGGGGTTTTGGCCAGTTACCTGCAAGCATTCTAAAAAACTAGCAGAGAGAAGAAAGCTGTGAATCACAGTATTTATCAATATGGTGAATTAAAAGCTTTCAAGTGTTTGTCTGAGCAAAATTATACAGTTCATTAAAGAAATGTGAAAGAACATTCTTGACCTCAACATCAAAAGCAGCCTAGAAAACGCTTTGTGAAATTTAAGATGCAACTTCTGAAAATTTTCAATACTATGCTACAATTATTTGATTCTCTCTGAAGATCCTGATGCCTTCTGAAAAACATAACGTACTACTTTGATTTTATTATTAAACTGAAGGAAAACCATGCAAATTTGAGAATCTTATTACCATGGTTTGGATAAACGTGGAGGCTCATTCAACTGTTGCTGGACCCTACATCCTTGTGGCTGTAACGCATCTTTTTTCTTTGAGACCTCAGCCAGGTTTTCAGCTTTCAGAAGCATCTCCAAGTTTAGTTCTGCTACCTTGGGGAAGGAAGAAGATTAGTAGTTGGCTTTGATCTCACGTAATTGTAGCTAACCAAAAAGCACATGCTTTCTCTATGAGTCACCTAGGCACACTCCACAGTAGTGAAGAAACACAGGCATTAATTTCTTGCCTTATTATTTTCTGTTGTCATTGTCAAGCATGCAGCGCTCACAGCATCAAGCAGCAATCATCTCCAAAGAACTTCTCTCAGAAATCAACAACACAAGCAAGAGATTCATAAAACCAGCTGAATCACTACCACAACATACAAGGTCTCTCACTTCTTTCATCTAGAAAAATGACAGGCATTCCTGTAGGCTGGAAGTGTCTCAGTCCTTCTTTACCCAGTGCCCCTCTTCAAGATATGCTGATTCATGTCAGCATTTAAGTACCGAAACACTGGTAATGCTCGCGTTATTAAGATACCTGGATATATGCTGAAAGTAACAAGCTGTCAAAATTGAGGCCTCTATCACAACTCCATTTTCTCTTTTAAACCAACAAGAGGATGGGCAGGGATGTTTTTTTTCCTTCATAAGCACAACAACTTGTATGCTCTGCGATTAAGGACAGAAATCTTAATTAGATATAGCTACCTTTGCTGGTCCTTGCTCAATAAAGAATTGAGCCAATTCCAAAGCAGTTCTAGCATCTTCTGCAGGATCATGCCCAACCATTTCTTCACATTGAATCTCCTTCCTAGGGCATCAAAATTAGGCGTACAGGCAGGTTATCTGTTTTTCCACACTGACCAACATCCTGTCTTTTCTAAAATGGGTCCTTTCTGGGCAAAATAGCTTTCCTCTCTCCAAAAAGGATTTTGGTTCTGTGCTGCAGCATTCTTGTGAAATATTCCCAAAAGTTACCGCAAGACATGTTTTCGCAATGTTGAGCAAAACACTGTTTACCAGGTTTGACAGAAGCAGTGCTAATACTTGGTACTCTCATGCGTGACTATTTTTAATTTTACTTCTTCCTCGACCAATGACCCAACTCACAATTTGCACATAGACAGCGAGGCAGCCTCCAACTCAGTGAAGTCTGGCGCTGCAGAGTATTAACAGTCACTATGTGAACGGTGAGAACTATATTGCTAAGACATACTACCCAGTGGTAGGTAGTACACCGAGGAATATCATTTAAGTCAGTAAAGCACACTTTCATACATTAACCTTTCTCTCTTGCTAACTAAAACAGATCTCATTAGCATGAGCCAGAGTGTCTTTGTTGCTCTACAATTCAGTACACTGATACGGCTACAGACCTGCAGAAAAGCTAGTGTTGCGAGGACCCAAACCTGCTTGGGTCACAGCATCCCTGCTTGCTCAACGACAAGCCATCACGCTGCCTGATGTTTCAAACCGGCAGTAAATTCTTCTTTACCGTGTCTATTTGCACAGCCTCCTCCTTTCTTTTGAATTTTAGTGAAAAACAAAATAATTCTGATGCTACTAGTGGAAGAGCAAGACCCTGTGCCCCACCGTCAGAGTTTCTAATATTTACCACAACAATATGGTAATAATCTTACCCTAAAACAGCTCTGGCTAGAAATTTTAGCTTAAATCTTCGATTTCCTGTTCTGGCAAAAAGCAATGAAGTATCGATAACACTGGGGTGGATCATCTGGAGGGGAGAAAACATCACCAGTTTAATTTAAGAACAGCAGTGATACAGAATTGGGCAGTAGCTCCATTGTTATCTGCGCCTCTGCCTTTTCATTTCAGTTGCCAGTTTCTCACTGGTAGATAACTGGGCCACAACAAGAGAGCAGATGGGAACAATGAAACAAACACAGCTCTCCTTTCTAACACTCTATTGGGAAGATCTAGATTGGGTTAGAAAGATGAATTATGATTCAAGTATTTTAGGCTGGTTAAATTAAATATAGGAAGGACTTCAGTTCTTCCCGTGACAGCTATCAATCAGAAGCATCTGGCTGAAGCAGAGGTAAAGCTGCTGTTGCACCTGTATCTATGTGTGGACAGACTCCTCCCTTGCTTTTGGGTTCTGAACAACCCCTTGCAAGTTTTATAGATGTAAGGAGAGTCTTTCTCTTTTAAATCCTTACAGACATAAGGCTACTCATAATAAAAAGCAATTAACAAGTGTTCAGCAATAAAAAGAGCAATTGTTTAGAGTTTTCAGGTCTGAAATCAGTATCACAGGGTTGGGAAAAATACTCTTAAAAGCATACTCACTTCCAAAGCCTGAAGATCATTATTTAGAGAATGACCCACCAATACTGCATCACGGGGAAGTATTTTTTTTAGTCTGGTTTGGATATCTGACAGGCTGGTTTTCACTGGAAGAAGCATTTCCTCTGTGATTCCTGAGAAGCTTCAAAACAAAAGCTGGATGAGGTAAAAGCAACACACTAGCAACAGCGCCTACTGGCGAGTATTACAAGCAGAGCATGTAAAATATGAACTCATGACAGAATGCTATTTACTGCTCTCTGTTCCACATAAGAGGATATACTGCAGGTATAATAAACTGCTATCAGTGCTACCACCTCTGTTTCAAAATTTTATCTCTCTCAAGTATAACTTATTCTTAAGTGAGGCAGTTCTTAGCATCAGATAGCACAGGTAAGGAAATACTGCAAGACTGATCGTGGAAGGAGATACTTCCAAGTAACCTGAGGGGATTGGCATGTCACCTCCTCGACAAAGTCGGGCAAAGTTTTGGAGAAAACAAGGCTTGAGTTTTGCCTGCTCTTGTTATAATACTGAGCCCAGCCCTAGAGGTGTGTACAAGCTGATGAGCTGCTCCGTTCATTTTTTACAGATGAGCAAACTTAGCTATGGAGCAGAGACACAGACTGCAATCTTGTACTCGTACCCTCCATCTTATTTTATAGCCAGCAGTACTTAGGCTGTGTATTGTTAATTTGTAACAGAACTTTTCCTAGAACGCTGCAGAATGGTAATGCTTCCGCCTGGTAGCCACACGGCCACTAGGTAGCAGAAAGTATATATATAACGTTGGTTATTCTAATCACATAGCAAGAACTGTATTCCGAACACCGAGAGAAACGCAGTAGCATCTGTGCAAACCACAGCCTTCTGAAAGGTCCTGTGTAACAGGCTTGGTTTGAAAGGGTCGCAGCTCTTAAAGACGAGGAGTAAGAAACTTATGTGCAAGTCACCTGGTACGGTAGTTCACTACTTCGCTCTGAGGTTTGACGAGTTCATTCAAGAGGCACTGACCCCGTGCATCCACCAAAGAGACATAAGTGACTTCATTCCCTTTTGCAGTCAGGCACTGTCAGGAAGAAGCAGAGGCAGATGTTGAATCAGCATGATGCTGCCACTCAAAAACCTTGGCTAACATCTGATTTGGCTGCAGCCAGCATCACTACTAAGGAGTTACTCAACTTGGAGATCTACCACTCATAGCTAGTTGTTTTATACTGTAGCATGCTTCATTTTAATTGTTAAATGCCCAGCATAAGCACAGCAAACACAGAGGTAAGCACAACACAAACAAAACCATTGTAAAGAAGTGCTGATTTCACAAAATTGGTCTGTGCACTGCACTGCAGAGCTGTCACTGAGAACATCTTCACCAGAGAGGATGCACAATTTAAAAGCAGAGCCCAGGGTGTATCATTAGTTACTCAATGCTGATGCCAAATAGGCATCTCTGCAAGGTCAAAACTGCACTAAACGAGGAATCTTCACCACAGCATGCTACGAGAACTGTGATGGCTAAAGGAAAGATGTGTGATGCAGAAGTATCTTTCCCAACCCTTGGGGAGGGCCGGGAGGAGGAATTCCACAGCAGTCTCAGGGGGTACTGCAGCACCGCTGATGGGCCTGCCAGATCCAGCTGCTGCTCTGACAGCCAGCACAGAACTGAGCTCTCTGCTGCACTGCTCACGGTAACATTTCTGTCTTGTCGCCAGAAGCACTTCCTCAGTCCTTCCCATGGCTGCATTTAACACTGGTACCATCAGTGAAGGGACTGGCAGCAGATATTAATATCTATCATAAGTGGTTTAGCAAATACACAGGGTGCTTGGCTCACTTCGGAATAGCTGGTAGGAGTCTGGTTGCTCAACTATATTTTATAAGGCCACACATTCATTTTTACCATTTCACAATCCAGACCAAAGAGGGGGCTGCTGTCCGTCCTCTGCTTATCACACCCTGTACATACATAGCCTTTCCATCTAGTGGAGCCTAGAATGAAAAGATATCCATGAATAACAGACAGACCTCTTTCCTCTAAAACTCATCATATATCTTATGTGACCAAACATATCACTAACTGTGAAAATTTTAAAAAAAAAAACAAACCAAAACAACCAAATAAATGTCTTCAAAAACTGACCTTTTATGGGATAGTCATATTTGTTCAGCTCTTCTGAAGTTAGAATATAGCTTGTAAGACCACGTTTTTTTCCTCCATATTTCTGAAAGATGGGATCACATTTCAAGTCTGAGCTTTTAGAACTAGTGGAAGTCAAACCTGTAAAATAAAGAAGCATTTGTCAAGCTCAGATAGCACTCCCTACTTGCAGTCAGTTTTCTGCAGTAGTATGTAAGCTAAGAGGCTACACCATTTCAAAGGAAAACATTACCTAGAACAATAAACTGGAGAGACAGACAGACATATCTGTCTATTGCCAGTTTATATCTCCAGTTTATATCTCATTTATTGTATGTATATATACACACACCATATAAATTATATATACATAATTAGATATACACAACACTATATATAATGTATATAGTGTATATACTATATATATAATATGCTTAATATTCAGGATACTTGAATCTTACTCCCAGTTCAGCTACTGACACCGCTGGCTGATTCAGAAGCAAGTGAGTCTCGCTTTCCGTTCAGAAATAGAGAGAACAAACTTGCCTCATAAGCCTGACAACATAATCATCTGTTACTTCATGTAAGCTGTAAAAGAAGTTCTCTTTTCTTTTCTACCTTCTCTTTGGAATTCTTTCCTGTAAGTGTTATCAGGAGAAAAGTGTGGCTCACAAGGAAGCAACCACTGAACTGACACCAGAATCCACAGCTGTATGAAGTTCAGCTATCCTGTAGGTGATTCTCTGCAGATTACACTTAAAAGAAAATACACCTGACATCTCAGATCTGTGACTGTGCAGTAGGTTTACAGTCACGATGCTAGAGGGCTTTGTCAATACACTGAATGTAACAGCTATTCATTCTCCCATTTAGGACTTGAATTCAAGGTTCTTTGTTACAATTCTAACAATTTCAGTGAAGTTGCAGTCTCCTGCAGGTTTTGTACAAGCCTGTTGGATTACAATCACTTTTATAGAGAGTATAAAAATAGGAAATCTGTTGTCAACATACCCAAAGAAATGAGTAACAACTCATCTCAAATCTAATTTATGTTTCCGTATCTTTTATTAGATACATCTTAGAATAATCAAAAAATGGGTAACAAATCAGAATTTTGGATTAAACATGTTTAAAACTTTATCTCTGCTTTTTGCATTTACTTGTGACCAACAGAGAGTTATTGAACTAGTTAGGATAACTAGTCTCATGCTTTAAGCCATTGTATGTTTTCCTTTGTAAACAAGTTTACCATAGCACCATGCCGGCATTGCACAGGATGCAAAGTCATAAATTACTGTTGAAAGTGAATCACTGTGGTTGAAAGAAACGATGCAGAACCAAGCAAGATACCTTGTGCAGTGTTTTGAGGTTTCGGGTTTGCTCCTTCTCCGTACAGGCTGGCTAGGAAGTTGGCAGAAGGTGTTAATGTGAACCTCTGAAATAAAGAAATGTGTTACAGGCTTTGAAGCAGAAGCAGAAATATCAAGCAAATTAGATGTTCTTGATTCCTAAACCAGCCAAATTTAGAGAAGGATGGATAACAAAGTAATGGAAATACGTCTGGTGTTTTCCCAAGGAAGAATAAAAACCCAACACAAACCAAACCTGTTTTAATGACAGATAATATAGGATTCTTTGTACAATGGGACAGATTTGCCTTGCCCGGTACAATCAAGAAGGCAAATCTTAAGACTTTCTTTGATAGAAACTAAAGACTTTCCAGTTAAGTTGTAATTTGCATTTGCTGCAGTTCAGGGAGAATTCTCTAGGAGTCTGAATTGAAGTGCTTCTTTCTTCCTTCAAAAATATTGCTTGTAACTCAGAAAAATAAAATAATTCTTCTAATAATCTTTTTGTGAAATGGGAGAAACTCGACATAAAGTGCAAATAATAAAAGTGAGATTTTTCAACCAGTGGGAATAGCATAACTATTGAGAGTCTCCTCACTCACTCAGAGTAAATTCCAAATTAATTGAGATATTTTTAATCTCACTGACATCCGGAAGATGCGGGAAGCGTAATAGTCAGAGGACTGAAACATCAATACATGTTTCACCTGTAAGGCTTCAAAGACGTGTCTTGAAAACCTGTTTCTAATATCAAAGCCTTAGCCTTTGTTCTGAGCTGACAAAGGCTACAAATAGATCCTCTCATTAGCTTGCTTTGTGAGTCAAAGTTGTCCACTTCCTATTAGAAAAGGCAATAATTTCACTGCAGCGATTAATCCTTAGGACATGGTTTCAGGACTGGAAGAACTTTAGAAGACAGCAATACAGTCAGGGGACTTACATGCCGGAACACTTTTCTGAGGTGTCTGAACTGCAAATAGAATTGGTAGAAATGGAGTTGGCTCATTTCAGGTAGAACAATAACGACAACCCCAGCCAGGTGGCTTTGGCGATAAATACGGCACCAGCTGCAGTTTAAAAAAAAAAATCAAAAAATCAAAAATCAAAGCAAAACAACTATCAAGCACTCTTAAAAACAAACTTGGAACCAGCCCAGCTTTTTAAGTCAGTGAATGGCAAAGTGCCAAATGACTTCAATGAGAAGAGGCTTTATAGCTTATCTCAAACAGCCACATATTCCTGGAAGCAACATAATATGGGAGACAGAGAAAGAATGTGTTATAGTAAAATTCTGCTGCAGTACCATTTCAAGACATTTATACCTCATTTATATGCATCAGAATGTGGATACACAAGTAACTTCAGCTGTAGTGATGCAGTCTAGGGAATTAATGCATCAAAATTATTTTCTATCCACTACTAAAAATCTAGAGTGGCATCATTTTGCCTTGAGTTTTATTGCAAGATTCATTACATTTCACCATATTTTGGCTGTCCGAGCCCTTCCCTTCCATTGCTGAGAAGTTGCCCTGAAAAAGGCAACTGTTTCTCTGAAACTCTGCTTCAATTACATCTGACGTGAAGCCTGTTAATATTTTTTGTGTTGCGTTACTATTTTTAACACGGTGTTTTGTTTCTCAGTGTGTGAAGCTTCTTCTGTTCCACAAAATTGTTTAGTTTTTGATAACTGCATGAAACAAAACTATGAAATGGTGGAATCTTTGTCAGGAGAGGAATTCTGGTCTCTGGCCAAGTCTAACAACAACTGTATCTACATAATACAGGCTGTCATTATGGTAACTGCGTTGAACAGATTCCACAACCAACATGGACAATATGCCTTTAAGTAAGTTTTCACAAGCCGTGAAGACACCAGACAGGGCTGATTCCCGAATATGAATGTATTTTACCTGGGCTGTGCTGCACTGTGGCATTTTCCCAAAGCTGCAAACTTTAACAACTCATACAGCTGGTCACGGCTGATCTCGCAGTCCTCGCCAAATAAAGCTGCTGACAAGCAAGATGACTTTTCCTGTAAAAAGGGAAACATTAGTAAAGACAGGTTTTATGTAATCACACAAGATCATGGAAAATTAAGTGAATTATACAGTAAGAGGAAACTATATACTATTTGGATACAATCAACTACATTTAAAATAACTCTTCCAGTTATTGCAGGCAAAAGTTTCCTTTCAGATCACAGTTTAATATTACATTTACTATCAATATTTCAGTAACCCAGGTACAAAACTTCAACGATTTATTTAATAAAGATTAATGTAAGTAGATGTATGTAGTAAGGAGACAAAGTTATTTGATTTGCAAACACGGTGTTCTGCTCTCTCAAATAATTCACCCACTTGGTGCTGTAGAGCTTTGGGCATTTATATTTGCCACTTCATGTAAGGTTTTGCTGTAACCCATTTACTTCATTTACATTATGTGATCTGTTTTGGCAGATGGGTTTGCTGACCCCCACAGGAAAAAAAGTGTTTCATCCAAGGAAACTGCAGGAAGAGATGAGATGGAGACTGTACCACATGGTTCAACACAATAGTTCGTTAAGCCTAAATGTACAAATTCTCCTAAAAGCTAATTAGCAAGTAAACGCATGATTTTGGGGACCACCACTGACCATATGGCCTGTTGGGGCTCCTTTGATCTGTAAAAATTTTCAAGATACTCTTTTTATGTGATGAAAAGACATCACAGCATACAGGGGCAAAGAAAAAAGACCACAGAACACTACAGAATATCAAATCCCAAAGGATAAACAGGATGTCCCTGCTTATTACTGGGGAGTTGGACTAGATGACCTTTAAAGGTCCCTTCCAACCCAAACTATTCTATGATTTGATGAAACAGCTACCAGAAGTTGTGTTTTCCCCACCACGCTAACAAGCCTTGTGCTCATTAATTTTGACAGAGCCTGACAAGGGACTGAGTGGGTGCACTTCTACACCCATTTGTCATTAGGTAAGAAAGCTAAACAGAGGTGACAACCTTTGAGGTCCAAGTGGTTAAGAATCATCTAGTAATAATAACACAGGGTGGCGCAATTGCTAGTCCCTCATCTCTCATGCTAAATTAGACGTATAAGTAATGACACCATTGTTTTCAAGACAGCCTAATTAGACATCTGCAAAAAAAAAAAAAAAAAAAAAAAAAAAAAAAGAAAATCCCAACCAAACAGCAGAAGTTTCGTTTCACCAAGCCAAGGCTACCTGCCAAGCACAGGAACGTCAGTTTGTGATCAGGTACAAATAATCCCGACAAGAGCACGCTTAGCCCTCGTCCCGTGCGGGGAGCACGGCGTAACGGGGTGAGTCGGGCCCTACCGTGAGGCTCAGACCTGGGGCTGACGGGCACCCTGCAGGCGTGAACGCGCTCAGCACACACGTGCTCCTTTCAAGATCGATTTTCTTTAGGAAAAAACGATACTGGAGAGTGCATTTACGTTAAGAGTTTAAAATTCCCCAAATGTAAACGCATAACACTCCAAATGAGTCAATTTCCACGTTTCTGGGAGCAGAGACTAAGCCATTATCTGCAGGTATTATCTTTAGCTAACCCTCCGGCTAGCGAAACGAGCAGACCGCCAGTAAAACACGTTTTTGCGGAGTTTCCAGCATCCCAACGCGTGATGCGATAACCTACAAAGGGCTCCGCGCGGGAGAGCCGCCGCGGGCCCGCAGCGCTCCCCTCACAGCGCCGGCCGCGCTCCGCTCCGCTCCTCACCTCAGGGCCCGGCTCCCGGCCGCCGCCGGCCGCCCTCCTCCTCTTCCGAGCCGCCTGCCGTCCCCCCGCGCCCTCGGCGGGCCTTTTGAGCCCGTTCACGCAGACGGCCTTTACCATGGCCCGGATCAAAGAGCCGCCGGGCGATGCCGCCGCAGCCCCTCACAGCGGGCTGCCGGCTCCTCACAGCGCGCTGGCGGCCCCTTCGTGCCAGGCCCCAGCACCTGGACAACGGCCCAGGCTCCCTGGGCAGCACCGGGAGGGGGGGTTCGTCCGCAGCCCTGACGCCGTGGGACCGATCCCCGGCCGTCCCCTCCTCCTCCTCCTCCTCCCCCGGTGCCCCGCGGCCGGTCCCACCTCGGCCACACGGTACTCTCAGGCCGCCAGTGAGCACGACGCCTCGACACGCGGCTACCCGCGCCTGCCTGCGGGCAAGGCCAGAGCAGCCGATCCGCCGAGAGCGTGGACGGGGGCGGGGCGGCAGCCACCGGCGGGAGGTTTGAAATGGCGGCGGTGCCACTCCGGGCCAGTCGCTACCCTCCCGCCCGCGGCTGAGGGTGGACATGGCCACCAAGCGCCTGGCCAGGTGCGGGACGGAGCGGGGGATCCCTCCCCTTGAGGCCCCTGCGGGGACCGGGGAGGGGGGGGTGGTGTCCGGGCGGGCGAGGCCCTGGGGGGGAGCCGGTGGTACCGGCGGCGGGGCCGGGGGAGGGCGGCCCCCTCAGCACGGCGGGTGCTGAGGTGGCGCCGCTGCGGTCGGCAGGCGGCTGGGCCTGGCGCGGAGCAGCGGGCGGGCGCGGAGCGGCGGGCGGGCGGCGGCGGCCGGGCAGCGGTTCGGGTACCTCATCGTCCTCGACTTCGAGGCGACCTGCTGGCGGGAGGCGGGGCCGCGCCGCCCCGAGATCGGTGAGTGCTGCGGGCGGGGGGGCACCGGGCAGCAGCGGCCCGGCCGGGCGTTGCCGGGAGGAGGGGGCGGCCGGGGCCTGGCGCTTACGGGCGGCAGCTTTGGACGTTGTGTCTTCATCATCACAGAATGGCTCGGGTTGGGTTCGGGTTGGAAGGGACCTCAAAGACCATCCCGTTCCACCCCCTGCCCTGGGCGGGGACACCTCCCGCTAGACCAGGCCGCTCAACGCCCCGTCCAGCCCGGCCTTGGACACCTCCAGGGATGGGGCCTCAACAATTTCCCTGGGCAACCTGTGCCAGTGCCTCACCACCCTTAGTGAAAAATTTCTCCTTAATATCTAACCTAAATCTCCCCTCTTTCAGTTTAAAACCGTTACCTGTTGTCCTATTGCTCGAGTCCCTCCCCATCTCTCCTGGAGCCCCTTTAGGGACTGGAAGGGGCTCTAAGGTCTCCCCGGCGCCTTCTCTTCTCCAGGCTGAATGGGTTGTTCAGGGCCCAGCTCTCTCAGCCTGTCCCACAGCAGAGGGGCTCCAGCCCTCGGATCACCTCCGTGACCTCCTCTCGCCCCGCTCCAATAAGAAGTTCTATGTCCTCCTTATTACGCTGTGTTCCTTCCACTTCCTGACATTTCAACATCAGTTTAAAGCAAATGGAATAATTTCTGTGAACAGCTTTAACATTTCCGGCTTCATGCTTTGGGGTTGGTTTGTTTGTTTGTATTTCTCCTTTTGTTTTTGTCACAGTTGAATTTCCAGCAGTCCTGTTAAACACCTCAACAGGAGAGATTGAATGTGAATTCCACACATATGTCCAGCCCCAAGAGCATCCTATTCTCTCTCAATTTTGTACAGAACTAACTGGCATAACACAGGTATAATTGCTATTTAGTATTATTTTGCACCATTATAACTGCCATTCACTATTTTTTTTTAAACATGCCTTTAAAGACCTAAAGAAAAACAAATCTCAAATTAATTTCAGCGCATACTGACACATACATACTTCTCGTTCTATTTCATAAAGAATCAGGTTGATGAAGGGGTCCCTCTAAATATTTGTTTATCACAGTTTTTGAAATGGATTCAAAAGATACAAAAGGAGAAGAAAATTATATTCGGTTCAGATATTCCAAGTCATTCTACTTCAGAGGCAAAACCATGCACCTTTGTGACTTGGACAGGTAAATAAAATTTCTGTTTGCTTTTTCTCTGGAATAATGCACACAAAAAAATGAACATTTGGTGGTGCTAGTGGGATTGCATCTTCGCTTCTAGGGAGTCAATCCTGTTTTTAGGTATTAAAGATGTGACTGAAAATATGAAATCCACTGAATCCTGTTGTGTTCATTACATCTTTGTCTCCATGATCTGACACGGTTACATTTTCCTGCTTTACATATAGTGAACTGCATCAGCATTCTTAATGTGTCTAAAATGATTTAATAAGGTCTTTGAGCTCTTTACCCATCATGAAGTCATTCTTTACTAACAATAGGTATTCACTTACCCTGATGTCCCATTGCAGCAATGCTAGTGCTTTTCATGTACAAAGACTTCGTTAGCCTGTGTTAATGAAGCCTGTTAGCCTATGCTTCCTACCAAGTAGTACAGGGTGCTACTAGTCAATGTCCCTTTATGTAGAATTTTAAGCCATGTTTATGTAGATTTTAGGCCAGTTCTTTAGTGATGGATTATTTGTGTTTTCCTGTGCAGACTGGGACCTGGGTGTGTGTTTGCACTATGAGTGTAAAAGGAAGCAGCTGCGAAAACCTGACATTTTAAATTCCTGGATTGATCTCAAAGCAACATACAGGGTGAGAAGATCAATAGACTGTGAAACATTTATACCCGTATTACCATCTCAAAGGCAAACTGTATCTGAGGTTACAAGCCAATATTGTATGTTCCAGTGACTAGAGTAACCCGTTTGTTTTCTTTCCATGTTGTTATCGCGCAATAACAAATTGCATGCCCTAGAACTGTGTGCATTTTAATAGAAATCTTAATGCTAGGAAAACCTGGTGGTATTGTTAGATACATCAATGATAATCCTAGGACAATTTTTTGAGCTGCTCTTCCTTTCCTGACATCTTTTCCTCTGCTTGCTTCCTAACCTCCCTACTTTTGTGTGCTCTTACTGCTGCCTTACGTTGCTGCGTAGAAAATAGTCATCATCATCTGCTTAGAGGTACTTAAAGGTCTAGCTTGTGAACTGCACTTGGACCAGAAAGTATATTCTGAATAGCATGAATAGGATACTGAAAAAATGAATGTATATTTTATTACACAGTCTACACTGCAACAGAATTCTAATTTGGGGGCTCGCAGCACCTGAGTGTACCTTCCTCTGTGTAGTCAAGGAAACTTTCAAAGGGCGATCCAGGAGTCTACCTGTCCCGACACTTGGAGCTTAGGCTCTGTACCTAGGTAGCAGAATTAGGTCTCTAAAGACAAACAGTGTGAATATTCCCCCTTTCTTGTGATCAAATGAATACTGGGAGTGTGTAGCAATACTTACTTACTTCTCATTTAAAAAGAATTTATACCTATGACAAATATATTAATGCTCATGCCTTTGCAATATGCAACAGTCTGAACACCTCAAGGTATTCTTTATAGTTGTATTCTTCAATGCCGTGCTGTTAAGGCCTTTATCGATGTAAGCCATAAAGTGCAAACGAATGACTCCAGAGCTAAGACAGAATGGATTAGTTTAAGTCTGAGAGAAGGGATTCATGGTTCTTTCCATTCTAATTTGTTACAGGGTAAGTCACCTACGGTCTTAGGCTTATTTATCCTGACTGTAAATGAAGATACCTGACTTGTGCAATTGCCTTGTGAGATTTATTATTCATAAGGTGATATTTCTGAAATGGTTTTCACTTCATTATGAAGAGGTTTTGAAATGTTTTATGTTAAGCACCTGTGTTTTTTTTCCTTAGGCCTTCTACAATAGGAAGCCTAAAGGGCTAAGTGGTGCTTTGCAGGATTTGGGGATAGCTTTTGCAGGACGGGAACATTCTGGTAAGTATGATATGATCATCCTCATTTTAATACATATATATATATACACACACACACACACACATTTGATAAAGCTAAATAGCTACTATTTAGCTTTAGTTAGCTAAACTAAAGCTTGTCTAAATAGTACTACTCTAAATAGTAACTACTGTTTTCAGGTTATGCAATGTTCTGTGCAACAAAAACATCAAAACAAGAAAGGCTAGATGCTTCAAAGATCAGAGTTTGTTATTTCTAACCCCATGTGTTTATTTCTGAAATCTCTCCTACTGCTATCGAATGCATGTTCAATATTGCTAGGGTGCAATTTCTAATTGCTAAGATGCAAAAGAAAAGAGGCGGAGGCAGGATAAAGAAACTTGATTTTACCTGATAGCTCTGGACAGCATATTAGTCTAAAAGAATACCAGCACAGTATGATTATTTTTTTTTTACATGAGTAATAAAACAGAGCAAGGATTTTAAAAATTGCGGATATATATTCAGCTCTATGGATTGGTCCTTCAGATGTTTCAGCACAGGGAATTTTTTGGAATTTTGTACTTTGCTTCTCTTTTTCAAACTAGGTAACTATGTGTCAGCGTTCTGTGAATCCCTGTCATTTATGTAAGGCTTACATAAATTACATTTTTCCTCTAATAAGAACTAGCCCCAGTAGTAGTTTAAAAAGAAGACATTAATATAACCGTACTTTTGAAGGGTTGGATGATTCTCGGAATACTGCCCATCTTGCTTGGAGGCTGATTTGTGACGGATGTGTGCTGAAGATTACTAAATCTTTGGATGAGGTTAGTAACTACTTCATATCTTTCCTTCTACTTGCTTTAATGATAGAATCATAGAATTGTTAGGGTTGGAAGGGACCTTAAATATCACCTAGTTCCAACCGCCCTGCCGTGGGCAGGGACACCTCCCACTTAGATCAGGTTGTTCAAAGCCCCATCCAGCCTGGCCTTTGTAGCCTGGAACACAGATGAAAGGTGAGCTATTCAAATAATAAACCCAGCATCTTGGCTATTAATTGAACAGAACGTCCCCAGGCTGATATGTTTATTAATTTTGTGCACTGATTCCTAAAACTTCTGGGTATTCACTTTTCAAAATATCCTTTTGTTTATGGACTCCCTAGGCACAGCAGAAGAATAATTCAATTTACAGAACACCGACTATAAACTTCACCGACAGGACTCCACTGGGAAGTAACAGCAGACCTGAAACATCTAGAGATGGAACTTGCAAAACAAACTCTCTGGCTGAGAAAAACTGCAACAGTATTGCTGGAATTAAGATAAATTCCAACGTAGAAACTGAAGAACAACAGACCACTTGCACTGATTCCTCTGCAGATGTCCACGTTGTACCCAGCAGCAGCTCAAGGACTGAGATACTTGCTCAAGCCCAAAGCTCTTTAACAGCATCCACTGACAGATTTCCTGTTCCTCTTGAGCAGGCACAGCGATCTCGCAGTGCTGTGTCAACAGGCGTTCAGCAAGGACTGAGCAGTGGGCAACCCCCGAGTACAGCCAGACACAGTCCTCCAGCACCAGGGTCGGGACTAGTGCTCGTCTCCACTACCATCTCCTCAGTTAATATCTCCAACGAGGATATCAGTACTAGTTCTGATTGCTTATCTCTGCTGACTGACTGGGAAGATGTCGCTTTAATACCTGAATCTCAATATGAACAAAATTCAGACTCTGCTCAAGTAAAAGATGAGTCAAGTACAGATATTTTAACAGGGTTTGAAGAGAAAACAATTTCAAAACAATTGGCTGTGGTGAGTTCAGATAATCAAAGTTTGGAGAAAACTGTAGCACCTGTGGAACCCCTGAAATCTATTGTTTACAGAAGTCCTGATACTACTATCTATAATGTAGAAACAGTACAAAGGCAGACTTCAAATTTTTCAGCTTTTAAGTTACCATCTGCAAAGGTAAATGCTATTTCGGCACGATCAGCATTAACTGGAAATTATTCTACTCCTTCAGTGGTTCCTAAAAGAAAGCCAACTAGTCCAAAAACGTTCCCACCAGCAAAAAAATCATCTTTTGCTATATATCATGAGAAAACCGCATCTTTTGATCGTTCCTTACCTTTAAGAAGTTCCAATTTGCCCAAAGTGTCTCCCGCCATTTTGAACTCCACAGCCAATTTGAATCAGTCTGTAAGAGCTTTGAAAAATGGAAAACCAACTCCCCCTCTGTGTAACTGCGGTCGAAGGGCTAAAAAACTGTATGTGTCAAATCCTGGTCCAAATCATGGCAAAGCATTTTTTTGTTGTCCTGTTGGGAAGCATGAAGGTAATAAGGTAGGTTGTGGATACTTCAAGTGGGAATATGCGCTTCTAAAACAGAAATCTAATGGTCTTACCCTGAATGCAGATGCTTTGACCTCTCTTGGAACTTACACTAGTCATGTAGGAAATTCTTCCAACAAAAAATATTTCTGTCTTAGACCCTCTATGAGAACTTGAAAATTGATGCGGTTTTTTGTCCAAATCTTAAACTCAGTAAGTTGATCATGCTTAATATAATCAGGACAGTCAAATAATGTCAGATACGTGTTCTGAGAGTGGGACAAAAATGACACTGCTTGGTTCACATAGATAGAAATGGAAATCACTCAAGCATACAAAAATATATCATAAAGTATCTCCTTAATGAAGTGTGAGAGAATAGATAAAACTATTAAGTGCTAAAATTAAAGTATGAGCAGCTGTTGCTACAAATCTTAAATTTCTGCTTTATCATGCATTTTAAATTCTTTACAATCCAGTTCTTAAAGAACATTTTAATGATACAGATTTTATTTATGCTTTTTTACTAGTATACTTGTAATGATTACAACTCACTTCTAAAAATGTATTTAGAAGTTGTCGCACTTAGAAGGGATTCTTGAAGAAATAGTTTTCTCTTAAACTCTTACTGTTTTTATCCTTTAAGTAACAATAAAGATAAAAGGCTGGTGACAGTTCATTAAATAGTTTATTTAACACACATCACCTACTGCGCTCTTGACCACATGAGTTTCCCATTTCATTTGTATGTCTCTGCTTTTGTACTATTAGCTACTAGTGTAGCACCTGGGATGGCCAAATGCTGGGGATCAGCTAAGAATTTATTCAAACCTAAACTAAGAAGGACATAGTATAATGTCTTTTACTCTATGTTACTGTGTAAGTCTGCAGTAGCTTACTTTGTAAAAAGTCCTATAAAAAAGTAACAAGTACTTTTAAGCCTTTCTCCACTCCTTCTGGCGCAGTTCATTTCTTCTGATCTTCCCACTAACAGTTTTTGGCAACTGTTGGACAAACTCCATCTATTGGGAAAGGGAGGAAATTGCAATATGTAATAAGACACAGTTTACCTAAATTTTTACATTTTCTTAACCTCATCAGCACAGGCTTATAAGCCATATAACAGCTAGCACCCACTGCCTTATAGTAGTGAAAATTATTTGGGTATTTGAGCACTCACCTTCCTAGGATACTTGTATGGAGCAGTAACTTTCTTAACATGGTCTTGTAGCTCTTTCATCACTTTTTCTGGATCATGTGAAGCATAGTCAGATGTTAAAACAACGAAGGCTTTCACTACCTAAAGAAGTTATGGCAGCAATGGTTCAAATTGCCAATGAAACAGCATTACACAACAGTAAGATCTGAAACTTTAACCAAACATTTGCTGACAAACTACAGAGTAATGTATAGGGCAGCTACAGAAAGTTTTGCTAAAGTCTGTGGGTGCTCACTATTAATCTGGACTGTGCAGGCAGTTTCTATACATATAACAAAGACAAAAAGCTGTAAGTATTCAAATGCCAGGGAAAGCTTCAAATGGTGCTTTTGTTGTATTGGATTTGGGGCAATTGCCTTGGTCAGTTTTGTCCTGTGGGTGTTCTCCAGTGCCTGATAGAGTAGAAATGCTGACTTAAATAAATTAAGTCATTTTAATTTAAAAAAGAAAAACAAATCCCTTGGAAGTTGGGCTTTACTAGTTCTCGTATGCACAAAGCTACTTAAATATGTAAGCTTGTGTAACTTGTTCACCTCTCCTCTGATGGGGTCTGGGCTGCTGACAACTGCCGATTCCACCACTGCAGGATGCTCCACCAGGGCACTTTCTACTTCAAATGGTCCAATACGGTATCTTTAAAAAGGAGGAAAGGGCTTTTAGTTGTATTTGGTAACACATAAACGTAACATCACATCTGAATCATCTATGTTATTCAAGTTTAATGATTTATTGTTAATGATGCTTAAATTACCCAGCAGAATTAATGACATCATCAGCTCTTCCAACAAACCAGAAGTATCCTTCCTCATCCATAATCCCTCTGTCTCCAGTGACGTAAAAGTCCCCACGTATTGTTGCCTCTGTTTTCTCTGGATCATCCTAGGAGGGATTAAATTGCATTTTACATGAAAACTACCCAAAAAATACATCTAAACTATGATGCAGCTAAATATTAAAAAATTTCAGTTTTTCGGACTGATCCATGCTGTGGTCATGTGCATCAGATTCAACTGGGACATTAATCGTAGAGAATTATTAATTCACCATTACTAAGCTATAAAACTAGATACAAAATTCATATATTGAAATAAATGTGACAGACTTAAAATTTGAATCTTATTATATTATGCCCCATGGCTTTAGGAACTACTGAAGGTTGCAAAAATATGTAGGCTTATGGAACTCAGAATTTGCTTTTAGGTGATTATCCTTTAATGATTTTTTCCTTTGTATTTCTAGCATCTCCTATTCTGAGACTTATTTTTTTCACAGCATAGTTAATGAGAGCAATTGACAAACATTCTACAGCAAATGCAACTGAGTTCTGCAAGAATTTTTCTAAGCAGTATGCATGGTGCTCCTTCCCTGCATGCTCAGTACTGCTCAGAAGACCTGATTATAGGCTGATACTATCCATAAGATTTAATAAGGTTTCCTGGTGTCAGAACTGAAAGCACTATGCATTTGTTCTACTCATCATTGGGCTAGAAAATTCTAACCAACATGGAAAAAAATGAAAAATTTTGCTGTGCATGAAATACTCCATGAAGCTCAAATCTGGAGGGAAGGCATTTGAAGAGTGTCCTGCTCCCCAGGTGGGAGCTCCAGTCCTTAGGCCAAAGAGTATTTTGGGATTAGGGGGGTCTGTCAAACATTTCCCTTTATATTAAGAAAAATAACAATCAAAAGAAAGTGGATTTTAACTTCCTAGGCAGGACAATCTCATCAAACACAAAATTGTGTAAGTAGACCAAGCATCTGCAGGAAAAAAAAATGTAAATCCCTCTTTCCTCCCCACAGGTTTTCAGACCAGTAAATGTAAATGAAACGGGGCACCAGATTCCTTGTGACAGATTTAACAGGATATCTGCTTTAACTGTAGAAATATTCTTACAGCATAGCAAGTAAAAAGAAAAGGCGATCTCGTAGGTTTTACTCTGATGGCAATATCTCCTTCTTTTCCAGGAGGCAGAATATTACTGTTTTCATCTATAATCTAAAAACAAACAAAACACATTTTTATTATCTTGGAGCCAAATTAAAAAGCATGAAGTTAAGATTATAGAATCTTGGTGCACATTTAAAATATATAATCAAAGTATTTTTTTTATTGGGAAATGATTTAGAGCAGTAGAGGGGTCTTACTCCGACAACTGAAATATAAGATTATTACCAGCTCCCTGTACTTTGCACTATGTCTTTTATCTGAGGAATGCCAAGTACAATGCAATCATGTAATGAAGTTAATAAGACCCCAGGGAGGATCATAAGTAACGGGGTGAGGAAACTTAAGAACTGAAAGAAATACACTAAAAACCTTAACCCATATTGCAAATTGATCTGGTGCTAGAACCTGCTTCAGCAGCTGTTATCAGCAAGAAACAACATTCACTCCACTCTTCCTTAGCTCAGCAATTGAACTTCTATCATTACCTTAACGTTTGCTATCTAACTTTCAGTTAGCAGTGGGTTGTCATCTATGTTGGTGAGGACGGTACAACAGGAAAGTCAATTGCTTATTTTGCACGCTCAGTGTAGGGCAGTAACATGCATTTCTTTACTCTCTCATTCACTGCTGAATGATGGTACAACTGTGTGTTAGAGCTCTCAAACCTCTTTAATGGGAAGTGATTACACAAGAGACAGAGTGACCGACCAGATGTACGATACCTTGACATCATACCCTGGAGATGGCTTTCCCATAGAGCCAGGTTTGATTTTCATTCCCTTAAAATTTCCACAGATCAGCACCTGTAACAAGTGTTGTTGGGTTTGGGTTTTTTGGGGGGTTTGTTATTTTTTTCTTTAAATTAGACTATGTCTTGTATATTCAGTCTTTAGCTTAGGTTTAAAATACTCAGCTAATATTATGTATTTCTATGAGAAATACTAATCATCTTCATTATAATCACATATCCAATGATTAAACTTCTAGAAATAAACTACGCCCTCAGAATCATGCCCACAGCTCTGAATAACGTTAGCGAGTGCTCTAAAGATAGATTCTAAAGCAGAATTTGGAATGCACTAATGAGGAATATACCCCTTTTGTGTTAGTTCCCAATCCAAAGTCCACAGGCATGAAAAACAGTCCTTGGATTTTGGGTGAAGCTGTTACGGTTGTTCTATGACATACAAAACCTACATTTTTCCAGTGTTGCTTATTGCAATTGACTTTCCCCCTAAAAGCCATAACCGTGCATAAATGATTTTAATCACTTTTTCTTGGCAACCTGAATTGAATTTATTGCTGTATCTGTAAAGCATACATTTTTACATTTGTAAAGCAGAACATACTGTTTCTGTCTGTCCATAGCCTTCATAAATATCCAGCCCTGTCTGCGCTTTCCATTCTTGCATCACTTCAGGGTTGATTGGCTCCCCAGCACTCACACAGCGCCGCAGGCTCTTGAACATATAGCTTAGTGTGAAAGAGGAAACAAATAATTGGCAGTCATCTATCTATCTGCCATGTCGCATTCACTACTGTATTCCTGTATTGTGGGGTCCTTTCTACGTAAAACAAAAATTTTTACTGAGTCCTATTCATTCCATTTGAACTGTGTAGTGTTAAACAAAAACAAATCTGAAAAAAAATGCAAATAGAAAAAAACCTTCTGTAATGATCAGTGTACTGTTTCTAACACTAGAATCTGAACTGGGGTCTAAACCGAAGAGAAATAAAAAAGTTCAACCCTAATGACGATAAAGACTCACAGACGAGTTAAATGAGGCCAAACAGTATTTCATATATTACACTGAGATGTGCTGACACACACATTTCTTATAGTATTGGAGGAACAAGTGGAAAAACAAAAGGGGGGGAATGTGATTATAAAAGCACTTCTGAAGATACATTAATCATGATATCCTGGGTATCCTATTACATCCCCAGCTTAACTGCTTCTCAAAGTGTTATGCAAGTTCACTGTAATTTGTGAAACCTGAGATGGTTAAGCTATCCCTAAATCTTTATTCTGATTTTGTTCCTCATACTTAAAATTCAAAATGTTGAGAAATACATGAGTGGTGTTACTGTTATGCCGTTTTTAAATTTGGAATAAAATCAAGGTAACATGAGCATTTGGTCTACTGTTTTGATCAAATACGCTAACAAGGGCACTCTTGCTTCTGCTTATCTGGACAGTTTATGTTGCACAAACATTCGATAGGCAGTTGGAGGAGAACAGAAGACGGTTATGGGAAATCTTGACAGACTCTAGAGAATATAGAGTAAAAAAAAGTAAATGTTGCCAATATACCGAAACCTGTCAGGTCTCATCTTCATTGTAAGAGATAATGTAACGATCTCTGCATCCAGCTTATGAAACACACGAACAAAACATTAAGTGTCCTAAAAGCAGTTAGCGATGTACTCGCCAACTCCAACACACAGCAGTTACATTTAATTAGTTTCTTTTTCAAAACGGAATGTACATCATTTTACAATTAGTTCCACACAGCAAAGTTTTTTGCTCTTGAAAGCTTTACAGTTTCTCTTGCAGAATTTCTTCATAATTGCAGTTTAAGTAGAAAACAAGTGAAACCATAAGGCTACTTTTTTAGATGCTCTGTAGGTGTACAACTGACAGTGTTCTTCAACATATCCTAATATTAACTAGCAATTTCCAACCATCTCATTAACATGGATATGCTGATAAAGTCACTCCATTTAAAATGAAACATGGTAGTCTTTTTTCAAATGATGAAGAGTTATGTGTGGAGGATGTAGGAGAATATAATGTTGGTGTCTTTTGCTAAAGAAATTCAACCTCGTTGCCTCTTCACTCCTTAAGTTTGAATTACATGGTGCAGGCAACTGAAATTCTCATTCATGTGTTATTGTCACTTATTTTAATAACAAAACCAAAGCGTTCCACAAATTCCAGAACAATTTCTTGTGTACTTCACTTTTAGGCCAACAATGTTTGCAGGTTTGTGCAGTCAAATCCAGAGCAGATTATATGATTAAACTCTTTGGATCTCAAACATGCTCTGTTTTGGGGTTTTGGGAGATTTTATACTCACTACTTAACTAATCAGTTGGTCACCACCTGGTGAAAGTCATAACTCTGCTGCGTGCTGCCCCCATGCAGCACCAGGGGGAAGGAAAACGGGCAAGAAGACCAGCCCGAGAGAACAGTGCTGTTTGTTGCTGGGCTCTCCTCACTTACCTCAAAGACAACGCTTGGGTTGAACTGTGGCATTTTATGTACAAATACACATGCCCCTTGAATCCATGACGAAAAAATGCTGCTCCAAGCTGCTTTTGCCCAGCCCGTGTCTGATGTATTCCAAAATATATCTGAGGAAGTCAAGTCCAGCCAGTACCTGGTAACACAAGGTCCACAGTCTCTATTTGGCAGGGACAAGGCAAATATTAAAATGTGCCAGTGAAGCAAACCCATCACTGACTGCCTTGGGTAAATGGCAACTAAAAAAGGCTGAATTTCCGAGCAGGAGTAAGTCACAGCATAGTGAGGATGTCATTGGGATAGGTTGATGCATTTTTCTACGGGAAAATTTATACTGATGGACAAGCTAACGCCACTTCAGAACATGATGTTGTATGAATATGTATGAGATTGCCGGGGTTTTGTTGAACTCATTTTTAGGGACGAGGATTTTTTTTTGTTCACTCCTGGTTTGGTATTTTCTGATTTGTTATTCTTTACCTATTAGAGTGAAGTGCACTGCCATATCAATTTTATAAACAACATTGCCTTAGAAATTTAAATATTCTGAACTATCAGCGTTTTGTTCCTGCAGGAACTGTGTACAATCCAGACACACATGAATTCAGAAGCCTCACCGACCCATGATTTTTCCCCTTTTATGGTACAGACTTCATTTACCAAAAGCTAAAAAAAATGTTAAAAAGAAGTTAGTGACTACATGACTGCTACATTCTCTATACACCAAGGCAGCGGACTCAAACTGCCTTGTTTTATAAAAAAAAGGTACCATTTTTTTGGGATGTAAAACAACTGCTCTTGTTTAAACTATTGAAACAAAAGCTTCCAGTAAAATTCTTGTGTTTCTCTTTCTTCTCCTATGTGACCAGCTGCAGAAATATGTCTGATTTAAAGCGATACCTGTACCTTCCACTTACTGTGAGGCCAATACCATAGCTGCTGTGGGAATGTTCAGCCATTTTTGGAGATCCTGTAGTTCCACTGGTAAAATAGATGGCCATTGGATCTTGACACTTTGTGGTCACACACTGGTGATCAGAAGGAGCATTTCTTAAAATAAGCAAAACAATGAATAAAGTGATTGGAAAGTATGACTTGCGCATTTTTTAAAATATTTAACCAAAATAACTGTAGCAATCGGAAGTGCCATAAACATTGGTATTTTTCCACTGTGCAGTCTGAAAAGGGTGAAAATATATTGGTGTGTGCCAACATTTCCTATTCAAAACAAACCACTGTTCTTTTCTTTCATTATTGCTGAGGTGCTTTCACGGCGGTATTTACTCACTTCAGGAGATCTTTAAAGTTCAGCCATCCTTCTCTGTGGCCCTGTGACACAAGCAGCTTGAATTTCAGAGACTGGCATTCAGCCCCAACTGAGTCTACAGCTGGTGCCACAGAATCATCAGTGATGATACACTTTGCTTTGGATTTCTGTAGTCGATGAAGAATGTCCTTTGCTGTCAATTGCTGTGTGCCAGGAATCAGGACAGTTCCTAAAGGGAAGGAAGAGAATGGAAAAACAGTCTCAATGTTTAAGAATAACGCTTGTACCTACAAGCAGAATTCAGCTTACTTTGTTCTTTTGAGTGGGACAGGGAGGGCTGTACTAAAAGAGGACTTGGTCCTACATTTGTAAATATGCCAATTTCTTTGATGGATTAAATGCTATGTGAGGATTAGCACGCATTAGCAAATACTATAATGATCGTGGGACAGTAAAAGAAATCAACAGACTAACTTTTCTTGTTCTGAAAACATTGTCCCTGGAACATGCCATCCCTCTGGACTTGACTTCTTTTCTGGTAGACATAGCCATAGTCTCACAAGGTATACTGCTAGTGTTTGTGAGGTACACCCAGACATTCTAGGTTGTAAATACGAGGAATCCCCAAGTATTTAACAGATCCCACAGGGGAATGGGGAACGTGTAAAACATGTCGTTAGTGTGGGCTAATTTCACTGCAAGTTAGCAAGGGGGTGCATTTGTGATGTGTCATGAGTGCTGGAAAGAGGAGAATGACAGAGGCACATGGGCTCACAGGGTTTCCTTAACACCTAGAGCATGCGCAAAAGTCCGAAAAGCACCACAAAGGAAAAACTTGGCATAAAGAGTGGTTTTGACCAGCATGGCAATAGTTTATCCTTATAGCATGTTGGTAGTTTTGAGTGCATTAAACAGCAAGGATTGGTTTAAGTCACAATTTCTGTACCTATATACCATTTCTGTGCTTTTACTAACCTGTTCTCATGCAAGCCACATTCACCAGCCACCACTCTGGGATCCGGGGCAGAATCAGAATAACTCTGTCTCCCTGTTGCAAACTGCAGGCATCAGAGAGTACATTTGCCACTTTCCTGGACAGCACTCCCAGCTCCTCAAAGCTCCACCTCACCTCTTCTCCGGCACCATCTACCCACCATAATGCGGGGTTTTTAGACTTTTTTCCCTCCTATAGAACAACAGGGTACAGTACAAATGCTTCATTTTAGAAACACATTGCATTTACCTTAACTCTGAGGAAGAAAAGCATTCATCACTTATTCAGTGCTGGAGAAACCTGGGGATGCAACAGAAATTTGCTACCAACTTCAAAAGAGGCAGAGGACTCTCCCTTAAAAAAACAGCCCATAAGTGTCATTTAGGAAATTAAATTTGTATTCCTTTCCTGAGTTCTTCACCTTACACTCTGAAGAGGTTTACAGTAATCAGCACAGAAAAAGAAAAATCTTTTTGGTTCGGGTCACACCAACAAAGCAGCTGATGAATGTGTGTATCTCTGGGTTGTGCCCCAGAGTCTCCTGAGCCATCACAGCTCATTTGCAACTTAATCTGGAATTGGGCCTGTCTAGTACTTCTGAAAATTACATCAAAGTTTCAAAAGCATAGGCCGACACAGCATGACCTTTAATCAATGTCTCACTTAACTGATGTGTGAAGTGATTTAAAATGTATGTATACAATGTGTTTTAAAGGGGGACAATGCTTTTAGCAGTAGCACTATAGTAAGTCACCTCCTGAGCAAAGAATTCACTAGGGTAGCAATAATATGACACCTTATTATCTATTTGAAGGTACAATAACACTAAGGTTCATTTTCAGGAGAGCAGATTTTATCTGTGCACTTCAGAGGGCAAAACCTCTTCTCCAGAGGCTGTTCCTTGCTTCATTTACAGCCTGCCCAAACTGGTTTTACCTGCAAAAGGAACAATTGTGTCAGGCAGTTAATACCTCTCCTTTGTTCTTGCTGCCAGGCTGGACGTAACCGTAACCGCATTTAACTCTTCATCATGAACAGCCTGAGCCTGCAAAATCAGTCCTACAACGGTAGAGACCAGACCTGTGTAGTAAGAAAACTGATAGACCTATACTCCATGGTTTTTTTCTACATTCGCTTTCCTTGTGTAGAGCTCGTGTCTGGTTTGGGGTTCCAAGTTGTTCAGTTTTGTAGATTCCAAGTCCCCGAATACAAAAGATTTCACATTTGGGATAGGTGGGTGAAGTTTGACATTACACTGTATTTATTATTGACTTTATAGGCAGCCAATGAAGCACACAAAAGTCAAGTGATTTCCCCGGCATATCTAGGTAGGGTGCATGTCACAGCTGATGGGGGAATTGATGCAAGGTTTAGAGCGGTTCAGTTCACAGTCTCATTTATGAGGCACCTATTTACTCACACTCAATCTCACTGGAGTTACTGATTAAAGGAAAGAACAACTTGGACTTGTGGACAGGACAGCACGTGGTTTAAGGGATCTACATGTTCATGAGATGATCACCAGATTATAATCAGAACATAACCCCAGTGTCTTGGTCATTGGATTTGTCAGATACTCGGCATTAACGACCAGCATTAAATACTTCGTCGTCTGAGAAGTCAAGTAATTGTTACCTTTTCCACTTCAGTCCATCTGTCCAGCACATCTCTTGCAAAGTTGAAGTATTCTGGCACCTCTGGTCTGTACTGGTGTTGTATGGCTTCATAACTCAAAGAGGCATGAACTGGGTAGCACGGGCTGCAAAGTTGGAGAGATCTTCTCAGGGGAGCCCGCAGGGACATAGCGCTTGGGATCTTCAGTAAAAAATGCACAGCAGCAAGAGCCATAGTAGTCTCTCCAAGGTTATTCCTTACTGATTATCTCTCCTAGAAATGCCAGATACAAACCTGGTATTAGCCATGCGGTTTCAGAACAGCTTTTACTACTACACACAGTGGAATACGGTGGAACAACAATCCCAACAGTTAACTGGAGTAACTGCTGAGGACAGTTCCAGTTCGGCCATTATCCGGCCCCTGCTCTCCACTGACCATCATGCAGCTGAGATCCCAATCCTGCATTCAACCAGCAGCACTCAGCCCTGTCACTGTGGCAGCTTTCTATAATTCACATTCCTGTCCTTCCCACAAGCCCCGCTAATCTTGTAGATCACATTTCAGTTGCCTTATACGGCAGAGAGGCATTGACCGCTACCCAAGCACTTCAACTCTGACTTCTGTAAATGAAACGTCTGCTACTGACTGACAATACAGAAGTAACAGCGTAGACCAAGACATTGCACAGATAATCCAGCAACCATGCATTAATTACTGGGTGACAACGGCGTCACTTGGTACAAAGATATTTACAGTTTTTCTAGTTTACAAGCACTAGGGATATATTATTTGCCAGGAATTAAATAAATGTAGCGAAGTCCTGAGAATATACTAAACATTGATGTTTTAAACATAATTTTGGTGTGTGGTCAGCAAAAAGCGTCACTTTATGAGACAGGATAAAAGACTCCCTGAAAAAGGACCCGAATTGCAAAGCTTTACTTCTCAAAGGGAGTCAATTTAGCAGGAAGTCTGACAACTCCGAAGTAATTATTTTCATGCATTGTCAACTGTCTTTTATTTGCAAAATAATATAAACACTGCTAGTTCCTTATGGAATTAATAACTATCCAGCCATAAAAATAATGCGATTTTAGTTTTTCAGTGAAGCAAACAGATGTTTTTTGGATTTGTAACATTCAGTCTGTGTATGACAAACACTGGAGAGAAACCCAGCCAAATGAAGGACTAGAGGGTCAGGGAGAAGAGGGAATGTGGACAGACAAGAGGCAAATCAGTACTGATCCAGTGCCAGAAAATGTCCTGACCAGCAGCTTGCAGGGGTAGGTGGAAGTTACCTTGTCAAAAGGCTGTCAATCCCAACTTAATGCCTCTCTGCCTTGCACTGAAGAGGAGCCCTCTAAGTGCTGGGATGTGTCACAGCTTTGAACTCCTTATGCAGATCTCAGACTCCGGCCACGTGCCCACTTTTGCACTGTTATTATGTCCGGTGACCGACTCCTGTGTTCCTTACATGTACTTTGGACTCACACAAGGGTCAACCAAGTCCAGCACAGTGAGAACTGCTGATAGGTTTCTGCAGAGCTCAGTGGAGGTAGAACGTGAGAGTCCCAAATCTCTGTTTCCTTCTCCTCCCCTCCTCCCCCCCACCAGCCTGTGGAAGAACACTGTTGTCAGGCCTTGCTACAGCCAAATCACATCTGTTACACTCTGGGGCAACACAGGAGCAACAGCCTTGTGATTGGCTTTGCAACTACACTGCTCAGCAGGTAGGTTGGGGCTCCCCAGGTAACCACAGCAGTTCAGCCATGACAACAGTGAGCACTGATTCCTGGGATGCTGCAGCTGGTGCCCGGAACACCTTTGTTAATACCTGGTGACTTGTGAGGTTTTGTAAGGGCTCTGCCTCATGTTCAGAGAGCACAGAGCTATGTGGTGCTCCAGCACTGCTGCCTCCGCTGCTCCGCTCCTATAGGAGAGGCAGGAGGGAATGTATGCCATCCCCTCTGCCATCCAGGCCTTAGCCCAGCATCACTGTGGCCACGGTTGTGGCACTGCTGCGTGCCCCTCCTTCAGCCTCTCCTGCAAGAGGGAGCTAGAGACAGCCATAGCTTAAATTGGGGCATCAAGATTCATGAGAGTTTGCCTGCCAGAGCCCTAAATCGCTCCTGCTGTATCTCCATCCTCAAACCGTGGCTCTGAGGTCAGCAGAGCGATTGCTAACACCCACCGATGTCTTTGGAGCAGAACAGTCCTGTGGGTGGGGATCAATGGGGGTGATGTTGCGGTCTCTCCTGGCACTTTTGCAAGAACTCTTTCCTGGGGTTCTGCCCACGTGTTTGTAAACAGCACACTCAAAGGAGATGTTAACCAGCTCCCCGAAACATTCGCTGCAGCAGAAAGAAACTGATTCAAAACAGATTCCCCCAAACAACAAAGCTGCTCTCTGCCTAGCAAAAGGGAGACCTACAATTCGTCTGCAGTAGTGACATCTTAAACAGCTCTCTGAAATGCATATGACACAATCCTCCCAGAGGAACAGCCTTAAAGGGCTTCCCTACCCAGAAGATCACATCACGAACACTAAGAGAAAATGACAGCAATGACTTGTGATAGGAGTCAGCAAGTGTGCCAGGAATATGTAGGCAAGGTTTCCAGTTTAGGAGGAATACCATAACTTTCACAGTGACCTAACCTATAACCTATTCTTTTGGTAGGACATATAGCTAATTTCCAGAGCACCGATGGGTATTTCCAAGTCCCCCAGCACTTTTCACCACAGAAGTATCCTAGCTATGTTCTGAGTGGTTAAACTGTAGTTCCTCTGCACTGCTCACAGCTCCCTGTAGAAATTCTTCCTCGTGTTTCAAACATGTCCTGACATGCCCAGCTCCAGACACTATCACTATAATTCACCAGAACTTTGAGTCTTTCAGACAACCTCAGCCCTTCAAAGTTTTAGGGACTTTTAATTTATGTGTGGTCAATAATCCCACTGATGTCTAACAATTGCTGTAGAATCGTATGAGCTTCAAAGGCTTTGCAGTAACAGAGCTTCAGATAAGACCTAAAGACCACCTCCTGTTACAGTTGTAACCAATACATACTTCCACTAATTCACGAAGTTTCCTTTTTTTCCTACTTTAGCCCAATTAGATTCTCTGGATGTAAATAACATGACAGTCCTGTACGATATCATATTATCATATGGATATTCATATCGTATTGGATAGTGAGGGCTCCTTAGCTATCTCTTCTACCTGCTTTCACAAAATGTTGAGAAACTTAATTTTCCCCCCTTGAGTTACTGCAGGGAGTGGAGGCTCTTAAGGACAGGGATGCACAGAGTCATCTTCCTTTAGAAACTATACTATGGACGTTTTTTCTGTCAACACATGTTCTCTAGTATCTTAGGCTTAAATTTACCTGTATAAAGAGCTTCTGTTTCAGCTGGTCCCGCTACACCATGACACCTCCAGCTCTCTAGGAAGCTGGGGAAGCAGCCGAAGCCTGTCTCTCCCTCGCAGGGGCTTTGGGCCAGCGTTCGACGCCCCACCGTGGAGCAGGACTGGGGTCTGCTGCTCCCCGCACTTCAGCAAGCAGCCCTCCTCTCCTCTCCTTTCCTCTCCGCGGCCCACTGTTTCTCTCAGTGCTGGAATCATTAACACAAACCCAGACTTTAATCCTGGAACTGGAGTTCAGGGGAAGAGAAAGCATCAAGGGCTACGAGTGACTGAGTTTGGCCACAGCTGAGCGCGCTGAGTCCAGAGTACTCTGCCTGGGGCAACACTCAACCTCCCCCCTGTAAACTCTGAAGCGAATTGTAATTTTCAAGGGTGGGTTTTGGTTTTTTTTTTACCTCCAAGGGCACGGCACTGCCTACACCACCACCGGCTGTGAGAGGAGCCTAGAAGCCGGCTGCGGGCCTCACTGGGGATCCCACCTGGTGCCGGGGCCCGGCTTCCCCGGAGCAGCACGGCAGCTCCTCGTGCCCGGCGGGAGGTGTCGGTATCGGTGTCCCGTACCCGCCGCCTCCCTCAGCGCTCCTCGGCGGGGCTGTGAGGGGCGGCCGCCGCTCGCCGCCGGGCCGCGGGGGGGCGCTGTTCCCCGGCGGGCGGGCGCTAGGGCCGCGCGCGGCTGACGCCATCGCGGCGGCGGCGGCGGGTGTCGGTCGATGGCCGCGGCGGAGCCAGCGGCGCGGAAGCGGCGGCCCAAGGGGCACTTCGCGGCGGCGGCGGGGCGGGCCAAGCGGCCCCGCGGCGGCGGGGGGCGGCAGCTGGAGGCCGGCATGCGGGGCATCCTCATCACCTGCAACATGAACGAGCGCAAGTGCGTGGGGGAGGCCTACAGCCTCCTCGGCGAGTACGGGGACTTGCTCTACGGGCCCGAGCAGGTGCGTGGGGGAGGCGCGGCCGGTCGCTCGGTGCCGGGCAGGAGCGCGGCCCGCTGAGGGCGGGGAGCGCGGCCCCGCGCGGTGTTGGCCGCCCCGCTCAGCTTCTGCCCCCCGCAGGCTGGCAGCGCTAACGGTGGCGGGGCGGGGGGAGCCGCGCCGTGAGTCTGCTTCTCCATTTCCGTGTGTGAAAAAAACCTGCCTGTGTTCACCACGCACGCGAAAACGTGCAGCCTGGAGAAGAGGAGGCTCCGAGGAGACCTTATAAGGGGCTTCCAGTACCCAAAGGGGGCCTACAGGAAAGGTGGGGAGGGACTCTTTATCAGGGAGTGGAGTGATAGGATGAGGGATGACAGTTTTAAACTGAAAGAGCAGAGATTTAGGTTAGATATTAGGAAAAAATTCTTTATCGTGACGGTGGTGAGACACGGGAACAAGCTGCCCAGAGAAATTGTGGATACCCCATCCCTGGAGGTGTTCAAGGCCAGGCTGGACCGGGCTTTGAGCAGCCTGGTCTGGTGGGAGGTGTCCCTGCCCAGGGCAGGGGGGTGGGACTGGATGGTCTTTAAGGTCCCTTCCAACCCAAACCATTCTATGATTCTACAAAAATGCTGGTTTATATAAGCAAATTCCAATGCAGCCCCACAGGTTGGCTGGAGAAAAGGCCCTTGCCCATCACCTCCAGGCCCTGGGTGTGGTGGTGCCATGCTGCTGGGTGTTAAGCTGTGGGCACTGTTACTTGGTACCCACCAAACAAGAGACGTGCCGTGTGTGAAGTTTTCAGATCACGAGGAGCGGCTGTCTGGAAGCGAGAGGGAGGAGGATGAGGATGATGTAGAGGCTGCTTTGAAGAAGGAGGTTGGCCAGATCCGTGCCTCAACGGAGCAGAAGCTGCGGCGGTTCCAGTCAGTGGAGAGTGGTGCCAACAACGTCGTCTTCATCAGAACCCGTGGCATAGGTGGGACATCAATCAATGCTGCGTAATGCTGTGGGAATAAACTACTACGAACTGTGTTAGTTACAGGCCACAGAGCATGACTTCCAAGAAACTCATGTATACCAAACAAATGCAGTGCTTCCCCTTCCCTTTGGCATTGCCACTGAATTTTGTCATTAGCGGAGTTGCTGAAGGTAGAGGAGTCTGCATTGACCAAATAATCTTTGATTATCTGGTTTTGGTATAGTAAAACAACTCTTTACAGAAACATATTTGAGGCTGACAGCAGTGGAGCCAAGCATGCATTTCCCCATTTTATTATTTAGAAGGGGGGAAGAAGGGAGAAAGTGCCTTCAATTTGTTTCTCATACCTAGTTGTTTTTCTTGTAGAACCTGAGAACCTGGTGCACCATATATTAAAGGATATGCATACCACTAAAAAGAAGAAAACAAGAGTCATTCTGCGCATGCTACCCATTTCTGGAACTTGCAAGGCTTTTATGGAGGATATGAAAAAATATGCAGAAACGTTTTTTGAGCCTTGGTTTAAAGCCCCTAATAAGGGTACTTTTCAGATAGTTTACAAAGCTCGTAATAACAGTCATATGAGTAGGGAAGAAGTAATTAAGGAATTGGCAGGTATGTATGGATTTTCCACAAAACCGAGAACAAGTATATAGGCAGCCCAAAACTGCATGCATAGGTCAGATTTAAAAGTGGTCTTAATGGGCATACATAGTTGTCGCTTAAAATCTGTATGTTGAATTACAAATTCTCTAAGACTTAAAAAAGCTTGACAACAATATTCCTTGTTGGTGTTGATGTCTTAAGAGACAACAAGCAGAAGAGAGTACAGCGTTGAATATAATCTGGAGTGTCAGTTACATGTGCTTTGAAATGACTGCTATCAGGCTTTCTCTGTGGATGCTATATTGAAATCACGGAATCTTCAGAGTTGGAAGGGACCTCTAGAGATCATCTAGTCCAACTCCCCTGCTAGAGCAGGATTGCCTAAACCACATCCCTCAATAATGTGTTGAAATAATGTGTTACTATTTCAATTGAATATATGACTCAAAGTAGCTCCACCTTACTCGAGTATTTTGTTTCTTGGTAATGGCAGTAGGATAGTTTTTCAGTTACTTCAGTCCTACTGCTGGTATATTCTAGGAGTCTTGTCCTGATCTGCTATTTCAAGCCATTAAAAAATTAGTAATTGGTTACAACTAAGGGGGTTGTTGCCTTCTCTCTCTTTAACTTCTATCCTTTCAGTAGGGCATGCTTATGCTCTGAAACAGTTTTTCCATCATCTTTTAAACTACATTTTGTTTTACAGGAATTGTGGGCAGCCTCAATCCAGAAAACAAAGTCGATCTTAATAACCCACAATATACAATTGTGGTGGAAATAATAAAAAACGTCTGTTGCTTGAGTGTGGTGAGAGACTATGTTCTGTTCAGAAAATACAATCTACAAGAGGTGGTGAAGAGCAACAAAGAAGACATACAACAAACCCCATCAAATCTGACAGAAGAACAGAACTCAAAGGTAGTAAAACCAGAAACCGAGGAGGAGGAGATGAGCTCAAAAGAAGTAAAACAAGAGAACAAGAATCAAGGTGAAATAGAAGCTGAGACCAAGGGGAATGATGTGCTGACAGTGTAGAAAATGCAATAGAAAGGAAAGATAAACACAATTGAAACCTATTAAAAAAAGCTGCCCTAGAGTTCTGAAAGGGCGTTTTAAAGAGGAGAGTGGGTTTTGTTTTGAAATCTTATTTTTAAAATCCACATGTGTAAGAATTTTAATGCTCGTTTCAGGTGGAGCTGACATTACAGCAGATATAAGAGTGCTCAACAGTGCCTCACCACTGTGGTGAAGCTTGCTGTCATTCTTCTACGGTTTTGTTCTGCATTGCCTTTACCTAGGACAAAAAGCAGGAGTGTGGGCATGCATGTGTAAATGTGGCTATCCTGACATATATTGACTCTCCCTTGTTATACCTGATGGCTACAGAAATCAAAAGGTAGTGCAAAATCAGCTCTATCAGGAAGTATTCACAGAAGTGAGAGATCTGAAACAGACAGTTGCTTGCAGAGGGTTTTTAAGGAAGTGATCCCAACAACTGCTGTGACTGCAGAAGTCAGATACATTTTTCGGTGTGAACAACAGAATGAGCTAAAACCGATCATTTCCTGTATGATGGAGGGGTTTACATATATATATATATATATATGCACACACATACACACACACATTGCTTTACAAGGATATGCTAAGTCTTTAAAGTGAATGGAAAGAATTGCTATGGTCAAAATACTTGAATAGTGTGAGACGATTTAGAGTAATAGATTTGACTGTTCTAGAACAGAAGTACAGTGCAGGCATTGCAGATGGTTTTAGCAAAAACTACATGTGTGTTTACATTAGCTGTGTATACAGCAGTTACTGGTTTATAGGAAACGCTGTAGTCACTGACCAGAATCCTTTTGAATAATTTCCTGCGAATAGCCTTTTGCTGCTCTTTCCAAAGACTTTATCCTTGGGGGGTTTTATGAAGTCTTTTTTTGTTTTTATTCTTTTCTTAGGTTTCAAAATTTGAATTTAAATACTGCTTGGAAACTTCTTATGAAAGAAGCTCTCCATTATACCGTACTGGATAAGGGGAATTAAGTTTAATTTTTGTTAGTTTTAGCTTTACAGTATTAATTTTGTTTCAGATTGAAAGTAATGTTAGTGAGACTTTCTGTTGCCGGTTTCTTACAGAAACTCTTTTGGTATCACAGCGATTTTTAAAAACCAACAAAACCAGTGCAGCTATAACCTGCTTTCCAGTAGGGTTTTGAGTATGCTTCCTGAACAACTGTGTAGCTTTAGTATTTCATTTCTAGCATAAAAACCTGTGGGTTGCTAACGGGAAAAGACTCATCTTGAAGAACACCACTTGTTACTTGTCTTGATTTAATGAAAAGGCTGTGTTCAAGTCTCTCAACAGTGTTTAATTTATATTTTCCTCTTCTCTCAAAATTGTTTTAGAAGTTGGAAAATTAAGACGACTTTTTTCCCCAGTCCTGTCTCCCTTACCACCCATTTATTAAAACTCTGCTTTTCTTACCTCCATCGGTGTTTTCTTTAAATTTTAAAGCTTTTTCTTTGTGCATTAAAACCAGTAATGTCTAGGTCACACATAGGAAAGAACCATTTGAGACCAGACACAAAGGCCAACAGTGAATGTTTATTGGTGGCTGATACCAGCGATCAGGATTCAGGACAGCCTGCTTGTCTTACTAAGGACAAAGATAGACTCATGGATAGTTCGTGGGGGTTTTCTTGTTTGGGTTGGTTTTTTTTCCTTCTCTCACTCATTTGTGTGTCTACAGGATCTACAGTTCTTCAGAAGAAACTGCTGAATAGCTACCATCCATTTGTACAGCCCGTGCCTGACATTTAGATGCTGCCTACACTGCAGTCTTAAAGATGTCTGCATTCTTTTACTTCTCATTTCTCATAATTTGCACTTACTGAACATTCATTGTCAACACATTAGTCCCTAAATCTTGAGGCTTTCAAGATTCATATAAGCAGGGTGCTTAATTTGGATGCATGCAATATTTATGGTCATTTCTGGGAACTTCATTACATACTGTCATGATTTCCTTATTAATAAGCCTCTTGTGAGTTAAAATATCTGGTCTCAAAGAATGAACACACTGCTCCTTCACCTGGTAATCACTTCTACTTGTAGAGTAATTCTGAAAAGCGTTAGGTGGCTGGAAGATGTGTTTGCATATGCCGTGCTAGGTAGGCTTGATTTTTGTTAAGCAAGCATTTAAAAACAGCTGGAATTTTTAATCCTTGTGCATTATTACACAATTGCTGCCTAAGGATGAAATATGTTGGTGCTTACTGTTGTAATAGAAAAGCTCCATTATGAATGAAATTGATAGGGTTAGGCTTTTTTAGATTGCTTATCAAAACTAAGTCCCCACTCCTTGTTCCTCAGTTCATTCCGTCTGATTTTCCCAGTGATTGTCTTTGGCAGCTGCTGGACAAATTCAATCTGATTCAAAAGAGGAAAAAAGTAAAATGAGCAGATTTAATTTATAATTTTTTTTTTCAGCACAGCATAGATCTCCATCCTACTTAACTTAAATAAGAATTTGGTGACTGGGGAAATAAGTCCAGTTTGGTTTTAGACTGTATTGTATCTATTATTTTCCAAAATAATCTTTAAAATAACATTTGTCATTTTTCTTGCACAGTACATATTTGGGCTTTTTTTGTTACTGAGTTTGAACTGAGTCTAATCTTTCTGTTTCTTGCCTCTCCACAGTTAATATAGGTGTTTGGGATTATTTTTTTTTTTTAATACACCTGTATTTACTTGCCTTTCTGGGGTACTTGTACGGAGCAGTGACTTTCTTGACATGATCTTGCAATTCACAGGCCAGTTTCTTTGGATCTTGTGACTTAAAGGAAGGAGACAAGATCACAAAAGCTTTTACCACCTACCAAGGGAAAATAAATAAAAAATGCAGCATTAATTAAACTACAGCAACCTAACAAATGAGGCAATTAATCGAGAATAAGTGAGTACTGCCTGCAGTACAGGCTTGCTGCATCACACCTGTGCTGTAGAGCAAAATTCACTTTTGTGTAAGCAAATTTAAAATTAGGATGAAAGACTGTTTCTACCTTACATTAGTAAAGGTCCTAAATAATACATTATAAAAGTTTCAAACTTTGCTTCCAAATTTGTTCTGTAAAGGACTCTTCTAAAGTTCTTAGATGCTGGGGCCTTTTCTATAAACATAAGTTGTTAAAGTAAAGAATATAATTCTCCAGGTAGTGGGTCGAAGCGTACACCAATTCTTATCAGTCACCTTTATATTCAGTGTTATGTTCTTTAGGAAACTAAGGGTTATATTTTTATTAAAAGGAATATGAGATACACAAACTACTGTTCCCCCTCGCTTTGGGTAAAGTGATGGAAAAGTTTGTATAGCGATATTAAGAGTCTTATGAATTCAGTGGAAGTTGAGTGTAAGCTCTGTCACACAAGGCACTTTATGATTAGGAGAGTGACTACTAATTACCTCTCCTCTGATGGGATCTGGGCTGCTGACGACAGCTGACTCAACGACAGCTGGGTGCTGTATCAGGGCACTCTCTATTTCAAATGGTCCGATACGATACCTAGGAGAGAGAAATTAAATGCTTAATAGGTGAAAGGTATATGGTTGGTTTGTAGACATTTCTTGTCACTTTAACGGAAATCTACAAACCCAGAGGAGATGATGACATCATCAGATCTCCCCATAAACCATATGTATCCATCCTCATCCATGCTCCCTCTGTCTCCTGTGATATAGAAGTTCCCACGGATTGTGGAAGCAGTTTTCACTGGATCATCCTGTTGAACAAGCAACAATTAAATGATCTAAATATTGAGAAGCCTTAAGCTAAGAGATGAGTTTTGCCTCATTGGACACTACCCATAGTATCTTTCACTGCTTGTTCTCTGTTTCAAGAATGTAAGAGCTTATGCTTGTTTTTTCCAAAGGGGAAAACTGATCACAGGGGCAGATACAGAACCGATGATCACACAGTAGGTCTGCAGAAGAAGGGGGGAGAGAATGGAAGTTTCAAAAGTCATAACACTGTCAAGTCAAGAAGAGCTGCAGCTCTTTGGTGCTGCACTTGCTCCTGTTGGTACCCATACATACCATGCTGCAGGCCTGAACTGGCTCTCCGGAAATTCACTTTTGGCTTACCACGTATCGAGTGAAAAACATAAATGGCCGCTTGGCATCCATTTTGACAGCAATGTCTCCTTCTTTCCCAGGAGGCAGAACACTGCCATTTTCATCTATAATCTGCAATAGAAAAGGCAAATGGGTGATTATAACTTCCCATTTTAAGAGCGCCATGTTCTAAAACTAACCAGCAGCCAACAGCTCAACCAAAAAAGTCAGCCTGCCCTGCGTACCACTGTACAGTACCAAAACTTTTATGGTATGTTGTAGTTTCTTGTATTTTACTTCCTATGAAATCAACCGCAAACAGAAAAGGGGACCAGCATACCTGAACATCGTAGGGGGGAGCTGCCTTTCCCAAGGAACCTGGCTTAATTTTCATTCCTTTCATATTCGCACATATCATTCCCTGTTGGAAAAGACAAACAACCAGCCCAGGATTTTTTACTGTAATTCCTAAGGATATTCCTGTTCTTGTACTATGCCCACTGTTGAGCTAGCATAAGATCTAAGTCTTCCATCTGTGCGAGCCAAAACATTTGTGAACTTCAATGAGAGTCTTGGACAAAAAGTTCAAGATATTTTACTTAGTAGTTTAAGTTTACTTAGCTTAAGTAGTCTTAGAAGCAGTATCATAACCAAGCCGTAATTCTAAGCAAAATAAACCCTCTTGTAGGAAATTGCCACATGTTCTAATGCCATCTTTCTTTTTAGTCAGATATATGTGGCCAAGTTCCAGATTTAACAAGAGGAATGAGATATCTAAGTCCCCTGAATGACAGTTGAGTCATTCAGTCCCCTTTACAAAAAAGCTGAACATACAATTTCGGTTTAGCCGTAGCCTTCATAGATAGTCAGTCCTGTTTGGCTTTTCCACTGTGCCATCACTTCTGAGTTGAGTGGTTCCCCTCCGGTCACACAGTGCTTCAGCATCTTGAATGCATACCTTCATGACAGACAGAGGACATTGCTGAGTATCAGAGGACAGAATGGGACACATTCTGCACCCTCAGACATCTGTCTGTCCAACCCCTTGACTTTGGGACACATGGAACTCTCTTAGGGTTAGGGTTGAGAGAAAGCCTATAGATCCAGTTGAAGTGGGGCTGGAAAGGGACTACCAAAGCGGTGAGCTGCAAAGATGCACAGGACAGATGGCAGCCCAGCCACACATGTGCCTTCAAGGGCTGAATACTGGCCTCTGTATTTACTGTCTCTAATGCCACAGGGCAAAATTTTCTCTGGGTTGGAGTTGCCTAAGGGGTGGATTTCATCACCTCTCTCTGCAGTACTAAGGAAGAGGCTCTGCCTCCTCACAGATACTGGCTTCAACACAGAATTTCCACCACTCTGAGAGATTAAGTGGCTATTATGGCCTGCAGAAATCATTGTTAAAGAGCCAGGCAACAGCTTGAACAGACACGGCACAGTCACTTGTTAACGGATGCGGTACCTGGTGAGGTCATGCTGCACCAGCATGCGGTAGGCAGTTGGGGCACTGCACAGAGTGGTCACTGGGTATCTGCACAAGGTCTGACAAATTAAAAAAACAAAACAAAACAAAAAAAAGAGGGTTAAACAATATTGTTTTGGGAAAAAAAGTTGCTGCTAACTATTCCTTTCGTTCCATACTAGGGCACAAATTACAAGACCTGACTGTAACCTCACTTAGACGGAAAGGAAAGTAATTGCTGTCACTGTCAGTGCTCAGGAAAGATGTTACAGTGCCCCAAATGTCAGCTGAAGAGGTGACACATTGACTGTGGTAAACCACGGGTGTACCTAATTTGTCTTGATGCTCACCTGAAGCACAAGGACCGTCTCTTGGTATGAAACCCTGGCCCTAGGGTGCAACGTAAGTTTTTCAGGGGACTTCAGTAAAGCCCACATCTCACCCTAGGACAAAGTCAGGCACTGCAAAATGGAGGCACCTAAAATCACAGGTTTCTTTTGAACATTTTTCAATCTTTTATCTAGCCCTACACTTTCTGAAACAGACTGTAGCAAATCTTTAGACATGCTACAATCCCCTCAGCTGTCCTGACAAAGGGCCTGACCCGCAAAGCCAAGTCCCCCAGTGCTCCAAGTTGCAAGTAATGCTGTATTAAAAGGTTGTTTTGGACTGGCAAATTTATATATCCTCCTTTACCTGGGACAGAACACAGGACTTCAGTGCCTTGCTAGAAAAACAAAGATCTCAGCTGAGCCTCTATTTTCTGACGTATCTTTATGTCTCACCCATAACACCAACAGATGATTCGCAGTCACTCAAGTAGAGTGAAGCCTTAGTTGTTTGTTTTTTTTACCTCACTTCTGCCTGCAATGAAAATCTGCTCAGAGAGGGGGACAGGTAGTGATAAATAAAAGCAAGGGGAAGACCTCTCATTCACCATTCTTCACTCCAGCCACATCATGGGTAAAGCAGTCTCTGCTATCAAACTTCATTTTGTGCAGAGATGTGAAACCTGATGCACATTGCAAGCAGGTGTTTGCAAGGCCAAGAAATTTATACAAAAATAAACCCAAACTATCAACTACCGTTGTAGAAAGGAAATGAAAGAAGATTAAAATCCCCAAATAAACCCCCACATGTTAGGAATGTACACTTTTCCACGTTAGTGCTTTGAGCCATTTGGGAACAGCACTCTTCCCTTTGTGTTAGATTAAAACTCAAGATTGGCTTGAGAAGCTTGAAAATAATTTTTTTTTTTTAAGAACAGGCCAATCTCACAGTTTCAGTGTTTTCCAGTGCTGACCTGCCTTTCTTAAGGGTCACAGCAGTGTAATTAAAATATTAACTTACGTGTAATTCAACTCATTTATCATTTCAATAGTGAAATACAGTAGAGGAGAGGTTAATACCAGTAACTCCTACTGATCGGAAGCAGCTGGTAATATCCTGTGCCCAAAAGAGTAATGCTGCAAAATCCTTCCTGTATTATATTCCTACTCAAAGAACAATCACCTTGTGGTTATGCCATCTTAAAACTGCTAATCCCATAAACCTAAGAGGCTTAGTTTTGTGGCCTGCCTGGAAAACAACATGAAATATGAGTAACTTGTTCATTGTGAGCATGGTGTTCTTACATTTAAGATTGCTCTTGGATCAAACTGTGGCATGGCATGTACAAAAACACACGTGCCCTGGAACCACGGACCAAAAATGCTCCCAATAGCTGCCTTTACCCAAGCAGTATCTGACACGTTCCACATGATGTCTGAGGGAGTCAAATTCATCCAGTATCTGTTGAAGAGAAAGGTGGCCATCATAAGGGAGTCTGCAAGTGGAAATCAAGAATGTGAGGGTTTGGGGGCTTTGGGTTTTTTTGCTTTGAAAGGCATGGTAAATTTGATTCAAAACTTAAGAGCTCAAATAAATGCCTTTTGCATAGCCTTTATACTGATGGCAAAGATAAAGAGAATCAAACTGTTTCCCAACTCATTATTTATCCTGGATTAGCAGGCAAATAGTTTCTAACACGGAGCCATATACCATATCGAACAAGATCCTTGCTTCCTGGGAACAATTCAGCTGAGACCAAAAGAAAAGACATGTACAGTATTGCAGGAGCCTCATCATCTATCATAATTTTATCGCATACAAAAACTCTTCTGTTTGTTTCACATTTCCGAGCTGTAAAGGCATAATTAGCTGAATACTTCACCTTCCACAGAGAAAAAAACCCAGGCCAAAGCTGCCATAGGAATGTTCAACCATTTTGGGAGGGCCCGTGGTGCCACTGGTAAAATAGATTGTCATTGGATCCTGGCTTTTTGTCTTCACGCAGGTATGGACAGCGGGGGCAGCCCTTAAAAAAAAAAGAAAGGTTAATGAAACAGTGGCTGGTGTTATTCAGCACACTTAGCTTGGATCCTCTGTGCCCAGTCTATGCAGGACTGTTTGTATAGTGAAACGTGAGGGATAATAAACTACTGAGGATCCCCTCACTCTTGCACTGCTAGTTCTGTATTAAAGTGTTGCTGATCTTGCTCTTTAACTATTCTTCATGTTGACCTTCTCCAAAGTAAAAATGCCAACATGTTCTCCTGTACTTGCCTCCCTTAACAACTGCCAAAAGGCCCAGCATCCTGTGTTTGGCCAAAGTGCCCTCCAGAAAGCATATCTTCCAGACTTAATGTGACTAGCTGAGGGAGGACCCACCATTTCTTTTGGTAGGTGGTCCCACTACTTAGTTATCCTTGCTGTGTTTGGGAAGTATGGGGAGGCTCAAACTCTTGGCCATCTGGCACACGACAGGGAAATATTTCTCATCTCTTACTAGGATGAGAAAGCAAAGCTGTTTCTTTTTCTCTGCCAGGACTGATGTTCAAGAAGGTTTTGCTTGGTGTGCAAACATTGCCCATGCCTGCCCAGTTGGGCGTGGGAAGCCTGTGTCCCCAGGCCAGCCGTCTTCTTGTGCTGGCTGGCGGGCAGACAGGCTGCCCAGGAGCCCTCGCTCCAGAGCCCTGCAGCCTCCTGGCCAGCTCAGCAGTCAGCTAAGGCAGCCGAGGACACGGGGAGCTGGGAAGTCTGGGCAATTAGCCCACGAGGTAGGCAGGCTGCCAGTGATCTGTGAGCCAGGCAGGGCAGCAGCCCAGCACTCTGGGAAGACTGGGAGCCTGACAGCTGAGCAACCCTGGAGCCAGACAGCCAGCACTTGGCGAGGCAGCCATTCGGGGAAACCAGACAGCCTACCTGCCTGACCGCCGGTTACAGCCTCTGCAGGACTGACACAGTTCCAGACAGTATTTAGGTTTTATCAAATCAATGTTACCCTCTGCCATGGAACTGAACCATGGAATATTAGCCCAGCATGAAAGAGGATTCATCGAATAGATAGCTCTAGGTTTGAGAATGCAGGGTTACTGCTTTCTCCATCTTCCAGTTTAGTGACACTGAAGTGGGCAATTGTTCAAAGGAGCAGATGGAAATACAGTGAGACTACAGTGAGCTGCACAGGTAATGCTAGTTCAGACACCTGTGGTTGTGAGAACACATGGTACATCTTACAAAGCTCTTAAACTGACTGAAGAGCTTTAGATCCCTCCTTGAAAGATCCGTCCGTGAAAGAATGGCGTTAGCTGCACAGATGCTTTTAACAAAATACCAGCTAGTAAAATCACACCTAGGGCCCTGAGCAGATTGCAGCAGGGTATTTGCTTCTCTTCCCAATTCCACCTCTCCACCCCTCCTACAGTCCCATGCACTGCAATGAAGAGCTGTGTTGGGTGCCATTTTGGTAGCTGCAGTGAGGCAGGTGGATTCCTGAACACATTAGGTTCATTTTGCAGTGCCCTTTTTTAGCCTTTCATAGAGAAAAGCTATTCACATTAGCCTTATTATTAAGTTTTAGGAATATGGATTGGAATAATTTGTACAGAATATTTTTCTTGGAGCTTTAGAGGGTAAATAGGCCACAGATGTCAATAAGAGAGGCTTTCCTGACATTTTTTCCATATTATTTCATAGTTATATATAACAAACTTCGACATCATAAGACTGTACTTATTTTTTTAATTGGTAATTTGTCTATTCCCAAATATTCCCTTTCTTCATAGAAAAGAGACTAAACTGCCTTCTCTCCTACCCCTCAAAGGTATCTAGTTCATTAACGAGACACAAGTGCATTTAAACATTAGAAATTTTCCATTAGAGGTAACTATGATGGAGTTAAGGTAGAAGGCACTTACTTGAGCAAACTGCTGAAGTTCAGCCACTCAGCCCTGCCACTTTCTGATACAATTAGCTTCGTTTTCAGAAACTGGCACTTGGATGCAACTGAGTCCACTGCAGGTGCAAGCACATCCATTGTAATAATGCACTTAGCCCTGGAAGCCAGCAATCTATAGCAAATGTCTTGTGCTGTCAGTTGTGTTGTCCCTGGGATGATTATAACACCTGAAAGTACAATAAAATGGGAAGTTTATTAGGTATTTTTCACTTTCAATCCTGATCACTTCATAGCTTCTCCTGATTTGTTGCATACCAGCACCATTCAGTCCAGAAGTGAGAAGAAGGTAAGACAAGTTTCACACACCTGAACTTGAATACAGATGTGCAGATCAGAAGCACAAAATAGCTTCTGTTTCTACAAGATCCTTTGCTCCAGGCACAATATAACTAAAAAGTATAAATAAACACTAGCATCTTTAACTTAAGTCTGTTGAAGTTAAATTGATTTAACACAACGAAATTGATTTAACACAATCAACACAAGCCACAAAATGAAAGAAAAATGAAGGTAATTCCATCAATCATAAGACACTACCCCTGTCAGCCCCTTTGATCGTCAAATGTTCAAGCTACAAAGTCAAATAAGAAATGTAATTGCTAAATGAATTGTTAACCAACTTTTGGCATAGAAGGTAACAATCTATAGACAGTTAGGAATGATACAATTCACCTGTTCGCATACAAGCCACGTTCAGCAGCCACCACTCTGGAATTCGGGGTAGAATCACTAAAACTCGGTCTCCTCTTTGCAGGCCACACGGGCCAGAGAGCATGTTGGCCACTTTTTGGGACAGGAAGCCCAGCTCTTCAAAGCTCCATTTCATTTCATCTCCTTTCCCATTTATCCACCAAAGCGCTGGGTTTGATGGTCCCTTTCGTTCCTATACACAACGCAAGGGTAAATAGTATGCTGGTTACTTCTGAGACTCCTGTAGTTCCTTCCAGAGTTTTTGGGATGCTCCAGGCAGTAGAATCCGATAGTGTTACATACTCGAGGGCAGGGATATTAAGTATGTTTTGTTTAAAAGAGCCCTTTTCCAAGGCACATATAAGTTGTTGTGTATATCTACCTGATTTGCAACGCTCATAAATTACTTAGAGGCTTTTACGAACCCAGCACTGCACACAATGATGAATCAGAGTCACAGAGACAGAGCACCATATCCCCTCTGATGCTATAGCAAATTGTCTCTCCTTTCTCTGCAATATAAGATTATATTAAAATAGAAATATGGGGGGAAATTCTGGTCCCACTGAAGCCAGTGATGGTTTTAGACTTGACTTTGGGGGTAGGGGCACATTATATACTAAATCTACAGGGTCAGAAATGCTACCTTTTCTATTTGAGACCACTTGTCCAGCACATCACTTGCAAAATTAAAGTACTCAGGTACTTCCTGTTCACAACGACTGATAGCTTCATAATCGGAGAAATTTAAAGGTGCAAAAGTGTTGTGATACTGGTGGAATAATCTGCAGAGTGTCTGGATGCTCCATGGGGACCGCAACACTTGAAATTCAAGTAAAATCTTCATGTCGCAAAAGCAGATATATGTGGGATTTTGGAGATGATAACCATCAGAACTATTTTTTGATTATTATTTCCCTCCTAGAAGAGACAGAAAAATCAATAATAGTATTATGATGTGCACATTCCCAGATGAGCTGTTGGCTCCAAATGGAACAGGTGTATACAGAGTAGCAAGTCCACCTCTTTATGACATTTTATCCCACCTCTCCTTACGGGTAGGCTAGAGCTCTGGTAACCCTTTTAAGTCTCCTGCTTTTTCATCTGGACACAGGTTTCTCAGAGAATTCCCCTTGGAGCTGACAATTCCGATTCTGTCCAACCAAAGAAGGGGCTTGAAACAGCTGAGTGTTTAAAAAAAACAACCAACCAAAAAACCCAACAAGAACTTGTCAGGACTTGTACCCACTATTCCCATGTTTTAAGCACCACAGCAGTCTCACTCAGCCCTACAGGGCTACTAATGTCAAACACAGATTTCGTTGCAGGACGGATGCCATCTGCTGTTCCTGGTTTTTGCCCCAGAATCCAGGATATAACCGGCAGACACAACTACTCAAAGACCAGCGTGGTTGTGAGCAAGCAGGGGTGAGGGGTCTGTGCATTTAGCTAATATGGAAGAGATGTGGTAAACATCTTTACTGTTGCTTTTTGCTAAAGCCATAAATGTTAATCAGAAGTATGTTCTACATTGCACCATTTGCGCTGCCTTTCTTTTTGTCCAAAGAAAAGATTGTGCCCCTTCCTCCTCCTGGCATTTGCCGTGCATTAGTTGCATAGCAAAGTATCACGAATAACTCAGAGGTGGTTTTCCACATTCTATTATTGTTTTTTCACTGGCCTAATGCTTTTGCCACAGATACGGAGTTGCATTTGATTTCACAAAATACCATTTGTAGTTGTGTATTACCCTGAAAACACTTTGCAAAAGGAGGAAGTTAATTAGAGCTGTATGTATGGGAACATGGCGCTCAGGATACATTCAGCTTCAGAGACTAAAAGATACAGATAGAGGCTTTTTCTTTTTTCACATAGTCTGCTTATAACGTATTGCTTCTTATCTCTAACAGGTTATTACAAAAAGCCTGATTCCAGAACTCACAGTTAATCAGCAAAATCTTTGTAGAATTGGCTGCCATTTTATTTTTCCTTTAGATCTGAGACAGCGATTGCAGACTCAGACCTAGGAGATGTTCTTGCAGAAAGAAGCTACTTCTTCAGTCTGCTTGATACAAAAGAGGAAAGTATAACTGCTCTCTGGTAGTCCACCCTCCTTCATAAAAGTGAGAATCACGTGAAGAAAGAGGAACAAAGCATGGCATTACAGATTTATTTTTTTTTTACATGAGCAGATAGCATCTTTCATTTTTAAGAAGACTAAGCATTTAAAAAGCTACTAAATAAAAACTATTTTCTCAGGGTGTTTAAATAGGTTGTGCTTACCTGGAGATGTTATTTGTGATCAGGTGAGACTTCTTTCAACTCCTCCTCATGTATCTTGCCTAGTACTTAATTGGCGAGTACTGCCTCCTCCTGGCTCGTTCCAGCTCTCTGAGCGGTTGTAGCCCTTCATTAGTATCACACGTCACCTTCCGTGGTGGGGATTATTTCCCCCTGAGAGCACAGATTTCATTTCTCCAATTACCTTCTGAAGAAAGGCACAATCACTGAAAAAGTTGAGAGAAGATGGAAGGAGTGCTGAGTATGAATGACTGCATTTCTAGTTCACTGCCTTAGGAGAATGGATAATCCACCATATATTAATATATAACTCTATTCTATGGCACCAATGACTTTGGAAATGGCAAGAGTGCAGCTTTATTTTCAGATTCTGGAGTTAAACATAGTATGAGAATTGGTATGACAAAGATATGAAGATTTTCATAAGCCTGGTGGTATCAGCTGCAATATCTGATGGACACTTCTGTCGAGAAAATACATGCAGTTCAGACTCCTCAGGGCTGTCAGCTCTGAGGAAGACAGTGAAAACTCAAAACTATAGAGTCATCGCTATGAAACAGGGCAACAAAGGGATGAGACATAAACCCATACTCTGGAAGGCAACAACATGATGCAGGAACTCCAGCTATTCAATTATGAGGCACTTGATTTAGGTGAATCTACTACAGTCACAGTACAGTCTGATAGTTTTGCTACCACAGGCAATAAACTCTGCAAGGGGAAAATATTTTTAAACTAAGACCTAGATAAATAAAGGCTATACATAAGCATACACATAGACTATATAATATATATAGACTGTATATAAATATAGGTATTTAAAAGACATGTAGATGTGTCACTTAGGGACATGGTTTAGTGGTGGACTTGGCAGTGTTAGACTTCCAGGTGGACTCAATAATCTTAAAGGTCTTTTCTAACCTAAATGATTCTGTATAGAGGCAATAAAGGGTGTAATTAAGGATCAGAGTCAGGAAACAGTCAGAAATGCTGCTAGAAACAACAAGCACAGACAGCAGCCATGGAAGTAATGGACTATGGAGAAGCAGAACCAGGCTGTTAGAGCTCACGTGTGGAATCCCCGCGGGCATCAATGCACGGCCCATCTTCCAGGAAAACCACTGAACTCCCCTGTGTTACGGGTATCTGAAAAATTTCAAGTCACTTTTGCAAATTGAATGTAAGCTTTGAAATTACTCAGAAATAAACTGTTCAAATTGGCATGTACGTGACTTTGCACAAGTCTCCCTGTCTTTGTGTCTTGTTGTGGACTCAGAGCCAGCTCCCCTGACCTACTGCTGTGGAGTTCACTGTTAGGAGATGACCGTCCCCAGCTTGGTATATCGCATATGATAGTCCGAAAAAGCAGATGCTCAAAGCTAAAGTAATTATAGACTACCTGTCTCTCATTTTAACACCTTTTAAAAAGCGCATACAGCAGACTGCCTGAAGTGACACTGTTTACTGATGTTAAGGTGATCTGAAAAAGAGAATTACCCCATTTTTCTGATCTGACTGCTATTTAACTGGTTCTGCTTTTCTTCTTACCATTTTTCAATCAAGATTGGGAGCAAGGATAACTACGTCTTAAGGTGCCTGGAAGCCCATGTACTCAGAGAAATTAAAATGGACAGCGCAATGACAACCACATGAAATTCCCAGTGAAACCTGGAGAAGAACACAGTGCAGTGCTCAGTTGTTTGAATTTACACTTCAGGAGCACATACAGTGAGATTCAGAGCAAGCACATTTGGGTTGGGGTTTGAGGAACTTCACGCCTCTGTAACAGGGTACAATATCTTCCATCTGCTCTCCTCATGTTGCAAATGACTTCTCCCATTCCTCACTTTACTGTGGCTGTTACGTGGCTTTTGAGCTGTTTAATACACACACACAAAGAGCCATTCTCAACACACGGTGTTTCCAGCATATGTACACGAGAGGGCATTAAGTCCATTTTCAACCCAACGTGGAGAGACTGAAATCAAGGGATGAGTTTGCTCACAAGTTTGCAAGGCCACCAGATTTGGCCCTTTTCCCAGGGTAAAACAGGGTAAATTCCTAAGAGCACTCAGGGGTTTAGAGCAACAACTCTAGTGACATCCCCTGGCTGCCTGTGCCATGTAAATACATTTTGAGACACAAAACACAGCTGCTACTGTTTGGAAATGTCATTAACCATTATTCAGTGCAATAATGATGGGCGATATACACACACACATGTGGATAAGTCTAATTTGTCCTCAAGTCCTAGAACAAACAAATAAGAAGTATGACAGCCCTCAAACAGCGAGTGTACTATAGCAGCCTTCCACCAGCACACATAGAAGAAAACAGCTGACCAGTGATTTTTGTGGTAGTAGCAATGAAATCCAGAGAAGTTTCTCATTTGCTCACCAAAATGTAACTACCTGCTCCCAGAAAGTAGAATTCAGAGCAACTGTTGATGCGAATGAGGTGGAGAACCATCCAAGGCAGATGATGCAGTTCCTCTCTGGCATGTTTGTTGCTTACTTCAAGTACACCACTTTGGACAGGAGGCAGCCTAAAGATTTTCTCAGTGGAATGAATCTCCAAAGGACTGATTAATAAAAAACCCAAAACTACCTTCTTTCAGTCACTTTTGTAATTTCCTTAAAAAGTGTAATGCTCTCAGCATGCATATACTCTGGAGACTGGGGTTTATTTTTCATTTGAGGTCTAAGTCTGCTCCTAAAGAAATAAATTTTTAACTATCCTCTGGTTTCAGTAGTGCTAACTCAGATCTATTTAGATTGATGTAATCTACACAGACACAGCATTTTGTGCATTTGTTTTCTCTTTGTTTTTGTCCTCAGGCAATTACGTGCTTTGTAGCTGGAAAGCAAAGCAATATCCATTTCAGAGCTTAAGGGTATGAAAGAGGTGAGATCCACCTGCAGAACCCTCCTGGCACAGCCTCTCCTGGGACTTGTGTTTGTTTGCCTGTTAATAACTCAATTAGTTGTCCTGAAAGGTCATCAACAGCTTTACAACTCAGCACGTTTGCTATTTTCCCAGGCTCTTGGTACAACAGCAGATGTGTTCATGGGTACCGCATAGTGGGTTTACAGCAGAACCAGGAAATTTTGAGATAAATAACCCTGGGGTTTTTTTGGTTCACTGGTGTTTTTGTGCTTCCAGTAAATACAGCCTTGGTCATAGAGTTCAAGTACTACTTATATCTTCTGAAGCAAGAATAAAGAGTACACAGGCTGTGCTGTAGCAGCACTGTGTGAGGTGCAAGTGCTACAGAGGGGTAACAAGAAATGTGAGATGTGACCTAACAGGGATGATCTAAATCTCTGCTGCACCCATACTCACGTAACTGTGCTTGACTGTTATGGAAATATCTCACAGTCTGAACTGACTACTCAGTCCAGGAAATCCTTGATTATATTTAATCCTAAAACTATATGTGATCCAGACTGGCTAAAGCTGGGTCACATATATCAACAATCATTAAAAAGCGTTCTCACAAAATAATATTTGACGCAGAGTTGCATACTTTGTGGCTTTCAGTGATAACAATGCACATACAAAAATAAAGGCGAAAGCTAAAAGCAAGTCTGATTTCCCCTCTTTTATCATTATTTTCAAAACAGTTTCTCCCACATACATTTAAAATTATAGGGACTATCTTGCTTTAGAAATACCCCAAAGCGCCAGAACAAAAATTAGTAGCGGCTACTCTTATTCAGAAGGTTGTCCAGCACCTCTTAAGACTGATAGAGAACAGGATGCCAGAAGGCAGAAAAGCAGTCCAGGATGAGCATGTTCTCATCATCAGCAAAGCTAAGCTCTTCCCCACTCTTTGTTCCTTAGTTTCTTCCTTTGGATTTTCCCAGATATCATCTTTGGTAGTTGTTGAACAAACTCCCAACTTGTCTGTAAAGAGAAATAACAACAATAGTTATCAGTTTGACACAGCTTGATTCCACGTTGTGTTCTCTCCTGTGGCAAGCCTGCGATTTTAAAAGCTACGGCCTCTTTTGAGGAGGAAGAAGGCAGGCAGTGCATTGGTAGCAGTGCCCAACAAAAAGAACCAATTACATTCTAGAGAAACAGAGATCATCAGTTGGGTGACTCAGTAATTCCTCAAATCAGTAGTGTGGTACAATCACACACCGCTGAATTTGAGCACAACTCAGACTTCAAAGGGAGCAACTAAGGGGATTTATTTGGTTGCATGAAGCCCTGACCGACGATACGGCAGAGCAAGGACTCCTGCCCACACACTGAACAGAAATGTTTTGATTCACCTGATTGTTTCTTCATTTTTTTCTGGTCAGGTTTAGGTTTTGTATCATTACAGAACTGCACTAATGTGTTGGTGACTCTGAGTGACCCAATGTATGGATTGAGAAGCCTGTGATCGCAGCAGAGAGGAAACCTCCCGAGCAAGACCTTCCCTGCAGTAATGAGCAATTTACACCACTAGAACAGGGCTCGGGAAAATCTAGTCAGATCTGTTTAAAGGCCAACATAGACCAGTACCAAACCCCAAATCCTGTTCCAGGATTATATTTTTAAGATTGCTTTAAAAACGATTACTTCTCAAGGTCATAATTAGATTATGTTAAAAAACTTATTACTTACATAGAATAAATGGATTACATGAACAATCTGATTACTTCAGACAAACTAAGTGGATTACTTTGCCAAAAAGTACTTACTTATATTTGAAATCTGAATGTGTTTAAAAAGAATCAGATTCTGACATTGTGACCAGATTATATTTTTCAACATGTTTTTATGATTGCACTTAAAAATCTAATGCTATTCCTAGTTATTCCACTACGAAAATGGGATTACATTTAAAATATCCAGCATGTTTTCCCTCTGTTTTGATTGAATCAAGGAGAGAAAAATTAATCTTTCAGAACAAAGATGTCACTCAGGGAAAGGGAAGGGAAATTTAAAACCCTGCATCAATGTTGTTGGAACCTGTGCAGAAACTGAGAGAAGCCAAAGACAGGCAGTGAAGTCTTTTTTTGAAGACTTTTGGTGGGTGCTGGTGCATCATTGCTTACCCAGATGGGGCTTATCCTGCTCCTCCTGATGAACTATTCACGTTTAGCTCTGAATGTAGGTGCCCTGGGGCTCTTTTCAACCATTCTACATACTCTGCTGGTGGAGTTTGATTCCTGCCTCACCTGGAAAGGCCGTGGTACTGTTTACCTCTGCACAGCCCGCTGCCACCAGTAATGAGATGTGAAGATCATGGTGAGATTCCCCCCAGGCCTGCCGTACCCTTTGAGCCTGATAATCTGTGACCAGTGCAAACTGTGGTAATTCTGCTGAGGAACTTGACAGGCTATTGACTGTTGCCAGGTGGGGCTTTCCCCTACACTATAGTATTCAAACCCGCTGTTATTGTAACATCCAAGCATTATCTTTCTCTGTTCAGTTAGTCTTTCAAAATGTCTAGAAATACATTTAATATTTTATAACTGTATTTAATTTGTAAAATCTGATTCTTTTGTTTAAAATAATTAGGATAAATTTATGTTCATAGACACAATTTGATTAGGTAAAGGAACATTTCATTTCCCGGTACATAATCATAGTGAAATCTAATATAGGTTCATCTGTAGTTTCAATGTAAGAAGACAACATCAGATCCTATCAGGATAGGCCTGTGATGTTCAGCTAAGCAGTGTTTACTTGTGTAGTTAGGATGGGGTCAGATTTTCGATGTTACATTTCAAAACCTTATTAAAAGAGGTTCCAGGAGAAAAAAAGGCAAAATTCTACTATTCCAAAATATAACCTGATTGTATTTCTAATCTGATTATTAGGTTTGATTAGAGGAGTTTTAATTTTAGGGTGCATTGCCAGGAACTACTTGTATATTCAGAACTCAGTGATACTTGCCTTTCTTGGGTATTTGTAAGGTGTGGTAACTTTTTTTCGTATGCTTTTGCAGCTGAAGAATTAATTTTTCAGGATCATGAGATGTAAATTCAGGAGACGGAACAATAAAAGCTTTTACCACCTAAACAAGAGAGCTAGAGTAAGGCAACACTCAGCAATCACTAACTTGATGAATAATGTTCAATAGAAAGACTAAGATGAATAACGCAATTTTCTACAATCAAATTTCTTTCAAGCCAGTGGATATACGTCTCCGAGCCAGACGCTGGACAACTTTCTGTTTTTTATCATTTGTTGAGCTCCACAAATGGGCCTTAAGACTACTCATAGTGAGCTTAGTGACATTCCCAGCAGAGAGGAATTCTTCACTGGTGTCTGGGCAGCCACATCATGCCCTTGCAGTGTACAAGAAGAGAAGTGACATAGGGTGGGTCACATTTGCTTAATGGCCTTCCTAAGAAGAATAGCTAGGGGACATTGCTTCAAGGTATGGGACCTCATTGGGATTCAGAGAAGGCCATTGCCAAAGTTTCCAATTGGCCTAGGTGCCCCTAATTTTGCTGAAATCAAAAGATAGATGTCTCTTTGTCTCCTCAAATGTATTTAAAAAATGCTGGTCTGCACCTTTACAAATTTAATATAAGCCAATATTTCTCTCACAGGCATAGTTATTTCTCAATACACACATACATTAAATGTTTTAGGTAGCTCCTAATATCAATGTGCTTACTTCTCCTCCAGTGGGGTCTGGGCTGCTGACAGCAGCTGTTTCAGCTCCTCCTGGATGCTCTCTCAGGGCACTCCCTATCTACTTCGAGCAGCCCAATGCAACACCTAGAGAGGAAATAAGAATTTGGTATTCAGAAGCAGAGCTGGGCAAATAATTCTGAAATCTTTGGTTCGGCGGTAAACCAAACCCAGTGCTTCCAAGATCAGTTATGATGCCTTCAGAGCTGAGTGAAAAACTGAGGTTTTCGTAAGCTAAGCATACACACTTGGATGGAGGCACTTCAAAAGTCACCAGTGAACGGAAAATATTCCCCAAAATGTGTTTGATTCCTTACCACATATCTAACATAAAGACAGAAAGGCCTTGCTGGTTTGATCTGGATGGCAAAATTGCTGCCTTCTCACGGAGGCAAAATGTTACCATTTTCACCTATTACCTAAAATGAAAGAAAGCTCGCTCAGGAGTAGTTAGGTGATATGCTGCTAAACAGAGAACAGTCCTGCCATGACCTTATCTTATTTCAGACCAAAATAACCAGAATGCTTTATACTCATCAAAGTACCTGAACATCATAATGTGGAACTGCTTTTCCTAATGCACTAGGTTTAATGTGCATCCCCTCATGAGTTGCACATACAATACCCCGTAAAGGAAAACTGAGTTTATATGGTTTGTTGTTCTATGCAAATGGACAGTTTTGCAGCTAACTAAATGATCTACAATTCTAGAAGAAAGAAAAGATGTTCATTTAAAACCACATTTTCTCACTGTGACTTTAAAGTCCACTCCTTATTTATCTAATGCTGTAAATCAGCACAGCTGAAAGAAATCCATACAACAGCATTGACCGATATCAGTGCAAGATCCTACTCAGTGGGAAAAATCCTGTTTTCATTCAAAGTGCTGGTCCAGATTAAGTCAACAGGGCTTGAAATGCTTCTGATTTAGATTTGCTTTACAGTAATTTGGCTCCATTTACTTTTCAGAAACATCCTCTGATTGGTGTGAGCGAAGCAGCAGAGCAGTGTTCTTGGCTACTCTGTCATTAGCGTCAGCATTCTACTGATAGTTCTTGTAAAGGGACAAGCAAGTCCCCAGACTTGGATTTATGGGACTTGGATTTTCTCCTCATCTGAACCACTGAAGTGGCACCATGGAACAATCGGTTCTGAGTTAAAAATTTTCTCCAGGGAACTTCTGCCCTAGACATCTGTAATGATATTTCCACATGATATACACTGTATACGAGTGACTGCAAACATACTGATTCGATCTGGCCATAACGTTCATAGATATCTAACCTTGTCTTATTTTTCTACTCTGACATCATATATGTTGGGAAAAACCCCCAAGAAATAAATGCATTAGAATCACTGAAGGAAAGAATATGGTTTGAATCTAGGGTCTAGCTGCATACAAGTGGAAATGGCAATTTTGCAGGTCTCCGTGAGGATCTCAGCTTCTGAAATTACGACACTCTGACAGTGCATGACAGACTCTGTGGGATGGGAAAGCTCCAGCCTGCAACGTGGCTCTGGTGGAATGGGTACCTGGTAAGATCATGCTGCAACATCATGCGATAAATAGTGAGCGTTAGGAAACGTAGAGAGACTCTGGGCATTAAAAAAAACGGAGTTCTACTTGCTGCAAACTCGCTGAAACTTCTTGTTATGGACACTCCAACAAACACCAAGCAAAAATCAAAGAGACAGTGACATCATTATTTAGTGGGAACAGAGCATGCCTCAGGATGGTTTACGGTGGAGAGGGAGATTTCATTAATCATTTTCACTAAGAAAGACTCTGTGGTATTACAAAAAGATATGACTTGCCCTAGATCAATCCTTATGTCTGTGGGTAGTACAAAAATTGAATCTATGTTTTTGAATTTCCACTCTACTGAGAGCAGTCTTCCCTCATGCCTTGCATCAACAACCCACTAATGCAACAGCTTTTGCTTTCAATGATGCGGTTTTTATTTTTACATTTAAAGTAGTTGCTGTGTCATACTGTAACTTTCCATGTGAAAAGATGCATGATCCCTGAATCCTCAGAGAAAATGAGGACTAGTCAAATTTTATCCAACCTGTATCAGTCAGACCCCATAGTGTATCAGAGGAATTCATATTCATCCAAAGCTCGGTAATGACGAGAAAAAAACTATAAAGGAACCATTTAAAAGGAAAAAGGAATTTACAAAAGGGGTTAAGCAGATGTAGATATTGTGAATTTACATAATCCTCTTTCCATTCATTAACAGGCCTGATTCCTTCAGGAATCTCTCAGGAGTGTAGCTTCATGTCACCTAAGAGAAGGGGGTTACCTTTAGTGTCCTTTTGCTGCAGATTATAAGGATGGGTAAGGGAAAAAAGACTGTGGAAGTATTTAATCTGATTAAGGGAAGCGCACAAAGTCCTCTCTGCTTCCTTCAAGTTTCTGTTATTTCATTTACTAAGAAAATAATGCTTTCCATCCAGAACTAGCCAGTCTGACCACAATAATAATAATAGACAATGAGGTTTAAAGAATCTAGCTGTGAATGCCTGGCCCCTTACCCAGTAAATAACCTTACCTCTGCACCTGATTTCTTAGGAAGTACCACAAGAAAACAAATAACGATCTCTTACGAAAGCATCATAAAAGGCTGAGATAAACTTTTTTTTGGAAATGTATCCATATGCCATATCACACTGGAACTAAGTGTACATATCCGAATTAAAGAGGCAAAGGTGTTACCTTCTCCAATTGAGCCCATTTATCTGAAATGTGTGGCACTCACAGAGGCCTTAAAAAGCAGAGGACCATGGTGCCGGCAGTCTCCCTCTCTCAAGGGGAACCTGACTTGAGAGCACGGAGCTGTGTGGAGCACGGGCTCCTTGGCAGACAGATCCTGCTGCTGCCCGATTTGACCACAACCTTATTTTGTTCACTGTTCTTCTGGTAGAATTACATTAAACAAACTTCTTGCTCTCATGGGGGATTTAATTTTCTACACCCACTAGAAGCCTATGAAATTGTGCCTGAAGATAACTTTATTTTGGATTTTTAGGACTATAAAGGAATCCATTAAGAAACAAGCAGCTGCTGGACTCTGTTGTTCTGCCACAGCTGATGGGAGCTCAGATGCTGATGGTGAGTTCTGGTCTGCATATTAAATACTTGAACATGATGGCTGAACTTGTCAAATTACCCCTTCTCTACTTGATCTTTTCAACAGCAAGCCCTTCTCACACGTATATGCAATTGTGTTCTTTTTTATTCTTAGAGGGGGGCTATTAAGTATTAGCTTAATAATTGGTTTTACATCAACAATCTGAAAAGCCTTATGAATAACTAAAACAAAACTCATCTAATGGCTGCTCTGTTTTTCATTACAGCTTTTTTCCAACTTTCTGTATTGTGGGAAAGGAGATGAAGTTGTAGATCACTTATAAAATGCTCCTGCTCAATGGACTGGTGAAAATAACACACGCAAAGTCACAAAAATCACCATCCAGTAAATCTGCAAGACCAAGTTCCAAACACATTCTGGAAATGTATTAAGGATTTCTAGACATAAAACTAAATATTAACTTTCTTACTAATGCAAGCAGAGCAATTTTATGTGCCAAAATATATACACACAATATAAATATACACACAGAGTATTTATGCATACATGCAACGTTAAGCATGTACTATGAATTTCTACATCTTATTCGTTTCTCATGATGTATGATAGACTCCTATATGAAAGCATTATTTCTCACATACTGAATATAACCTCAGTTCTCATTTCATTTACCTCAGAGGGGGCTTCTTAAAGCAAAAGATGGGGTTTTATGTTCATACCTATTTCAAAATAGTCTTCAGTATAAATACATGTTGCTTGTGCAATTTAACAGTCTTACACTATGCGTAACAACATGCCTCACAGTTTAAAAACACACCAAATACTCCCAACCTTGCATTGAGAATTCTGCTCCTGGCTAGTGGTTGGAAGGTTGGAAGTGGTTGGAAGACAAGAGATGTGCCTTCAAAAGAAGGGGGCACCTACACATGGTTCTCATCCTACCACCAAAAATGTGGATTTTGAATCTTGCTGCAATAAAATTGCTGGTCCCCCATCTGTAGTAAGGCATTTTCAGGACTTGTGCTGCCACTATCCCAAATCAGAAAAAATTTATGTGACCACTAAGGTGAAAACATTGAAGAGGAAACATGTTCCCTGTCCCCAGATGAAACTGAAGATTTCTCTCTCCTTTATAAAACTTCAAAAGAAATAAACAAGTCCTCTAAAAGAACTATAACAAGTTATTTTACTTGTTTGCTGTCCTTACAACAGCTGTGTTGCCCATTCTAAACACGCATAAAACACCAAAAGGGCAGGTTCATTACCTTCTGAAGTATGAGGCTGAAGACCAGCGTGTCCCAAGAACACAACAACTTTGTCCTTATGATCCATTTCTGTTTCCTTGTGATCCTGACACAAGGGAGAACGTCATCGTCTTTGCAGACGACAGACAGAATGTGCAGAGGCACCGGGAGCATTAACACCTGGGTAAGGTTGTTTTGCAACCTCATCATAATGTTGCACTTCCGTAATCCCTATAGAGACCATATGTACCAAAGTTACCATGTCCCTTCCATAGGCTTTGGATGAGAGGCTAAACTCTCAGGAAATAATGCACCAAGACATATTTGATACAGAATACCTTTACTGATGCAGGTATTACCTTTTCTGTTGTCTCCGAGATTAACATCAAAGTGAAGCTGGGCTGTAAAAGGGATGGAGAGGAGGTCTCAAAGGGAAAGGCTAGTCTATTGACAATTGTATTTTTCAGCCAGAATGATACAATCCAGTCAAGTTTCAAACTTTGTGGCTACAAAAGCAAGCCATGTGCTAGAGATGTATTTTGCTTTCAACTGTTTGTAACTGCAAGCCTGTGTCTCTGAAATCATTCTGCATGGATCAGAGGAAATGTATTGGTGATTCTCTGATCCTGGGCAGAGGAGGAGAATTAAGCAAACCATCTACCTAGAACACAAGAGAGAAAAGTGTACTGGATATCAATGATCAGAGGTTGCCACAGCATGGAGCAGAGCACCTCACAGACTACAGCCACAGCACAAAAAACCTGGCAGTCTGCTTGACTTTGATCCCAGCCCACTCAGGCAAAAAACTGGGTACTAAAGCACAACAGAAACCCAGTTTCTAAGGTCAGTGAAGCAAGGGATCACTGCAGGTGACAGTTCTAGCATTGAAGTCTGGAGCAAATTATTGTAATGAGCCACACTAGAATTTAGAGAGTCAAGAGTCATGACCCCACTGAAATCAGTGTTAAAACTCTTATCTTCAGTGTGGTAGTTTCATTTAGACCTTTTTTTTTTTTAGGCTCTGAACATTCCCAACTCTGAATTCAGTTGCTTGACTTTAGGTCCTTAAATTTGGTGAGAGGGGAAAAAAAACCCTCAAAACATCAACCTCCCAATCCTCAGACATTACTGGAGTTTAACTGACCAAACAGCTAACTGCAAAGACAAGGATAGGTTCCAGGGGATCCGAATTCCGGTTTGTACGCTTGTTTATCATTCCACTTTTCGCGGACTTTTTGTTGTTTTGTCCACTTTTTGTTGTTTGTAAACACGTTTGTTTGAAACCAAGCAGAAAGATCTAAAGATGTAGAGTCCCTGAAAGGTCCAGGAATACATTGCTTTTAAAGGAAACTAAACTGGGCAGAGAAAAGAGCTTGAGGCAGTGACAAATAATATGCCCAAACAAGTGCATTCAAGAAACTAATGATTTTTTTGATGTTTTATAATCATGTAATCTAATGCTCCTATAAACCTTAGTAGTGAAATAGTGAAAAGTGTTCTGAAATCTCTGTGAAATACTAAGGAGCATTACAAAAAATGAAGCTACTGTCAAAAAAGAATGAAGTAAACATTGTATTTATTGACAATTGCTTTCATTTCAGCAGTTGCTAGTACAGAAACTGTTTCACTGACATAAACAAAGTGTTTACTCTCAAGAAATAAAATATTATACTTTCTCAAAATTCAAAATCTCTAAATCTTACTTTACAGCTTCAGCGGGTACAGAACTCCAGGCAGTGAGACACAGCTGTAAAGGAACCTTCTTTCCTGCCTAAAGATGCTATTGTTCTCCAGCAAATTTCTTATTTAATGAACAGAACAGGACGCCAAGGCTGGAGATGTTTTTGTCAATTAATGAAAATTCATGCCAGAAAATGAGATCTTTGAGTATACAAAATTAAAAAAACCTGAGGGCAAACAGCTAAGAACCGATATAACCTTAAAGTTTGGCCCACTATTGCATGTGCAACTGTAAGAAATAATGGTGTGTACACTACAGTACATGCTTCTTCATAAAGCTAAGAGCTAAATGTTAAACAGAGATGTGATCATCCAAACCAGATCAAGGGAGTTTTTTCACTAGTTTCACCTCTAAGTGACTGCAGAAAATAGACTGGTCCTGTAGCAAGTGTGTAATATGGCAAAGAACCATGGCCTGTTCTACAAACTGGGTCACCTGCCCAACAGCAAACTTCATTTTAAAGACTGCCAGAAGTGGTATAAGATTTTTGTCTATTGTGTACAAAGATCAGAACAGAGGGTGAGCAATGAAGCTCTCACTGTATGAGAGAGTACTTGTGGAAAAGGCATGGGAGAAGCTGGTACTGCTTGTCATTAACACAGATATTAAACAAGAAAGGTTTATGAAGAGAAAACGGTGGGATCAATAAAGAGGCATCTTTCCATCTTCAGAAAATGATAGGAGGTCTGGCATTTAGTTTAAACGTGTTGCATTTAAGAGAGCATTTGAACCACTCAAATCTATGCCTGCCTTTTCTGCAGCTTGGAGCTAGACAACCAATACCAACAATATCTCTTCACTGATCCTGGATGCTATTTCAAAGAGATGGGTTACCAGCCAAATTCTGGTGATCTTGTGGACGTTCAGGACTAGAATGGAGTTGTATGGTTTGTTCCCTTTCCCAACAGTGCTTCAGGAACTGAAACTGTGGTACTGACATTAGACACTTTGCAAGCAGGTGCAAACATCACCTCTTGGTGTTATCTATAGTTTTTGATGCTCAGGCATTTAACAAAAATAGATTAGAAGGAGGGAAGTTATATCAAAGAAATTTATATAGTGTTAATGGAATAAAAGAAGTTCTGTTAAATTCCAGGCAATGCTACATTCGTCCCCACTCTTTGTTTCTTAATTCATTCCTCTTGATCTTCCCAGTGACTGTCTTTGGCAGCTCTTGGACAAATTCCACCTAAATAAAAAAAGACAGAAAACAATGTAGTATGTTCTGCAGAGTCGGTTTTCCAAGACTGGCTCTCAGAATATGTGGAAAACTAAGAGGACTACCATCAGTAAGAACTGCCAAGTCCAAGCCAAAGCAAGGCAGCACATTGTGCCACTTGTGAAACGATTTCTTTGGCTGCCTAGATGGCCAAACATCTGTGTAGCTGCCTCACAGCTGACCAAACTGAGTAGTGTAACAGAAAGATGACTACTGAAATAGTATCAGAGGTCAGAGATGAATGACAAAAAGAAGAGCAAAGGGATGTTACTGGCATAAAGTCTTTAATGGTCATTAGTTCCTATGAGTTCTGCACAGGTGGATGAAAGCACTGCTAGTAGCTCTTTTCCTATAGTGCTGGGATTACTGAGAAACACCAAGTGTATCCTCCTTGGCTTTCCTCTTATTTATTAGCTGTGAGGACCAGTAGATAAAAACTTACGCAGATTCAGTCAGGTACTACCCTAAGGTCACCAGAGAGTGCTTGGTTGAAGACTAAAAACAAAATGGAGAATTACAATTGCGAGCCTGAGAACATGCAAACCTAATTAGGTTATCATACAAAGCCTAGAAATTTTGAGAGATTTAAACAAGCGCTTTACTCAAATACACGAAAAACAATGTAAACTAATGTTATTTAGGAAATATTTTCTGGAGCCAGTCCTCTAGCAGAATCTTTACCACTGTCTCTTTTAGGTGAATCATGACAATTTTAATAGTAATTCTCCTGAGATTTACAGAAGGGTGCCCTGCTTTAAAGTTTCTCCTCGGAAACATTTACCTTTCTAGGGTATTTATATGGAGCAGTAGTTTTCTTGACATGTTCCTGCAAGTCACGGGCTAAGCTCTCCAGGTCAGTGGATGAAAAGGTGGGGGACAGGACCACAAATGCTTTCACAACCTGTAAGGTAAAGTCAACAGAAGTGATCTGACATCATCCATCCACCAACCACCAGAGGTTACCAGTGAGCAGTACTGCTCAGAATCATGACATGCAAAAGAGAGGAACAGAGAAACCAGAGCAATGTAAGAAATGGTTGTGCCCAGCTTCTGCATATGTATATGCAGAAGGAAAAGCTGAAATCACAGTTTTCCTGCCCTCATTACAAAGCAAAAGCATATTCTCTGTCCTCTCAGTGGGGGTCAAGAAAGAGGAGTAATAAGTGGTGTCTCTTTAGAGTTCTCCCTGAAGCTGAGGGACATTTTGTTTCTCTCTGAAGTTCACACTGAGGATAGCAGGCCCATATCAGCCCAGCACAGGACTGTGCTTTCTCCATATGTGTAGCCCAAGTCTAATGCTAGGTCAATATAACTTTGGCTACACCAAGACAGCCAGAAAAGACAATCTCAGTGTACAGACAAGTGTTTAACAACAAGAGGAAAGTAAACATCACTGTAATATTCTCCACAGAGGAGAACATTAGGTTTCTCCTTGGGATGAAAAGAAACTACGAAGAGCAAAGGCATGTAAAGGTGAAGGGATTTTGCCTGTCACCTTAAGTAGGATTACCCATGATGACATGACTGCCTTAGAGCTGTACGTTATTCAGTAAAGGAGGAACTGCTTTATATAGTTGTATATTTAAACAAACATATTCCTTCCCCCACCACTGTTCAGCATCATTACCTCTCCTCTAAGGGGATCTGGGCTGCTGACAACAGCTGTTTCTGCTACTGCTGGGTGCTCTATCAGGGCACTCTCTACTTCAAATGGCCCAATGCGATATCTAGGTAAGGAAAGAAAAATGTAGGATTTGGTTTTATAAACCGGAAAGTCAGTAGAAAATGTTTTTTAATTGTCATACTGAAGAAAAAAACCCACAAAACAAACCAACAACCAAGTATAGAAACTTTAGGCAGAATGGGAAAGTTGGCTGTGTTAGAAGGCAGGAGCATTTCGTGGTTGTCATGTGTCAGAGGACTGCTGGGGCTGTGGATACCTCTCCATCTCTCTCCTCTTTCCTTGTGGCTCCTAAGCTGGAGCTCCATCCCACCTTGATAGCTTGGGTCTGCAGTACCAGCTGATGCCACATTATGGTGTCACATCATACAGTATCAAATTGTTTCATTTCAACACGTTAAAAATAAAATGTCTCAATGCTCTTTGAGTCCAATAGAGATATCCTTCAATTTTTGTCAAAAAAAAGGCCAATGGAAGTCTCCACTCTCTGTTGAAACAGACGAGATGTTGCTGGGGAAACAGATACAGAGATGCCACTGACATCACCAAGATGATACTGCAGGTCTATGAAAAGCTAACAATAAAAGCAAGTATTCCTAAGTCAGGAGGTCAATACATTCATCACAGCATTATGATGTCAGAAGCTCACCAGGAACACAACATGTAAGATTATACAATAGCAGATTTAGAAAGGAAGCATGCAAACTGACCCTGAAGAAATGATGATGTCATCGTCTCTTCCAATAAAATGAAAATATCCATCTTCATCCACAGTCCCTCTATCTCCAGTGACATAAAAATCCCCACGTTGACTTTCTGCAGTTTTCTTAGGGTTATCCTCAAAGTGGTTTACAAACAGTAGTTTAGATTTTGAGCATGCATTAGCTATACATTATGCTACAATGCACATCATGTTAAATGCGCTGGAACTTAATTTTTCAGTCAAGGATGTTCCAAGAATTGTACTGACATTGCTATAAAATACAATAAAAGCAGTTAAGAAACAAAACCATTTTGATTCTTTAAAAATATTCTTTCTAAAAAAAGAGCAAATTCTTCTCTTCCCTTTTCTAACGTCCATCAATGCAAACAAACAAATTACTCTAGTAATAAATAATAAACTGGTGAAAAATATTCAGCCTTTTGAACCACTGTGCGAGGGGGAGAGATTTTGTGGAGATTGGTGGTGGTGAGGAATAAAATAAGGTCCTTACTACATATTCAGAGAATAAACCAAGTGGTCTTATAGGTTTGCTTCTGACAGCAATTTCCCCCTGTTGTCCTGGAGGCAGAATATTAGCATTTTTGTCTATGATCTAGAATGAAAAACAACACGTACTTTAGTCCAATGGGGGGAAAAAAACCCAACCAACCAACCCCAACCAAAAAAAAAACCCTATGAAAGAATCCAAAGAGCAGCCAACAAACCTGAACATCATAAAAGGGAGCTGCCTTCCCCATTGACCCAGGTTTAATCTTCATTCCTTTAAAACCAGAGCAGATTATTCCCTGTAAAAATCAAAATCAAAACAAAGTTTTGCAATAGAAAACTGCTACATTCACATTCATTTAATTAAACGTATTTTCTAGAATCATTCCAAAATGAGGAATTAAGCTTCATAGGATCCTATGTCAGTGTTGTATGGTACAGATAAGCAAAATCAAGAAACTCCCTGAAAGAATCCTGTTCCATTGTCTGCAAAGAATTCATGCCCTCTGCTAATGGGTCTTCTTCCTTAGATTCAAATACTGTGCTCTTTCCTGTCATTGTCACATGGAATTCACTTAAAGATATTTCCATAAATATTAGAGCACATCTCCTCCCAGCAATCCATGTTTCTGGCAGGTTCTGTGAGGAGAGCCATTGAAAGGGTGTTCTTTCAGAGGTTATCAAGGGAGGAGATTACTGAAACATCCACAGAAACGTGAAGCAAGAAACAGGATCTGTTTAAAACACCATAAAGCAAAAAGGAATTACGAAGATTTAATAGAATATTGACGCTACAGATGTACCGTTTCAGTCTGGCCATATATTTCATGGATGTCCAGCCCAGTCTTGCTTTTCCACTGCTCCATGACTTCTGGGTTGAGTGGCTCCCCTCCACTAATGCAGTGCCTCAGGTTCATGAATTTGTATCTTCACAGGGAGTTAAAAAACAAGAGAAGCAGTACTTAAATCTATTGGGCAGGAAAAGGAGTATGTAACTATAAACAAATAATACTGAAGAGCTGTTTACTGAGAGTTAGTCCCATGGTGTAGGGAAATCAGAGGATTCCTGATCCTTCGGCTCCTGATACAGCAAGGATATCAGTCTGTGCTCAACATTATATATATGAGTACTAATAGTCAGAGTTAAACCTACATGAAAAAAAAGTAAAAGTTTTGCTGAAGCCAACTTAAGGACATGTCTATAACCACAGAGCGATTTGCTGAGCCAGGGCCCTGAGTGCTGACCCCCTGCAACAGTCCAAGTGAGAAAGCATAAGAGGGGAGGAAGGAACGGTGGCAGGCAGTGAGAACTGGAGCAGGGGGTGACGTACAACTGCCACAACAAGTCACTCTCTCACAGTTGACACTGATTTTCTAGGATGACAGTCCTTCCCAAAGCACGGACAATCAATGTGGTAATTGAAAATTATAATAAAGAGTTTAACAGGCGCTCAGTTTCATACCCTCAGGGATTTGCTCAGAAGTTCAGTAGTGAAAGTCTCGAATTTCTGAGGGAAAACATCAGGTTTCTCTATGTTTGATTACAAAATGCAGCAAAACTCACAGATTTTGTATGACAGTCTTTTCATGAAGGATATTTTAAACTAAATTACTACCCTATTTTGGGTCAAGCAGCTAGATTTGGGAGATCACTGAAGTTTAGTTAGGGTAAGTTAAACATCAGTAAATAATTTCTTGACATACTTGGAGAGATCATTTTGCACCAGCATGCGGAACAATGTTGGAGCACCAACCAGCGCGTCAACAGGGAATCTGCAGAGAGTCTAGTGAGTTAAACAACAAGACGGACATATGAAGCCCAGACAAAAACCTGTTTTGTGGATGTACAGTGAAAAGGTGATATAGTGGACAAATATAGCTCTCCTTTCTATGTAAAAAGCACCATACGCTCTCTGTTGGGTAATAAACGCTCATACAGTTGGTGTACTATGCAGAAATTCACAGAATATTTGATTGGACAAAATCCCATGCTAACATGTCTACATGACACCCAGACCGCATAGTTTAGAGCATGGCCAGAATAAGCCTGTCTCTGCCTACATTACAGGGAGGTTTTCACTTTCATCTTGGTCAGCATAGGCAGAGAAACGCTTCGGTTTCAGTCTGCTTTAATACCAGCTGATATTACTTCCACAATCACTAGGCAAGCAATTAGTGCTGCTTTTGGATGATTTTCACTCACATGCTCACAAGCTATGAGCAAAACATATGAATGAATTGCAGGTTTAGCCCCTTCTGCATACGTTAAAAAGGGTAATAGGGGCTTTATGCAACAGATACAGCATCTTGAACACAACCCTCATGAAATCTATGGATGCTGTTAAGAATTGGGTTTTGTGCTCTTTCTGCATATTAACACATCTCTGAGTTTTTCCTTACATTTAGGATGGCTGCTGATTCAATCTGTGGTAGCTTATGTATAAAGATGCATGATCCAAAAACCCAGGGATCAAAAACAGATGCCAGTGAAGTCACTATCCATCCAGTGTCAGCTGTACTCCATATCACGTCTGAGGGAGTCAAATCCAACCAGTACCTGATAGAGCAGAAACAAATGAAAAGATAATGAAAAATGTTTGCTTAATAAATCCCAATCAAATCACAAACAAAGAAAACCATAAAAAGCAACAAGCCCAAGATTTATGACAAGATAAATGGGCACTCTGAAGAAGTTTAGTTTATGCTAGCTCTAGGATAAAAGGGCACCTAACTATAAGTTTGCATAAATATATATATATATACACACACATGTATATCATATGTGTGTGATGTCAGTCATAACATAGGACAGAGTAAGGGAAAGAGAGGAGTCTGAATTTATTCAGTAAAGTGACTTTCCACTAGGTAGGAAGATAGCGCTGCAGCAGCAGTCATGGATGCTGTGTTGGACACCAGGTATTTCAGTTCTAAGGCTGCTGAGGAACCAGGGTGATCTGTGCAACCAGCATAAACTCTGCCTCTGCATGTGTCACAAAGCTTTTTGCAGCCCAAACAGCACGGTACCTCTTGGGTTTTTGCGCTAAAGTATTCCCAGCGATGGCTGTCCTTTGAACCACTCTAAAGAAAGGGTAAGAGATATTCATGGAAAACTGGAAACACTGGGGGTAATCCTAATCCCCTGGAAAGCTGCTGGAGTTTCTAGTCTGATTTCAGAGGGAGAATTAGGGCCGTACATTGGTATTTCTTATTTGGTAATTTTTCATCAGCTATGCAGCTTCAATTACCCCATGTTCAACCAGGCTCAAACCTTTCATACCTTTCACTTAAAAGGGGTCGGAAACCAAGACTACCCTGGGAATGTTCAGTCATCTTTGGAGAACCTGTGGTTCCACTGGTAAAGAAGATAGTCATTGAGTCTTGAATCCTTGTTTTGACGCAGGAATGGTCAGCAGATTGGTTTCTTTAAAACAGAGAATGTAATTGTGACTTCAATAGTTACTTTACACAGGCTTCAGAATGTAATGAAATATTGCAGAACTCCTACCCCAAATAAGCTTCACAGAAGCTTTTCACCAAATTAGACTAAAATAATGTGGATTTACAAAGACAGAATTCCCCTTAAGAAGAACTGGATAGAAACTTCCTAGAACGAGACTGCTGTTAGTAAATGTCTCTGATGTGGATCAGCAATCAAGCAGTCATGATTAACACCTTAATGTTGGCATCTGATGAGTATTTTTAGTCCATGAATATTTGTAAGTGAGCACTTGTGGAGATCAGGTCTGCTGTCTGCATCATGACTGCAGTGTCACTAACATACTCACTTGTACAGGTCAGTGAAGTTCAGCCATCCCTCCCTACTGCCTTTGGACACCATTAGCTTGGTTTTCAGAAACTGACACTCAGATGCCACCGAGTCCACGGTAGGAGCCAGTGTGTCATCAGTAATGATGCCCACGGCCTTTGACGCCTGGAGTCGATATAATATGTCTTTGGCTGATAACTGAGATATTCCTGGAATTAAGACAACTCCTGGAAGAGCAATAAAGTTAGTTTGGAATGGCATTTTTTTACATCTGATAATTTTCTAAGAACCTAAATTATTAACTATTCCCAAACTGATGTCTGAGATAAATTTGCCCTGGCGTTCCCAAGCCAAACAGTTATAGTGGAGTAATGCAGCTGCTTGTGCTCTCTGGAAGGAATGAAATGTGGACCTGCCTGGTGAATTCCATGGCTCTTCCCTGCCTTCTGTCATCTCCATGCCTGCTGCACAGGCCACCTGTCCTATGGCACCTAGTGCAAATCCTTCAGGACTGCCTGGGTAATTGGTAGCTAGGCCACTCACTAGAGTATTACATTACTTTTCCTTTATAAACCATATAAATTCCTGATCTTCTCATCTGATTTGCATTAACCGGTTTTACCAGTCTCAGATGTGCTCACTGACCTGCTCGCATGCAAGCCACATTCACCAGCCACCATTCTGGGATTCGCGGCAGAATCACAACAATTCTGTCCCCCTTCTGCAGTCCACATACTTTAGTCAGCACATTGGCCACTTTCCGAGACAGGAACCCCAGCTCTTCAAAGCTCCACTTCACTTCTTCTCCTTTTCCACTTATCCACCAAAAGGCAGGGTTTGATGGTCTCTTTCCAGCCTATGAAACACAGGGATTCAAAACCAAAACATTTCCTTATGAAAGACCCCATGAAATTATAATGCACAAATATCTGCAAATTATGGAAGATCTGAGTATTCACAACTGGCACGTAAGCTATTATTTTTCCCTTGTCCTTAATGGATTGAGATTTGCTATGGATCAAGCTCAGATATTCCCAATACATTCTCCTTTTCTGAACCTGAAATGTTTACCAGACCAATTGTCTCCAGACTCAAGTCCTAGTCTGGGTCCTATTTCAGTTTAAGACTTATGCTGAGCATTAATGCTCCTACAAAATCACAGATAATGTGAAATACTTCACATAATATTCCTCATATTCTGGATGAAGTTGTGGAATACTATTAAACAGAAGCAGCCCAGGCAGGGGACAAAATAAAATAGGACAACACAGTATCCGAGGACTCCTCCTAGTCTGATTGCTCAGGAAGAGGGAGTTAAGTGGTCTCTAACTACAGGGCATCTGGACAAATGCAGAATCCACTCTGGAGCAAGGCAATTAAGCATTTGTGGGAGAATTTTCCCTAGCATGCAATATTATTATGTTACCTGAATTTTTATGATGTGAATATCTCATATTACAGTATTCAGAAGGAATAAGTACAGCCATTCCAAGGTTAAATCAAAGTCAAAAGGGATTTACCATTGCTTTTTCTACCCACATTGGGAGGGCCCAAGGGTCAGAAACACTTTTAAAATAAAGCAAGAAAGAATGAGATTTTGCATCATTTCCTGATCCTGATGCAAATTGGTTTTGAGAGATATTTTTTTTTTGATAAAGAAAAAACCCAACTTATTTCAAATGAAATTTCAAATTAAAGTATCTCATCTGTACAACAAAAGATCATCTACCTTTTCAATCTCAGACCATTTGTCCAATACGTCACTTGCAAAGTTGAAGTACTTTGGTATTTCCTGTTTGCCTCGCCTGACTGACTCGTACTGTGAATATACATCAGAGGCGAACAGCCTGTGGTGTCCACGGAAAGTCCTACTGGGAGGCTTCAGAGTCCACAAGCATTTTAGAGTCTGTAATTTAAACAACTTCATGGCAGAAGATGATGTACGTAGATGCTGTAGACTATATAAGAAAATTTGCAGAATTGTTACTATGAACCCTGCAACAACAACAACAAAAAGAAAATAATCTTGAGATTATCCAAAGACAATTCAGTTATGAATTGATGACTTATTAATTGAAGTCACTTAGGGTAGTCACAGCCAAACTGATGTTTTTAACAGTTCAATTAAATGTGAAGTTCCCCATTCTGCTTGCTTAGATTTTTTTACCCCCAGCTTTTAAAGGATTTAATGTACTGTACCGAGCTGGCATCTCGTCTGTAGCTCAGCTGATCCTTATAGATTCGTGATGTGTTCTTTAGGGCTGCTAATTGCTCACAGCTCTCCTTCATCAAACACAACATCAAATGTTACTGTTTGCAATATAAGAAGGTTACTGGTTCTTACACCAAAGCATTCAGTAACTGATTCTCTATTGCTTTTCCTTCACGTGGAGTGAATATATCCATTCTGACTGATACAACCACTCACCACATATACCTCAAGAACCTTCACATCAGTATTCCCTTATGTAGGTCCCCAAATTTGATTTAGATATTTCTACATTTGCTCACTGTAAATGCCCTCTTCCATTTGTACTCACCTTAATGACCCGAAAAGCTTTCAAGTCCAATTACTTTCTTCCTTTCCATTGCTACTTATTTTTTATTTCTCTGTTTTTATATTACATTGTTATTATTATTTTCAGCAGTCTAGAAGACTGCTTCAGAACTGTGCTCAACTGTAAAAAATTCTAATGCTATTTAGAGGCTTCTTGTAAGTGCACATGAAGATTATCAAACATGGAAAAAAACCTCTGGGTCGTGTCTGGAAGAGCCTGCAGTCAGAGCAGGAGCCAGTGGAGTCCTGCAGGCCTACGATGATTCTAAAGACTGAGTCCATCTATTGATTTTCCTTCTTCAACCACTAAACACAAGTTACTAAACTCAATACAAGGTTAGGTGGGTGACTGTTGAAATACAGCTTAATTTTCTTTTCTGTTCTTACAAAGGATGAGTCTATCCACAAACTAGGAACAAAATTATAGGAAAACTCTTGATTAAATTCTTTTACATGTGGAATTTCTGTGGCCTGAGTGAAGCTGCAAAGTTTTGCCCTTTGTCCCAGGTTTTTAAGTTCATTTTGTATTCAGTATACCTCTTGTCCCATGTCTTCAGCTGTAACCACTTCTCCTTACATCTCTGATGCATGGATCTCAGTTTTGGTCAAATTTTATCCCCAAGAAAAAGTAACTTATTTAATAATGGAATTATTTCCTTATTCCTTAGCAGAAGCTTTTACAGTAATATTTAATCTATCAGGCAAATGAACTCAAATACCTAGAACTTGCACAACTTAATCTTTTCAGTGATATCTGACAGCATAAAAAAATTTGGATGCAGGTTTTCCCCCCGGAACAGGTAGCTTGTCAAAACCAACAGTAATTCATGTTGTTTTGCATGCTACACGGAGACTGTGGTAGAGAAATACTGACCAGCTGTAAATAATTGTATAGGATATCATTTGTTCCTGAGAAGGAATCATAGGACATGGATACAAAATGAAGTGTTATTATGTCCCTAAGTGCCACCCACTTTAGAATCAGGATTATAGAGCAGAAACTCATTTACATGGTACTTACATTTTAAATCAAAACTCTATTAACAGAACCTGATGGAGAAAAATAATCTAAAAAGGTTTTACTGGTGAAAAATGATCTTTTAAATATTCCTTAAATATGCCCTCTTTGAGGTTGTGACCTCCACTGTTAATTCTAAAAACTTATGGATCCACTTTCATTCCTTTAACAGAAAAGCCTAATAATTTTCCTTATTCTTTTTAATAACATAGTGAGATATTTCTTATTTCTTAGTCTCCTCTAATTCTATGATTTAGCTATAATTTTCAGATTTCTGAGCATTGCAATGACAAAATCTACACAATAGCTTGTAAAGAAAAGAGGAGAGAAAGAACATTCAGGGACAGTATTCAAGATTGGAAATGGTAGTCAAGACTGGTAAGTTGAAAAACATTTTAAATCCAGGATTCCCTAGTGGTCTACAAAAATGTCTGCAAAGTTCTGTTGTGAGAGCTTTAGAAAATTTTTAGCACTTATTCACCTGCAAACTTAGAGATGAAAATGAAGTAATACAATTGAGGAAAAGACTCAGTAATGGCAAAGTCCTCTGAACTGCTGCAAGAAATTATTTTTCCTGATTTAGTACCGTCTCCTCCTTCTCAACTATCAGCAACACCAGGAATTCAGACAAACGTTTTCCTGACCTGTTTCCTGTGGATGGTATAGATTGAGAACTGGCTGGGGTAGATCCTCTTCATTCAGTTAATTCGGCTTTCAGGACATGTGTTTCCCAAACGAGGCACTGTAAAAATTAGCCTTTATCTGGGGACATGAAACCTGGATGCTCTGTCAAAAAGGATTTGGAGCGAAACCCTTTCTACTTTTATCACTTGCTTCTTTTGAAGTAATGAGAACAGAACACAGCACAAAACAGACCAGACAGCACATTTCTTTCTGTGGAGTAACCTTTTTCTCGTAATCATTCACAGCATTGTTAATTGTGCGTAATATGCACCTTCACCTAAAGTACTTTGTGTCTTCTCTTTTCCCTCACTTTAACCATTTAAGTAGATCACAAATTCATCAAGCTGAAGTAGTTAAAAGAATATGTCTCTCTCCTTCCACTCAGAAACAGGGATAGTTTTTGAAGAGAGAACATCACTTCACTGCTGACACCCACTACAGGACAAAGATTATTTTTATTAATTTCTCATTTATTTGCAATTATCAAAATGCTGTCATTACACTTTTTTTTTAAAGCAAACTGTTTATACTAATTCCAGCAAAAAAAATAAAACTTTGTAAGCTCCCAGATCTATCCCTTCTCTCTCCCATTCCTCATTCTTAATTACTTGCACCTTCTCCCTTCTGAAAATTTGTAGGTTGATGGCAAAAGTGCTTCTAATACCACACATCCTCAAGCCATATGAGTGTTATCTCTCTCTCTTTTTTTTTTTTTTTTTTTTTTTTTTTTTACGTAGCTTGTTTTTCCATATGTTCTCCTAGTGCTCTGGGTCACGACCACATGCCAATTGCGATGTGCTATGGCTGGTACGGATGACGGAAGTTTTCTCTCATCAGTTTCCAAATCATGTTACACTTTTCCCCACTCTCTGTTCCTTAAAACTTTTCTCTGGATTTTCCCAGTAGCTGTCTTTGGCAGACCCAGAACAAACTCCACCTGAAAGGCAAAAATGCTCACTTTTAGTCTAATACGTTCTGATTAATCTCCCGGGTGCAAGGAAAGACACACTTTTATTATGGATGAGGTAAAAAGATGGGAAGCTGCACAGCTTAGGGCTGGGATGGTGAAATTCCTTACTACACACCTTAGCGGACCGCACAGGTAGTGCTTGCAGGGACAAGTACCACAATTCTGAAGAGATATGTGCTTCAGCTGTCAGGACAGGGAGTTACTGGTGTCTCTCCTAGTCGTAAGGGATAAATTCCAACTCCTCTGATGCCAGCAGGAATTTTCCCTTTGCTTTGGCCGAGAGTCTGAACAGAGCTCAAGGGAGGAACTGGTAAGAGCTGAATGCCTTTGCCCATGTGAGTCGCTGTGAAAACCCTAGTATTTCATGAAAAGAAGACTGGACCCTGATAAATATTAAGCTACGTTACCATCTCCTCCCTTTCTAGGACCCTTTGAGTCCTTCTAGCACATACAGTGAACATAACGCTACAGCTGCAACAGACCCTGTAATTTATTTTTATTTTATTTTATTTAACTCTTGTTGGAGTGTTTGTCAAAATGCAGTTGAAAAGAACCTGAAGCAGGACAAAAACTGTTCAATTTTTGATACAATTAGAAGACCTGTTTTTTTGGAGTGTCCTTACCTTCCTTGGATACTTGTAAGGTGCAGTCACCTTCTTGACATGTTGCTGAAGCTCATGAGTTAATTTTTCGGGATCGTGTGATACAAAAGCAGGAGTTAAAACAATGAAGGCTTTGACTACCTGTGCCACAAAAGTTAAGGGACTCCATTAACTTCCATACTTGGGAATAAAGTGATAAATTTGTTGCCAAAACTTAGTATCAAAATTCAGAAATGTTTTTCCTTTAATTTCCCTTTTCATTAGCTATTTACCACAGAATGCAATGTTACAAAGGACATATTCTGCAGCATAGGATTTTTTGTGGTTTTCCACTTTTTTTTTTTCTGCTTAACTTTATACACTACTAAACTTTCAAAAAGTTGTATAACAGAAAAAAGGACAGTTGAAAATCTCACCCCGGGGCTCAAACAACTGTTGCAAAGTTGAAAAATATAAAAAGAAAATTAAACACTCTGGATATCACTGCTACCATGTGCTTACTTACAAAAAGAGAAATAGTCTGAATTCTATTTCTTAGACAAAAAGATGCCAGAATAAATCTGAAGAGCCAGACTTTTTTTTTCCACATCAAACCCTGCAAACAGGGAAGTAATTCTGAAGTGCCAAGATCTGGAATGATCCAAGATATGGTTTTAAATTTTTTTTAAACCATTTTAATTTCAAAAATCTGCACCACACTTAATTCCAAGGAAGCCTAGTACATATATGGAACTTGATGCTTAGAATAAAGTGCATTTTTTTGTATCTTTTTTTTTTTTCTTTTTACCTCCCCTCGAATTGGATCAGGACTGCTGACAACAGCTGACTCCAGGACTGCAGGGTGTTGTATTAATGCACTTTCGACTTCAAATGGGCCAATACGATACCTAGGACAAAATGTAGCTATGACAGCTGGAGTAAGCTAGCCATTCAATTGGTCTTTCCAGACTGAATTTCAACAGACAAATGAGCAAAGCTAAAAAGCAATTGACTTACCCAGAAGAATTAATTATATCGTCAGCTCTTCCAACAAACGAGACATATCCTTCTTCATCCATAACCCCTCTGTCCCCAGTGACATAAAAATTTCCACACACGGAGGCAGCAGTTTTCTCTGGATTATCCTGCCAACGATCAAACATTTCAAAAACTGTATCTGATTGGTAGGGAAATGTAATGCATTTACTTTGCAGTGGTGCTAAAAATGATCAAGACAATTTTTAAAGTCGTTCTCAAAATGAGTATGTTCAATCATATTTTATGCCTTCAATTAAAAAAAAAACCAGAGCCGCATTAATTGGCAATTTTGTGCCGGAAATATGTGAAAGGTGGAAAAGAGCATTTTTGTATATATGGATTCATGTTCTAGGGAAGAAAGGGTGTGCTCTATCAAAATGCTTATCCATCACAGCAAATTACTAAAATGTATAACCCACTCCCTTCAGAAAAACAATTTATCATTGCAGGGGGTCGCCACAATAACCTCCTGTCAATGGAAACTTTTCATCGCTAACCTTCAAGACTAAAACACAAATGAGGTGACCTACAGGAAAAACTTCATTATCTACATTGATCTATAGGGTCTAGATAACACAGGAAAAACACCTTGAAAACAGAAGACATAATGAAAAATTGTAGTAGTTGTACTGAACCAAAAGAAGTTTTTTAACCACATAGTGAGCAACTACTTTGTACCAGTTGTTGTTTGGGGATGCCACAAATATCAAAATATTATGGATATTTAGAAAACAATTAAACACAAGATAGGTTCCCCAAAGCTTTTTCAACATGATGGTTCAACTGCAGTGGAGAGTATCTTTATATTTGCCTGATTCTAGTGTTTTCTTAAGCATGTACTACAACTCAGCAGCACCACAGACGGAATACTACCTTAGATGGACCTTTGGCCTGAACCAAAATGCCCGTTCTTCTGACACATTTTTTTAAGCCTGTTTTGCTTTCAGCTGGAAGAACGTTCCCATTTGAATAGTAATGTTATATTATGTATGCCACTACGTAATCTAACAAAGCCATACTATCATCTGTGCTTGAGGGTTTTGTCCTGTAGCTTGTTTTTGTGCTCTTGATCTTGTGCACATCGTCTATGTGACAGGCAACTGTACAGAGGGTTTCTCTGACACCAGCAATAAATGCATGCTGCAATGTGTAATTTTTAAAGATTTAAAAGATAAATTAGTGGGTACCTCTGACAGTGGTATGAGGGAATACTTTGGGAAGTGCTCTTTGGAAAGCCTCCTTGAAGTCATGGCATATTATGGCAGCCTTTATGGGTGTCCTTCATTAATCCGTAACAACAGATAGGAGGTGAATGGAAGGGAAGGAGTGATGTACTGAACATAAAGCCCATGCTAACTCCCAGGTACAGGTCTGGAACAAGTTACACCCTACCCGTCAGCCTGATCTTAAGCTTCTCAGCATGCACAGACAGACCAACTCAAACTTACCAAGTACTCAGTGAACAGACAGAATGGTCGCGTAGGTTGAATTCGGATGGCAATGTTGCCTTCTTCTCCCGCAGGCAGAATAGCCCCATGGTCATCTATGATCTGCAGAAAGGATGTATCACCATTGCTTTGATTAGCTCAGTGAAATATCTGTGTTATAGCACGGTGAAGAACAGAGAGGGACACAGACAGTAGTACAGAGAACAGTCCATTACTCCTGTACCCACAACTGTAGCTGAGCTCAGATGTAACATATCAACATACCTGCACATCATAAGGGGGAACAGCTTTTCCCAAAGAGCCAGGTTTAATTTTCATTCCTTTCATAGTGGCACATATTGTTACCTGCATAGTAGATTATTTTTTTTAGTTTGTGCAATATCTTGTAGACTTTATTATTGGCTTGCATTAGGCACGACACCTCTTCATGACTTTGTCACGACAAGGATTGAATCAGGACTAAAGCACTGTGGTTCTCCAGCACATCAGAGAGGGGTTGAGAGGCATTTTAGGTCAGTCCTGTGGAATAAGGTTGCTTGTGCACATTCTGAGCCAGTGGGTTCTTCTGCAAACACTTGAATTTTTAAGACAGCAGATGTGAAATTATTACAGATCTTATTTCAAAAATGGGACAATTAATTTGGGACCATGTAAAGGGTAAGAGGAGAGAATGCTTGAAATCTGACTCTCAATAGCTTTGTTAATGTTCATTTACAGAGAAGTCTGGGATTTAATATTTTTCATTAAAACCTCGGACACGCCAAATTGATACCCAGAGCAAATGATTTTATTTTTTTTATTTTTGCCTTTTAAGTAAAGATGATGAAGGGACCTACTACAAGTTATTTGATCTGAGGTAATCTCTGGCATTTTGCAGGAGCCTGAACTCTATAGTCATAGTATTTCCTAGAAACATCAAAATATGCACCTAGTTGACTTTGAAACTATATAATCATAATTATATATAGCCTCTTTTTAAAAAAGTTCATTTAAATGATTCTTACCTCTTCCATTGATTTATCAAGCACATTGTGGTTCTGGTATTGTTACCTTTGAAAGGGCATACTGCAAGAATGAATGCAAACATACCGTTTCAGTCTGGCCATAACCTTCATAGATATCCAGCCCTGTCTGGATTTTCCACTTTGCCATCACTTCAGGATTGAGTGGTTCCCCTCCAGACAAACAGTGTTTCAGGCTCATGAACTCGTAGCTTGAGAGGAACAGCAAATGAAACAATTTTCTTAACTTCTGAAAAAAGCAGTGAATGGTCTCAACAGAGCAGCCTCCCTCAACTTCCAAAGTACGCCTAAAACTTCACAAGCTACTTTGGGAAATTACAATAATTATCCTGTTACACAGTCCTGGACTGGACTCCTAGATTGCTCCTGTTACCACTGAGGATAATGTGGTTTATCTCTGTGTCACTGGAAGTAAGTATTTTTTTCTGGAAAAAGACTGAGCAAAGGTGTTTCCTTGGAAATCTGAACAAGCACATCAGATGTTCGTGGAAAGTTGAGTTATGTGCTGACATGCAAGATGAAATAAGAAACTGAGAATTTTCTAGAGCAAAAGGAAGGCTGAAAAGGAACACGGAGCCTGAGCTCTCTGCTAAACTAGGGTTGGCTTTTGTCAGGATGAAAGACCTAGGTGAGAAAAATAAGTACCTTACCGAACGTGTAAAAACTCCTTACAAATTACACTGACTACTTCTCATAAACTGAGTGGTTTACAGTGTAACAAACTGGTGGGAACAGCTGCCAAATAACTCAGCATGTGAAAGTCCTCTAATTGCTCACTTCATTCTCAAGTATATGGGAACCACTCCACTGTACTCCAGTAATCCCTGATCCAGTGCTGCCTGAAACCTTGACTTAAATTTAACTGCGAACCATATGTTCAGAGGAAGTGGCAATTCAAAAAACCCCTCACTTGTTTCCTCTGTGCTGTCTTTTCAAAGACCCATTCCTGAAGTCTGAATGGCCTAAGGTGTGGCTAGTTATTCTCATATTTCAGAACATAGCTTTGTTTTCTGAGAGCAAATTTCACTAATTAGATTTCCTTTAAATAAAAAAAATAGGTAACATAAGGAACTAAACAGCCAGAGCTGTCACAGCGTTATATCCCAGTCATCCTCTGCCACCCCTGCAACAGACAGATGTGCAGTACCTGCTCAGATCATGTTGGACCAGCATGCGGTAGGCAGTGGGAGCAGTGCAAAAGGTAGTGATGGGGTACCTTGAGAGAGTCTAGAAAAATAAAAAGCTATTTTGCTGAAAAGAAAATGTAATGGTGGGTCTGACCTTGTAAATGTACAAGTGATTAACAACTTTCATGCTCATATGTCTGCAAAATGAAAATCATAAAAACGCAACATACATTCAACACAGAGAATGACTATGGATTAGTGACTATGAACCCTGACTGCAAAGTGGCTGTACCAGTCAGTCCCACTGCTGTGGAAAATACAGTCCTTTCTGTCCAACAAAAGTCACTCATCTAAATGAATGACCACTGAGAGTAGTAGTTCCAGTTAAGATTGTTTTCTGCTTCCCAAAGTGACAGTGTCCCAGGCTCAAGATTAAGTGACAATAGTGAATTAGACCAAAGCTTTTCTGATTTTATTCTTGGGAAAGTCTGGGTGTCCTCTCCACACAAGAGGCCAATGTTGAGGAGAATAAGCCAACTGACTAGTTTTGTAAAATAGCAGAGAGGAGGAATGGGCATTCTGGCAACTCACTGAAACTTCAGGACAACAGGACCCCGATTCAGGTCTATGCCATACTCTGATTTACTGGCTCATGCTCACCCTGAGCCCAAAGTAGTTGGATGTCCATACCTGAGTGAGGCTAAGTATGGGACAAGACAGCAGTGATCCTGAGTTCTTTTTATCCTGCACCTTTCATCACATCTTTACACTGTAGCCATGTCACATGGCCTAGCCAGGAGGGAAAACACTTGTTCCTCTAGCTGATTGGACACCAAAGGGAGGGGTGATTGCTTGGGATATGGGAAGTACTATGCCTGCTGCTACAGAACAGTGGGTACCCATGCACTGGAGCCCAGCTTGTTTGCTTTATTTATGCAAAATGGAAATAAACCTCACAGTATAAAATGCTACACTTACCTCTGCAATAACTGTTGGTTTAAACTGTGGCATATTGTGTACAAAGACACAAGATCCACAGATCCATGGTGCAAAAACACTGCTCCAAGCTGATTTTACCCATCCAGTATCAGCAGTATTCCACATTATATCTGAAGGAGTCAAGTTCATCCAGTACCTGATGATAAAGGAGAGATGAAAGAAGTACTTCATAGAACTCGGGCACAGGTCACAGCATAATTAAAGGAAAGCGCAGGAGGCTTCCATTAGAAGATGGTTTAACATTTCTAGTGTTTGCTTGTCTCCTGAACACTGCAAAACATCCTTGGCTTGAGTTGCAGTATCTGAATCTAGATCAAAAACCAAACAGATCATTTGGAATTGGCTTTCCCCACCTTGTGGATTAGAGACATCAGCTAAACCACATCTTATTTCCCTAGGAAACCAGTCAAATTACTTCTATGTCTCTACACCAACTTCCAACTCAGAATGCCTTGGCAAACGTATCCTTTGATTTTCATAAAATTTCTCACTCCTTGGGAAGCATAAATAAAAGATGTTTAATGAAAGCAAATCAGTACCAAGCCACAGATTCAAACCGAACTGTAACTTTTAAGGTATAACACTATGGTCCAAAGTTGCTTTGGCTCTCAAGGAAGGTTTACATAATACTTAAGCACTCAACTTGATCAGGTTTTGCTATAAGGAGGCTATCCTTATTGCTACTCCGCAGTCGGTCCTCCGAGCGATGGAACACTGTCTTTAATGATCTCAACTGAGTCTTCAAGAAGCTTTTAATAATGAGAGTTTCACTGTGAGAGGGAAAAGGTGAGGAAGAAGCAAGATCCTATACTCATGAAATGCCTACATTTACTGGAGTTTTTTTAGTTGTATTTTCAATTTAATTGTGATCATATTACTTAATTGGGACACTGGGAGCAACTGCAAAGTATACCTGCCACTGGTTGCAAATCCAATGCCATAACTGCTGTGGGACTGCACCACCATTTTTGGAGAGCCTGTACTTCCACTAGTAAAATAAATCAGCATTGGGTCTTGACTCCTTGTCTTGACACATTTATGGTCCGCAGATGTCACCCTTCAGAAGAAATAGTATATGTTGGTTACTACATGTAATTTTTCACAACAGAATCAGTGTTTTTTAAGGTTTAGGTGATAAACAGGAAAAAGGCCCAAAACAATACGATCTCACTAAATACATAGTTGCATCAGATACCACAGGTAAGAATTAGAGAGCACATTTTGCTAGTCACAAGTGTGCTCTGTATGTCATAACTTTCAAGATGTGAGCACCTACAGCACATTTCAGTGACTTTGTCTACAACTGTTTGGCAAGGGCACTCAAGGCGCTTGTTATGGGACAGCAGGTAGATGCAAAACCAGCTTCTTCCTCAACACATACTGTCTCCCAATCTGAAGTTAATGGGGGCCATATTCAGATATTATGCCAGATAAGGTAGTCTTAGACACATATTATACCATTTATGTTCAAGAGACTGATGAACAATTCAGATTGCCCGGGTTATCAAGACAGTCAACAGAAGAAATAACTGATGCCATATTAGCTGAGCACCAAGAGCTGCCAATGGGTATCTTCTCAGTGAGTTCAAGAGGCATTAGGCTGTGCTCTAGAAGACAAGCATAAACCAATAGCAAGATTAGTGCTCTGTGTGCTTGCTTGTCTTGTGATCACAGTGGAAGCAGAGAGCTCTTAAAAGCTGGCAAGCTGCTGAGCAAGGAGAAACTGAAAAGACCTGAATACAGCTCCCAAAAAGTGTGTTGGAGGGCTTTGTACTTAATGCAGTGATTACAGCGAGTTGGCAGAGGGATGCAAAAATGTAACTCATTTGTATTTTGGAAATTAATCCCAAAACTCAGCAATGTCACCTGACTGATATAGCTTTCTTCACCTCACAGGGATGATGGTAAAACAGCTGGATACTCACGCAAATAGTTCTTTGAGGTTCAGCCACCCATCTCTGCTCCCTTTGGCTACAATTAGTTTGCTTTTCAGAAACTGGCAGTCAGGCATGACAGATTCCACTGCGGGTGCCAGTGTATCGTTGGTAATGATGCACTTGGCCTTTGAAGCCTGAAGTCGGTATAAGATGTCTTTGGCTGTTAATTGGGATGTTCCTGGAATAAAGACAATTCCTGGAAAAAAGCAACAAGCAATTTAGAAAATTGACCATTTCTCTTTATTATGTTCACAGGACATGACCCCAGCCACAGAAAAGCTGAGCTACTTGCCGAAAACTTATTCTTTGAGAAACAGAATTTGGGTATAACTCATGTTTGAAGGCAGAGCTTGGGTGAATTTGTGGCCTAGGAATGACCTGGGATCATCTGGCTCTGAAAGACCTCCAAACCCTGCAACACTGAAGTTGAGTGTTGTGTCTTGCATATTGAAGGTATCTAGATAATGAGTAAGACCTAGATTTAAAGTGTTTTTGAGCACTCCTTCATGATTTGTAACTCATGAAAGAAGCTTTGAGGTTATCAACCTTTAAGTACAGGAATAAGGCCAGCATTTAGATTATATTTATGTTTGGAATAAAGCCATTATTCATTTCAATATGGAATTAATACCTCTGATATGGGATAGATAGATAAATAGATTGAGGTCAGGTCGCTTACATACATTGCTCAGTCAACATCCCTCAAGCTTGGATTCCTTTTGTAATGTGAACAAAATCCAAGTTTGGATATTCAGCACAATGTGACTGAAATCACATTTTTGGGGTGGGGTGGGGAGGAGGATCAATTTAGTGCATTTCTATACCTCCTTTTTCCAAAGATTTCAATAGACTTGACCTACAGATTGATTTTAGTCTTGCACTTTCAGAGCTGCCTAACAAATTTTACAATTGGGAAACTGAGACGCTGACATACTGAATGATATTTCCATGTCATAGTCCAGAAAATCTTGTATGTAATAGAACTGGATTCCCTGAGTCTTAGCACAATTTACAACCTGCAAGAGTCACAGAGCTTAGAAGTGGGACAAAAATACTTGATCATGTCCCTGCTGATGCTGATTTTTTCCACCATAGATGTTTAGCAGTCTAAAAATGTAATGCGTCAAATTCTTCCTAGGAATTTACAATCTGTAACAGCAGAGCAAAAAAATATTGTACTGAATTATTAACTAGTCTAGTCATATAATTTACTGCATTAAAACTCTCCAAACTGATAATGTATCTGGTCAAATTTAGCCTTAGATTGTAACCATTCAACCTTCACTGGTTTCAGCTGAGGATGCTGTATAACTGGACCATGTCTGTTCAGCACTTAGTACAATGTCACTTTGGTCCCTGTGTGGGTGCTGCCAATTCTCCTTCTACACAAAAGCTGAAGTGTATAGGGCATAGAAGCATATTCCTCCTTACATTTTTTTTCAAATTAATTTTGCATATTTTTAATATCTTCTATTTATTTTCTTTCTGCATCTAAAAGATCAGTGACGTTACTCACCTGTTCGCATACAGGCTACACTGAGTAGCCACCATTCAGGAACACGAGGCAGAACTGCTATAACTCTGTCTCCTCTCTGCAAACCACATGCCTCAGAAAGTATATTAGCTGCTTTCCTAGATAGAAATCCTAACTCTTCAAAGCTCCACTTCACCTCTTCTCCTTCATCATTTACCCACCAAAAAGCTGGATTTGCTGGTCGTCTTCCATTCTAGAACACAACAGAAAATATCAAAATAAGAAGACAATCCTTAGAAGGTTTAATTTCAATCCAAAATAACTCCAGACTAAGCAAATCATCCCTGGCAACTAGTCTCTTAAAGTGATACCTATATTTCTGACAAAGAAAATAAAATAGTGCATTCTACTTTGCAGCTAATATTATCTGGTATCCATCAGGAAAATTGATTTGTATCATCTGAGATTTATTCCAATGTCTATGAAGCAGAAGAAAAAATACTACCTTTTCCAGTTGCGACCACTCATCTAAGACATCACCTGCAAAATTGAAATATTCTGGCAGTTCCTTTTCATACTGGTTTATAGAGTCATAATATGAAATAATCTGAGATGTAAAAAGCCTGTTGCATCCATGGAATAATCTGCAAGACGTCCTGAGAATCCACAAACACTGAGGAATCCATGATTTAATAAATGGTCTCATGATAAACGACGTTTTATCAGACAGTGGGGAAAAAATCAGATGTACATCTACAGGAATCAGTCACCTGGAATGAAAGAAAATACATTTAAAAACAGCCAGGTATTGAATGCTGTCCAGTTTGTGGTGTCGGATAAATTAATGCAAACCAGCTTGAAAAAATAGGCTGTTCTTGTGCCTCCCTGTTTTTCCCCATTATTTTATGTGATTCTTAATTTAAGTGTTCCTCCTTTTCTGGCAAAGAAATTCTGCACTGTTTTTTCATTATAATCTTTGTCGTCTGCTTTGTCAGCTGATGAATGAATCTCATATCGCCTCTCTAAACTTTCAATTGCCAGTCCTTTTCTAAATATCTATCTCTCAATTCCTGTAAATTTTATATTTTACTTTGCCTGCTTACAGAAATAAAATGCCACTAGTTAGAAAGTGTGTTGAGGACTCTTTTTTTATCCCCTTGATTTAAAGCAGTCTCTGTAATTATGCTATGTCTTAAATATACACTAGATGGCGATTCACACTGAACTTACACACCAATAAAACTGATGACTCTCTAATTAATTTCCTTGTGAGTTCTGTTTTCACTGTGGGCATGGAATAAACACTAAGCAAGCAAAGGTGAAATGCCAAAAATTTCCATTTGCCTTGCACGTCAGCTGAAGTGCGCAACTTTGAAAAAAGATACATGTGGTAAAACAAACTTGCAAAGCAAATTCCAGCACTTCCAGTTTCTCCTAGTCTTTCCTACACAACGTACAAGTAGATGTGGAAGAGCCAGAATGGATGATACTGCAGTTATTTAAAGCCCAGCCTTGAAAGTCAAGAAAACTGGATCTTTGCTCGTAGATGGAAAATCTTCTGATGAACTTGTTTTGAGTGTAATCAAGTCTTCAAGAATCTACCCACCACGTTAAATCTAAGGGAATTTTTCCCTCAATTAAACGGAGCCAGCTTTGTTTTAAATCTTTCTGTACCACGACCTTCTCTTTGTTTAATAGCCAGGAGTACGTACCTATCTCACAGGGATACTATGCAGCGACTTTCACCTTTGCATTATGTATCACAAGTGTACGTGTAGTGACAGCTTAAAGTGTTCAATGCCAATAAATACCAGCAGCTGACACCACTCTAAAATCACTGTATTTCTGAGGCAAAACAGAGAAATGCAAACAGAAGGTGCTCACATGTGAGGCATATATCAATGGCTCTCGACCACACAACAATTTCCAGGGTGTGAGTGGTAATAAAGCAGAAGACCCAAGAATTGTATTGATCCTGCATTCAACGTTTCCTGCTGACTGGGCTGTGACTTCTGCAGAAGGCAGATTTTCCATAGTTCTCAAACTGTAAAGCACAAAATGAAAGAGCCAGAACTAGTTAGCACTGATGAAGCAGCGTGCAAAAATGTGCCCTAATGGGCTCTATGCCTAAGAGAAAACATTGTACTCCATCAGTTTCACTTTTCTGTTCAGTTCTGCTAAATCCCACTCCTCATTGCAATTCCTCATTGCAAATCTGCCCTGGCAGGACTGACTGCTGTATGATCCTCCTCTTACTCCAGTTTCCTTCCAGGATGTAGAGGTTAGAAGCCCTTTCCAAAATGGTGGCTATTGCCTGGCAGGAGGTTTCCAGGAGGGATGTCAGTTGACTGCTATTTGTTTCAGTGGCAGACGGGGAAAACCAGCTCTCTAAGCAAATGGTTTTGTCATCCTACCTGTGCTCTAGGAGCCTTAGGCTGTGTTCTGAGCTTACAACACAGCCTGTTCAGATCAAACAGGCCTTGTTAGTTTTTCCCTGTTCTTCTGAAAGATGCTTCTTAACCCTCCTAGGATGTTACTTGAAAGACATCTTTGGAAAACAGCCTGTTACGAAGAGAAAAAGACCAGAAAGTCAAAGAGGAGACTCTTATCTTTCTGTCCCTTTTTTTGTTTTCTTTAGTACCTGATTGCTGCATCTGTATTTACGTGTGATCTTATCTTGCAACCAGTCTGAATACACAGCTCCCTCTGATTTCATTAGGCACCCTGTACAAGTGCTAATAGGACACGTCTCAAGGTGCATTACAATCCAAAGACTCTGAGACTGATAGGAAAGAGTTCACTTGAAAACCAGCCCACACTCTCACTCAGTCATGAAAATAACATAAATTGAAGCAATCTGCCACCCAAGATCCTTCACCCCCAAGAAAATGGAGGCTACCACATCAACCACCATTATGAACATTCCTTCCTTTTAGCAGTACCCTCCTGATGCCAGATTTTTCATCCTTTAGTCTAAGGGCGTGAAGGAGTGAAGCAGCACTTACCACTTCTCAAGAGGAAGGAAGAGTCATTATTGGAGGCAATTTCTTTAACTATCAGTTTGCTTCTACTAATCTGGACCCACCTGTCCTCAAGTCAGCTGTTGCCTGTGCCAACAAAACAACCACCAGAAGGCCTGGTCTCCTCTAGAGATGCCAAAGGTTTGGGTGTACAGTTCACAAATTTCGGCACCATTTAAAGGTCAAAGACATTTCTGCTACAATTACAGACTGGCAGATATTTACAGAAATAACCATTTCTTAGTAAATGGCAACTTCTAAATCTTTTTGCAAGATATTTCTTAACATGTTCTGCAAAGATTATCTAGGGACACCTCATAGTTCACACACACAGCTGAAAGCTATCCTAAGGATGAAACAGTACATTTGGTACCTTCAGTTTACCGTACAGATATTAGCTGCATGAAATTGTGCTACCACTGAAAATCAATGGCAAAAATCTTCTGGTTTAACTCAAAAGTGTTACCTTACTTGAGCCACAATTTGGCAATTAAGCAGAGATGGACGCCTCACAGACAAGGCACTGAAGAAATACAGATGTTAAAATTACATATGCAAAGCAATGAGAGTTTTTCCCTGACTTCAGCATGCTTTGAATCAGATGCATAGTAAGTAGCTCTGTAGGTGCAAAAGACAACCAAACATTAAGCTGAGGAGTAGCCCTCAAATACTTTCCCAGGTACCTCACTTACTGTGAGCTCTGCGTTGGGTAACGGTGACAAGAGCAGGCTGTCTAATTAGAGAAGTGCACTATAAATTGACTGGTGCTTCCGCAGGCGTTTCCTCCTGTGCTCTCTCACCCTCTCCCCAGGGTTCTGATTATTTACAGAAACAGTAAATTCACCTTCCCCACAGATACTTTTTTTCTAAGCGCTGTTAAAGATGGGGAAGTAATTAACTACATTGATCTTCCCATGGAAAGATGCCGTTGGCTCCACTGGTGGTAGACTCTGTTATCAACCTTATCAGCCTCTTAGTTTGGCTGATACAACAGCAGCCATTTAGGCGGCAGAACCTGCTTCTTAGTGCTCCTTTGCTTCTTTCTTTCTCAGTAACTGCATAAAGGCAGGGCAAGATGAAGACATACCAGTTTTTCTTTCTGCCATTATTGTTTCTCACAGGATTCCCAGCAGCAGACAGCATAAGCCCAAATGAAACAAAGCCAAAGAAAGCCAAACTCCCCCAAATAAAAAAGGAGAACAACGTACTCTTGCTGAAAAAGAGCAACTTTGACAGAGCGTTGAAGGAAACTAAGTACCTGCTGGTGGAATTCTGTGAGTATCAATTTCTGCTGTCTCTTACTCTGATGGCTCTGCAGAGCATGACTGATGGTGGGGCACTCAGGTATGCCTGTTTTACTGTGGCTTTGTCCTCCAACAGTCCTTGTTCATTTTGTTTTTCTCTGTGTATCTATTTCTGACCATGACTACTGCAGTTTATTCCTTTTTGGTATGGTTAAATACCATTCTGCTATGTAGAACAGATACTAATAGTAAGATGGGTCCTTACACGTACAGTGTTGAGTTGGCATTCTTTGCTTCCACTGCCTAATTTTGCCTAATGTGTTTCACAGCAGTGATGGGTGAAACTCTAGGTATCAAAAAAAGAATCAGAGAGGGCTTTTCTTTATTTTACATTTTCATCAGTGCTTTGTATGAGGTTTTTGCCAGACCGTGTCTCTCCTCTGTGAGCGTTTGGGCTTCAGGGAATGGCTTTTTACAACGTTTTGGTGTCTGTGATTGCATTATATAGGACTGCGAGACTCTCCCTGAAATCAGCACTTGGTTAGGTGGAGGCTGGTTTGTGGGTTTTCTATTAGGTTCACGTTCATTCCTCATGGGGAGGAAACTAGTGGAACCTTTTGAGTAGCTAACCGTTAGAAGGTCTGGCTATCTGAGCATTACAGAAAGTCAATCACAAAAGCAAAAGACAAACGGTATATTCTCGTGATGTTACCCATCTAAAAGTTCAGACGCTGCAAAATTTCCCACTCCACAAACATGGAGCTGTATTTCCTAGCAGCTTGCCAGTAGCAGAAACTTTTCAATCTGCATAAGACAGCAGAAGCTTTATCTCTGTTGATTGGGCTTGAGCCTGCTTCACTGTGCCATACTCACTGAGCTCAGTGCACACATCCACTTAGCCTTAACTTATACAAACACCTTGCAAACTAGCTCTCCTTTGGAGGCAGGCATTAAAGACAGACACAAGCTGAAAACCCCAATATATTCTATATTTGGAAGGGATATTTGAAATTAAGGCAATATCCTAACTTTGCAGAAGCGCATGTAGTTTATTCTTTTGCCTCACTACAAAACATGGATGATGATAAGTACTAGTAGTAGTGTAGGTCAATTTGAAATGAAAACGCTTGTACTTTTCCAACAACAAAACCTAAAATACACTAACAGATTAATGAAACTAAAAATATGTTTGGATCATACCAAATATTTCATTAATCCTGAAACAATGTTAAGAAACTTTGAATATTTTTAAAACTTTCAGAACAATCACCTTAGAAATTTCTTTAAAACTTAGTGTTTAAGACTTTTAAACACTTTTGAAAGTGTTGAAATTCAGCAAGACTTTATTTTTTAAATTGTAGAGTCTAAAGCTATTTGCCAAATTCAGTCTACTGTTGTGAACTGTTTTGATCTCTCTCAAGAGGCATTATTTTCGTACAAAACCATTTACCAGAAAAACCTTAGTCAAGCTCTATTCTGAGCTTTGTAAGAGCTGATTCAAAGCACAGAAACATCCAGGTCAGAGAAGAGTTTGCAGACGAACCTCCTTAGTACTGGCAGAGCTGGTCAACAATGAGATATTGCAACACACTTCAGGATTTTAACTTAATATCAAATGGTAAGCAGACACATGAAAAGTTTCATAAAGAAATGAGAGACAAAGAAAAAAATTGTTCAGAATACAGTAGCCCAAGGATTTGGGCACTTGGCCACATTCCAAGGATGTGGAAGACCTAAATCAGGATTTCTTCCCCCTACTTCAGAGCAGAGTGTTGGACTCTCTCTCTGATATCCCACCACCCTCACAACAGGCGTTCCTCAGAAGGGAAGGAGAAACACACCACACCTTCCAAAAAAGTCAGAGACGAAACACTGCTCCCCAATCACACCGTGCTCCAGTGATCCTCACCACCTCCTGGTTTGGATTCAAGGTCACCATGTCTACCTGAAGGGCTTACTGAGAACTCATGGATTGCCTTTCCCCCCCAAACCATAAAGGAATCTACAGCCCCTACAGAGAATTATGAAATCACTCACAAGAGCTCCACAGCCCAGATACGTTATCTGGAAATCACTGACCTCAATCTCAATGGCTCCCTTTTAAGACATGCTACTAAAAGCCTCTGGGGCAGTGCAAAACCATCCTGCAGGGAGGCACTTCCCCGGGGATGTAGGAAACCTGAGTCCACAATGCTGAACCAGATGGTTCATTTCCTGTAATCATTTGCATTACCACAGCATGGAGAGGCCATAAAGCCCTAATATTTTATGTCCTACTTAAAACATGCTATCTGAATAAACAATCTATGTGAACATGGAACTATTGAGAGAATTTAGATAATGAGAGACAAAGGAATATTCCTCAGATCACACAGGAAATCTGTGGGGGTGCCAGGAATCAGCTTCAGAAACCCAGAACGAATGCAAGACCTGAGACCTTTCTCTTCTTGACCCCATTCTCAACCATGGAGACACAGTCAGAGAATGGGGAGGAGAAAGTGGGTTTTATTCTGTTGCTGTACCAACATTGGGAAAAGTTTGATTCAGCGTTCTAGGATCTGCCTTAGGCCTATCTATTATGAGAAAACCCCAACGCTTTCCCTGTTGCATACCATTATCTACTTACCAGTCCCACAATATTTATCGGGAGAGGCCTGCTTTTATGTCTTCTGCCCAGCAACTCCCAAGTCCTCCTAATGTCCTTCAGTTCCACCCTCACCATGTCCCAGGTCTGCCTTCTTTCAGGCAAGGTTTACTATAAAAACATAGGCTGACTTTCTGCCAAGCAGTATCAGGCCATCCTTGGGAGCTGAGCAAAGTACACAGGGCAAGTACCCAGCATGGAAACAAAGTAATGACCCAGAAATCCCACAGGCTTTCTGCCCTCATTCCAACAGTGTGGTGCAACAAAAAAGTAACCGAAGGGGCAGCATAATGAAGGTGAGGAAGGACATAGGAACAGAGGTTCCAGCTCCTCTTTGGTTTTTGGGAAAGGCACCGAGAACAATGTCTGAAAACACTGTTGAGCAGCTCACTGCAATGTGCCTCCTCTCCCGTGGATGCAAGCCCTGCTGCCTGCCCAGCTGAATTACGTGTGCTCTGCATGCCCTAGGATCTCAATGCTCACATGAAAGGGCTCTTCTGCTGCAGTCCATGGCACCTCCCCATCCACGTTAAACTGATCTAAATATCACTCAAACCCCTATGAGCACAGGGTATATATAGAGCATGTGCCACCAGAAGAAGGTAGATGTTACACCAGGGTTGCCTACATGGACGAGTTTTACCGTTTACACTACACGTTAGCTGAATATAAGTCCCTGTGTTGACTTTCATTGCAGAATACTGTTGCTTTGGTGGGGGGGGGAACCAAAGAAAAAAATCCCAAGCACCCTGACAAAAATACTCACCACAGGGAGGATGAACTTTGTACACTTATAAGCACAAGCACTACAAGCACTGCTGCACACTACCACAAACTGCAACCAGCTGAAGTCATGTATTAGCTTACTCTAGTTTTCCCAAGGAAAGCAACTGCTTCAACACAGTAAACTGCCTGAACACAGAAAAAAAGCATCTCCTATTTAATTTCTCTTCAAAAGCCTTTCATAAACCTTTCCAACTTTCTGTTGTCAGAATGGTTTTCAAAGGACACTGCAACTACTTCATATCTCTCTGTGCAAGAATAGTCCTCAGATCCCCCAAACAGTACGGTGAAGACCATTCATGTTTAGGGCTTTCCCAGGCCAGAGAGGCAGAAACAGCCCACAACATGCTCCAGCCCAGGGGTAAAATATAGTCCATCATCCCACATCAGCAACTGACCATCTTGTGACTGAGACATCTTAAATGTACCCAAGTACACTGTTTCTGCAAAGAAGCAGGTACTGAACTGCTCTTTATTTTCACTGGCAATATAATGGGTTTAAACACAGCAGACACATTATGGTCAGGATAAAGACCACCATTTAACTGGAAGGCTAATGATGCACTGGAGGAACGTGTCTTGGGTAACTCTGGTATCTCCATTCATGGCATTATTTAAAGCCAGATTAGTCAAACAGCTGTCAAAATTGGTTGAGATATGGTTTAACTGTCCTTAAGCCAGACCAATGACCTCTCCAAGTCCCTTACAGCTCCAGTTCTGTAATCCTTTAACTAGGCTAGTGGAAACACAAAATGGGTGCAGAGCACATGCTAACACCACTTTCTCCCATCTACAGAAGAATCCAGGAAAAGGTCCAGATCCCAGTGCACATTTGACTTCCCAGATCTCTGAGAATGCTTGCTCCTGTCCTTTCCAGTGAAAAGTTTTCAGTTCCTAGATAAACATAGGGTAACCTAAGTATAAGCACACAAGCGGTGGAGACCTTTCGCTGCTGCTTTGTGTGCCAAGTGCACTCTCATTTATCAAAAAGTGACGTTTACTTTTTCTAGCAGAACATTTGTATATCCAGTGAGACATTAGGTCAGCTGTAGGATTCCTGCAGCCTGTGACTGAGAATCTATGCTGAGATAATGACATTTAATAGGCAAGATGGGGATTACTCTTAAAGACAAACATCTCCTCTTCAGCACAAAAGCTGAAGGTGATGTTATTGAAAAAAACCAAGAAATTGCTGCCCATGTATACACACAGTTCATAAAAAGGGGGATTTCTAGGAAGCAGGGGAGGCATGACTGATTTAAAATCAATTATATAGATCAGATGGTCAGTTCACTCATGAAGTCAACATCCAAAGCATACTCACTCCTGTGCTAAGATCTGATTTCAGCATACAGCAGTCTCCTCAACACAGGAGGTGAATGCAAAAAGTTCAAAACCACCCAGTACAGGTATTTCTTACAACTGAGCTTCCCACAGGAACCTAGTGCAATATGAAAGACAGTGGAATGTGGGTGCCCCATTCCTGTACGCTTCATCAGAAATCTGTGACAGTCCTTTAGGAGTAATTATTCTGAAATGAGTCACTTAAATTGTTTGCAAAGTATGTGTGTAAAAATCAGCAGGGCAGTGGAAACACGTTGCTGGACAGCTACAAGAGTCACTCGCTAGATGATGTTCTAGTTGCCTGCTGCAGAGACTTACTGATTAGCGTGGGTCCCTTATCTAAGTGTCTCTTACGCATGCTTGAATGCTTTGAATAAGGATCCAAACTGTAGAACAAACACCAAGGATCCAAATTGTAGAATAATCCTCAGTGTTTTCATAGCAGAAGATCTCAAGTGAACTGCAAACTGCAAACATTAGCTTAGCTCAGTTTAAAAATACAGAGGTCAGCACAGGAGATGATGGGCTGTATCTCACTCTATAATAGAATAGGAGAATTCAAGGTCACACAAGAAAGTTTGCAATTGCAGCAAGATTAACACCCTTCCATTCTGATATGTTAAACATGAATCCATCCTTCATCTCAAGAGTCTTCTACAGCAAAAATTATATATCTGTAGTGAAACTGTAAAAGCAGCCTACTCAGAGGATGAGAAGTGGAACTTTCTGACCATGCAACTAACATCAAGGAAATCAGTATTTATAGCATGACAACAGGCATATTCACAATGACTGCAGCAACCACTAGGCCATCAATATAGACTGCAGAATGAAACTGGAGGCCACCAGCAATTAGCTAAAGGAGGAGGAACTCATCATGCTTTCATGTATACTTACTTCAAGAATGCTTTAGGGTCATTAAACACGCTTATGTATCATCAAAAATTTTCTCTGTCCACATTTCAATCTATTTTAGTTCAGTAAGCTGCACTATGAAAAAAAAGTAGCAGCTTACTCAGGTTATTGATGTGCTCAAGAGAAAGAGTCTCAAAGTACAAGATTTCTGGTTCTCGTCCCACTTTTGCCATATCCATTTGGTGTGGCTTTGAGCAAAATACCCTGTGACTCTGTAAGGCAGAGATGATGACATGTGATGATACCCACCTTGTTCTTGATCCTTAAGCAGTCACGCTGTAAGTTCTTCAGAGAGACAGGGCTGTTTTCTCACAAAATGTTTTACATTACATAGAACAAGACAGCTTAAGCTGTAAAAATTGGTCTGATTAAAAAAATCTGCATTCTCTTTTAGTTTGTAAGGCTTTGCTTTCAATGTACGTGCAACTTCACATTAACCTAGTTTGCGTGTTGTTCATGGAAAGCAAAACCAACAAAATTTGAGTTGCTGACATATGAGACAGGTAAAATATAAAAATGCATTTTAAACCCTCAAATACATAGACCTTATTATAGCTTATGAAACGGAAAATGTGGCAATCCTCCCACACCCAACACCCTTCCTTTGGGGAATGAGGATGTATATAAGATTTGCTCCACATGACCCTTAGAGGGAGGCATTCTTACAGCAGTTCCTAAAATAAGGGAAACTTTAGTCACCAGGGAAGGTGCTGAAAAATGCGATGCCGTTCTTCAGTGTGGAACCTTCTCCTCACAAACACAACATACCAATACTGTCCGAGCAAAGTGGCTGCAGAAAAGGTGCTACAGTCTGCCCCCTGCAAGTGATTTAAAAAGGTGACTGGTTGCAGCTCAATTGTTATCAAAAAGAAAAGAAAGAGTAGAAATTCAAGAGGACACCACACAGGTGCTTTTAACTCTCATAATTCTGTGGCTCTTTTTAATACTTCCCATATCTGAGGCAAAGAGCTTGAGTTGTTCTCAGACACCGGATAATTTATTTTCAGGATCTTCTGTACCCATGATCAAATAGTGGCAATCTGTTAAGACGCTCCTTTGGAAGTTCACATCTGTTCTGAAAAGGATACTTCACAAAACAGTAGTGACACATGGTGGGAGGGAATTCAGTGATATTTCCAAAAGACAAGTCCAAACCACAAATCTCAACAAACCCTTAAATTATCCTTCTTTTTATTTACAACACAACTGAAGCTACTGATAATGAAGACATTCTCCCATTGTTAATACAATGCTGTTCCTGAGCTGACAGCCTTTGAAGGGCCTCTCGCTTCTGGCAGCTGTGGCACAGCACACTGGTTTACACAGGCATCCTATCACCCACACATGTCTTCCCTGGTGATGTTGCCACCAACTCTTGTTACTTCTCATCTGTGTCTGCCCTCATACTCTTCTGGCACTCAGCTCTCCTCAAGCCCGGAGACAGTAATACTGTGTTAGCCTCAGCAGCTGCTTCCTCACCCCAACGCCTAAAATGATCTATGTCAATAAAAACAAAAATCTAAGACAGAGGAAACAAAACAAAACTCAAGAAAAGGCTCCAAATAAAAGGAGTGATGATTTCCTGCAATACTCAAACAACTTGAAAAATAAAGCACCTGGGAGGCAAACAGAGAATGAGTGGAATGAAAAGGAATTGATGGAAAGCTGAAGAGGAGTCTAATCACTCAGGAAAGCAGTGGAAAGGTGCGTGATGGATGTTTCCACATGCTTTCTGGGTAGTCAAGGAAACAGTTTTTATCTGTCTGATGAAAAAGGCTGTTCACTCACTGAACTTCTGTCTTGCAGTTATCAGGTTAATGGTACTGGGACTTCTCCTGATCTCTGAGTGCAGTGATTACTTTTTATGGGATGGAGTCACACACTTTTCCCATCTCCAGCCAAGAGCTAACAACTCTACCAACTCTCATTATCTAAGCATGCCAGTTATATTACTAGTTACCTGCAACTCTGCCTATCCAGGTCATCCAGTGATAAGAGATCATTCTTAAAATATCTGTTTGGAATTGAAACATTTCAAAGAAAAATGTATAACAAAATCCCCTGACAATCTACATACATGTATAATGTCCATAAAGCTTATTATTCCCTGTATATTTGGAAAGCTTCTAAAGTGGCTTCAGCATCCGTGGTTGGACTTCACCAACAATTTCTTCTGCCCCTTCCCGAGAGAGTCCCATTTCACAGTGCAATAAGCATTTGATCTTCCAAATTCCCAGTTGTGGTAAACCAGCTGTGCAACCTTAGGTTATTAGGAAAAAGTCCTTATATTTAAATTGCCTCTGGTGTGAAACACTGCCTTGGAATTAGAATCATAGAACCGTTTTGGCTGGAAGAGACCTTTAAGACCACCACGTCCAACCATTAACCCAGCACTGCCAAGTTACCACTAAACTGCGTCCCTCAGCATCACATCTACAGGTCTTTTAAATGCTTCCAGGGGTAGCAACTCAACCACTTCCCTGGGCAGCCTGTTCCAATGCTTGACAACCCTTTTGGTGAAGAAATTTTTCCTAATATCCAATCTAAACCTCCCCTGGCACAACTTGAGGCCGTTTCCTCTTGTCCTAGTGCCTGTTACTTGGGAGAAGAGACTGACCCTCACCTCGCTACAACCTCCTTTCAGGTAGTTGTAGAGAGCAATAAGGTCTCCCCTCAGCCTCCTTTTCTCCAGGCTGAACAACTCCAGTTCCCTCAGCTCGAAGAATTAGCTAGAAGGTGCCGGATCCCTAATGGCTATGTGGCTTCCCGCTCCTTATTCCAACAGCACTCTGCCCAGAGCAATACGCCCTTCCTCTTGGAAAGCCCAATAACTTGGTCTACCTGTCCTGGACTAACCCTGCCACATGCAGTCATTGTGTATCAGCCCTCAAATTGCTTAGCAGGTACCTCATGTTTTATTTAAAAGTCCATATGTCTTTGCAATCATTTTAAGCAAAGATATTTCATAAAGGCTCAAAACACACTGTCCCTAGAAGCAGCAGTATTTTTATAGGGTAGACATGCTATTTCTTATATTGACAGGTCAGAACTTCTAATAGATAAAATGCTTTTCTGCAGTTACATCTAGAGCATATCGAGATACAATTGGAGATGCTACTCCGAGGTTTTTTTGTGCTTGGAGATAACACATTACAAACTTGTTGGGGAAAGTGTTCCTAAGACCATTTTTATAATTAGGAAAAAGGAAACTGAAGTTAGGATCAAATCTCTCTGTAACATCAAAATAAATTTATTTGATGAAACAATAATTCTACAGGCAATTAGAACACAATTTGCTTTGGACTGATGCCTTAAGGCTTATTTACTTTATTTAGAGAAGTACCTTCTATTCATCACCATTGTATCTGAGTGCCCTCTGAATAAACACTAAGTTTTGTTCTACTAACAAGACCCCACCTTTGGCATGTTAGCAGCTGGAGCAGCTGTTCCAGTGCCAGGGTTTCTGTGAGCCTAAGCCAAGATGGGAAGAATCTGGAAGGGCCTATCATGTTAATATTTTGAGAAAATAACATAATTTAATGCTGCCCTTCACACTCCTCTCTGTAGCAGTTAGGTGGAAGAAAGTGATTGATGGTTGGGATACAGAACAAGGATAATGATGAATAATACAAGAAATGCAACTGAGCACTGAGCCAGATTAGTGGTTTTATCTTTCATATCTGATACAGAAATGTTCATTCACATTTGGTCACAATTATTGTGGGCAATGTCTTCAACAACTAGGCTGCAGAGAAGTGCGTTTGTAATTTTGTGAAAGAAAAAAGATGGATGGTTACTTTGTTAGATTTATGCTTTGGTGCATATGTGTGTGTGCTTGTGTAAGTATAGATGTATGCACACACACATATACACAAGAACACAAATGTATGTAAACAAGATTAACTGGATGTTTTTCGTCTGTTCCTATCTGAAAAGTATATAGATGAAACAAAAAATTTCCTGTGCAGAATCTAAATAAAAACGTTTTGTTCTTTGTAATTAAAAAACCCAAATCTAACAAGGTAGGGTATCTCAATTTTATCAAAAGAAAGTCAAATTCATTTTCTTTTCAACCCAAGTTACAAAACTGTAAAGCTCCAGGCCTTTACCTCTTATTTGACTTTGAATACAGAGCAGCGATGTGTGACTAGTTTCTTTCTCTTAACCTTTTTTCATGTTAATATAACTTATAACTCCAGGGCCCAGGTTAGGATGGCCCTTCTCCTTCCTCCAAACGCACAACTGCCATTTGAGTGAGAGAAGGGCTGGCACACAGCACAGCACACAGAAATACACTGTCAGCGTCTAAAAGACCATAGTCTGTCACTCTCCCTCCTTCCTCTGTATCTTATCTGGAAAAGTAGTTTCTGCATTACTAAGGTTTGCCTCAGTGAAGTGCTTTCAAAAATGGTATCTTATCAAAGATTCCGAAAGCGAGTAAAATCTAACTACCCTTGACCTCCCTTTAACTTATACCCAGAATAGTCAGGCAGTCAAACTACTGTTAATTCCATGTAATTTCTTCCCAACAGAAGACTATTGCAACGCTACTAGTTTTTTTTACTGTGACTGGCCCAAGGACACGTGGAGTAGTAAACAATCAGAATCAACACAAAGAATAAAAAAGTAAAGATACATTTCTCATTTATTTATTTATTTGTCATAAAAGATCTTATTCAACCCCTCCAGCTACTACTTGACACAACAACCTCCACCAGAAAGCTTCCCGCTGTGGCCTATATAACCCATTCTCTTTTGTTTGACCCTTTCCAGATGTTTCTTTATCTCAGTCATCTCAGAATTTGTCTGAAGAATTTGCCAAGGCTGCTCGACAGCTTAAAAAGGAAGCTCCAAGAATCCAATTTGGAAAAATTGATGTCACACACCAACAGGATTTGAGAAAAGAATTTAATATTCGAGAGTTTCCTACTGTGAAATTTTTTGTGGATGGCAGCAGGGAAGATCCCATAGACTGCAAAGGTAAACTGTCCTATGCGTTGATAAGATAATGATATGTAATGATAGGATGTACTCATCTATTATGCTGCTGAGAAGAAAAATACAGATGCTCAGATAAAGAATATGCAAGGTAGCAAACTGGTTTTGCCCGTAGTTTTAAACATACAATTACCTCTGTACCAATGCAAGAACTTGGATTTGCATTCATCTTCCAAGTGTATAACTGAACTGTATGTTTAGCTCACACAGCCAAATTCATTGCTAGCCTAATTCCATCAAGTACAGAGAACCACCTCAACAAGATGACTTACTCCCATTTACTACAATAAACATAAATAAATTACTTATGCCAAACAAGAATTTGGTCCCAAACCTGCTCTGTTTGCACTTCTAGTTCACTGCGATTCCCATAGGCAGCGCCCCTACAGAATTAGGTTGGAGCAATACTTGTGAATCACTAAGTTCACGCTAAGTATACACGTATACTTCCTAAACCAAAGCAAAGAATTTTGCAATTTAGCCATCAGAGGGAGCTCATATGTGGCTCAGAAAAAACATGGAATAATTTGAAATCTTTGATAAAAAGTTACTAAGCAAAGACAACAATATTGGAATAGCACTGACTTGAGCAATCCTGGGAAATCCAGGCCTTATTAGAGTTAGTCTTTCACTGAATGTATTAACAAGAAAGACATTTAATTTTTTTTTTTTCCTAAAATGATGAACTTTTACAGAGTTGAAAAAAATTGCATGAATTGGCCAAGCATCCGTTAGAGTACTCTAAGCAGATACAATTAAGTCACAAGTTTAATACAACCAACAAAAGCAGGAACCTAAAGTCTGCCTTCTGAGCCGGTACACAACCAAGTGCTCTGACTTTAACTGCTGAGCCCCCTGTGGCTGCCACTGCTGAAAGCTGATCTTCAGTATTTTTAGTAACTTGCTCTTCCTCGCTATTGAATTTCTTACAAAGTTCCCATCATCTAGACTTGTGCAAACAGCAGCTTCTGCACAAATACCACTGAAAGCGTGATTTGCCACACTGAACTTTTATTAGAGGTGCTGATACATGACAGCAAAAGCACCTACCTTCAGTCTCTGATTAAATCTATAGCATTGACAAGAAAACCTCTTTTAAACTGGTAAACCTATTTGACAGGTATACTTGGGAGAACCGGTGAATAGAGTATCATAACACAACATACACATAGTTACCCTTCAGCAGAGAGCTGCTATTTAAGACGCACTTACTAGCAAGACAGAAGAATTTAGGAAACTGGCTTCTGCTCTTTGATTTGTATAAGACAGCATCAACTGTTCAGAGCACACGTACCACCAAAAATGACTTAAATTACATTATGTTCACTGGTAAATACTTATGTACAACAAGTAGTAAAATCTCACGTATCGAGTATGACTTAAACCATTGAGAACTGGCAACTGAAAATGCACAGGGACTACCCAATGACTTCTCATACAGAACTTGGCATACTTCATACCACAAAAGAAACTGCAGACCTTGCTAAATCAAGAAATTAACTCAAACATTATGGAAGAGGGAACTTTTGAATGGTTGTCCTGGCACTGGACATAGCATGCAAGCCAAGTCCTAGGCTTTGTAAAATCATCATTTACAACCCCAAGGCCAGAATTTGGCCAGTAAAAAGAAGCTGCACAGGCTGTTTAAATCAACCCGATAGAAAGACTAACTACATGAAAAATATGCTGAGGGATGGTATCACCGACATAATCTGCATGAGCTCAATTCTGCATTTAGACAGCAGAAGTCAGGCAATGTGTGGCCACTAGATACTGCTCTGTGCTTTGCTCTCCAGCCCATACGCTCCAGAGGAGATGCCTGCCAGCTTCACCTTAAAAAAATAATATTTTAAACTAGTTGCAGTGCAGCCTACTGCAAAATGACTTGATGGCAGTAAAATGGTCTGACTCAATTTTGATCTTGTCATATTTCCAAAATGTACAGCACCAAGACTTGCATCTTTGATAATCTGCTTGTACTGTACATCTTGACTCTAGCACTTCTCAACATACAGACCTTTTCTTTTTCATATACAATTTTCATTAACCCTTTGCTGGACTTTTGCTCTGGTCCAACAAGGATGTCATACAAAGATGAAAGGGCTCCTTTATGGCTGAGATTTTCATCTCCTGAGATCAATTTGTGGCTCCAATTCCTCTGAAAACACGATAGCTAGAAAATGTATTCGAGATTTCTAAAACTGTTGAAAGCTTGAAGAGAATTTACCAAATAAACAGACTGCCTGTAATCTCAGTAAAACTGGTAGCAGTAATTTGTAACCCAAAAGATGGAACGATCCAGAATTAAAAGATAACTTTGACACTCCAGCTTTGTTTCTTACACCTAAACTGAAAAGTGAAGCTGCAGCACCACAGAGGAATTTTAACATGTCTCTGTGCCTATCAGATCCCTTCTGCAGCACTGGAGGAAAGATTTTGACACCTAATTTAATTGAACAGACAGTACAATAAAATCTGCAATTGGTTTGAAGTCATTTTGGATTAAACCTCAGGTCGATAGCTCTTTACAGCTTACTGTGATTTTGGGACACATGAAACCTTGCAGAACAGGTTTTTTACTTGTCAGAGTTTCCTCATCTTTATTTCTATCTGTGATTAAGCAGTTTATTAGACGTACAACCATTTGCAGGGGTCCCAGAAAACACAATACTGATCCATCATTGATCTTCTAGAGTCAGCAACAGTTTAAATGGTGACTAGAACCTGAGGTTGAATTTGGATGCCCCAGGCCTGCTTAGAATCAGCTTTGACCTCAGTCCTAAGGAGCCCAAGTCTATTTGTATTCAGCATCCTTCTGCACCTCCACTGCCTCTGTCTTGATTGCACAGAAATGTCTGTCATTCATTTTGACGATCATTTTAACTCTCTTTTCCTTTCATAGGAGTCAGACAGGCCTCAGCCTTTATTACATGGGTGAAAAGAAGAACAGGACCTAGCACTGTATTAATCAACTCTACTGATCAGGCTGAAGCCATCATACATGCTAACAATTTGGCAGTGATTGGCTTTTTTAAGGTAATTCACTAGAAGATTCAAAAGGCTGGTTTCTGTTCCGACTTTGGGATATACTACTTGCCATCGCCACCAAGTCCCACACATCCAAAAGACCTAGAACTCGCCTGAAAAACCCAGGCCCTCAATTTTCTCTGCATTTTTTTTTTATTTATTTCTATCTACATTTTCACACTCTGGATAAGCAGCCCAGGCAGACGTAAGAACATCTCACACCACAGCACTTTTCCTGAACAGGTACCCAGGCACAGAGACGTACCAGTCTGAGAGCAGCTTCCGAGAGCATGATGCTACAGCAGTGTTTGCACAGCCCTGGTCACAGCAGACTTTCCTGTATCCTCAGAGAAAGGGCTTCTGCCAAACCATCCCAAATTTGATGGCTGGTGGGAAGAGGGCAGAACTCTTTATCTACTTATCCTTACTTAACTCCACCCTTTTCTTTGGAGAGACTTAACCTATTGCTGGTGTGGGTTATACTGCTACTGGAGTCTCCAAATGCAAAATCCCTGCCCAGAGTTATAACTGATCTAAAACTCTAGGGTCACCTGATTGCTGCATTTCTATTCAAACATGGTGTAAAATCATATACATGAGTAGTTGCAGGCTGTTCTGGTGAAGGAATGTACTCTCCCTGCTTAAGTCCATAAAAAAGCAGTAAATATTGTCTAATATACTGGAGTGCCTTTTCTTCATCTTACCATTTGATGATTTAAACAACTTCAGTGAAACTCAGGGGGGCAGAGCACAGCTCCATGAATATCACACTAACTGCTGGTTTTAGTTCCTGCCAGCTAAGAAATCTGCATGGATAGGAAGTCATAAAATATTACACTGTGTATGATCTAACTTGCATAGTCCTTTCTCAAACAAATTCCTACCAGCTTCCAGAGCTGATGAAGGTTCTTAGAATTTGGGCCTGAATGATGCCGAGTAATAGTCAAATTGTGCAAAATAAATTTCAGCTGTCAAGGTATATAGTCAGAATTCAGTAAAATAGGAATAGTTTTCTCCTGCTTTTTCAATGCGTCCTTGAAATCTTTAATACCTGAAACATTCAATCAATGATTTTCTCTAACTGAAGACACTTTTATTGTGGTATCTCTCTGCCCACTTAAAAGCATGGTGTCTGGACTCATACCTGAACTGATAAGGTCCCAAATGTGCTGGCTACAGTAGATAGACCAAGTTTTATGGATGTGGAAAACAGGATTAATTACCAAAATACCCCATAGTAATAGAGCTGGAGAACACATACAGCATAATAGGACAAACTGTAAAAATGCTCAGTGCCCAGAATTTTGCTTTGCAACAATCTGCTTGCAGTCTGCTGCTTGCAGAAGGAAGGCAGTTTTCCAGTGCTGGGCCAGATTGACAAGCCCTTGCTATTGCTGTGATGCTGGAGAGTTCCCTGAACCATGCTGTAGCAGATATTGCCTGCAGATGTGTTTGACTGGACTCCATGATTTCACTTGGGGGCTGAAATGACAATAGATGAGCACGAGCTAGGGCATGTCAGAAATCTAATGGGTGGAGGCCAACAAAATAGTGTCCAAGTAAATAAAGAGCTGTATTTGATCTTCTATTAGTCAGAGATTGGTCACAAATGTGAGTGCCAGGATGTGTTGGGAGGTCTCAGCATATAAATTACTATTCATCTGGCATGAAATAATTGTCTGATTAAATCAAATCCGGAAGCGCTGTTGCCTTTCATCATGCTTATTTACTATTAGTTTGAGGGTGGACAGCACAGTGACTATTTGACAGACGTAGGAGTCAAGGTCCCTGACTTGAAAAGCACTCAGTCAAAGCACCAAACGCATCAGTCAGGTCCTCTTGCAAGCAGAGAGCCCTCCTCTCTAATCCATCACATCCTGCTGACTGCAGACGAGCTGCAGCAGGGGAGCAGCTGTTGGCACGATCCTTTCCCATCTGCAGAAGTCTTTGCAGAGTGTGGAAATGGCAGGGGAGTGCAAGGCAAATGAGGCTAGCGCAGGAAGGACATAGTGGCCATATGCCATCCATATTGCCCCAGCCCAGCCAACAGTAGCTGGAAAGGTGAACACATTGGTGGTGTCGCAGCACTCCTAGGATCTCACGTCTTGTGAAGATCTCCCCTTGCAGGCAATCATGGCAAGCTATACCCACTTTACAATTACACTCTCTTCTCTACCTCACAAGCCTTTAGGGGCCTGCCTCACCTGTAGCTCTCACTCCTACATATTCTATTGGGATGCAGGACACAGTCTTGATAAATACTCTTTCTGGGACTAGGAACTTCACAATGACAGCATGGAAGTTTTCTGTGAGACAGCAAGAGATGTGCCAGAGATGTCTTTCGGGATGACAGCCAGCGAGGACGTCTGTGCTAACTACAGCATCCAAAAGAACACTGTTGTTGTGTTTAAGAAGGTAGGAATGCAAGCCTAGCAGGTAAGGTGCAGTGAGCTGCCGTGGCAGCTTTGGGCTATGGAAAGGCAGTCTGTGAGTTTTTCAAGTTAAATAATTTCCTAATTGAAATTCAAACAGCTTAACACAAAAAAATACTGCATTTACAGACAAGAGAGACAAGGAGGAAGCAAACAGCAACCTCTGGACAATTGATATTTTCAATCTGGCTGCCTACGTTCAGGTTCCTAATTTATAGTTAAGGATCTGGATAAAATGGCTTTATTTTCCAACCCATATTCTAATCAACACGTGCTGCCACATTCAGTGAGTTTCACAGATGTTCACCTCTCTTCCTTTGTGTTGCTTTTGGCCAGGACAATCCACAGCAGAGAAGTGGCCAACAAGAAGAACAAAACTACACAGAAGTAGCACCAATGTTTAGGCTATGAAGTAGTCAGACCAAGGACATCCTGAGTAAGCGTATGTCACAGATAGTGCGTATAGACATAGAAAAGATCTTTCAGTATGTTAAGATTACTGAGCAAATTAAAACTGTCAACTGCACCTCGAATTTTAGCTATAATCTCATTCTATAATCTAGCTTTGACATTTATTTTACAAGTTATGGAATATCAGTTACTGAGGATCATAAAAAAGCAAAGCTGAGAACAACCTTTTAGAGTAAAGACAGTCTTTTTGCTCCTATACTTCATAAAGACAACAACGTCACTAACTTCACTATTTGTCCAAGGGAAAACCTGTGCATAATGAAGTGCTTGAAGATGGCAGACAGAACAAACTAGATCTAACGAGGCTGATCAAAACCTTTACCTTGGATTTGGTCACTGAATATAATCTTGAGGTATGTGTATTTCTCTGTACTAATGAAAGCCACAGAAGACAGACAGGAAAGACAGGAATCCATGCAGAAAGAGACCTAGGGAGCTATTCTGCTCCTTAGTGTTTGAGAACTTTGTTTTTCTTGTTTGACTAGGACACATCCAGAAACACCAGCAGAACCCAACAGGCAGCTCTTGGTCTAATCCAGGCCAATGGATGCTTCCCTCTTAGAGGGAAGATGTTTCTTGGAGAAGATGGGGAACAACAGGCCAGTGAACTTGCCTGAACATGCTCCCTCATGTGAAGCCAACACAAAGGCCTGGGCTGCTTCTGCAGCAAACTAGGTGGGGTTGGATATTGGAAGGTTAGTCCCTATCATAGCTCCAACCCTTCTGCTCCCATGCAGCAACCAGGTCCTCTCAGCCAAGACAAGGAAGAAAGAAACCAGCAATAACTGTTGGTTGTGCAGATAGGAAGGGAAAGACATGGAAATACCTGCTTGTCTGGGGGACACCCCATTGCCTCTAATCACGGTGTGGGGCATGAGAAAAAGGGCAGCTCTGTGCAGGGAAGGAGATGTAAGCTGCTGATGCCACCCAGAAGTGAAGGAAGTACCCCAATCAGGTCTAGCTCCTGCAGCTGGACCTCCTTGGGTAACATTGCCTTTTACTTTCAGCACATCTTTAGCATTTATTCTTCAGTGTGTTATAAAGGAGGTCAGACTAGAAGATCATAACTGTCCCTTCTGACTGTAAAAATCTACGAATAACGATGAGTTTTTTTCTGGAACAGAGAAAACACTCAGCACCTGCTGATTTTTCTCACTGTCTTCTTTACAATAGTGAAAAAAATCCAATGGTTGTGGAAATGATTAGGAACCCAGCCTTAAAAGTAAAATTTGCAATAGCAGAACTGAATGATACTGATACTCTGAGCCTCTGAATCACTGTTCTGCTTACAAAGAGTGGAACAGATGTTGACTCTTTTGTTTTTCAGACATCTGTGAAGATTTTTGATGTCCCTGTTGAAAATCATATCCTGCTGTTCACCCCAACGAACTCAGAGACATTCAATGCAATTTATGATAACTACAAGTCTGCTGCTGCGGAATTTAGAGGAAAGGTTTGTAATGCTGAATCCTGCTTTGCAAATATGAATGACAAAAGATCAATGGAAAAACACTCATCGATGTTACTGTCAAAAGCACACTGCTGTCAGTCCACCTTCTAAGTCTACCAAACCATTTAAAAACAGTTTCAGTAACTTTCCTTTGAATTTGTTAAGGATACAAGCTGAAAAATAAACTTCACTTGAAAATGATTCTTTAAAACGCAAAGAACACACAAACCAACACTAATTCCACCTGCTCCCAATAAACGTATTTCTGATTTTAAAATATTACTTTCTAGGAGCAATTTCCAACCAAAGATAGTTTTAGCAAGGTTCTGGCAATTTCTGCCACCACCAGGAAATGCCATGACAATCACAAGGTACTGCCTGAACCAAGAGCTGGAACCAGATACAAAACCTGAGAAATACTGCAAGGCATCTGCATAGCTTTGGTTGCAGCACATGTGTTTGCATGTATATAAATAGGTATAGGCAGTCACACGTAGAAGTATTTCAGTTTTCCATTGTCAGTCACTGTGGTGCTACTCCTGCTCTGAGTACATGAGACACTGAAGAATGGCAAGTCATCTTGTAATAAAGTATCACACATTAGTATCGTTAAAGACATACTGATTACAGTTGCTTCAGCTCTTTTGCCCTCTTAAGATTTATTAGGAAGAGCAATAAGAATTTTGAGGGGTAATTTAGAAGTGGTACTAAAATAGGTGACAGCAAACCACTGTTAAAGGACAGAGGAAAAAGCTCTATTTTTTAGCGTTGGCATTTAGCTTTAGCATTTGTTATTAACTAGGACCAAGGTATGATAAAAGTCTACAGAGCTACTGGTTGTTGGACTGAGACCAAAAAATGATTCTACACAGTTACTTGCATTTAAGTTTAGATCCTAACCCACTGCCAAGCTCCGTGAGCTATTTCTCTGAAATAGCTAAACCAAAGCTGGAAACCAGATGCATGTCTCTCTTTATTATCAGATAATGTTTATCTTGGTGGATACTAATGAAACAAGGAATGGACGAGTTTTTGAGTATTTTCGCATCAGGGAGGTTGACGTTCCCGCCGTGAGAATCCTAAATCTAACAAGTGATGCAAAGTACAAAATGCCTGCAGATGAGGTGACTGTGGAGAACCTAAAAGAATTTTGCCAGAGCTACCTAAATGGAAGAGCAAAGGTATGTCCATTACTAATGAGATGCACCTCTACTACACCATCTAAAGCACTAACAAAGTTGCAAAATGTCCCTTTTTAAATTAGAACAGTGTGCTATTCTGATCATGCTGACGCATTCATCTACAGTTGTTGACAGAGCATTCCTCTGTATTTAACAACTGAGATGAACTACAAAGTTCTCCAGTTTTCCTATGTAAAAACTGGATAAATCATTTATGGCCCAATATCATAGTTGATTTCAGCTGATGTATTTTAGTGGTTTAAAACATCCCTAGGTCTCAATCTTTCTAATATTATAATGGAGATATTCCACTCCCTTAGCTGGGAAGAGATGCAAACAATGATTGCAACATATTCTGAGGTTGCAGAGAAGTCCAGTAAATAGAAAATTGACAATTTCGGGTAGAATAAGATTTGGTACTTGTTGTAAGCGAGTTTAGCAGAGTGAATTTTCACAGGGGAGATCATTCCCAATGCTAAATACAGTATTTATTGCCATAACGAAGCATCATCCTCCACACTCACAGGAAATGAAAATATTAAAGTGTTTTGCTTTTTCAGTGCACTTCAGGGTGATTTACTTTTGTTTCCATTATAAGGAGAAAAGATGAAATAATCAGTCTTACAGCAGGCAGAATTTAAAAGATTTGAGGAGATTCCAATTTCAATGTCAGAGGCGGGCAGGACAGAAGAGGTGGGGATGTCTCCTCCACCAAGATCTGCTTGAGTGGCGCACTCCCACGAGGGAACAGCTGCCACGGGGAATGTCTGCCTTTCTACTACCGCACTGTGGTGTAGAAGAAAAGAAATTGCCAGCTAATACACCATACATTGTAGGAGTCATGTGGGGACTGTGACTGGTGGTGAAAGCAGAGATTTAAGCAGCAATGCACATTTTCTCGTGTGTTTTACATCACTTTTGAGAGACCACAATAGGTAAGTTTTTCAGTATTCTAGCTTCTGAAGATTGGGCTACAAGAACTCAGGACAACTGAATGCAAACATGTTCAAAAGGGTCATTTTCAGACCATCTACGATGGAGTCTGTATCGAAGGGAGGGACAAGTAATTCCAACTACCAGCTATGCAGGGGTGCAAGACCTCAGCTCCTTGCTGAAGGGAGAGAAGGTGGTAGCACACGAAGGCTGACTAGGATGGAGAGATATAAAAAATAACATACAGTAATAGTGCACATTAGGTAGAGAAACAGTCCGTTGGTCTCACTTTAACATGAGATGAAGTACATTTCTTGATGCTCCCTGCACTTTCACAGCACTATTTTTGTTTCTGCTTAGCTACATCTTTCTAGTGAAGAAATTCCAGAGGACTGGGACAAGATGCCTGTCAAAGTGCTTGTTGGGAAGAACTTCAACAGGATTGTCTTCAATAAGACCATGACTGTGTTTGTTATGTTTTGTAAGTGTTACCGTCGTATTCAGATTTTAAGTTGCTTTAACATGATCAATTGGAAGTGAAAAATGAAAGTTCATGCTTACATACCAAAATAATCTTTGTCAAACTTAATGAATTTTTGTTGTCCAATGAAAGCATTGAAGAAAAATTTGTGTCATATCTAAGGAAACATTTTGATACCTTTGCTGACTTAGGGTTGCACTGAGTAACACTGGATCCCTTAAGTAAATATTTGTCAAGGCCATATCAGATCTCAGTGTTGAAAGACAAAATGACACTAGAACGTCATGTTGTACAATGGAACATTACAGCATGCTATATAGTATGAATCTTCCAAGGACAGAGGGAGCGTTCAGTGAGGCTGTCTGGTTATAATGCTCTAGGATTAAATCCCAGAGAGAAGCTGCAGTTTAGCAAATCATAACTTCTTTTTTCCTCCTCTGTCTGCAATGGAAGTGGCTTTCCTCCTTGACTTTTCTCAGCAAGAAACCACTGCCCTATCCCTGTACCAGCCAGCAGGGATCAGTTTGTGCCTTAGTTACTTCAGTAGACCAAACATGCAGCATTAACGTAAATACAACTAGCTGTACTGCCCTGAATTCCAGAAATTCTTAAAGGCAGCATGTTCCTGCAATCCTGCTTGTTGGCTGCAGCCATTTAATTCACACAAGTCATTTTTACATGTCAGTGTCATCCACAAACTGATCTAAAGGCTGGTAAATGGGATGTAGTGTATTCAGGAAAGTGCCCCAGAAATTTTAATTCCATCTAAACCGAGTATGAGCACTTTTCTCATGACTGAAGGATTGCGACTGTGTTGTATGGTATTTAAGGGGATACTAAGTTCTCAGCAGTTTGCCTTTTTGCTAACCTGTATGAGGGCAGTGCTCAGAGTCAAAACACCACCATACCTCAAACTCCTCCTTTTAGTGTAAATGTAGCTTAGTTTATGAACACAGTTAATTTTAGTACGCAGAAAGCATTTTGTGCTTCTGGCAAGTATTTCACCATGGGAATGATGCTAGACTTACTTGGGTATCTGGCATACCTCTTCAGCAAAGTCACGTGACAAGTGTTGCATATTTGTTATAGTCATAAAAGGCTAAACAGAGCTAAGGCAGCACTGCTACCAGAAATGCATTCCTGAATAGCTGGTTATCACTAAATGAAAACTCATGAAATTCATGAAGGGTGAATGCTTTCAGGTAGAGACTGACCACAACTGAAATCCAAAATCCTGTTTGCTTTAAGGACTAAATGGGTCCCCGTGATTGCAGCAGCACATGCTCTTCTGCCAGACTGTATTCTTTTCTTTTTAAATTTGCAGATGCCCCTTGGTCCTATGACTGCAGAAAACTCCTGCCAATCTGGGATAAGCTAGGAGAGCAATATGAAAGTCGCAAAGACATAATCATTGCGAAGATAGATGTCACAGCAAACGACATCTTGTCTGTTGGATTAGATCGCTATCCGTTCTTCAGACTCTTTCCTGCTGGACCAGATTACCAGGTGAGAAGCCATCAGGGAAGAATGTGGAGATACAGCTGCACACCCAGGGGGAGGGTGGGGGTGTGTGTGTGCACACGTGCATGTCATGGTGAGAAAGAAATCCTTTAAGCACAAAAGTTTTGGTCGTTATCTACTCAACATTGTATTCATTGCCATCAAGAACCTGAATTAGAGGAGAAACCCTTCTTTGTCTTCTCCTACGTTTGAGACTGTGTCAAGAGCCCATGTATCATTTACCGACTTGGATCTACAAGTCATTACATCCTTTCATTCTGCTGTTTAACAACCTCCAATCTGCCTGTTGGGTTCTAGCAACAGTCTCAACAGATACCTCCTAATCACTGGAGTGCCTTTTTACTCCAAACCGTAACAAGAGATGTGCTGTCACAGAACTACCTTGTGCCGGTTGTTTCTGGTGCGGGTATGACTATAGCCTCTAAAATGCTGGTACTACTCTTGTTACATCCTCTACATTTTCACAAAACCCAAATCCCCAAACTTTGTTTTATACACTTATGCCAGTAATTTTACTTCATTACATTATCACAGCTTCAATTGGGAATAAATATTTGTTGTCAAGACAAATTATCTTTACAATAGGTTACCCAATGCATCAGCTATGTTACGCAACAATCAGAAAATGTTGCTGAAAGAGGAAGCAAAGAACAATATTAAGTAGTTACATTCCTCCATCTACGTAGATAATTTAATTGAAAAGAAGATATCTCTGAAGAAAAAGGAAATTCTAAGATGTTGTTATAATTAAGGCATTACTAAGCTTTTCATTTTTCTTCTTAGTCCTAAACTTAAATTAAATTTTAAGACATTTGCTCACGTCTTCATTTAATCTTTGAGGGAGAGATTTTCCTCTCAGATGTGCATGCACAGCTTCTAATGAATTGAACTGCAGTCCTGCACACTCACACCATGTTTAGTCTTTACGCAGAAGAGCAGAAACCCATTAAATGCTCATAATAAATGTTAGTTTGTCAAAAAATATCAGTAATAACTTTCATTAACTATTAAGGGATTGCTTCATACTCACAAATACTCTGAAATTAAAGAGTATTTGAGATCTCAAGTTCGTCCTGGTGTACCACGTTTTTATACTAGTTCTCTCAACTTCAGAGATTTTAACTTATACTTGACCACCAGTGCAGGTGTCCTGTAGATGTTTACAGTTTTGCAAGTGTTCTGGCCTTCTTTCTTAGAGCACTATATGAACAGCTGGCCACAGACATCTTTACTCACTACAGACGATCACAAATATCTGAGACACACTCAAGCTGTTAATACACAGTCACTGCAACAGCTCTCAGTCATTTCCTATCCCACCAGAAGTTATACTGGGAATTCTCCCACTTGTCCTTTTCTAGAGGTTAACCAAAGTCAGAGCACAGGATACAAATGTAATATCACAACATGCCAAGGCTCAGAATATCTACTGTGTTTTTCACTGTATAGGCACTGCTCCAAAATTATGATCCCTGCTCCCTTATTCTGGCCATGAAAAGAGCAATAGAAGGGGCTTGGAGATGAAGAGAAACTAGTATGTTCAGAATTAAGAAAAAGAGTAACAGGAAACATATACAGTCCAATAACAACACCTGGTGCAACCCTGATTTCACACAGACATCATTTCCAGCCTTCAGTATTTTGCTGCTGTTAAAAACACAAACATATGAACTTTCCAATTACCTCTACCAATCCTTCACATTGTTTAAGGACTAAAGATAAATTGAACACTAGTGCAGAAGCAGTAGGAACTCTAAAGATGAAGTAACTATCAGAAGACTCCAGAAAGCACATCAAAATGAACAAGATGTCTGAACCTGCTCCTGATAAACGGAGGGAAACATGGCTAACATAACATGACTGAAAGCTGTTTTCTAGAACTGGGTTGTCATGTTCTCAGGCGACCACAGACACCCTTACATCTCCTTAAAGGCAAAGCCATGGGCAGAACACATTACTATGCAGTCCCTTCCAAGCACTCTCATCTGATGAGATCATATTAGATACTACGCTCCTCCAAACAGAAGTATCTGCTAGGTCTCCAGGCTATGAACCACCTACTTTCCAGTGGGTTGTCACTCTTTAGTCTCTTTAAGAACAGTTTCAGCTTTTCCTGAAGTAAATGACAAGCCACCCTCTTACTTTCAGTGGATGCAAAAATAGATGCATGACAAGATTTTTAAATCTGGAGCCTCTTCAGGTTAACTGGAGTTCAGTGGAGCTGGATGAGCTAAGAGACCTAGATCTATAGCTGAGCATTTAAGCATGTGCCCAAGCTTACCAGTGTTTCTGTGCTGGCGAACAGCTACAGTCAGAGCTGCAGGAACAAGAGTGTGAATCTGATGAATTACGTGGAGGAGGGAGTGACCAGGCATCATCTGAGCTCCATCTGTGAAGCTTATGAACAACTCATCTGCTGTGTCATCCACTACAAATTTAAGAGAAAAACCTGCAGTCTTTCAGATGGATTTTAAGATTATTTTATTTGTTTCTATGGATGAAGTGAGAAAAATAACATTTACATACTCTCATGCACTGATTACTCTGAAGAAGTGTTGACACATACCCTCCATAACCAATGCAGGGATCAGCTGCTTCTCTGACTTTACAGGTCTTCAGGCTCTGAAAAATTGCTGTTCCAGCCATCATCAGAGTCGATAAAAATCAAGACTCATCTAAGGATATTAATCGCCTCTGGAGGAATCAAATAATATTTCTCAAGAAATCTAAACTTGCAAACATTAAAAACAAACAAACAAAAAAACTTCAAGGTTACCACACTTTTTATTCCAATACCTTACTGAATGGAAATACCAAACCTGTGTATACTTTTAGTGAATTCATCAGAGAATTGAGGTGTTTTGTTTACAGCCCTTTGAAATCAAACACAGCATTATTAGTCTCAGTGGGAGTAAGTCAGCTTAACCCAAGTGAGAATGCTCATCTGCCTATTTCTAAATATACTCAGGTAACAGCAGACAGTTCCCAATGTCATGCACAAGAGCTTCTACAAATTTTTGTTAAAAGACTCACGCTAGATCCTTTTATACTTCCAGAAAGCAAGGGTATTTTGGGTGGGAGGAGCAAGGGAAATCTTTAAAATACAGTATGGTGCCTAGAGCTACACAGAAAATTTTAAAGTTCTAAACTGAAAGTGCTTCTTCCATTAAACTTCCTCAGGAGAAAATCCTCACTAAACCCTCAATTTAAGGTGAAGAATAAGAAAATTCATGTCACTGCGCATCTTCCTCCTGTTCTTACTGAACATTTAAGCCGTGCAACAGCTGGTACTTCTGGATTGTGTATTTCAAAACTTTTTCATAATTTGAATTTCCATCAAAATCTTTAGACAGCTTTGAATATCACGGCTGGACACTTAAAAGACTCTGTTCTTAGAGTATCTTGCAAGCGTTTATTGTTAAACACAGAAAAGACACTGATGTCAGTAGTTGGCGGGATCCCAGACTAGTATACAATAATGGTTATGCTTTTTATACAAATCCTCTTCTTCTTGGGAATATACATCTATTTCTTCTTTACACTTGAGTTTCAGATGATGCTGGAACCTGCTGTGCCTCTGCTCTCACTTTCTAAACTGAGCACAAGAGTCTAGAGTTTGTTAAGTCTAAAGAACTGAAATCCCCCAGGTGATTATGCTGTTATTTCCAGCACTGGGTGTATAGAGTTAAGTATTAACCTTACAACTCTTTTCAGGAGGTGGTCTATGCTGGGGAGTATACCTTGCAGGCATTTTCTGAATTCTTAGAAGAGCAAAGCAAGACAAAAGCAGAACCAGGAGAGAAGGTAGGTATTTGATCCAGCTACTGACTGGTCTGCTGTGCAATTCAAGGCATGCTCACCTTGTATAGGCATACCTGAATGTGTATGGCCTTCAGCCACTGCTCATGTCAATGCTCTGGCAGTTCTTGACAGTTCTTAACTTGTTTCAAGCTGACTAGCTTGGCATGACCATGCTAGCTGCACTCATACACCACTGCCCGGCAGGCACACACCAACTCAAATCCTTGTTTTCATCACACAAAAACCTATTCTCTCACTGCTGATATTATCACTGAGTCACTACCTTAACACTCTGGTTGTAAGTACTGCATGGCAGAAAGGAACCTGCACCTGGACAGGTGTAAGCAAAACTTTGACAGGCTTTTAGCTGGAAAAAAGAAGCCCCAGCTAAGTTAGTTTCAGCTATGCCTGGAGTGGTTCAAATACGCATTGCCCATCTCATCCTGCTACATTTAGTGTGGCTTCTCTTCTTCCTAAAGCAAGGGCACAACTAAGAGTAGACACTGTCCCTTCTCTGAACAATCTGGTTATGATTACTGTATGATTCCTCAACCCTTTCTCCTTCACTGTAAATCAGACGAGATAAGCATTCGCTGTCCCAGATCAGCCTGTTATTTAATAATCCCAGACACCTCACTGCAAAAAGACATCCTGTAAATGAACATGATCAAGTTCCACACAGCTCCAAGCAACAGAAAAAACTGACATAAAGACAGAGGCGCTGCCTACCCAGTACAAGAATCATAGGCCCATTCTGCCTGGAAGTGAAATAAATGCACACAGTAGCAATAGTTGTCATTAACACTCTTTTCAACTAGTAGGGAAACTGTCTGTGGGCGGATAAACAGTTTTGAGTTTTCAGACTTATTTCCACCAGAGGCTTTGATTTGCTCCTGAATTTGCTGCTCAAATAGGTGGTTACAGATGGGAGAGATGACTATACTAATACTAGGACACAGAAATCTGCCATGAAAGATCAGACATCCAAGCTCTGCCCAGTCATTGCACAACTCTGTTTTCCAATACCCAAAGCCTACGTTTGGTGTCTGCCTCTGTTGCATGTTCTTTATGATATACTTGAAGCAGATCTGTTGAGTTCCACACATGGTCTTTGACATACAGTGTTAGAACTGCATATATTCTGTCATCTCTTCTTCATGCTTTATTAAAGATAAGTAAAAAGCCAGTTTAGGAAATACCATTCAAAAATGCTCTGGGTAGCAAAAGGGGCAAGTAATTGGCATATTCTCATCTGTTCACATTCTCTGTCCTTATGTGACATCCACCAGATTTTCCCAGAAGACTGCAGTATTACACCATTTGCAGTACAGTGCTTGATGAGAAGTCCCCTGCTGGAGTAACTCTTCATCCTCACGTCAGGGCATTCACAAACACACAAACAAGATAAATAAGAAGGTAGTTTCTTTTGAGATTGCCTAGGAAAGACTGTCTTATGCCTGTCAGCTTACCAAACACAGTTTTCCAAGTTATTCTTAAACCTTCACAGAGAGCCTCACCGAAGCTTTGCCATAAACCAGTGTAAAGGTTTGAAAACAAAATGAATTTTAGCAACAGCTGCACTATTTCTGACCTCATTAACAGGCCTTCAAGTTCCTTGGTCAAAAAGATGAAAATCTGCATTTCATATGATCTTAAAATTTTTTTTGGAAGTAAAGAATTACTAGGACAATTATCTTTGTGAACATCAGTATAGGCATCTTTGCTCTTGCATTTCCTCTTTTAATAGGATCCTTCAGGAGGAATGAAAGAGGATGTCAGCCAAAAAGAGACTGCAATAAAAGAGAAAGAAGAACTTTAATAGTACTGAGAAAGAGCAAAATTCTGAGGATTCTGGGGAATCCTTCTTGGAAAGAACTCACCAGAAGAATGAATCATCTTACATGAACACTGAGCTGGATCAAAAAATAAAAGTAAAGAATTCAGTATGAATGGCTCATTGTGTGTGACCATAAATCCAATTTAAGTCCTAGTTTTACTGGGATCAGGTGTCATGGGTTCTTAAAATATTGTCAATTTTGCTTAAATAATGCCTTTATAACAAAAAACCTGTCTCATTTAGAAAGGTATATGTGCCATGGCAAACAGATCAAGATATAAAACTATTCTTTCCTAACAAAATCTGCAACAGGTTTGCAACCAGTTGCTCTCCAATTTACTCTAAGACAGCCCTACTGTTTTCAAGGGAGATTAACTGCTCCCAGAAGGATGTAACTAACATTGCACAGAACATTTCTATAGTGATCTTCAAAAGAAGTAATTGAAGCTAAGGGCTATGCCCAAAGGGGCACCAAGGGGCAGATCATGACTTTTTTTTTTTCTTATCAAGCAGTAGAAAACACAGAAATCAAGACATAATTTAATTCCAGTAAAAAAAATATCACACCTAACACACAAAGTCACAGGTATGACTCACATTTTAGTTACGTTAGGTCCCATAGCCACCCCACACATGTTACAACAGTACAGCTGGTGAAACTACTGGACAATAGTAATTTCTTCCTGCAAGGGCCAGATAAAGCAGAAGTAATTCTGAAAATCTGAAACCTTTTCCTACACAATTAGAGAAGGAAGATAATTTTTTAATATTTCATTTCAAAAGCAGATTTCCAAAGTCTTTGTTCCCAACTTGTTAATGCTAATAAGTTACTTTCCTGTGTAAGCAGAGGAAAAAAGGTGAACACTTAAAAATGAAGGAACACCCATTTGAATGGAAGGAAGATTCATCACTGCAGTGAAGAATACAGCACTGAAAGAACAATGGAGATCTCCTAACTCTCACGTGTCATGCAAGTCAACGAGAGACGGACAATTTTAAAGTATTGGACCTCTTACACTTTACAATTATTTGCTAAAAAGTGCAGTTCATGACAGATGGCTTGTTTGCTAGCCAAGCTGCAATGTGTAATTAAATATCCACAGTTAGAGATTTAAGATGAAATATTAACGTCTCTACTTCAGAGTTCTTGCAAATAAATAGCACTCAACATGCAACACAGTCACCTCATGAGGCCAGCAGTTGGCCTTCACTGATGAGGAGTCAACACAAAGACACAGAAAGTAAACCAGTTTACGTGAATATTTCACGGGCACAGTTTAATCTCTGCTGGGGCTAACTTTCATTGGGACTGCAATTAAATCCTCTCAATCAGAGAGGATTCTTGTGGAAGCATGTTCAGCGCTAGATCACCATTCCTAATATGGTCCACCCAGGCTTTGTATGTCTTGGACCTAATTTCTTGAGCAGCTTGCTTACACTATCTGAAACTGGGGAAAACCACTGATCAGATGGGTTCCACACATTCAGGTTTCTGCAGTTGCAGCTCCCTCCTCTGTCGCCGCAACCTCACCTTCAAGGGGAAAAGGAACTTAAAGGTACATAGGGAAACTGTTGCTTAAAAGTCAGGATGGTAGATCTGAGAGATGAGTCCACTCCTTCATTTGTAATTGTGAACCAAAGCTGAGCTATTAATATTTAAAGCAAAATTCTTCTTTGAAGATGCCAAGTAGAGTTTAATTCTCATGTCTTTAGGACAGAGCAAATTTTTGATAGCACTGCAATACAGTGCAAATAAAGTCAGAGTCTCACTTAGTAGCAAGGGGAAAACTGTATATCAGATACCAGGGTGCTGGTTTTAAAGAGATCAGTCTAAGTTTGCTGTGGGTGAAAACTCCCACCCCAGCTGGACAGCATGGGATGCAGTTAACAGGAAGTGTTTCTCAGCACCCTTGTTAAGAGGACTTTATTTACAAATATTGCACAGAAACAATAACTTGTCAATTCAAACACTGAAGTATACCAAAACTGCTTCTTTTATACACAAGTGAAAAAGTCAATTCTCCTTTGGAGATCAAACATGAGTTCTCTGGGACACTGCCAGAAGGGCCTTGCACAAAGTAAACCTGATTACTGTTGGATATTGGGTTTCATTTATCTTTCATTTAACACTGGGCATTCATTAACAAACAGAAGTCCTCATTTGATATCCTGGGAGATCAGATTAGAAAGCAAATGAGATGAACTGAATCCCAGAGAGAGAGAAGTGTCAGCATGCTTTCCCTTTGCTGCTTGCAACATGATGAAATTTGAATGGCAAGCAGTGCCACCAATATATTTTGAACAACTATTAAACACAGAAGCTATAATCTTTTAATTAGTTTCCTCACAGAAAAATGGAGCAAGCAATGTTCAGCACCACTCTGTATCTGGCAGATGGGTTTACCATTCAAGATAATGAAAAAAAAATTAATTTTCACTGTGCCTACCCACTGTATATGAGGCTCAATCCTGAAACCGCTATCTATCCTATTATAAGGTGCAAGATTACATATTAATGAAAACATGTGCCATCTCGGCAAGTGATGTTCTCATTTCTATTCCAGCCACTCTCAGATGTTGTGTCAAGACAAGGGGCCAAGCGTAGACTCACATACCATACTGTGACACATGACAAGAGTTGCAAATCGACTTTATAAAGCATCTGGTAAAAACTGGCCTGAAAGGCAAGTCTTCCTGTGGTCAAGCCTTGTTACTGGCTGGACTGGCTTCCTCCAACCCTCAACCCATGGTAGGATGTGTCCCCCGTGCCAGGCAAGTGGCCTTGCACATTGTCTCATTTTTCCTCTGACCCAGGTCAGTTCCAGAATATTTTCTTGCAACAAAAAATTACAGGGGTTTTAACCAGATTCCAGTAACTCACCACCAACTCACTTCCCCTATCGTGACAACTTGTGTCAGTTTAATAAACAAAACTCATAACACTCTCTGTAGTGCCTCCTCAACTGTCACAAGCAGAACTGAGGCCTAAACATCTGAAACAGTATCACTTCCTCAGGCTTTGCTAAGTCAAATGTTACTTTTTTTTATTTTAGTCTAAACATTAAGTGAATCTGTTTCATTTTAAAGAGTATATAATTTTAACTGTGCTCAGACATTCTAAATCCATGCAAAAAAAAATAAAAATCAATGTGTCTTAGTCAAATTCGTTCCTGTAAACGAATACCAACATTTTGAATGCACCAACATCACCGGGTTTTAATCATATGAAAAATGTCCCCATGCACCTAAATAAGCCCTATTAATTAAGATCGACAGGACTAAGTAACATGATATCAATGTGCATCAACTGCTGAGCTGGTCTAATCAGCCATGTCGAGATGGTTTGGTTATCAATATGGAGCAGCGGAAGCAACAGTCCTAGCTAGGAATATTACTTATAAAAAAACCTCACAAACAAAATGCGAAGCATAGCGAAGTTTAATACAAAAAAGGGGGTAAACCTGAACCACCCCCAAGAAATGCTGACTTGTTTTTTACTAAATGGCAGCCTATTTTGCCTTAAAATACAAGCTTTGAGCACCTTGCAGATAGCAATTCATCTCATTAAGTTCTTTTCTTAAATCCTGGGGAAGAAAAACTTGGTTCAGAATTGACAATCATTCATAAACGCTCAGATGCACAGGAAAAATAATCAATCCTAAAGAGAAATGCAATAATTCTTTTCGTCTTTACAACAGCTTCATCCTAGCTTAACTCCCCTGGAATTACTCTCAGCTGGCATCAGCATAATAACAGAAACAGAACCACAATACATTAAAAGAGATTAATGCAAATGCACAACAAATGCATTGACTGATCAAAAAACTCTGATGAGCGGAAGTGGCATAATTGGTATAAATCAAAAGGTCTGGCTTGCAGGTCAGAAGTTTGGTTTTGGTAGAAATATATGCTATATGCTTGAAGACTGATGTGATGGCCAGAGGGAGGTGTCTAAATCCAGCATTTCAGGCATTCAATTCAAAGACTTGGATTGTCAAACTTCACATGTTAGGAAGCCTTTAACTCTGTCGTGCCTTTCTCACACTCACTCCTGATATCAGAGATAGGGGAGTTTGCTCCAAGGCCACAATGATTTCATACAGAAATATTAATGAAATGGAACAATTCACACTTTAATAAAAACATACCATTGAGTTAACTCAAGTGGAGTTTGGCTGATAGAAATTACTCAGATCAGATATTTGAAAACCATGCTTGGTATAATCAACTGTGAGAGGGGAAGGAGGTTGCATTCATTTCAACTTTGATTTAGAAAATGTTTTAAACCCATCTGTCCCCTGGGCTTGTGGCCACACTGTTGCATCTGTGCATCAAGAGTCCCACACAAGCTGACAGTCATTCACTGAAGTTCGCTTCCAATTCAAAGGGCTTCCAGGTGGATTTCACTGCTCACATTTCATACTTGATTCACTACATTTATGAACTACTGGGACTGAAATGCCAAGCAAAATTCAGCTTTTTCATTAGTCTCAGAGGCAGCTGCTGTTTCTCGTGGCACAGTACTGGACCAAAAGGAACACGCATTGCCCAATGTGCCCTTAGTTTCCAGTTTCTGAGAATCACCTTTGGAAATATTTGCTTTATGTAAAACATTGACAGAATGTAAGCCATGCCAGCCCTGCTGCCCACGCCTCTTGCTGCTCAACAAACATGCAGTGGTTGCCTTTTCACCAGAGCCTGACAGCCACGCTGCACTGGGTCCTGGGTGGGGAATTTACTGAATGAACAGAGACCCTCACCATTCGCACACTAGATCTGTATCAGCAGTTACGTACACCACACAGTGGACACAAACAACTAAAGAATCATTTCATCCCTCTCCCCAGCAAGTAACACCTTGTTGCATTTCATTCAAGCTCTCCTGGGCAAATGCATGTTACCAACAACTGCAACCAGTGAATAATAAATATTAATAAAGCGCTTAATTGGAATCTTATTGAAAAGCACTTTCACCAGCACAGCTGGCAAGAGCCCCTTTGAACAAATGCTGTCTGCTTGCCAAGTACAACATAGGTAGAATCATAATTAGTCAGCAGAGGCTAAGGACTGTACATGTGTAAACATCACTGCTGAAGCCTGAGCTTTTCAAAGCATGTATTTAATAGACTGAAATAATTTGGGAATTTTGCCTAAATTTCCCTTCTCTGGCCTTGTCATTCTTCAGCAGGTGCTAGATATTTCTTAGCACACACATTACATGCTAACAGGCTCAGATACCACTCCTGAGCTAAACCAGCACCCTGGAAAAGCATTCCCTCCAGCCTCTACATCCCAGGTCACATCATCTACGGTTGTCAGAAAAATAGCTCTTTACAAACAGTAATGGATGAAAGGGGTCATAAATACTGGTTAACTACCATTTCCCTTTACTTAGTTTGACACTGATGGGTCTCTGCCTGCCTCACTTTCTTTTCCTCCAAACCATTGCTCTTTGCTAAATCAGGAAAAAATCCACCTTCTTCCACCATGCCCTTATCCTTTTGTTAAATAACAATTTGCCAAAGTCTAGTAACTTCAACAGACCAAGGCACTTGCCCGGAAATCACATTTGCTTGGAAGACTCCAAACACATTGCAAAAATCTGTATCACTGTTTTACACTGGCTGCACAGCGCCAAGTGCCTCTAGGAATACTTAGTTTATGGGTGGCAATTACAGCCTTTATAAGAGCTAAGTATGGGATTTAACAACATTCCCACTGGCATTAAATACCTGCCTCTAGTCTAAACTATTTTTGTTCTAGTCCTTAATAATTTCCCATGTAATCCTTTATTAAGGCTCACTGAAAGAAGAGACTGGACACTTTTTATTGTGCACTTCATGAACAATCTTTGCTGTAATGTATTTTCCCACTTGAAACCCTTGCACTAAGATGCTGTTCAGCATAAGAATTCTTCGGACGATTTCCTCAGAGAGCACATTGATGTGGAAATGTGAAGGATGCGTTCCCTCAGCAATCAGAGGACTTCATACAGGACAAGGAAGATGGTCTTCTATTGAACAGTCATTGTTGAAAGCGAACCATAATTTGTGATACAAGAAAAGAACACCAATTTGGATAAACGAATGCCTTCGTTTCGAGATTAATGTCATTTTGCAACCCAAAATCTTCTGTTCCAACTGACAAATTCTCATTTATATTGTAAGCACGCAAATTCTTCTACAACCTTGTTCCTAGTAATTTATCCAAGCCTAGTACAACAACATATTTCAATCATAAGGTCAGAGATGAGAAATAAGGCCATATTACTTAGGAAAAAAAAAATCCCAGAATGGTAAACAACAGGAACATAAGGCAACCATTCTGCACAAGATTTAGAAGTGTCAGAAAAGCCACCCAGGCACAGTATAAGGGGATAAGCTGGCAAGTAAAAAGGCAACAAGAATAAGCCAAGCTTCCCAGGAATCCAGTACCACTAATTTCTTCATTAGCAATGCCCACAGCACATCTCTGTCTGTTCTGTTGATGCCACCTGCTGGTAAATCGAAAGATCTTATTCTTGGTGTTGCCTCCTTAGAGAAGTTACTGACCATGGGGACAGAACATGGAGCACCAATAAGGCCAAAGAACATCATATTTGGGAGAGATAAGATCTCAAGGGCAATGTCTATGGGGACCCTTATGATCACAGATCCATCCATGTACCCTCATGAAACAGAACAGTTGAATGAAGATGTACTAGATCCCTCATACCTGTACGTAACACACTCACCAAGCTCCAGGGTCGCTAGAAAGATCATCAAATTTCTGAAATCAAGAAAAACGCTCAACCTAGAAAGTTAAAGATGAAAATATTTCGACCTCCGTCTAAAGCCTTACTATGTCAAAGTCATCATTGTATGTCAATGCATAAAATTACAGCAATGTCTTTTTCAAGAATGTCTAAATATTTTGACGAATTCTACAAATTTGAAAAAATGCATCAAAATGTGTTATATGAGACATACCAACTGATTCTAACATCGGCTGAATTGAACTCCTCACATGAAAACACAGCTCTACAACAGAGCTACCAGGTTAATATGCACTGAGGTGCTGCAAACACAGCATTGCTATGTCTATCATGAGACCAGATTGCAATTTAAAGAATATCTCCCTGGAAATACAATGACATGGGTTAGTGATGTTTACAGAAAAGAAAGAGTTCAGCCACCTATACTGAGCCACAGTCCTGACAAAAATTCACAGCAAGGGTAATATCCCAAGATAGCTTCCTGATCCTACTAAGCCAGCCATTATGCATGGTCTTGATTTTTGCTTTTTTTTGCACTGCCTTATTCCTCCAAGATGTTCCTATTTTGGATGACTTCCAAGATCTGCCCAGTTCTTCTTTACTGTATCTTCATTACCATTGTTTCCTCTAATACTTTTTTAGCATCCTGGCTCTAGTTTCTTCAATTCTCTCTATTCATACAGATCACTCAAGACTTTATCCTCTCCTTTCTTTCTGGGGCTAAAACTGTTGCCTCTGAAGGACTACACACTAGTGCTTTCAGAAAGGTGATCTTTAGAGACAGTGATGTACTGATGCAAGAGTAGAGTATGTTACAGGTGACCAACGACCACTGCTGAACAAAAAGAACTCTTTGTAGGTAGAGAAAAATCAAATCCAGGCAGCAAAGTAACAGTTGATTTTTGATCTCTCTGCACTTTACAAAACATAAGAATTTGTTCCCAATCGATTAACCGATTGACTGAAGGTGTTGAAATACCATCTGCATTTGGTATCAGGCTGGGGACTTCCCATTGCCACCCCTGTCATTTTAACATCACGCTCAAAAGCATTTACACATTTGTCAAGGAGGCTGACACACAGTCATTCTACCATCAGCATAATTCAACAAGTATTTGAATCAACAGTTGCTTGAACTGATTGAAATAAAACCTTTACAAGTTTACATAGACACTATTAAGCCTGTTGTATGTCCACTGCTGTATTTTCCTTAGCTTCACTATGACAGTTTCTCATGCATTTCACTTTCTGGCCACCACAGCCTCTGTACCACTGCTGTAGAATTGCATGGAATTCCTGTCCAAGCCAATTCCAAGAGAATTTTAAAGCATGGAAAAGCATCTTCAGAGTCTTGTATTTTGTGAGATCTGCATTTTGTAATTAAAAGAAATGGAGACCTTTTTTAAGCAGTAATTTCAAAATCCTCTAAAAATACAGTCAAATGAAAAGCAACACGACATAGTAAAATATGAACTATGACAAAAAATGACTGAAAGTATATGCGAAATGCTATGCATTCAAAATATTAACTATTCCTTCTAATAGCTGTATTTTCAATGACATACCATTTCAGTGACCCTCTGAGCAGAGGCAGTACCTTTCTATCAAGCTCAAACGAGTAATGCTTCTGATTTGGAGGGTACGCATCACCACTCTGCAGACTGCAATATTAGCTTTGTTATTTATAAGCACCTTTTTGCATGTGGCTAACATTGCTAAGGAAGCTCCAAGAACTGAGTTTCTTTAAAAGATAGATATTTTTACAGTGGATCGCAACCCACATTTCGTGAAGAATTCCTCTAGATTTTCTCACTCCCTCAGAAAGTTGGAAGTAAAAACTAAGGTTGGTGGAGAGTGAAATGTGGCACAGCCATTCATGGTAATGAACCGCCTGGCTTTTCATGGCTGCATTTACATTTCTGCCCCTGACCACAACACCAGTCCTCAGCACACACCTGCAATGCCTACGCCTGATAAAAATCAGCAGAGTGTTATTTCCTATCACAAGTCAATAGACATGACATGGGTTCCCCTCACGCTGAAAAATATTTTTATGGGTATATGGTACCTTTATGTACTTACAGGCACTAAGTGGTGAGCTCTCTATACATTACTGGATCACTCATTTACTCATTTCTGAGCTACCTCTGTTATACAAATATGATGCGCTCCTGCATAAGACTTCTTGGAGTTTTCAGGAGCAGCAGGGTTCCTGCTGCCATCCTTTTGCATTCTCATTGACTTGTTGATTTTAATATTCTGGTTGCAAAAGAGCTTTGACGACAACAGCAACATGCCCTTCAACTAATGGAGCTAAGCTGACTGATACACATTGAGTATCAAATCTTTAAAGTTAATTTGACTGATACTGTTCTAATTTTCATTTGCTCATGAACATGACTGGCCACTAAACATACTCAACTAAAAGTTGCTCAAGTTGCTGCATTGGACCAACTCTTCCAATTTCTCTAGTACACTTTTGACTAAAGAAACTGGTTTTCTTCTCCCTTCCCCTCTCTCTGAGGTGGCAAGAGGGGAAAAGGATGTGTTACAGTTTTACACTTGCTCTCTGTCATGGAAATGAGGGAGGCAGTTTGTGTTTTCCCTGCACAAATCAGCTTTTTCTGTACACAAACACCTCTAATTACCTTCTCTTCATGTCTGAATATCAGAAAAATTATCTATATTTAGCAGACTGAATATAACATTAGGAGTAGGATAAGGCTTCAGAGCAAGACACAATGAACATCTCATTCCAGAGAATCCAGCGTTTCTCAAAGCTTAAGGCTATCAATCCCTTTGCTTATAGAGAGAAGAGAATGACTTTGATTGAAATTTCTGCCATCCTTTCAATCTTATGGGTTCTCAGCAGGACTTTTTTAGAGGACAACATGAAAGCCTTGTGTTCTGTGCACATTATTCCTTCTGCAGATACTACTTTTCTACATATACTACACTATACCCAAACAGATAACAAATGACACAATCTCTTATGTTGATCATGTTGTATCCCTCCTTCCCTCCCCTGTTCTTCTAGTGTCACAAAAAATACGGAAGGAAGGGCAGAGTGCAAGAAAGGCGAGGGAGATTTGTGAAATGAAGAGATACCATGGGACTGGTGGGAGAGCAAGTCACTGACTAAATATGGGACTCCCAAAGGAAGAAAGCCTAAAAATGGTAAGTAGGACAGACCAAGAAAAGATCATGAGAGGAGACACATATAAGCATGAAGAATTGAAGAAGAACTAGTTTTATAAGAGGGGAGAAGCTCTGCTGCTGACTACTGCTACTGCATATAGACAGCCGTATTGTACCTGAGACACCTCATATGCTGAAGACCAACTATCAGTGCGAGTCTACCCATCCCATTTCTGAGAAGAGCCTTTGGATTCCACAATGGAATTATTTGGGTTTGATTTACAAAGCCTCTACTTTAGGGAAAGACTTTCAGTGCAGTTTTATTGAATCCCAGAAGAATGCTGGACAGTGGTGAACGTTCCAGCTAAACCTAAAGTAAGAACTGTCAATACGATATAAAACCAGTTCCCTGAAATTTTTCTGATCATGAGGTTTCCATTGAAGTTGCGCAGTATGCACTGTGGCTATGTTGCTCCAGGCTGTGCTACGTTATTTTTCCAAGTACATTAGTTACCATGTTGTCAGGAAAAAGACCAAATAGACAGATTAGGACATCCCATGATGGCACTCAACCCATCTCAAGCCATGACAGGTAAAATGCAAATTTTAGGAGTGGGAGAACAGCCCTCATTCACATTCTAGAAGACACCAACGAGTGAGTTTTAGTTAGAAGTACTGTAATTATCCACTTTGCAATAGAGAATTATCAGTGTTTCTAATTGAAGACAGGTAACGTTTGCATCAAAATTAGACATGTTGCACAGCCATGTAGGTTCAGAGTATACCAAAAACATTTGACCTCTAGCCAGCTATACCAAAAGCAGAGGTACAGACCTAAATGGAGAGGATCATACCCCTTATAAAACTTATTTCACTCAGGGGACTAGCACACATATATTAATTTGTGTGACGTAACTAGTATCAACAAGAAGAGTTTGCCAGGCTAGTTGCCATCAAGCATTTTCTAGTAAAAAGATCTAGACACTCTTCAAAGATCACCAGATACATAACTTAAGATTCAACCACATGGGTCAAGCCTATTTCAACATGTTTATTGAGCATCCCTTTAAGGAATAGAGCCTCTGGGAACTGTCAGAGCAAGCTTTTCACCTTAATCCCCTTCACAATAGTTTCTACGGTCTCGAGCCAGCCTGCTTTCTGTGACACTCTTCACCAGATGACCTTTAGCTTGGCCTGGTGGCCAGCCATCACCCAGGCAGAGAAAACCCAGGCAATCCCTTTCCTAGCAATCCCAAATTTCAGAGGCATGAGTGAAAGCAACTATGCCAGGGAATGATCTGTGCAACCGTCAACATAAAAGTTATGCAGTGAATTACTTGATGAGAACCAGAGCTGCACTTTCTAATCAACAATTTGTTCTTCATTCTCTGACTAGCCTGTCCTCAGGGCTAATCACTTTGGTGGTTTTATACCCAGAATGAACCTGCCCTTGTGTGCTTATGGCCATTCCTTCAGTTCCTATGTAATTTCTCTCCTTGCTTCAGTGCAGCAATAGGAAAAGACAACGATTGCTTCAAGACAGCGGCAGAGCAAGGTAATAGTGAGCAGTGATGAAGGAATGTGGATGGGAGGTGTTACCATGGCAACAGGGGGACAGAGAGCTTTCCAGGTTTGGGAAAGCAAGCGAGTTTTTCACTACACTCAAAATGCCCAGCTTTGGTTCTACCCCAAGCTCTGAGCAGCCCTTGTGACTTTGAGGTCGGGGGCAAGTGTTAAAACAGCATCTGGCCCCAGGAAGCTGTTGTATCATGGCAAGGGGTAAACGATAAGGGGCAGCTGAACAAATAAAGAAATTAAAACTGGTGTTCAGGGTCAACATCTTCAGCATGCATTCATGCTACTGAATTCTGCAGTGTGTCCATTAAATCCATTATGCTTCAGAAGAACTTAAAATCTCATTCCTATTCTTTTCTGAAACAAAATCTTTAATATCACATTCCCAAGCACCGATTGTATTTGCCGTATATATGTCATGTAGGCACTGTACAGTAAGTATTTCCTCATCAAAACTGACTCCAAGAAGCAAGAGCAGTACATGACTACAGCCATGGAAGAATCACATTAAAAGCAAGGAATACAATAGGTCTGTGACTAATTAAGAACATCTATTAATGGTCCTTTAACAGTAATAGCTTTGCCCCTTTTGGTTGGTACAGGTTTTTCTGAAGAACAGTATAGGGTGTGGCACATGCAGAGAAGCTACACACATGCAATTATGGCACAGTATAGTTTGAGTACAAGGTATTCTCTATCTTTAACAGATATAACAATTATATATGTTACTCACAGCAGCTATCATTTATATTAACTGTTGCTCCTAAAGAGCCCAGCATAAGCATAGAGAATGCCAAAATTAGAACCCCATTTTCCCCACTAAAGTTACCAAAAGATCAAACAGAGTGGCTGACCAGCTAGTGTGGCTGTACTATAAAAGGGAGCACCAATTTTTATTTAAAAGTATAAAGAAACAGCAAGAAGGCTGCAATGCTTTTACGAGTTAAGATGAAAAACTCACTGCGAGGGTGAGTGTATGTGTGTGCTTAAATATAAAGAAGCTGTTAGCCTAAAGGATGAACAACGTGAACTCTGCAAGTTGGCAGAAGATTTACAGAGAGGCAAAGCTGCCAATTTACAGAGATCACCTCCTGGGGCATGCAGTCTGCAGCAGTTATAATTTCTGAACGAGACTGTGGGAGTGCTATTAGAGGGAAGTGTCATCTGGAGTAAAGGAACAAAATGCAAGAAATTATATTTGAATATGTAGGTCTGCTGATGGTAGATGTCTCTGCTGGTCAATACAAATACATTTTGGAGGAAATAATGGTAGTTCTAATGTCAAAGTAAAGGCTGATAATAACAGCAAGAAGATGCAAATCTTTCACCTTCTGAGGGGCATGATACAGCTGACAGTGATATATGATATAATCCCTCCCCCTACTGCTTAGGGAAGCTGAGCATGACGGATAATTTCACACTGTTTTTTTGGAGTAAATTCACCTGGTGAGCCATGAAGACTCTTGTTGAGGTCACAGCAGTTTTTGCAGAGTATCATGCCACATTTGCACTTTGCAATTTGTTTCTGACGCCCTCCTCAACCAGACTTCAGCAGCACACAGAATACAGTCCAAATCACTTTTAAAATATGAAACAATGACCTCAGAGTAGGAGGCTCATGCTATCAACCCACCTTCAGTAGTGCTCAGTGAGGCATGCAGGCTGCTGATCATATCAAATGGAAGCCTACAGATACAGCTATGCTATTCCAATCCAAACATGGCCTGCCTCTGGCCCACAACTCACCTAGGGCAGGAAAAAACAAATCCCTCCAAATCTGTACTTCACACTTGTGGGATGGGGAGCATTAAAGGACTGAATTGATCCCTTCACCCACTGACAGTGAATACAGCTGTGATCTTCAGGTTTTTTTAGGTGCAAAGGATGCTCCCTCCAAGCTGTCCCTTAAACAAACACAGCAAATGCCTCCTTACCTACCTGTTTTGTTTGCCCCCTCAGCTGCTCTCGACTGTGCAAAGCCTGTGATGCAGTCTGCAGGTCTTTGGAGCAAACTCTATAGATGCAAGTGCCCTATTAATTAACATCACGTACCCAGAGAAGCTCTGTTATCAGAGGCACACAGTATCTTCCCAGGCAACTTATATATCAGACTACTGCAGGCTCTGAGAACAGATTTATGTTTAACCTCTCATTTCCCATATCTGGCCTTTGATATATTCCACTTGCTGGTAAATGTGTAACACAGCCAGGGGAATGGCCACTGTTGGCTTCAGTCAAATATGCAGAAAAAAGTCTGATGTTTCCCGAGAGGACACAACATCATCCACATGATCTAAGGTGGGGGAAAATCTGGAATGTGCCTCAGTCAGATGGTACAGAGACACTTCTACGTGAGCCTAGATGTGCCTCTGGAAAAATGAGAGGGCACAAGCACAGCAGCTGTAGGCAAACGGATATGATCAGTAGCTTTGTGTTTCCCACTTAAACCCCAGAGAGCCATTTTCTGGCTCTGTATTAACTCCCAGGAAGACTGAAATTACGTGGATTGAACTGTTACAAGCAGCCTTAACAGAACTAACTCCCGTCATACCTCAAAAGACGACTTTCTTAGACAAGCAGAGGGATCCTCACCCCTTCCTGTATCACCTCAAATGGTAATCCTACAATTTAACAGATGATAGCACTTGCAGAAGCAGCTGCTTTCACTTATAAAATGGTCCCTGACAGTTCCTGCACTCTCATTAAGAGCATGTTTATATTCACAGTGGGGTAGGTACCTCCTAAACTGTCAGGTTAACACACTATCAGACCTTTCTAAATCAAGATTTCACTTTTCCGTATTCAAATCTCAGTCCCAAAGGGGATTTTCTATTACCAGCCTGTTAACAGTGGTCTAGATCAAAATAATGTGGTGACTGCAGGCAGATGGTCTGGCAGGAGGATTTCAATCAGCATACCCAGCAGTTCTGTGGAGCGAGAAGTTCACTTACACATTGCAATCACAGGAGGGAATGTTACTGCGCTGTCTAAATACATGCATTTTGGGCAGGATACAGGTGAAGTAACATTGGCTGAGATCAAGAACAAAACAAAACACTATAGATTAGCGTTTGCCAATAACAGTATTAGTATCGGTTTATCTCCAGCCCTATTACACCTAGGGCACATCTACACCGCAAATCAAGTACACTGCAGTGATGTCTGAACAAGTAGCCACCACCCAAGGGGCAAAACCAGAAGCCAAACAGCAGTATTAGCTAGGCCTGAAATTATTAAGCCTTGCCGATTGCAGCTGATTTTAACCACACAAGTACAAGGGGACATGGCACCACAATCCACCTTGACTCCTCCACATTTTAAGCCACTATGAGTTAGCCTCGTTTGCAAGGTGGGGGCTGCTGATCTATTGCTTCCTCAGTTCTCCAAGCTAGACTTCTAGGCAGCACTGCAGTGGTCAACAGGCTTCCCAGAATGCAAGAACTGTTCCTGCCAAAGGCTTCCCTGCAGCAAGACCATGCTGAGGATTAAATGTTTGCTAGACTTTATCCCTACAGCTTAGAGTTGATGTCTCCAGGATGTCACTGCATGTTACTGCTGGTATAGACTTTCCTCCCATTTAGGATCACTGGACCAAAGATGCCCTTGTAACGTCTATGCTGCAGAAGAAGCCCTACAACAACTGACAACTGTCTTCAGCACAGCAAGGTGGGGAAGCAGTTTCTTTACAGTTTGGAAAATGTCCAAGAAGCAAACTCCTAGGGAGCCCTTGGGGACTACAAGGTGTTACAGTGGCAAAATGCAAGCAGAATGCAGAAGTTTTAGATGAGGGATTATGGCAAGGGCAGGGAAGCAGGACAGAGGTCAGGAAAGCATTTTCTGGAGACCGGTTTGCAGGACAAAGGACGGACAGACGGATGGAAGTGGGGAAAAGTTCATGAGCTCTAGTTCTGAACCTGAGCTCCATTCCTAACTTCAATCCACATGGCAATTATGAACACTGACCACAAGGCACCAGGAGACTCTATCTTCCAGGTAACAACCTGATCGAGCCATTGCCTAAGGTGAGTTGGAAGTCTGAATAGCTTGGACCTGACCAAACAGATGTTTCCCAGTTACTTCAATAACTTTTAGGCCAGGATGAAAAAGAAAGGAGAACTGTTTCTCACTTATCCAGGCTACTACTACTGAGCCACAGTTTCAAGCAAAACTAGTGATGTTGAATACATTTCTTAAATACCTCACTATCTGTTCCAAATGATACCATAACAGCAAATCAAAGTAAAATATGAACTACAGCTGACAAGCTCTTTCATACAACTATCACCTATGTCTTCCTTCAGAAAAAGAAACAAACACCAACATTTCTGTCTGGGGGAAAAATACAATGAAGTGAAAGGAACCAAACAGAACAGATACAGGCAAACTCTGCCATACACTCTTCCAGACATTTAGGGCTTAACATGGAACAAATACTTTACTGAAAGCAGAACCACAAATCGTGAATTTCTTAATTTTCTTTCAATTTTTCTTAAAATACTATCAATCACACCTCAGTGGACAAACACACTGCTAACAGATTCACCTTGCCACAGGGATCATCTCCATCTTGAGCCAACAGAGGTGAGCAAATGTTTTGCTTTTGCAGTTCTTTGGAAAATCCTGTAGATCTACTGGGAAATGAAAATTCGCAGTGCAGGGATCCCTCAAGCCATAAGCAAGCAGAAAAACCTCAGCAGAAGGGGCTCACTCTGGGCTTTTTCACACCAAGTGCTGCAGCAACACTTTCAGGGCTGCACAACAGAAGTTTGGGCCAAGCAACTGAAATGCCCTATGGTCCAGATTCCATCTTGTTCAGTTAACACAAAGATCAGGCCAGCAGACAGATGCACTTTCTGTCTCATGGTCTTCAACCCACTCTAATATTCTGGGAACTCTAGGCCTCAGGAAAAAGCAGAAATTATTCAATTTAAGAGTGTGATGTCGAGTCTTTGCTGGCCCATAGGCAGTAGTACTAGCCAGTAAGTGATGAACTGTTGCTGCCAGTAACAACATGCCTTCTCTTCCTTTTAACCAGCAGCTTCCTACAGCCACAGGCAGTGGCTGACAACAGGAGACTGGGAAAACACTTGGGCAGGAGCTGAAAGGAAGACTGGGGCTATGTTTGGTGCAAGCCTATTGACATGTCTTCTCCTCCTGGGCTGATCCAACAACAAAAACATACACCTAAAGTGTTTTGGTTCATATCTGGGAGTCAAAGGCAGGAAGGTTAAAGTTAATATTTGCTCTGAACCACAACTGCACCTTATTACTGATGCAGAATACCTTTACAGGGTAATCTTGAGAAGGCTGCAAGTAGTTCTTTTATACACCACTAAGTTAAGGAAGAGGATCATCTGTAACAGAGTCAGCCAGGGACAGAGTATTTTTCATGAAGCAGTTATGAAAAATGCACTGTGGCTTGGGAGGAAAAAACCCCTCCAGAAGCATGAAACTATATTCCAGCTCCTACTACCTTTCCTGCTTCATTCCAAAGGCACACACCATCCAGGCTGGCAGTCCTTCCCCCTTCCACCATTAGATAAGCCTCCAGGTAAGAAGACACAACAGTACAACAGAGAAGCAGAGTATCAGAATTGATTCCTCCCAGCCTTCAAGCTGACTTCTTGACTTTGCTTTATTCAGTTACTGCCTATGATTATTACAGCACAGTTACAATGTGTATTCTCTTTTGATCTAAATTTCTCTACATAATGATGAATTTAGGCTACTTGATGGGGGAAGAAAAAAAGAACAGCAGCCAATAATTTTATTCTTACAGAAGAATCTATTTGCAGGAGAAAAGAGCTGGTAAATTGCTGCCACTTTACTGCTTTGTTTGAATAATTTTCTGTAGGAGAATTTTAAATGCCTTGTGTATCAGGAAGGGGCAGCTGCTCCTTTTTCCAGATGGGTATTATGGTACAAGGCACTGATACAATTTGGAATATGGACTATTGACTGTTGTGAAATGATGCTGAAAATGATGCAATCAATTTAATTCTCTAATGGCCTAAGGAAAGGAGGGGAAACTTTCTGGGCATTGTTTGACCTGCCTTATGAGAGGCTGAAAATCCTGTTCTGAGTAATCAGAAGATGGATCTCATTTTATACAACTTTTTGATTCAGCAGCTGAAGGAAGAAGAACTGAATCTCAATTTATAATTCTAGTTCCTTCCACTATTACTCAAAATGAATGAAGACAACAGCTTTCGTTCCAAAACCCAAAGTGCTTCAAGCCTTTAGATGACCTACAAAAAAACTGCAAGATAGTCTGACTATAGTCATCAAAACTCTTCTGGTTCAATTGGATCTTGTAAAAGTCTGCTATTTTATCAAATATTTTGTGGCGATTAATTAGTTTGAACTTTTCTTTAAAAAAATAGAGAGAGCAAGATGGCTGTATCGTAGGATGAAGGGAGACATCAGTTCAATTCCCTGTTCTGACCAAATCAGGGATATCTGGAAAAGTGACCTAAGCACATAAACTCTGTTTGCGAGTTAGAGAGCATGTGCATCTTAGCGCCCCACACAAAACTGGACTTTCATCCTGAAAATAAAAGTTACAGCAATTCCACATTCACATAAAAAAAGCATTCATGTTGCTCCACAGCAGAATTAACATGTGTTTCAAAACCTGAAAAGCTGCTGAAATTGGAATTGCTATCTTTTCATCACTAAAATATTGACATCAAAAAATAGGGAAATTGTCACATCCTCTTGATCAATACAGGTTGCTTCAGAGAGTGTGTATGCTACTGAAACAATATTTTCTCTTGCATCATTCTGTATAGTAGAAGCCAAAGATCATGCTCCTCCTCTTTTTTTTTTTTTAATAAAATGAAGAATTTTTTTTAAACAAACAGGAAAACTACAAAAGATAGTTTTACCTCACATCCATGAATTGAGGTTCCACGGGCACATTCAAAATAAATAACATTTAAACAACCCAGCCCTAAGTTCAGAGCATAGTCTGATGCTCTATATCTGAAGAGCTCCCATGCCGGTGCAAGGTCTCTCCTGAACCACACCTTGGGATGGCCATGGTATTTCTCTCCATTTGTGTCATGAATTATCACTTTGTAACAGCCTTCTGACCCTAGACACATTAACCTGAGCTGCTCTCAACCACAGCAAGGTTCACAGAGCAATTCAAATCCAAAGTTTGTTTGCCAGCATTAGCTTGGTGCTGTCTACAAAGGACAGCTTGGCTACAAAGGTATGGGATTAGGATTCATGAGATCTGTTTTCAAATCTTAGTTCCACTACAAGTTTCCTGAGCAGGTCATTTAATTTCATGAGAGCTTTCACCTACTCTAAGCATACTGTAAATTATCCAAGAGCAGGACCACCTAACACTGTGCACCTGTGCGAGCTGCCAGAGAACGGGGAAAGAGTCAGAGCTGGACTCTGGTGCAATACTGGTTACAAACATTAGGATACAAATCAAGCCCCTCCCAGCCAGCGCACCTTGACTGGGCATTTCTCCCACTGTTTCACTGGTAGTGATAGGCTGAACATGCAGTGAGATGCCCCGAACAAAGAGTCAGGCTTGCAGGTTTAGGAACTTGCTTTTTGCATGAGGACGCGGAAGGAAAGTGTCCTGGATGTGACACAACCTTGCTGGTTCAGCCTGCCTCCCCTGTATCCACTGCATACTCCCTTTATAACGAGCCTTCAGGATAAACAATGCCTCAACATTTTTGATTAAATGCTTTTCAAGCTCTTAAAGTCCCTAGCAAGCGAGTTAGCTTGGTCTGTGATATTGCATTATACAACAAGAATGATTGATTGAAACAAACCTTTTCCCCTTTCACTCCACAGCTATTTCCACAAGTATTTTGATTCTGGCAAGAAGTATGACATTATTGATTTGCACTGCACTGCTTGGTCTGGAGCCTCATCTGCAAAAGCATTATTCTTTATTGCTTCAATAATTTCACTGAGTGCAGAGAACTCCATTGTATTTTTTTTTACTTAGCGTTTAGTGATTCTTTAAATTTTTTATGTGCTCTGGAGCTGAATATCAGCCATTTGCAGAAATGCACTGGAAGGTAACTAGAAATTCAGATGTCTCCATAGACATTGTACTACTACTCTTGCTGATCCAAAGTTCCCCACAGAGGTTTTGCTTGGTCTGAGACACTGATGGCACAGTGCATCTATGCAAGATTTAAAGTGATAAGGAGGACTGGGCAGGGGAGAGAAACTGATTCTGAACTCAGGACAGCACCAATTTCTGTGCTTAAATGGTGCCTGGTCAGTGGAAATAAAAGTAGTGCTTGATGCCTGCGCCAGACCCACAGCAGATCCTAGCAATGGGTCTTTGAAAGCACCTTCATTTTCCTTCCAAAGCCTTCCATTCATGGTGCTGAATGCACACCAAACTCCAGACCACCAGAAGATCCAAGGGCGCCTTGAGTGTAGGTTTTTGGCAGATTTCCAACTGTGGATCTGCCCATGTAGCCTGTGAACGCATGGAGACTCACACAATACAGGATTTGCACTTTGACACAACATGGAGTTTGGTTGTCTGCTGTCCCCTTTGGTCTCCACATCAAGATAAAAGTCTCATGAGAAGACAAGACTGCAGCTGATGCACTGATAGCAAAGGGTGCCAAAAGGGTGCCACTTGTTTGCTCAGATAGAGGAGTTTAGGATAATGCCTTAATCCTGCATGATTTGAGCATCTTCTGCTCTGTGAGAGGTGAACTGTAAGCCCAATGGGACTGGAAAATGGGTGCCGAGAGAAGGACCATCTACAAAGTCAGGCTAAGAGGCATTCGTCCTAGGAGCCACTTCCACATGGAGGAGATAAAAGACTGACATTGGGCTTAGAAGCATGCTGGAGACTTCAAGGAAAGGCAGTACTGCAGTCCACTCAAACAAAGGGAAGCCCAAGAAAACACAAATACAGCGTGGCATGACTTGAAGGATCTTTGGTCCAGTGGTTTCATAACAGGCCAAGATCTACCAAGAGAACTACTGATCACTGCTTATTTTCACAAGCTGTTTCTTTGTGTTTCAGCTAAATGCTGTAACCCAGAGCTTGCAGGCTGAGGACCAAAACGATTACAGTAAGACAGAAAACCTCCCACTCTCATTAGAGATGTGAATGAGCTGTGATCTTCACATTAAGTAGCATTTTAAAGTTTCCAGAATACTGCAACATACAGAGTTATTTAGCAGCCTGAAAAGGTCACATCTACTCTGCCTCCCACACTGTTTACAGAGCACAGTAGGCATCAAAAACAATAGGTCATGCGTTTTCATGCTATAGATTTTGGGGGACCAGGAACCAGAAAAAATAATGTGTTTGCAAAATAACAAAACTGAATGGGATAAGCAGACAGCCAACGCATTCTCTGCCATGTGAAAGTTCCCTTTCGCTCGTCTTAAGAGGAACACTGAATATTTTCCACATCTGAGGAATAAGATTCAAGCCTTGCATATTGAGCCAAGAATGAATCCCTAAACTAAGATTTCATTATACACAACATCTGCCCAGAAGCTATTCTGCACCTCAGTCTTTGCTTTATGACCAAAGAAATTAACAGCTTCATGTGAGGTGTCAGGCAAGTTTGTAAAATTGAAACCCCAAAGCTTCCCTTTGGCAAGCTGCTAACTTGTCTATTTTGGGTAGCAAAGGGTGTTCCAAAGAAAAAGACAGTATTATACCCCAAGATATTGCACTATGACACTTCTAAGATGTATAGTCTTATAACAGATTGTATGCTAATTTTCCCATGTAGAAGATAAATATCTTTAGAGGACATGTTTAGAGGAAGGAGAACATTATAAAACATGCAATGCTGCAAGCATATACTGAAACTCAATATATAAAACCTTTTCACATGTTTTCTCTCTCTCCAAGCAGCTGAATGATCTGATGCAAAACAGCTGACTCATTCCCATCCCCACTACCCTGGACTGTATTTCCACACAGGGTGGAGGCAGAACATTGTCCTAATAATCAACCTTGCTCACTCCTAGAAGTGCTTCACTAACCACCTCCTTCCCTACTTCAAAAGTAAGGGATCTCTTTGCAGAGCAATGGAAATTCCACCCCAAATCCTCAAATAAGCAACTCTTCCATGAAGGCACACAGATCTGATCCTGCTTGAACATGCAGAGCCTGGACTGCCAGTGTAACTATGGTCCCCCAGTACTGCTCCGTTGCATCACTCACTGCAAACACACACATACAGACATACTACTGAAAGGTTCAGAACAAAGCTACACTAAAACACTAAGTTCTGTTTTTGTATGAGTGAAAACTGGGTCAGCTCCATTGAAATCAGTATAACACTGCATCTCTATACCTGTGAAGAATTAGGCTAAAACCTAATTTTGTCATGTTTTTAAAGATTGTCCCAGTGGTTTTAAACCTATTTCTTTGGTTATGCATTTACTGACCTTATTTAAGAGATTCTTCCGTAGTTCTAATCCACACATCTGTTCAATGCAACAACAGGGCAATTACAAAAGCAATTTCAAGAGATACATCTAGTATTTTGGACTGACGGATTCTTGCAGGTGACAGCTGTTTAGCCACACTGCCAAGTCCACAACAAGCTTTGTATCACACCCAGAACAGCTCCAGGAAAACAATACACAAGCCACCATAGCGAAGTGGAGACTTTGTCAATGGATAAAACATCGAACAGTCCTGCCAGGGCACAGGGAAAGCTCACCTCACCTCCAGTACTGCAAGCTCCGTGGCACCATCTTCCTCACATGTCAGCACCTCCATGCTTTCTGGATGCAGAAAGCACGTCCTCTCTTCCAGACACGTTTGCCGCATACAGCATCTTTCCAGACACCACTGGGAGAAAACGAAAGGAGGGGATAAGAGAATAGGGCATTATTTTTGTTTTGTTTGTACCTTTATGGATTTAGCCTAAGCCTTTAGTTTAAAGGGTACACTTCTGCTGATTTCAGGGAAATTGGAGACAGTTTAAATACTGTGGTTTTTTTTTTTTTCTTTGAATTAACACCCAAATTTCTTTTTCAGCATTTAATGCCATCCTTGCTGATAACAGCTGGATACTAACTGCCATCCTGCAGGTCATCAGCCAAGACTGAATTAAATGGGAGAGGAAGACATTGCCTGCACTACTGCAGTATCTGGTACTGATCAGACCACACCAACAAACTGGGATGTGCTCTGGATCAGAGCCGCTCTTCAATGGTGCATTAATGTCTGCACTACTTTAAACCCTCTCTTCTAATTTTAATCCTTAGGGCAGTCAATGTCATTATGGTAAGTGGCTTCCCAGTCCCCAACCCTGCTTATACTGTATTGAATTATGACCTTTAAGAACATCTCTCCCACTGACTGATCAAAACTTTCTTTGTTCAGTAAGCTCAGGTTTTTAATTTTGTATCAGAAACAGGTTAAGTCCTTAGCCTGTTGTGAATAAACTAAGTTTACTGAAATATTGTAAGAGGTTCTTCTCTAAGAAGTCATTAGAGCGAATCACTTTCTCTGTAAGCAAGCGGGTAGGCTTCCTACAAAATACTACATGTTTCCTGCTTTCATTATTGCAGTACAAAAAGTGTGATGTAAGTAAGCTTTCTAAGCTAACAGGATTTTGAAGGTCTATATGAAGCTCAGATGTTGTAATGCTCCCATATCTAATTTAATATTTACCACTACTGCAAATGTTGTTCACAGGCTATTTTGACTTTGGATGTCAAAGGAACTTATCTGTGCATTGTTTGCAAAGTCTAACCCCTCCACAAGTGCAGGACCAGCACCTAATATATTTAGCAAAGATTAGAATACACAGAGCAAAGTTAGGTGGGAATTTTGCTCCCTGTTTCTTGCCATTTTCCTAGTGGCATTTTTTCCCTCCATTCTAAACAGTACCAGCTGTAGACAGCCACCTATCAGAACCACTTCCAGAGGCCTCACTACTGCCAGTCACGAAAGTTGACTTCATTTATTGACTGCTAAGTCCTGTAAAAAAAGAACAGCTTCACAGCTAACAATAGCATCTCTTCAAAATACGACTGCCAATACAGTGGCTTTAAAAGCTCTTGCCTGAATTATTTCATATGGTCCAGAATACACACTTTACTTGGTATCTCAATCTGCCTTTAAAATGAATAAAGAAGATAAATTAATTACTAGTGGGGGATTATATAGGGGACCTGTTTTACAGGAACAAGAAAATCACTGCAGAGCATTGGAGAATAATACAGCCACTCTCCTCTCTCACACCAGCATGTCAGTTGACTGAATCCACCATTTATTATTCCATTTGCATCATCTGAAATGAAGAAATGTATTAATGCGCTTTGTCAAATACAAAATGGTGGAGATCTGTTTAGCACTTCAATAAAAAGATGAGGCATGTGTTGACTTCTGAATTCAGTATGCAGGTAGTATTCAGTATTTCCCCCTGCTCTGCAGCAGGAGAGCAGGCTGGGGACTCTCCTCTCTATCCCCTGCCAAAAATCTTCTCTGGCAGTTGCTCATTTCTCATAGAAGCTCATTACCTTTAATAAGAGAGAAACAACATTATTAGACCACAATGTGCGGATCTGCCACACTCTTTGCCAGCCTGTTTTCCCTACAGCCTGTCCTCATTTCTTTGTTTTTCCCCTAGTAAAGGACAGTAAATCAAGTCCATCACAAAAACAGCAGCCCTTGGATTTTTTTTTTTGTTTTGACACTTAGACAACTATTTTTAAGACAGTCTACTTTCACAGGTTCATTTCATTCCCACTACACTTATGCTTTTATTCACAAGCATAGCAGAAGCCCCTTCCACCTCTGCGTTTTATCCGACTTCATGTGTCATTTAGTTAAGAAGAGGTGCCAAGCGTCACATTTTTCATGGTTAAATATTTTATAAAGTCTGTATTTCACCTAGCCAGGACACTCTCATCAATCCAAAACAGAAGCTCACTCTTTTGAATGGTCTCTGTTAAGAAAACAGGAACAGGAGACCTCAAAACTACATTAATGTAGCATTGAGAACTTTGACTGCAGTGTTTTGTGGACTTGGATAGCCTTCTTGTTCTGTTTGGACTCAAATTAAGTAAGGGCATCTGGGCTCTTAATCAAAACTCTTTACAGTCATTTATACTAAGCTGATCTGGGAGCAGTAACAGCTAGGACACAGTTATGCTGGATGACAGAACTTGGCCCTAAGAATACAGACGGATATTCCAGGATGTTTCCTGTATTAATTTTCTCCAATAAGTTTGCCTGATGGTTTGAAGTAATTGAGCCATTATTTTTTTTAAGCTGAGGTCAAAACAGAAGATTAACATGCTTTCCATCAACAGTTTATGTGGGTTTACTGCATATCTAACTTCCTACTAGATTTGGGTAGTGTTTTACCCAGGCTACCAATGTCTGATTTTCTGTTTGTATTTGTGAAGGAACATAAATCTGACAAATGATCGCAGACCCATTTTTATTGAAAAATCCAATTTTATTTTCAGAGATTAGTGCTGATTCACATAGTAACTGAATTTTAAAAAGCACATTTTCAGATGTTTCGCTCTTAGAAGTGTTTTTAAATTCAAGAGCTTCATCCACACTGGAAAAACATTCAGAGAATAAATACAAAAAAGGGAATACAAATTAATTAGGGTTCAGTTCCTGAGAGAAGCTGAGCATCTGCTGAGCACACAGATCCAGTTTCCACTGGGAAATAAATAAATAAAAATCAAACCCTAAATTAAATCAATTTGTATTACAGGCACTCAGAACCATTCAGGACTGGGCATTTGTGACCTAACTTTAATATAAAGATAATACTAACGAAGTTCAAAGTTAAACTGCTGTAAGCAGCTTTGTCACATACAGCATTAGCACTAAGGATTTTGGGACTACTTCAGAGAAAACAGGGGCTGCCTGTTAGCAGTAATCGGTATCACGGTGAGTTTTGATGAAGGACTCAGGATACTTTACAGTACTCCATACCATAAATAATTGAAGTATGATAATTACTATTAAATGCAGCTGTTTTCATAACAGAATTTACTTCCTTGTCAATACACAAATTAAGTTCTTAGGATAAGTTTTTAGTACAATTCTCATTGATTTAGCTTTGTGATTCATTAGAAGTCACTTTCCTTAAAGCCTTCACAGTCATGTGAAATTTTCACTGTTTTTTGAGTCTTTCCTGTCATCTCTCCTCTCCACAGTTGTTATCAACAAATCCCTTGCAAAATCATCTTTTTGCTTGATGCTGGGTATTAAGGACACCCTCCCGCCTGGGCCACTCGTCATTAAGAGGACTCTAGCACTGCACATATTCTTCTCTTCCCATCTCAACATCCACAGGACAAGTATCCTGACATGCCTTATAAAAGATGGTAGCACACATCCATGCATGAATGGGGCTTAGAAGGAAAGGCTTCATTTAAGGAAACAGGTTTTTAGTACAGATGACTCATTGCTAAATAGACCTTTATGGCAATATATATTTCTTATAAATGTATATCAATACAATAGTCCATGCAAGAACCATTCTTTGTAAAGACCAAGTTTCCAAAGACAACAGAGTTATCCAAAAGGTGTAAATATGAAAGCTTTAATTTCAGAGGGTCACTTGTTCTTTAGAGCGGGAAGGAACAGACATATCTTTAAGGGTGATCAACTTGACAATGCATATGTGAGGCTGCAGACAAGCTGGTGCTCCAGATCAAAGCACCATGCTGTGTGCTGTTAGCATGGTGCCAATACTGAAGTTATTGATAATTTAAAGTGTCATTATTGCTAACTAGGTTCTTGTTGACCTAAAAATGCCAGCAGCTATTTAAGACACATTCAGTATAATAGTAGAATCTACTTGTGATATACTGGCAGGGCAGACCTTGGTTTGTGTGCAGAGCTTGGAAACGAATTATTTCTCCAAAGCCCTGGTCTTTAAAATTCTGTCCTGGACAGACAGCGTTTGCTTGTAATGTGGAACGCATGCCTCAGGAGAGAGAAACATGAATAAATTACACAACTCTTACTGCTTTAGGATGCTGCTGTTGCCTATTTATCCTTTCACCGTCTCTGTTTTTTTAAAAGAGAAAATGTCTCACTAGCAGCCTGTTGATAACCTTTTCGCATATTCCAATACAGAATCAAAAACAAAACCAATTGGAAAATATATATCATTAGTAATTGATAATTAAAAAGGAGGACCAGTTAAAGTCTAAAACTAAAACTATCACATGACAAACAGTACAGGAGGGTAATTAATAGCCAACTGCAACATTATTACAGCACTAACGCAGTGTAATTGTATGTATATACTGAAATCCCTGGAATGTGAGAAGAATTTAAAAGCCAGCTGATATGACTGTAAATAATCACTCAATGAGTGGGGCTGCAGGTATGAATTGTGCTGAAAAACTGGAGTGGCAGAATTCCATCATTCATTTCATTATCTTCTTTCCCCTTCCATCTCTCCCTCTTACCAATTTGATTTTCCATCAGGTTTCTGGCAAAATCCATGTCCTTTTACACGCTGTTCTTCTAGCTAGCGCTATCCCTTTGGTATGAGAATTACCTTCTTGCTTTTTCACTGCCTTTAATAATATACAAGACTAATTATTTTGCAACAGATTAATACGCAACTAGAATACAACAAAGATACAGTGCATACCATCTCGCAAAAAAGAAAAGTTAACGGTAAAGACAAGATCCATTGACATGGCCAGGGACAGGCCCACAATTTAGAGTAATTTTTATTACTCTTCCATTGTTAATCAGCCATCACTACCAATTAGTATGTAAAATGGACCCAAGAGTCTACAAAGGTACATTATTTTAATCTGGATTTGATTAGAAGTAAGAAGTTGAATCAAGTCACTGTTTTGTGAAGGTTAGAAAAATCTCACCTGAGCCACAAAACGAAGATAAAGTACCGAAACGTCAGCTGGACTGGGAGATTCTGTTCTTTGCAAAATTAAATAACTGTAGGCTTCAATGAATTTTTAAGTGACTAAGCTGGGTCTACTTCAATACAGTTCTTTCTAGTCTGCAATCCTGTACTTAGCTGTTCCTCCTCCTATTTTGGAGGTGTTTTATGACCTTCTGGAAATAGCTATCTGGGAAGTTAGTGCTTGCAAAAAGTACCTAGAATTCTGGAAGGTCTTATCTGAAAAAGTGAATATGTAAAAAAAAACTTCCTATGCAACAAATCTACCCCTGCTATACACCAAATTATTTCCACACCCTATTCTACACTGCCTAAATGAAAACTTTCATGTCAGAGGGTGATTAGCTCTCAAGAGCAGGAAGGATGCTCTTGGACTTAGATAGGAGTGGCAGACTAACAAGCTGGTGATGGTATCTTAGACCTGGTGTCCATGATCATCTGTCTACAAGGAATCTGCAGCTGGCAGCCAATAGCATGGTAAGGCCTGGAGGCACTGTAGCCAGCTTTTGATTTCCATTGCTACTTGACACCTCCCCACTTGTCAGGACCAGCTTCTTATAGGCAAAAATTCCTCATTCCACTAACTGACAAGCTGTCTTTTGCTCTCTGTACAGGCTATTCTTTGCCCATTACAGCTAAAAGTGTCTTCTCCGTCTGTTTCAGAAGCATAATTAACATACGGCAGAGATGAAATCATCACCTACACAATAAAAATGAGAGGAAGTATTTTCTCAACATGAGGCTGCAGCTGTATTATTTACCAAGACACAATCAACACCCTGAGAGGTTACTAACTATAAGCCAAAGAAAAAAAAAAATCACTTTTCAGAAGCCACGTTTTGCCAGAAGTGCCCTCTATAGCAAGGTTTTGCACAGGTACTTGCAATCAGCAAATAATGTTCTGCAGACAAAGAAGCTTTTGTGAAATCAGGACCTAAATAACTATAGAAATACAGATGGAAACACCCAATGGACTACTGATGTCTCTGATAATGCTGAGTATATTTTAAGATGCTCTTATTTTCTACCAGCATTGTATGAAAATACACACACTATTCATAAAATGAGAGCGCAGCAGAATTATGGGTTTATTCAGAAGCTTAGTGGCATCGCAGTATATTACCAAATACATGTTCCCACCAGATCAAACATACCACAATTTAGATTGGCATTTAATAGAGATATTTGTAGCCTGCAGGAATAATAAATGAAACTAATTAAGTTTAATAATTCAAGAGAACCTGGCATGCCTGATTGCTACATAAATGTTAATTATCTTTCTCCTTCTTTTCCAAATCTCTACCCTCTCCCCCCTCCCCAACAAAAATCATTCTGGAAACTTCATAAAATGTAAATATATTAAGGAAAAAAAAAAATCACAATGGCAACCCCCTTTCAACATACGGAAAACACCCTGGGACAGATTTACAGCTGATGCAAACTTGCCTGAAATCCTACAGACTTTTTAAGAGTAATGCCTGTTTTCACAAGGAGTCAGCTTAGTCATAAAGGAGATTTATTTCATTGTATGTCCTCTCATCAACAGAAACAGGACCCAAAAAGCTACCTTAGACAGATCTTACTAAATCCAAATTATCAGCTACACTGCATCACAGACTTCAAATATTGCAATATCCGTACCATTTGGTTCATGTGTGTTGTCACACAGTAACTTTTAATGAAGATCTACTTCGTTCAGCAGAGGAATGTTTAAAAGCATGAATATTTCTAGAAAATTACTGCTCTCTTCTTCCTCCACTTTTCCCAGTAAGGGCTATGATCAAAACACAAGTATAAATTAACTATTCAAAACCTGTAATAGTATCTTAGACTGATAGAAAAACAATTCATAGTTAAGAGAAGATAAAATTGAGAGAAGGTTTTATCAGAAACACTGGACTTATGATGGAAAGTATACACGTGAACAGTTTGCCCTGGATGCAAGTTACTCAGTGTAAAGCACTCCAGACCAGCAAGTACCCATACAGGAAGCAATATCTAGGGTGTTTCTTTCTAATAAAGAATGTACCACCAAATTACAAAAAAACCCAAAAAAACCCTGAAACAATCCCAGCTACACTTATTCATTTTCTTCCAAAATCCACTTTGAGCCAATGTTCTTTTGCCAAAGTGAAGAGTTAAAGAAAATACTCTTTAACAGATGATTAATTTCCTTTATGGTACAGTGAAAATCTTTAGAGCCAGAGGTTGACTTAGATTACCTTGCTAACTAATAAAGAGAGCAGGTTTTTAATTAGGTTGCCTAAAGCTCATTCTTTCTTCATTATTTATGATTCTTCTTTTGCACAGTGTAATTACTACCAATAACATACATATATATAAAACAACCAAAACCTGCACACACACAGATATAGGTATACAGAGAGAACATCATGTCAGTGAGAAGCAGACACATTTCTTCCTCCCACACAGGCATTTCTACCTAACAGTAACTGTGCAAAAGGGACTTAGCATGTGCAAACATCAGCTTTGCTCTTCTTTAAATCCCTCTTTTCCCAGGACATCTACAAGATACATGTAATAGGCAGGCTGCTGAGGCACCCAGTGTAACTATGACCATAGCATTTCTCCTTATTGCCTATATCCATTTGGCATCCATGATTTGACTGGAAGCTCTTCCAGGTAAGGCTGTTTTCTCTTATACAGTGCACAGCAGTGATGGATTCTCAGCAGCATCATTAAAACCATCATTTTTGTTTGTAAAATATGTACAACATTTGGCTAATAGAGTAACAGTGAACAAGGCTGGCTCCCATATTCATGTTTGAAATTAATGGAGATGGTAGGTTTCACATCTATAGTGTGGGATGCACAGAGAGCTGCATAAAGGCAGTGAATTATTTACACATTTACCTTTATTCATTTCAGATGAGTTACCTTTGCTCACTAAATCCCACATCTGCTCATTTACTATGAGCATCGGGGAGACTGTGTTAAGCCAGCAAACGTCAACCCAAAGCATGTGTTAGACTTGCATCTCACAGAGGACTGGATGTACGGCAGCACTGAGGAACAGGCTGGGGGAAACAGTGCTATGACACCCAAAAGAGGTACCAAAGCCAAGCAGCTCATCTTGAATTTCAAACTGTCATTATTTTCAGGCAAAAATGGCTACTGAATACAGGCAAATAGAATATAAGCCTACATGCCACAAACAAATTTACTTCCCAGGCTAAAAGGCTTGTTTGCCAAGTCTTCAACTGTTGCAACCACTGCTTATCCCAAAACCTGCAAAGGCTCCACACTTCCCACAAGATTTGTCTTTGTCAGAGTCTTTGGGACAGGCTTTGTTGTTTTATGTATTTCACCTCACTGTAACTCTGTTGTGCAGGTTTCTTCCTTTTCCTCAGCTGTGCCCAGAGAGAGCATTTAAGGCCAATAATTACATATGCACAGCACATCCTCCTTCTATTGTATACTATGCTTTTTCAAAGTTTAATAAGCCTCTGAAAAAAAATGAGCATTACTGTTCAGTTGCATCTGGGTGTAATGAAGTTAGGGTTTTTTTGTTTGGTTTGTTTTTGCTTGTTTTTTCCAAGGGTTGAATTAATTCACTCTAGCACCCTGCCTATGTATATATACTGCTATCTCTAGTTGGGCGCAGGGGAAAAAAAAAAAGTTTGTGGCATCCTTCATTTACATTGTAGCAGTCCTAAAAGACCTGTCATTGCCCAAGCAATGCCTATCTATCCAAAGAGATCAAGAACAGCATCTCTAGCCAGTGAGCTCATAATCTAATCTCACAGGGAAGTTTTTACCGTTGGGGTTTTTTTGGGTTTGTTTTTTTTTATCTTTGGTTTGGGGAAAAAGCTTATTAGGCTCATGAATGACTTTCCTCCATGTACTTTGCATGCACAAATCAAAAAACCTGATGCCAGTCCATATAAAAAGAAAGCCCAGCGAAAAAATAAAAAAAAGACAAACAAAACCACATTTGCTTTTCACTTTAAAGCACATAAAAGGGGGAGTAGAAGGCAGGCAGGTTATTTGAGTAGCTTATAAACATATGGTACAATAGCTTCCCCATAGGAAAGCATAGGTTCAGTTTTCTGCTCAGATACGCTGGCATACAAGGTCCCTGCTGCAGGAGGAAGGACACTGCTAAGGGCCATTTCTTTGCAGCATGGATGCAGAGAAGCCACTAAGGATAATCAACCCCATAAAGCAGGCAGCTTCAGAGCTACAGTGAAAAACACATTTAGTGGCTTTTCTGACACATACCCACCAAAAAATCCACGCTCAGGGACGCACACAACATTCTCATGGCTCTGGCTACCTGCAACTGAAGTAAAGACCTCTGGGGCCAGAGGTACAGGAATAAATTAGTACAGATCTGTGCCTATTTTGATGCAAGGCCCTCTATTTTATTCAGATCAGCATATTTAGATTAACTGTGAATAAAACTGGTCAACAGAGAGGTCAGACTGTGAGCACAGACATACTGTTTCCAGGAAATGTAGGGAATTGATAGAGATCCCCCTGGCTCACTCAAGAGAGCTCTCTCCCTATTGGGTTTATAAGATTTAAATTACCTAATTCTCAAATGATTCTTGTTAACAGTCTGGTTGCTTGCCTTTTGTGAAACTCTGATATAAGGTTTCACTGCTTGAAGTGGGTCAGATCTTCACACAGAAGGTTTTATGTTTCTACAGGAATTACTCAGCAGAAGTTTGGATTCTCAACAGGATTACAGTACACTCAGTACACTAGCTGACTCTGTAATAACAGGATCCTTTGCCCTTGTTTTGGCAGCTTGCCTAATCTGACTAGTGGCTTCTCAAACATTTGAATTTTGTATTCCTAGAAATCTGGTATTCAAGTCTTTAAAATATGCGATCTCCCCAGAACATGGAACCTGTTTGTGAGACAGCAACAACAGCCTTCTCTACTTAAGCCTGATACACTATAGCATAAATTCTTGTTACAGATACTTACAACCATGTGTTGCAGGCACACTTCAAAAGGAACAGGCACCTAAACAGTTAACACAGAATTGTATGACCCACTGAGACACTTCCTATTTTATTTTGCTCACAGGGGACCCTGATACAGAGCTTGTGATGACCAGCAACTCTCTCCTTCCTCAGTGAGCAGAGACAACTAATAGTGAAATTTGCACACGTACACACACAGCTTTAAAGCAGGAAAGAAATACTTGCACTATTGAACTCCATGGACGTTCAATGCACAGTATGTTCTCGCCTACAAGCATTCAGTCATGTGCTTGCAGCACTCCTGGCAATGCTTATAATTGCCCTTAGTTGATTTACATGTCACATTTTAGGCACTAGAGATGAGTGCAGAAGCTGCCTGCAGGTCTGAATCCTTTTGAAAACATTGTATATCATGGCAGGGGAGGTAGATGAAACAGTTCTCTGACAATATAACAGCAGGAAGAAAGTTCCCTCCAGTAGTTCTACAGCTTCTATTCCATACATCAATGACTAATTTGGACTACTATAACTTCACTTAGGCCAATACAGTTGTGTTAAAAGGAAGAATTATGCCATTGTGTCTATACAAAGGCCTATTCCCTGCTTGTTGCAAACACAAGTGCCTTTTCAATATATATATATATAGGTAAATTCATATTAGGCGTGAGGAATATTGATACTCTCAGCCAGCCAACAATAATGAGACAGATTCCAATAGCGTTACTGATATGGTTTTGACAGTCTATAACTTCAGTGGGGCTACTGTACGAAGCGTGTACTACTCAGTACAAGTAAGACTACCCAGAATCTAATCCTACATTAGTTATTCACCCATCAAATTTTGTGAAGGGCCATCCTTTAAACTGCCAAAGGTGTATTAAAAAGTAAATACATATGCAGAGTTATGGGTACGATCCTGCCAAATACTGGCATGCAGGTTTCATTCCCTATTCAGGATACATCATTTGTAATATCTGCTTAACTTTAAACACATGCTTAAGTCTCAAAGAAAATAGTGAGAACTAAACACCCACCTTTGAATAGATGCTTCTGTCCAGCAAGTCTGTTGGATCAGAGCTCTAATATTTACCAAAATGCATGTTATTACTTATTGACTCACAACAAAAACATTAATTCCTTCAATACCTCTTCATGCAAATTTTCATCACTTTTTCAATGTCAAACCTTTAATTAGGCTGTTCCTAGAAAGCAGCGTGAACAGGCCATTAGCAATGCAGCCATAGAACAAAACTATTAGGAAAATGACACTTCCACTTCAGTAGACTCAGGCATATACCAATGTAGTTAATCTGACTCTTATATTCTAAGTGAAAACAAGAAGATACTACAACAGCACTGAGTTTTGAATGCCCTCAATGATTGTTCATCAGAGCAGTAATTTGTACATGTATGCTACAGTAAAATTGTACAGAAATGCCAAAGAGAATGTCTAAGTTTACTGTAAAGAAGATGTGAAACTATTTTGGTTTTGCTACTGTTATGAACTTTCTGTCAGAAGCAGCACTTTCTTAATTTGCATCCACTGCAGGGAAACAGACATTTTGTCATTTTATTTAGGAGAGCACTGGGGCAACTAGTGGAACAACGAACTTGCAGTACTGAAACACTGAACAAGCAGATGAACCATGATAACAATAGCTTACATTAATTACAAAGTTGACAGGCAAGGAACTGGACTCATTCAATGCATACACAAGTTTGTAGTACCTAGCAATAAATCTAACCAGTACTATAAATAGTGCTGTCCTCTTAGTTATTGGGAACTGCTACCCTCTTACACCTTTCTTCAAACACACATGTGCAGTCTCCAGGGTTCAAGTTGGACTGCAGAGAATTCAAGAAATATACACCATTGTAAGGGCACGGCAAAGCACGGAAGATGGCAAGCAAGGAGAACAATGATGAAAAGAGGAAAAATACCATTACATTTAAGTTATAAAAGGGTACAGATTTGAAGCAGTAAGCAGAAAAAGTAAGGAAGTTATACCTAGAGAGTGGCTAGACCTTGATGACTTGAAGAGAGTTTACTTGAAGAGTTTGAATCGAAACAAAAGCTCCTCCATTTGTATTAGTAATGGCACAATAATCAAACCTCTGGGCAAAATATGAGGGCAAGGCACATCAGAGCTGAAGTGCAAGACATGAAAATGTTATGCTCAGTCTTAGGAGTGAAATGTTTTTATCTGAAGAGGTTATTTTAAACATTTTTATTTTAGCAGTTTAGTTTAGAAGCTACTACACAAAAAAGCACACAGAAGAAAGCAAGATGCTTTCCTCTATTTGCGTTTTGCCTTAACAGAAAAAATGCTGTGTGCTATTTTTTAAAAAAGTCAGAGAGCCAACAGTTCTTAAAGCATGCCCACACATTTCAATACTTTTAAAAATCCAAAGTAATCAACCGATGTTCCTACGAAACTTATGAAGAGCTGCTGAGTCTCTTACTGTAAAGCTGTAACTACAACCCATGAGAGCTCATCTTTGCTTTATACTTTCAGAAACATGGATGAGTTCAGTTCCAACTTTAATACCCATGGTCAAAGAAGTCTGTGAGTTTCTCATGCACAAAAAGAAATAGCTTCCATGAATCTTCCATCTCTTCAATAAGCAATAAAATGCACCTTAATTGTTTCGGAGATTGCTAATGCTTACTACTTAAAATGGCAATGTGGAAATTGCCAAGCAGAAGCACAGAGACACTAGACAACAGGGTGCAATGAACTTTATGGGTGATGGTGATTGTCATTTTTAGGAATACTAAATCTCACAAGCATCAGTGCTCTGTCGTGACTTTGGGGCTAACTGGAACAACTCTTTAGCTCTTGCTAAAGAGGACAATACAGAAGGTTAACCCAAGTTCTTAGCTGTTCATGCGACTCCAGTAGAGAAGTTGCTCATACTCTGCTCTGATATTTGGGAATCACCCCGAACCTAAAGCACTAGTAGAAAAAGATAAACTCTCCTTACTTAATGACCATTTTAAACTCACAAAACAGACTTCGGGAGTCCTACTCCACTCTGCTTCCCATCTCTGACAGCAACTCACCTAACACAGTACTGGGATCTGCAACATAAGCTAAGGGACACACTTTCTCTTAAGTATCACCTGGCACATTTCTCCTCTTCAGCAGGTTATTTGACCAAGCTGAATTGCATCACAGCAGCAATACTGTTCATGGATTTTTCTCTCCCCACAGTATTTAATAATCAATTCCTTTTTTCTACCATATAGACCTGCAAAAATGCTCCACCAGCAACGCCCCCATTCCCCACAAGAAGCTCTAACTCTAGTTTCTTAGTTTAATCCATCTAAGTCCAGGAGATGAAAGAGAAGCTAAACAACATCACCCTCAAACATTAACATACTGAAAATGCACATTAGAACAAGAAGAAGGTTCAGACTCCTTCCTTCCGCCCAGGAGGTGGAAGCAGGCACACGCCACCAGACACAGCCAGGCTCTGCCCAACAGTTGCGTGTGGCCCAGCCACAGGGCTGTGTGGTGCGGGAGAGCCACCATGGCTGAGGAGAGGTGTCAGTACAGGGGAGAGCCGCCATAGCCGGGGAGAGCCGCCAGCCGGCTGTCCCCAGCACACATCCCACAGACATCACAATAAGGATCTCACCGCTGACAGAAACCCTCCAGGGAGCACGTGCCAGTGGAAGCTTGTTAATAACCTGTTGTGCAAATTGCGCATAGCTTTTCCTCTCATGTGAGATAAACAGCTCCAAGGGGAAAATAACTTGCACAGAAAGCCAATTTCAAGGCAACTGGTGCTCATGTACAGCACTTGCCTCTCATAAGGCAGCACCCAAAGACACCACCGATCCTCACAGCTGCGAGCGAAGCCACCTTACCTCCACCATGTTGGCGACCGCTCGGTTCAGCAGCCAGAGCTGGCTGCCGCCTCCACGCGAGGCCTCAAACCCGCTCAGCGGAAGCCCACAGCAGAGCCCCGGCTCCACCACTGCCAAACCGCCTGTGCCCAGCCCGAGCAGCGCCTTCACGGCCGCGCCCTTCCCGGCATGCACCGCCTCAGCCCGCCCACCGCCCCTCAGGCTGAGGAGGCGATGGCCGCCGCAGGTGGTAGTACTGCTGAGGCGACGGCCGCTGCTGAGGCGATGCGATTACCGGTGATTGCAGATCCTGTCTCCGCCCGGCGTTTTCTTTACATCCCCCTTTCAGTCCCTAATGGGCTCTGTTGTCCTCTTCTTACCACTTTTTGTTTACCCTGTTGACACCTTTTTTTGGTTTCAAGCAGCCCAGAAAAGGCAACAAACTGACGGGAATTGAGAAGAAGAGCAAGCAAACAAAGAGCCTGGTCAGGCTGTCTGGAAGGTTAAAAAACACCCCACAACCAAAACACCAATTATAGTGATATATAGCGTTATCCCCTTAACTGCTGGACTCCTGGTCCCTTTCCTCATTTCTGTGCTCCTGACTTTTAAGCTCTCCCCTAAGCACAGCCGCTGATAGGTGCTGCGACCCGTACCTGGCATTGGATGAATAGCCCCCAAATCTGACTGAAAAGGAAGCAGAAAAAGGTACGCTGATCTGCACCCTGGGCCCCAGTGCACGTCTGGTTTTCTCTGAAGGCCAAGAAGATCCCAGCAACTACAGCTCTGCTCAGAGGGGTCTCCTCTGCCTACTTGCCTGCTATCTAAGGTTTGCTGACCCGGAATACTAACGGAGATTTAATGATACCATCCAGCTAACCTTTCCGATGTACCTGGGGGGATGCTGGTGTTCTGCCCTTGACAGTTCTCCCCACAGAAATGTCTCAGTTGCTCTACAGGAGAGAGCAATAAATTCAGTGACATACTCAGCATTTACAGATCCTGGACCCAGTCTAATTTTACTGACATGCATGAAGTTACTCCAGAATTGATTCAGCCCAGTTAGGCTTTAGCTCACTGTCTGCATCCCTCTTGCCCTTCAAAAGCGTGTGCGCACTCAGTCCACAAGGACAGATACATTGCTTGCTCAAACACAAGCTCCAAAATGTGTTCCCATGGTCAGGCAGAGCCCAAGTTCCCCTGGTGCCTCGGGAGGTTGTAAATACTGTGTTGAGGGGCTCAATACACCACCACGGCGTGTTCAGACAGGCTAGGCAAAGCTTCCAGCCTGCCATGGAAAGGCAAAGAGCACATTTCAGCTATTCCTGAATATAAGCTGTAAAGAAGTAACCTCTGGGTTAGATCTGGAGCTCTTATTTTACATAGAGTAGGAATTAGTGACCCAAAGGATATAAATAATTTTGGTGGGAATGCTCCTGAGAATCACTGATTTTTATTATTTTTTTTTTAAAAAAGGAGGGAGGTTGACTTTCCAGAAGCTCTTTTCTTGTTGGCGATGAGGCAATGTGCCCTTGGCTTCTTGTGATCAGTGGGACATTCAGCAGTAAGCACTCTCTGTGAGTTTCATCGATATTTTCAAGGGTATGAGAGAACTTCATTCCTTTCGAGTACCACTCAGACAAAATGAAAAGCTTGTGAGGGTGACAATTATATAACCTGCCTGAGCTTCCTTGTCGGTGAAGAGCTTTGCAGGATGCATTCTGGCTTCACAGGATGGAAATTTAGCTTTTATTCAAGCAGTTTGATTTGGTAACTGCACTGTTTAATCCATGTTGCCGCTGTGATCAGTCAGAAGCAATAACTGAAAGGGGGGTTGCTCAAATTAATTCTACCAGGATTTTACTGTGTTGCCTATTCTGTATCTCATGGGTAGCATGCCAGGGAGACCATTTCAAGACAAGAGCTGATGCATGCTGCACTGGAGACGACATATGCTTACCCTGCATGACAGAGCCCAAAGCTGAGATATTGGACAGGCCCCAAGTAGGTTCCCACAGTTCAGTGGGCACGCCAGATCTGGCCTGGAAGTTGCATAGCCGCATTTGTGCTGAATTACATCCAGATCAGTAAAACCTGTCTCCTGGCTTATTGTTGTGGGCCCTGTACCAAGTCATACGCAGCCATACCATTTGCCAGCATAAAATGGCTTGCGTGCAGCTGACTGTGTCACTTGGAGACAGCATTTTTCCTCTCTTGGATCTATGGATACGTGGACTGTATTGGAGTGCCTTAGATTGCCAGGACTTTGGGACAGGGACAGTCCTTTGCTTACAGGTCTGGGTGATATTTTCCGTCTTGTGGTCTCACTCTTGAACATGAATGCACAAGTGCTCCTGCAATTTGAGTAATGACAGCTCTTCCTTCTGTAGCAGGAGGACCGAGCAATAAAACCGCTGCTCTTACAGAAACAGAGAGAAAAACTATCAGTAAAATGTATCTGAAGGAAAACCAATGCTGAGCTTATTAGCCAAGTTGCATGCAAGTTTAAAAATGTATCAGTCTACGCTTGGAAATTTATGTTCAAAGCCATGAATTCAGAGTTAATTTATTATGCAGTAGATTTCCAGCTCCACTGAGCTTAATGGGATTTGTTATTCTGTTAAATGGGCTTTTCCCTCAGAGCACCTTGTTTCATTAGACCATTTAACAGAGGTTTGGGTGAAAGAGGTGGGTAAACACAGCACAGCCACAGCAGCTGCCCCTTTGTTTTGCACATTGAAGTGGCAATTCCTCTTACTGACTGTGAGGGCACATGTACTGCACTCCATGCAGAGGGCATGCATGTACCAAGGTTGTGGAGGCAAGGGCGGACAGTGGGATTTCTCTTTGCTGAAAGCCAAAGAAAAACTGCAGGGAATTTCACAGATCCCTTGAGAGAAGGCTTTGACTTGCTAGTGGTCTCCTGTGTGTTTAGAGTTCAAAATTGGAACTATCTTCCTTGCACTAACGGTGTTGACAACAGGTTTTCCAAGAGCCAACTAGCACTTTGTGACATGACTGATGTATACAGAACTGTCTATAATTAATAACACTTTGATTCATAGCAGGACTAAGTGGACCTGACAAAATCAAGGCCCCAAGACTCTCTCTGTTTCCTGTAAAGTATCTAGAACTTAAGTGTCAACACAGGAAAAAAAAAAAAGAAACACAAGGAAGGCAAAAGATCAAGCTCTATTTCATGGAAGTGAAACCAAGGCATGGAAGCAGCATGCGACCCTGATGACAAACCCAGGAGTGGATCCGAGCCCTGCTTGTTCATTCAACACCTGAATGAAACTCCTTTTCTGATGGTCCTCACAAGGTCCTAACTGCGGACTATGTGCTGTTCTTCTTAATGTCCATCTCTCTGGTGAGAAATGAGATCGTTCCACTCCAGGGCTAATCAGAACATTAATTTTCTATCATCTCTAATTTTTTAAAGTAAGAGTTGTTTGGCATTCTGAGCAGCAAGTTGAGGGTAAATGCTATAACCCTTAGTCAAGCAATGCAGCCATTAAGGGGACATTTTGCAACTTTTCATGGTACAATCTTACACTACACAACTGACCTCCATATTCCCACTGTTTACAATAATTTAATTTTTAGATATAATATTATGATGTTTCCCAAGGAAAGCAATTTCAGCAGCTATTAGGCATTGTCAGTGAAACTCCATTTATGGTGAAGAACAGAATAAACCCCACAGAACTGTCAAGGAAAACAAGAAAGTCAATGTCTCAATTCCTGACAGCACCAGTAACAACAAATCTAGTGTGAAATGGCATGAGTTTTCCCCAGATATTCATTTTGTAACTTGTATAGAATAGAAATCTTGTTGAATATAAAATTAATGTACAGAACAAGGACTAAACAAATTAATAAAAGCTGTGGGACTTGAAAAGAAATGGTTTCTTTCTCTGTCGCTTTCATTTGTGTGTGTATTCATGACTGTGTGTAAATCTAAATACGTTCCCAAGCCTGAGGGCAATGTTGATTCAGAAACGCAGAACAAGAATTAAACAGTCAATGACCTGTTGAAATAAATGGCAAAACTCCCTTGACTTCAGCAGAGACAGAATTTTGCTCCAGATGTTTGGGCCAAACTTGTCAAGAGCCAGAAGGTAGTAAATTTGACCTTTGAAATCCAGTGAACAGGAGGAGGAAAATGGTCCATCTGTTCTCTAAAATTTTCCTGAAAATGTGTCAGACAATACTCAAAACTTGCTTCCCTACCCACACTTTGTCATAATCTGGTGACTCTTCTTTCTCCACTACCTTAGGGGTAGTGTAATCTCCTTAAGTAGATGTGTCAGTCTGGAGTTAGGTGGAGTAATTACACAGCTTCATGGGAGACAGGCCAGATCAGAATTTACTTTCAAGATGTGACAGATGACCTCACACTTAACGTTGTGTTAGGAATGTGGTATATACATCCATGGCACTATGTATTGCTTACTCACTTCCATGTGGAGACAAGCCTATGCTTGTTACTGTGACTCAATCCCTGAAGTTTCTCGTCTTCTCAAACTTACCATTGCAATTGCCATCCTGAGATGTAGAGAAGAACTGTTGTCTCTCATTTCCAGATGGAGGCACTGAGAAAATGAGAGACCATAATTCATCCTCTTTAATGTATTTAAACTGGTTTCAGAGCCTGAGTTACAGAGAACATCGATGCCATGAAGTGTGCAATGAAGCCTGCCAAGATATCTGTTGATCTCCCTTGGTGGCCCACCAAAGCCTGAATGACAATGTGCCCTTGCAATTTCTGTTGCTGTAGCTGCTCTGGACCACGCGCTGAAAAACGATCTGGATGTCATCAGCAGCTCCCTCTGAGACCAGGAAGCCTGGACAATTTCACTGATGTTGCCTGTGCACATTGTTAAAGGACTGTGTTTGGAAGATGACCTCAGAGGTCTCAGTCACTGCCTTGACTCTAAGGACTTTACCACCCCAAGCAACCTAACCACAGATTGACTGGGGTGGGAGGCCACGTAGGGACAGCCACTTTCTTGAACCTGGACATGGGTTCCTGAAGTGTCCGGTGAGGATGGTGATGGCACAGCATCAGCTTCCCACAGACCCTATATCGTGCCCTTGTATTTCTAGAAGTTTTGCACCCACTGCTGGTGGTCCAGTGGTCCCCAGCCAGGCTTGTCTACTGCACCCAGGCCCTCTGGCTGAATGGGGCAGAGTGGCTGTAGCAGGAGGGCATAGCAAAAGGCTACTCCGTCTCTGCTGCATTGGGGAAAACGAGGAGCAGTAGGACAGGCACTGGCTCGTTCCAGGAGGCTGCTTCATCCTACAAATGAACCTTCTTTCTATTGGCATGAGCCCAGCTCTTCTCTCTCCTTGTTACTGTGATACAAAGCAGCAGTAACACCCAACAGCCACCAGACAGGTAGGATTTAACACAGCCATTATAATAACAACAACAGTCTTCAGGCAGAGTGGAAGTCACAAAGCCTCAGTTTAAGGTGAAATGATGCATGCCTGGGACAACCCCTACTACTCAATTTTTTCTGGTATTTACATTTCTTCAGCTAGTGGTTCAGAATGGCTCTGGGAGTAAATCCCTCCTGGATGAGTCCCAAGGTCACCTCCATAGCTGCAGGATGGAGAAACGCATGGAAGCCTGGCCAGCTGACAGTCTTTTGCCTTGCTCATGCCAATTGAATCCTTTCTTCTCTTGGACGAACTTATCCTGGAGCTAGCTAGACTGTAGGCCCCTGTTAAATAATGATGATTATGTTCTTTTTGCTCACTGCCGACAAAGAATTATAGCTCCTCATTTAGAGCTCATTTCGAAACCATGAGATTCTGTAATTGAAAGTGGCTGAAGCTAATTTGATAACCCAGTTCTGAACACAGCTGACTAACTACTTTCCCTTTGTCCTTTCAACAGTAATGGCCTTGTCAGGAAAGTCTTCTGTGCTACTTTTCAGAGGGCAATTATGACTGAGGTTGAAAACTATTGCTCTGTGACAGGCTGCAATTTCAACACTGCCTTGAGGTTCCCAGCAAGGCGAGGGGCATGGCAGTAGGTTCAAATGCCCTTCCAGCCACACCTGCCCTCTGAAACCCCTGCCCAGCGCTCACTCAAGATACAGAGCTCTGTCCAAGTCCAGGAGAGCATCTGACACTTCCCAAGACGACGCAGATATTTGCTGCATTCCCCCAGGATGGCAGGGAGAAGAGTGTCTCGGTGCCCGTATCCTGCCTGGCAGCTTCCTCAGGCACACCAGACCACCAACTCTTGCAAATAAAATCCCATCACTGTATCGGGACACCTGACTAGATATACAGAATCCCCCTCTTTTGCTTAAGAGGTGGGTAAAATTTCTGCAGCACACGTAGGGAGAAAAGGAACTCTTTACCCCAATGAACAGCCACGTGGGGACAGAACACAGCAGGAGCACACACATGCACGCTGCTGACTGCCCTGGCAAAATACTTTCAGTTAGGAACACTGAGCATGGGTACCCATGAGCAGGGTACCATGGTTCCGAGGGCTATGCTTCCTGCCCTCGGAAAGGTCAAAACAGCCTCAACAGGCAATACAACAAAAGCTAGAAAATAAAGCCTGAATGTGATGCCCACCCGGTGCGCTCTCTGCCAAACTGCTGTCTGTTGGATTGCTTTGCTTTTGTGATTTACAGCCCTGGTCCCTGAACACATCCTGTAGCACAAGCAGCAGTGCAAGAAGCCCCTTTTACCCCTAATTCCTGGCTCTCTTGTGTTCACATCTGCACCCAGGAGTGCAGAGGTTCCAGAGATGAGAGCAGCTTTCTGTAAGCCTCCTTTGCAGTGACCATGGAGGGTAACTTGCTGATTGCAAGATACATATCTTTTGTATTTAAGTAAATTTTCCTGTTGTTTTCTTGATTCTGGGCCTTCCCCGTGGTAAACGGAGGAAATGTAAATAACGTGGCAAACATTTCTCTAGCCATAGCCTGGAGCTGTGCTCAGAACTGCACTGGCTGTTGTAGTAATTAGCATAAGCAAATTGCTAAATTGTGTGCTGTGATAAAATGATGGATTACAGCATGGAAGAAATCATTAACACATTGATTAGCAGCACATGCCTTAAAAATCACTACCTAAGCAAATTCTGAGGATTGTGGGAGCTTTGTAAATGTTACAAGTGATGCCTTCCATAAGCAAGAATCAGGAAATATTAATATATAAATCACTGAAGTACCAAAATTAAATTTCAACTATTAAAGTTGGTTCTCAAATGGTTTCTAATATTTCATGTGGGGTTCCTGTTCTGTGTCTCCCTGTACTCACAGGGAGAGGGCTGTAACAGTGTCTGCTTGAGGCAGGGTCTGGCACTTTGAGAGCTGCCTCCAGGTTTCCTGATGCACATCCCCCTCCTTTTGTATCTCTGTCTTTCCTGCATGTGTTTTAATCATTACACAGCAGTGTTTGGTGCAATGGTGTGTTTATACCATACAACACATACCTCCTAGCAGAGAAAAAGGATCATTAATATAGTTAGAGCATGGATAGTACCATTATTTTTTTTTTGCACAATAGTTTTCCTTTGAATGTAGTGGGAATTTGGTTTTCTTCTTTTTTTTTTTTTTTAAATAAAGGAAAGGTTTCCCTGCACTTACATGTTGAAAGGATGTCCTGCCCAAAGTCTATGTCGTTCACTGGCAGCGTCTGCTGCTAGGTATTCCCTCACGGTGACTTTAATAATCAAAGCAGCCTGTTATTGCCAAAGCTAATAGCAGTAGGCTTTGCTTCTTATTCAGCACGAATGCTCAGTAGTTTATAAAATTACTCACTTGAATGGGTTTCCTTTTATTAGGATTAGCAGGGCAATCCCATCCCTCCTCCCCACATCTCCACCCTGTCTTGTTTTAAATCAGACGAGACACACATATTGAATTTTAATACATCATTGTAACAAAAATGTGTGTATCAATAGTGGCTAGCTGCTGTGCAAAAGGAATGCAGGAGCCTACCCCACAGCTCTGTGTCAGCGTGTTTACCTAGTCCCAGAGGATTCCCAAATTCATTATCAGCAGAACATAAAATCAATACAAGGCTGTGATTTCACTTACTGACTTGGGTATTGCCACACTGGAGAAGATTATACCTACAGGCCTTGCTGCGGTGCTTACTGCCAGAAAATATGAATACTCACAACCACTGATGGTGGGGAGGATAAATCCATGTGTGGAGCACCGAGGTGCTGGGACCACCAGAGACTCTGTCTGGGTTGCAGAAATGCTCATCTCCGTCGCTCCCTGACTCTAACCACAATCAGCACTCCTAACCTGAGCAGCTCAGAGAGCAACCCCACCTGAAAAAGGCCTGGTTACCACAGCTTGGACCAGGGGGGGGTCTCCGTTGGCTCCCATGCATCCCTCTGCCTGTCTCTTCTGGCATTTCTAACACTTCGCTCCCTGTGCACACAGAATGCTCTGTGCCAGCTCCTGTGCCTGCCTGTGCTTTTTTCTTTATTTCTGACACCATTCTGCCTTCTAAAATGTGTTGGTCTCTCCTATCAGCTGTCAGCCCAGTAGGACTAAAGGTTTAGCTATTCTGATAGCTAAGATCCAACAGCACACAGCCAGGTCATTAAATATGTTTCTGGGTCCTGCAGTGGACAGGATGGGAAGAAGAGAAAGAGATCTGAAAAATGTTTGTATTTGTTTTGCCAGAGGTGAACGTCAGGGATTCCCTCTGTTTCACTGTCAGATTAAATCATGGACATGGAAACTCGTGACCAGTGATTTCAGGATCTGCCTCTGTAAATGAAAGAGAGTTTCAATAAGAGGCTAATTTATTTCACTTAATTAAACCCACTGATTTGCGGTATGAATCTATTCAGTAAAATGCCCTTTTAATAAGAAAAAGAATACCTTTCAAAATTGAAAGATTTCCAGATGTGATCTTCAGTTCCTACTTCAGTTCCTGCTGCAAGGCAGTTCTCAGAAATCAGACAAAGCATTCTTCTCCAAGGAGAGCCCATTTTATGAGTGCCTGGTGGTGGACTTAACTGCCCACAGTTTCTCTCCCAAAATCTAGCATCTCACCGGAATTCTTTCTTTTTTTTTTTTAACTAATTAGGCAATTTTATACATAGTTCAAAGAGTACCTCTCAGGACTGCATTAATTTTAATAACATCTTAAAATGACAAATTCAAGATGTGCCACTAACAGTGAATATATGTAGCTAATAGATTTTCTTCTTACTGCACTTGCTTGGCACTACATTTGTCATAGCAGTGGTCCTGTTTTGGCAGCATTCTCATCCATTCCTCATCCACTGATTTTTATATCATAACATATCTTTCACTAGAAGTGTAATTTCTGCATTACCATACAGGCAATGTCACATACTTAACAAACCCTTCATAAACATTTACATCAGCAGCTGCCTGAGTTAGACATCAAATGTTCTTTTCTGGAGGAGTCTGCAGTTTCACCTACTATTATGGTAAATCATCTCCCAGAAACGCTCTCAGAAATATCCCTTGCAAATTTAAGTGTCATAACTTCCACGAACGGCCTTCACCTAACCAGATGTAGCAAATTGTTCCGGTTCTTCGTCAGCCATAAGGAATGTGCAGGCTGATGAATAACACAGCAGCCAGCCCCTCCACCAGATAGCCCCTCTCAGACCAGCCAGACTAATGGTCTAATAGCACAAGTCCCTGTTTTCATATTTTTAGTAGGATCTTCCCATTTTTATCTTTCTTCGGGGAGTCTGGGTCACCTGACATTGCCTGTGGCTGTTTGAAGAATACCTGCTGTTTTGCAGTGACACAAAGCAGCACAGTACTTCTTAAATTTGTCCTCCATCCCCTTTGAATTAGGAAAGTTGGTTTATTAAGACTAGATTTTGGGTTCTTATTCAAATGGAGTTTGCACCTAAAAGCCATGCAAGTGCAAAACCAAAATTTGCTGCCATTAGTCCCAGAGTAATGTAGACATTGAAAATCTGAAGCCCAGTAAGAACAGTTATATTTTCCAGTTACGTTTGAGTGATTTCATTTGAGTACTTACACACTTTTTTGGTACTTCATGCTGGCAGTAGCCAAGAACAGCACAAGGCTGTGGAGTTAAAACTACTTGCTGTGCTCTCCAGCACACTGTAACTATTTGGTTATCTGCTAAACCACGACACTTGTGTTCCTTCTAGAGCCATCTGGAATTTGATCAATTAAAGAAGAGGAAACAAAGCCATTGCCAAGTCCTTTACAAAGCAACTTAAGGTTGTCTCTCACTGCAGCCTAGTTATAAAGACTACAACCGAAGACCGTATGCTGTCCAGCTGGGGCAAGGAGCAGGCAGGAACAAGGACGGAAGCTGCAAAAGGGCTCAGGTTTTCTGACATATCTTCTCAATGTTAAAAGAGCACGGGGATGGTAACATGGAGTGAAGAGGGGAAGAAAAGCTGATTTGTCAGGTCTGGGAATTAGCCCTCAGGAGGGCCTGCTGAGAGCAGCTGTCCTAGGGATCCATGGAGAAACCAGAGTTGAGGACCTCACGTACAGAAAAAGAACGTCTCCATAGCTTTCATGAGAGGAGGAAGAAAACAGCTGGCCTGGATGCAGAGAACAGGAGGAATGCAGGGCAGTAAGGCTCACGCTGCTACACAGATTTCCCCTTCCCGGGCTGCTTGCACCGCTCCCCGGCCAGCACCTGACATCAGCCGGCTCCCAGCGCCAGCGCACACCTATGGCAAAAAGAAGGATTTCAGGGTACAGCATCCTCCTTAGGCACAAGGCTAGAACAGCGTGGGTTATTAAACATTATAGTTGATGAAATCCTCATTCCATTGAAGGCAATGCCAAAACTACATCTGACTTCAATGAAGCAAGTATTTTTCCTATCCCACTGTCTCTCCGATCAGATCTCTGTTTCCTGTTGTCACCCATTCTGTTTTTCTGAAGCTCTTCCAAATGTTTTCAGAGGAAATTAACTGATTTCATCTCTTCTAGTTTTAACACTTCTGTAATATAATTGTATTCTTTGTCCTAAAAGGAAACTCTGACAGAATACTTTTCAGGTTTTCCATTTTGCACTGTTCATTTTTGTAAGAATCAATAAAGGTCATGCTATTTAAAAATGCACAGCTTGAGCAGAGTGCAGAAAAGACCACAGAACTGCTCAGTGTTTCCACAGCGATGCACGTATTTTTTTTTCATCAGCAGATGGTATGGCTGACATCTGCAAAAGCAAAGGGCACAGCTGGGTTACATCTCAGGTTATGGAAAGCAACAACATCTACTATGTGTCACCTGGTTGGACTACATAATTCATCTTTCCCTGAGAACACAGTGCTTCCCCTATGCATAGAAAATGATTGTGTGTTTCCTGTTTATGAAAAAAGCGATGCCTCGTACCCCATTGGGGACAGAAGAGAAAGAGCCTGTAGTATTAACAATCGGGTACAACATTTATAACAACAAGCAAAGCTACCAACCTTCAAGGTGCTTTCTACATTCCGGAATTAAAACCCTCTTCATGAAAGATATTAACCTAAACCCAATAATCAGTATTTTGACAAAAAAGGCAAGACTTTTTTCCATCCATGTGTTTCAGTACTGCACTATTTTTTAAAGCAATGGCGATGTTTGCGTTGAGGATGTTGGCTGATGTGGTCCTGGGGTGGCTGAAGCACTGTAGGGGCAGTGAGGGCTGGGGAAAAGGAGTGCCCACTTGCCACCCCTCCAGGTGGCACCAGCAAAGTGCCAGCACCGCGCTCCCTCCCCAGCTGGCTGCAGGTACTCACAGTCATTTGACCCAAATGGAGAGGAAAACAGCTTTTGGTCCTGGGGAAAGGGTTAGCAACCAAACCCAAAGAAAGCATTCAGTAAGTTTCCAACCTCTGAGCAGAAACTGGTGAATTTTAGACCACACTAATAGTATTCTTTCTGGCTTTATTGTCCAGCATTGCTGAAAAGGGTTTTTGTATTACTGTTGCGATTCAGGCTGTGCCAAGTGCTTCGCAGTCCAGATTCCGCCCCAGGTATTCTACTTCTGTGCATTACTTGAACATACTGACTGAATATACAATATTACAGATAAGGGACAGCTGTGGAGAATGGTATTCTTGAATGCAGAACAAATAGTTGATGCTGTCAGATGCTCTAATCTCTGCACCAGTTCTGTGCATCCAGAGCAGCCGATAACGCAATTTGATGTTTCCCTGGAAGCAGGCAGAGGGCATGCACTTTCAGAGGAATAGATGGCACGACTCCAAGAGCACCCCAAAGTTCAGTCCCACCCCTTTATTTGTACTGTATTAAAGATACTCTGAATGTGTGCTTTCTGTCAGGGACTTTTCTGCGTGCTGGTGATAATGTTGCCTTGTTCAGAGGGGCCAGCAAGAACAGTACAGAGTATTTTCCAATTAAATGTTCAGAATTACTTAGCTGAGTCCTTTTATTTAAAAAATAAAAAAAAGTTGCTTAACATCTCAGCAAAACAAGATCTCTTTGGCTTGATTTGGGCTTGCATCTAAAAACAAAAAGGCCAAGAGTGCAAATGGCATCCTGTCCTTGGAGTGGGAAATAAACCCCAAGTGCAGTTACACCTTTCTTATCTACAGCTTTTAACTCCTGATGTCATAGCTCAACACCGAGGTGCTCGTACCCTGAGCATTTTTGATTTTTCATCCGATGTATAGCATAACCTCAGCAGTATAGCACTTCACAGCTTGATGTGAAACTGTAGGACTGTTGAAGAAGTTCCAGAAAATCCTACAAAATAACAATCAGATTGGATACAAGCAATAAGATATAAATAACTCACACTGAGGCAGTCCAATCACTGTCTTGTTATCATTTTATATATAGCTAATACTAGTAACTATCAAAAGGGTAATACTATACTATTAGACAATTGATCTCTGTCCCCTAAATCAGAGATGCAGTTGATAGCTCACGGAGGCTACTGATTAGGAGAAATGACAAGAAGGAACAACAAATCAGGATTTTCATGCATAACTCATCCTACGGGTGTCCTTGGCCTCTAGAAATTGGAAAAGCTCTCCCCATTCTTACTTGTCAAAGCAAGACCTCTGTGATTACAGCATTGAAAACCGGGCTGGGGGCACCCTCGGCACCCTTCTTGAGCAAGAAATCAAGCCATTGGCCTGTGAAATCTCAAAAGAAAAATGGGATCTTTGTTAGCAAGTCACTATAACTACCATTGAGAGCATCTCAAAACTGAAAGAGAAATACATGTATTTTAGCAGCCAAGTGACTTCAGAGTCAGCACTTCCTCCTGCAGTACCAGGAGGAAGGGGTCCAGGACTGCATCCTCTGCAGTTACAGAGTAAGACCCTGAATCCCCAAGGACACAGCAGTGGAGCGGCTGGCACTGCAAGACATTTGAGGATCCGCAGTCTCTAGCTGTTTTTCCTGCTTTCTCGGTTGGACAGAGAAACTTTTCCAAAGCCACCAACTCTGTGCAGTATATGGACGACGGCTTACAGGGTGGGGTAAGAGCAGGAAGCGATAAACTGTCTGGCTGGATTAATACTATCATTAAATAGTAGCAATATGTATTTCAGAGCCTCATTTTGCAGGGCTCCAGACCTCTCATTTTGTGCTCTTGATTCACTCTCTCCTCCTAACAAGCCTGTACCTTACCTTGCGCTACTCTGTATGACGTTCTTGAACACACCTCTTCCTGCTGGTTAAGGATGAGGAATAATAGGCAACTAAGTGTAACTATCTAGTGTGATGCTGTCAGGCACAGCATGAACTTAGCAATAAGCATTATGTGCCATCAGCATTCATTCTGTTTGAAAGGCAGTTTCTGCCTTTGCGTGCTCCTTGTGTGCACTCCTGCAAGAAAGAAGCCTGCCGGCACAGCTGTGGGAAGAAGGCATGGGAGACTTCACCTGACACGAACAGTTCGTTTGCAGAACAGTTTCCTCCTAAACACAGGAAGGCTGTTTCACTGGGTGGGACACCCTCTCCCTTGTTTTGAAGATAAGAAGACGTCACTGCTTGACTGGGACAGAGCAGCTCCTGGGCTGCAGCCTGCACGTATTGCAGTGCAGAGGGGAACAAGGCCAGTCAAAAGCACCTTCGGGGACTGCAGCAGGAGCTTTCCTCAGCCTTGTCCTCCCCCTGGGGGGATGCAGGAGTGGGCTCCTGCGTCTGAGGAACTCTGTGAACTAAAGGCCATTTTTCAGGTGAAATCAGCGAGAGCTGCAATAGTGGCTCCTGGTCTCTACCTCTCCCTAAAATAGCCAGCAAACCCATCCCAAGGAGAAATGTGTGCAGCACCCTTGGATATTTGCCTCCTGGGCAGACTTCACTGGACTTGAGATGCCCATCATCCTTCCTCTTCAGCTCCCTGCAAAAGGCAGGGAGGTGCTCCTGAGTAAGAGCCACGGGATCATAATGCATTTGCTGGAAGAAGTTAAACAACAACAGGTGTCCTTCGGAGCCCTCAATGACTGTTAAAGAAATTTACATTTGTGAATAAACAGCAGTAGAAATTATTTGTCTGACAGCTTCTCATTATTAAAATTGAGACCCTGCTTAATCCTGCCAACGTCAGTGGGACCCAAGATGACCTGCTAAGTGCCGGTCACAAAAGTTAATGTTGCTTAAGGGAAGTTTTAATGGAAGGACCCTATTTAAAAAAAAAAAAATAATTTTGGAGCTGTCTTTGCTGCTGTTGAAGTCAATGGCAAAATCCCACGGTTTTCAGTGAAGCAACGAAGCAGAACTTACAGAGACTCTCTACAACAAGTGCCCTGTGCAACATCGCAGTTTTGGGGACCTAGACTGGGAGGAAGTTTGGTCCCATACAGTCAGATGTGCCCCGCTAAATAGTGCCCGAGGCAGAAGTTGCACATCCACTTGGAGAAAATTCCTTATCTGCTACACAGCCTTCTTATCACCTTGACTGACCTTTTTTTCCTCTGCACGCAAAATGAGGATGCCAGCGGTCATCTGTACTTCTAATGTGCTTTTAAAGTTTAATACACTTGGGAAGTTTCTCCCTAGTGTGTTTGTTAAATCACACAATTTGAGGTATAAGATATCCTGCAATGCCATAATTTTGAGTGAGACCTTAAATTCAGACCCTGATCACTTAGCAGAGAGCATGTACCACATATGCTCAATGAGGCTTACTGTGAGCAACGTTAAGTAAGATAGGAAAGGTTTTATGCTGACTAGCTTTCCTTTTTTTTGGCGGATATTTTATTGCTGCTCAAAAGTCAATGATTGATAGGTAAAACAATGCATTTGCAGCAGATTTGTCAAAATGAAAATATTGATTTTTGAAGAAGTTTGCCCACAGTGTAAAAGTAAGTCAAAGTTAAAATCAATAGGGATAAATTAGGACTTCTCCAGCTATATAAATGTTACAATAACAGAGCCTTTAATGCATAAAAATCCTGTACATCAGATGACAAAAATAGTTTAAATTTACTTTTTACTTCAATTTTAAAACGCAAGGTAAAACATCAATTATCTGCTGCTCTAAATTTTGAACAGTAGAGTATATTATTTTTTCCAGAGGTACTATTTTTCCAGAGTACCAAGAGTCCTACTGATGCTCGTCATCCTCACACAATTGCACTCCACCCCGGCTGTACTGACAGAGGACTGCACAGCTCCTTCTTGGGGGAGACACCCTTGTCCCAGGACCACAGAGAAACACTGGTCTGACAAACTTGATAATCTGTTTTTTGGCCACCTCCAAACGCTTTCCACCTGCCTGTAAGCCATTAGCCAAAACTCCAGAGCCACAGCCCACAGACACAGACACCTCTGAAGAGAGTGGAAGGTGTTAGTGCCCAGGGCTCAGCCCTCCTGATGGAGTTTCTCACCTAGCGTTGTTCACCACTGTGGTTTAGTGACAGGATAACTCTGTCCTGGGCCTTTTTGCTAAATTAGATGCCACCGTTAGGACGATATGTCTTTATTTACTTTTTCCCCCCAGGTCGCATGAAACATTGTGCTTCAATAACATCTTTGCTACTCCTCGACCCATATTACACTTGTTCCCATCTTGTTTTCCCCTTCTTGTTTTTCAGCAATTCCAGCAAGTTCCTAGCATAGCTCCTTGCTTTATCAAGTTGTCCCACTGCATTTCTCTCCAATTATTTTGTCATTGTGATGTCTGGCTGAGCTAGGCTAGAGGTAACAGAAGAGTACGATTTCCCAGGGAGCAGCAGACGTGGCCTCTGCTCTGACCTTACCCCACATTTTCTAGAGATTTTGGCCTGGTGGCTTTAAATGTCTCCTTGTCTCAGATCACTAAGGCTACCTCTCAGGCACTTTTTTGTACCGTTATGAATTATATGAGTATTTTGTGTAAGTATTTATGAAATTCTGGTAGTGACCTAGAGAAACACTCTGGATCGTTGGGAATATACCGTGACTGACCACAGAGGGCAAAGGGGCAGGTGATCAGCCTCATAGTTGGTCTGAGAGCTCAGGTATGGCAGGTGTTTGTGGGAAGAGAAAGGACAAAAGTTCATCTTCCAAGTGGCTCCCTGTCTTACCGGCAACCTTACATTTGGCCAGAACTTGCTTATTAGAGAAGGTCGGCAGCTATTCCCCTTGGGTATGAGAAAAGATTGTTTTAAATACTTATGATGGGCTTTCAGACCACATATTTTTTGCAACAGTTACACTATTCATAAGAAGTTGCTCAAATGAGGCTTTTCTATTGCTGATGTAGGAGGAAGCATTTGGCAACTGGACAGAGAAAACCAGATTTTTTTAGGAGATGCTTTATCCCCAAAGTGCAATTGTTTTGTCACATATTTCTTTCACTCTCTCAAGGTTGAAAAGTTTTTGGCAGCAATAACTGTAGAGCTTGCAAAAGATGCGGTTTCCAGCACAGTGTGTCAGATGAACCTAATGAGACAGATCCTGGGTGGCTGTCAGCGAGTACAGCTCCATTGACAACGGTACAGCAAGACTGATTTACACCTGCAGAAGATAAGGCCCAATATGTTTTAAACTTGGAGGCTGCAATTATAGCTCTGAATACAGCTTAATGGCTCATGCCTTTACTCTGTTTCAATACTGTGTACGATGCCATTTCCATTAACTGTGGTAATGGGATATTATACCATTACTATGGTTTTGGTTGGCTTCTTCTTTCTTCTCATCTTTTTATTGGAAGTATTCATGCAATTGCATGTAAATAGATTTCTTTTACAGGTCTTGATATAAAATGACTTTTTAATGGTATTTTTGTTGCACCTGCTGCAGTTGATGATTAGGTCTGAGAATAGGAAGCGTTCTCTAGTACACTTTCTTGACTTGAGGCTGGTAATGGTTCCGGTGCTCAAAAGGACTGGACATATGCGAAAGTTGAGACCATCAGCCTGATCTGTGGAAGTGTGTGTGTGCTATCATGAATGAAAAAAATATGTTTCAGTTGGATGCAAACTGGGCTCTCTTAAGCAGCACAGAAGAATGTTTCCCTTTGTAAAACCTGTAAATGAGGTTTTATAGCCTGTGTTGTACTGGACGCGATATCACGTGACTATTGGTTCATCTTGACCTGAGAGATGGAGAGTCTAAATATTTTTCATAATATACTCAACATACAGACCCAGGAACATTCACGTACATATATGTAAAACCGGGAATTTCCCCTGCATGCAGGCAAATGGGGAATTTGACAATGCAGCTTTGTGCTCCCTTCTGCTTTTAAAGATGCACACAAACAGTTGTAAACAACCCTAAACTGACAGGCACGAACAGTATATGCAGAGGTGTTACAGATCTGGAGACATGCTGTACGGGTTCAGTCTTCCTGTGCCACTCCCTGGCAATATATGCCTAGAAAAAGCGGACTCTATGGCCTGTTCTGTTCACCTGAAACAGCAGCTCTCCCATTTTCATAGCTTTTCCTTAGTAGCAAGGTAATAATCAGGTCGTGAGTGTTAAGTGGAAATAGAAAAAAATCTAATTTTTGTATTTATTCGAATTCCACAGTGTGTAGGCTCTCTAAAGAGTCATTAAGTGATGTGTGCTTTACACAAAATTTAATTTAACTAATTTCCTTATAAGATTCTCCATACAGAGGTTCCTAAAATGTTTACCAGTGCAATAAAGCATTACAGGGGTTGTTTTAAGGCATTTGCCTCCAGACAAAATAGACATTTTGGAACATTTTGATTTCTGCTGTCTAATAAATGAAGTGCTACAATTCTAAACTTAATATCTGGCATCACCATTATTTTTCCTTGCTTTGCATCCTTCCTAGAGGTTCACCGTGACATAAAAAGATAAATTGTTGTAATATTTTCTGCACATAGGGAAACATTTATTTTTTCCTCCAAGTTTGTCTTTCAAGATGACTTACTGTAGGTTGGCTTTTTATATTTTCCCAAGTATGTTTAGTTTAGAAAAGCTTGACCTCTAATTAGAGGCTAATTCACTGGAGCTGAGAAATGTTCTGTAATAAATGAGAAGTGTGGATTTTTGGACAGAACCCCACTGACTGTGAATGCACTTTGTCCTTGAAGAGCCTAACAGACCTGACATTTCTTAGTTTATTTAAAACACTGATGCTTTTAAACTTGAGCTAATTTATAGTTTTTCTTGTATTTGTGATTATTCTAAATGAAAACTTGACAATGCCTTATCCTATAGTATAAACACTCCCCATCATTACCAAGAATATTTTAATTGATGCAATTGAGAATCATGTCAGCTCTTCTCAGACTGGACACTTTGGCAGCTCATCATTATTTTACGATTGACCAAAGTACTATTGCTATGGAGGTGTTTAACCATTCTGGCTGCATTCATTCATTCATTCATCACATATTATATCACTTATCTCTTCGCTTCTTGAAGCATTTCAATTTTAAGACTCATATTGTACGAGCTGTAAATACATCTAATGCAGTTTCCCTGCTATGGAAAATAAAACTAAGAGTTTGGAAATGGAAAAACACTAAGCCCAAGCACACTTTGTATAAATAATATCATACTATACCAATGATACTCTGGAAAAAAAAAATATGCAAAAGTTAACTGAGTGTCAATGCGTGCCCACTAGGTACATACAATTTAAGAGTCTTCCTTTACAGGGAGGGAATGCCATATTTCAAAACATGAGTTAAATAAAGTTAGAATATTCTATATTCTTAAAACCTAACTCATACCTAGTGCAGTCTGTTTATATCATCCCTCACTGAAAGTTCCCACGTGAAGATTCAAGACTGCTACGCTCAGAACAGCAAAAGCGCCTGGTTACCCAGGATCCCAGCCTGACGGGAGGTTACGCCAGGCTTTCTGCGGTCCCACCTACACCTTGCAAAATACTTCACAAGAATATGCAAATCCCGCTTCCCAATCCATTGCCTCCGCCAGTACCACCTTCAGTTTTAAGCACATTTTTATAATTCGACAAGGGCTGCATTAACCCAAAGAAACCTTGCCAAGTCTGCTGTGATTCTTGCTCCAAAATGCTCCTGGATATCCAATATTGTTATAGACATTATATAGAAATCCCAAAGGAGGGAATGGATGTCTAGCAATACCCCAGTCCTTTGCTAGCATCTATAAGATGCCTTCACTGCCATTTAGCTCAAGCCTAAACCTGCTCTTAAACCTAGAGTCACTTATCAGCCACACTTTGTATACCAGCATGCCCTAAGACACAAACTCAGGCTGAGCTCTCTGGAGGGATCAGTCCGATCACCTCTGGAGTCTCTGCGTAGGCTCAAGCACTCACTCCTGTAATCTAGGAGTAGGCACAGAGAGAGATGTGTGTGCTACATCCCAGTCTCAGCTCTTCCTAAGCCCAGACATAAAGGCAAACTGGGAACAGAAAGAGCACAAGCTACTGGGCTTGGCACATGTGAGCCCGCCTGCACACCCGCTCCCCACTTAATGTGCTCCCAAGGTCACAACGACAGGAGAATCCCAAGGACTATCATCCTTGCCACCATTCCCCTTGCTGCCGCTCCCCCACATACATTCGGTGTTTTTACAAGCCCTCAAATTCTCATGGTCGTCCAACCTCTCACACGTCCGACCGGCTCACCTGAGCCAGAATTTACTGGGTTTTAAAATTTCAATGTCCACAGAGTCCTGCGATGTGTTTAAGTTACCTGTAGATAACTTTTAAGTCATTTTTTCTGCTGTTGGAGCAGAAATGCACCACGGTCAACAATAAACTTTTAGAAACCTTTAAGCACAGCAATTAGTTACCAAATTAGAGCCATTCTCGATCTTTCCAGAAGCCGTTTGCCATTCCAGAAAGTCTCAACTCTTAAATGCTGCCAGAGTACATGCCAAAAAGTTTCTCTCTCCCTAACATGCTGCAGTCCTGAAACTGATACCAGAGATCATTCATTTCTACCAGTTTCAGTGCATCTACATGAGCATTTCATAACTTCAACAAAATCTAACCCTTCTTAATGAAATGTCCCTATGCTTACCCATAACAATGTCAGCTCTCTCTGCAATCTTTTAATAAAAAATGGATCGTCTGTCTCTATATTTTGGAATTAGCTTGACTATACACATCAACACTATCAATGCATAATCACGGTTTATGAAGCCAATTTGCCAAAAAGTGACTTTATACAAACAAAGTTAATGTTTGCGTGCCTCAGTATCTGGTATGTGCTCAGCTGCACAGAAAGTGGGCTCTCAATAAATGTGGGAAGGAGATAGCAAGAGCACCAGCGACCGAGTCATGCAAGCCCTAATTGTGTTTGCATAAAATCTACCTGATTGGCTCCCTAATGACGTACACCTCGAGTTTCCACTGATTGTATCTGCTTCTGCATTTGAATCAGAATATGCAACCTCAACACCCATATTTAGAAACATTTTGATAGGACATTTATAACTTGTTAAAAATGTGAGTTTCTTGTGGGACTGTCTGTGTCAGAAACCTAGGAATGTTCTGTTCCTTCGTCCTGGAAAGCTCTCCACCCCTACTCTGCCCCCTTCCCCTTTAAAAGCTCCATCACAGCACCCTCAGTTAGGATGTTTTTTGTAGGTTTGTCTTAACCAAAGGTCCCTCCAAATGCTGCAGGCACAGCTCCCTCCATAGTCCAAAGACACGTCCCGAAAAGTTTTGCATTTTTACTGCACAGGCTACCCCGACACTTTGCAGTATCTGAAAGAGCTGCTCTTCCCTTTACCTCCATATCAATATCTTCAAGGAGACTAAATAAAAATGAAAAGAAAAAAATTCTTCAAAGCGCCATTTGGAGGATCTCAACTGAGGTGTTCGGCTCTTGGTGGCTGAGCTAGTGCAGAAAAAGAATTATATCGGAGTCAAGGTCTATCTCATCTATAAGAGAGAGGAACAGTGCTCTTTGTATCGCAGCGGTATAATGAATAGAAGAAAATACATACAGAAGAAATTAACTTGAGCCTGTGGAGTTTCCTTTATTTTATTCGAGACTTGATTTAACTCACCGCTTTCTAAATAGATTATGGTACTGTTCTTGTTTCTAGGGTTTGGGGTTTTTTTTAAAGCCCTTCCACTATCAGTAACTACGAAGTAGTCCTGGATTACATAGGAAACGTATCTCAGCAGAATGCTAATAGAATGATGCAGTGAAGTGTTTGGAGACAAGAGCGTACCTTTATATGAATAGTTGGATTAGCTTTATGTTATATGATAGGAAAATGTGTGCAAATAGCAAACTCGCTGTCATTTGCTTTTTCCTGCTTTAGTCGTATTGCTAAAAATTCATTAGTACAGGGATCTCTGAGAAAGTCAGCACTCTGCCCAGGAAAGGAACAGTGAAGCTGTCAGAATTAGCCAGTTTCTATTATTTCTGCTTGATTAAGTAGATTAAGGGCTGAAGATCATGCAGTGGATCACAACAGTGCTCCATAATTTCTGTTTCTGCAAGAAACATCTGACATTCACAGTCTGCTGAAGTACAGGACCCATCTCTCCCCTACTCTAAACTGGTACAACTCCACTGCCTGCAGTGGAAACTACTGGTTTCTATAACCGGGGCACTGGCTGTAGAAGTCAGGATAGGTGCTCATCGGAATCCCCACCTTTTATTTTCAAACACTGGGCTAGCGATGACTGATCTTCTCATCTTCTCGTTAGTAGCTTTATGTAAAGTGGATGCTTCCAGGATTTTCTAGCTTTGAAACTTTCCCTTACAGCTAGCAATATATCATCAAGGCTATAAAACCTCTTTGAAGAGTAGCAGTACTCTTGCTCAGGATTTAGAATTCCACCAGGTCAGTCAGACTTTAGTTTAGGAAGCTTAACAGAACAAATATTAGTTATTAATGAATTTTACCCTTGAGAACCCCACTGCAAATCTGATACAAGTGCCTGGATGGATCATTAATCAGGCATCTTCATTTAAACACTGTTTGAAAACTACTGCTAGAGTGGAAACACAGAAAAAGAGATATGCAGAGCATCATTCCTCACTTTCAACAACATTATTTACCAGCCCGTTATGCCACCAAAACACCATCCAGATGTTACTGCAGCTCTTTCAGATCTTTATACATATGTCTCAATGCAGAGAAACTCAAGCTGAATACGTAACAGCAATTACAAGACACATCTGCAGCTCTCCTTATTCCATTTGAAAATTCTTCAGCTATTCTGTCTTGGGTTTTTTTCATGTTCTTTAAGCATGATTTGGCAAAATAATTACAATCAGAGATCAGATCAACGCTCTTTGTCAAAATGCACTGTCTTATTTATTTGAAGGTATATATTGCTCCTGCTTCAGTGGATTTCATTTCCGTCTTAGTGCTTGGGGTATTCATTCAAATCTTGTACTTCACATCTTAGTATTAATCTTTATTTCTTCTGTCCTCAATCAGGAATCCCAGAGGTAGAAGATTCTCTAATCTCACCGGCACAGTCTCCTCGCGCTTGTCATATGTATTAGACTGATATCTGAGAAATACCAAATGCTCCTCCCCAGGAGAAGGCTGATGGTGAAGTTACTTCTCCCTTCTGCTCATCACTAGGGCTTTTCTCAGGAGAGAGGAACTCCTTCGGTACGTATTCAAACATACTTTGTAGATTTGAATCTCATTCCTACTCCTGGAATAAATATCAAAGCAATCCTTTGGGTCGAAGACACACAGCAACACAGGGTCCCCTCCCGCGGAGCCAGGAGGCAGCTGTGATATCCCACTGCTTCCCAGGGGACAGCTGGCAGCACTGAAGTGATGCTCCCCGTGTGCTGGAGTTTCACAGGCGTCCACAACCCAGCGAGAGCAACGGCGTAAACACAGCCCACTCCTCCATCCAACACCAGCCCGGCACAGTCAGCTCTCCGGGGACCTGTGCACACTGTTACTCAATACTGTTTATTGGGATAAAAGCAAGGGATACACAATAGGCTAGACAGAAGGCAGCTGAGTTCAGATGGAGAACTACACTGAATCTGGCTTCAGACATCAAGTAGAGGAGGTAACACTCTGGTGATGAAGTTAATGAAAAGACACAAATTCCTCTTCTTTCAATAGGATACTGCACAGTCTATTTGCTATACTCCAAAATGGGCTGCAAACTTTTTGACACACCAAGGGCTTAATTGATAACATAAAATACTCCTGAACAAGGTAAACGGAGACTTGTCTGCCTTAGATGGATGCTGGGGAGAATCTAATTGCAGAAGAGAATCATAACACAGTCAGTGAGAAGAGGTAGGCTACTGCACCAAATTTTAATCTGAGTTCAGATTTCCGAGCCCTCAGGTAGCACTGAGAAGGGGCCTTAGCAGAATTTAACTTAAAATGAACCCTAACACCCTTGCCTTAAGAGAGGCAAGTTAGGATGCCTTCTCGTCCTTTCACTGGAATCACAAATCTGTAGGGCATCCCTTAATGTTGATGGAGGGATCATTGAACATATGGCTGTATGAGAAGATGCTAATGTACGCAGAAATCAAAGAACAGAGCCCTCAACTAGAATGAGTCCTAAAATAGTCTCTAAAAAAAGACCCTTATAGTCTACATTTTGAGGATAGCGATACCCTTCCCTTCTCCAGTCTCTTCATTACCCTTTACCTGTGACTTGGTACCCTGGTCGCAGGTACACAGATACGTCAGGTTGGGTTTGTCCTCCCCCGCATTCTTCCATTTGGAACTGTGACATTTGACATTTTAGAGGACTAGAAACAGAATTAAAAACAACAACAACTTGGTCTAAATGCAACAGTGGAAACGACACAGAGCAAACAATCATGACTGCTGTAGCCAGCCTAAGCGAATTCCTGTCTTTCCAGCAGCCCTCCAACCTACATGCCGGTGATTAGGTTTCATCTGCTTCCTAGTAGCACCCTCTGCTCCAGCAGTTTCTTAGATGCTCGTTGTTCCCTTTTCCCCCCACCTAAACTCTTCCATTTGCAGTTGTGAACTCAACAACAAACCACAGCTTAGTCAGAGCTCACCCTTGCAGAGGAACAAACCCCTTTTACTGCAGAACAGGGGATTTGCTGATTGTGTCTTCAGCATAACGTGCGAACAGCACGGCTGTCGTTCTGAAAAGAGCCTGGTAACAAATCAACAGGCAGAGCATGCAGTGTTACAGGCAGCTCCACAAACTTGATTAAGTCTCTAAAAGCTTATAGTCTAACACAAACACCTACCTGATACATCGTTCTTGATGTCCGGTTTTCAAAACATCATCTTTGGGAAAGTCAGTGGAGAATAATAAGAAGTGAAAAGAAGCCATTACCCATCCAAACCTTTCCAAAAGCAGGCAGTTTGTCAGTATTGAAAGCATCTGCAGGTATTTTCAGGTGCTCTTGGGTGTGTTTGTGGTGCTAGGGCTCATGTGCTGTAAATCACAAAATAAGATTAGCTAATTAGAATGAGATTAGCTAACATATATTTTCTTTACAAGCACAGGGCTATGGAAGTACTCAGTGCCTCTGTGGCCCAAAGTCCTGCAAAAAATCATAGCCTGTAGGGACTTACTTTTCAGTAAGCATGTAGAATAATTGCTTTGTACACAGAATCTCTGATTTGAAAATGAGTTTTTCTTCTCATTTCATCATTCCTTTTATTAAGACACACACTAATCCTTGTCCCGGCAGGCAAAATCATGCATTCACCAGAGGTGACCTTCTGAGAGTGACCACATTTACTTAATCTGTCTGACGTACAGGATATAAGAACTGGGGAGCCTGCCCTGCTGTTTTACAGAAAATAGCATTCGTCATTCAAAAGAGAGTCTTACTGCACTTATATTAGACTATGTTGATAGCACCTAAACGGGGGGAACTGAGATAGCAGATAATGTCCTCAGCTGAAAGCTGGGGAGCTGAACCTGACTGCAACCTGATCACTCGTAGGGTGAAACTTTACCATTGAAACACACAACTTGAGTGACTTGGCTCTCAGGACAAGCAGCAACATATCTTTATGCTGTCTAGTCGTTTTGACCATAATGACAAGTGAATGACATTATCTGGTGATGATCACACTTTCTTCTAGACAAATCTGAGCACTCGGATGAACATTAAGCTAATTTGATACACATTGATTGAGAAGCAGGCCAGAGACAGTCATCTAGCTTCTCTGCGCTTCAGCTTCCCATTTGTAAAATGGATATAATATTACTTCAGGGGTGATGCAAGGACAAGTGAGTTCAATTTTGCAAAGGTCTTCATAACTGTTACTGATGGGGAACAGGAACAACTCTGATACAGCTGTGATCTTGATCGGGACAGCACACACCACATGCAGTGTGCTTTCAAGTGCTCTGTGCCAATGGGGTAGGCTACAACCCCTTAAGCTCCACCAAAGAATATATATCTAAGAGTTCTTTATATATTATTCTCATTTTTTCTTAATGCTGTATATACAACTATACCTGAGAGCTACAGATGTAGGTAACTCCAAAAAACACAGCCACGTTTGTTGTATAGCACAAAGTGATCTTGAATTTAATCTCCTGCGCTACCTTAATCCAGCAAATCATCACAGCTCACATCATTGCACGTTGGGGTTCTCCATCTAGATAGGTTTTCAGATTAAAAATAGACACCATTCCTAGCTAGGAATCTCTGTTATTAGGTCAGTGCTAACCTACCGACTGCAGAGTATTTTCATGGTACATGAAGACCCTTAACTTACACTTAGATCTGCACAGAGTGAATCAAGAATTAATTCCTACAAGTAATACAGGAACTATTTGGGTGATGTTAGTAGAGCCATCGTGAGCTGCACCAGCTGATGCATCAATGCACTGCAGTTACGGCTGTAAAACTGCTGAATAAAAGGCTCCAGAGAAAAACGTCCCAGAGCATTACTCAATTATTTCAAAAGTTCCAGTATAAACCAGCACGGCTATTTACACTGGATTTTTGACTGACCAGGTTCTTATCTTTTTGTTAGTTCATTAATGCCAGGGAACAGCTTGGGTGTGACTACCCTGTGTACGCACTACGCTGTTTGGAAAAGCATCTTATGTGCTGCAGATAATGTTGCTCTGTAGCTAGGCTTACTAATAACCAGTTTTGCTTTGTAAAGATATATGAGAACTATAAACAATGATAATACCTGCAGGTTCATATTTTGTTATTTTTCTTACATAGCAAAGCAAACTCAAGCATACGAGTGTATACAAGAGCCAACAAAAAAATGAGGAGCAGAATACAGGAGGCTGCTATGAATCAAATTAATAAATTCATGTAAATCTACACCTACACTGTTGTGCTGATGTATGCAGATTTCTTTTGTTCATTTATGATGCCACCAGGTTACTTGTTGGTATCCACACTAGGGTATCACCCCCAGCAGCATTATCGATTTG